>NW_028258296.1:39622500-40247500 GCF_053883595.1 Heterocephalus glaber
TAAGATGAACTCACTTAAATTTCATATTCTAATAGTAAAAAACACACACATATACAAACAAGTGTGTATTTAGTTTAAATTTATAAAAACATTGCATGAGTGAGTAATACAAAGAAAATCTTTTTATTCTAAATTCAAAGCTAACAAAGTATACTTTTTTTTCTATTTTACACTTTGAATCCTATTGAGTTGAAGGACAGGGAACATAATCTTCCTCAAATGGGAAGAACTAATCTAGGATTATGTTTGAAAACAAAATAAGAATAAAGTGCTTGCTACTACATGAGTTAGAGCATATAGCTAAATAGATTACTGCCATTAATATAATTATTTTGGCAAGCACAAACATCTGCTGTAGTGAAAAATGAAGCAAATATACCACTTAGTTTCTTTATTGTGTCTTATTCTTAATTTATTAGTACCTTGATATCTATGAAAACAAGAGGCTCCACTGACTTCAGTTTTCTGAAGCATTCATTAGGCTGGAGACAGGCTTTCTTTAGATATGAAAATGATGGATGGAATTCAGAACCCGATTGCTGTTCTCATGATAGCATAGACCTCAGTAATATGCATTTGTCCTCTGAATAAAGCCTATGGACTCTGACATGGAAACCCCCTAGTGTATCGATGATGAACCATTTAATCTGCTCTAGGCCTGTGTCGCCTAATCCTGCAGTTCATATAATCATCTGCAGACACTTACTGGTCTCTAGACGACACGGCTAAGTAAGATAAAAAGACAAGGTGAACTTGTGTTTGCCCTCTCATTAAATTTTGCAAGCTGCTATGTTTAAATTTCTATTTTATGGACCACTTAGGCAACTATTAACCTTTAAAAATACATTAGCATTTTTATTTCAGATTTTCAAGAAGACACAGACTAAAATAGAAATAAATTATGGTGAGGAGTTCTGACTTACAAAATGATACTCAAATGTTCCGAACATGCTTTCCTACTACCATTTAATCCACCTATTCTAATATTCTTATAAAACTATGTATGTCTTTTGCTAGTACAAATTATAACATGATGGTTATATGCACAATGAGGTTTGATGAAATACAGTGTTAGAGAAGAATTACTGATGCTCTATTACTTTTAAATTGAAAGATGATGAAGAATTAAATGAGCAGAGAGACTCATTAAAGAACAATAAAATTGAATCTACTTTTCTTATAAGATCATAATTAAATACATTTTTATTAGAGCTTTTAAAATTTCATTTTTCATTTGCTTTTACTAGGATTTGTAGTTGATATTGCAGATACTTTTTGTAGATAATAATTCCAAGATTATAAAATATTATGTATTTTATTTTAACTTTTAAATAGTTATCCAAATGTTCTTACTTTTTTGTCAAACTTGAGAAGAATATAGTTTGAATATGTCTTTAAAATTTTTAAATATTTTTGAAAGTACGTGAACATTTCTCTTAAGGGTCCTTTTTCCCACTAATGATAGCTGATTTTATTTTTGCATGTCTCAATTTATTAAACTTTGGGTACATGACAGTAATTCATGGCATTCATAATTCTTAGAATTTTGAAATTTAATTTTAACAATATACAACATACTAGGCCACCATGCATGCAGGAAAAATTAAATCAGTTGAATTCAGTATCCTTTTTAACTAGCACTTTCATTCAAGTGGAGAAAGAGAATAGCCAGGATTGTTTTCTAGCTTAGCTACCACTGAGCCTATATTAAGAAAAAGTCAACTTAAAAACAGGTTTTCCTAGATGCACTATAAGAAGGCAAGAGTCTAAGATTGTGATGATTGGGCACAGTGTACTTTCTCTCAACCATTCTTCTTTGCTAAATAACTACAAAAGATCAGATGAAATATGGCTGCAGCCAGTACAATATTAAGTGGCAAATGACTACTATGGTGTCTTAGGCAACAATTAATGAAGCCAGGAAACTTAAAGAATAATTGGCTAGTATCTTATGGTAGAAAAGTATAGTAATGGCATTTTGAGTAAACATGTGAAACAGTTAAATCTACTTTCTTGAGTCAGAAAACTGGGTATCATTTCATTTGGGGGATTAATAATCAATTTCTGGATATGATATTCTTCTTTTAGGTATATCATACCAATACATAGTACCAATTTATCTGGTTATTTCATTTACACAAAATTTAGAGATTTACTTTGTTATAACTGAGGTGTATAAAACTTAATCTATTTTTGTAAAAAAGTTGATACAGTGTTAACTCGTTAAATGAATTTAAAAGGCAGAAAAATCACCACCTATCTACTTCCTATCTTTTTTATTTTGTACCAGGAATTGAACTTGGGTCCTTGCACTTGCGGGGCAGCTGGCAGAACCACTGAGCTAAATCCCCGGGCCCCTCACCTATCTATTTTAATTTAGCAAAAATCGTAGTTTCTTTTGACTCAGAAAATTTGTTGTGTTTAAATTTCTGATCATAAATCCTCAGTGTTTCCCTGGTGTGTTGAATGCTGAGACATTAAAAATGAAGGCCAGTATGGGGCAGGTTTATAAGATGAAAGTTTATCCTTGGAAGCTTTTAAGGCTTGAGCACAAAAAAGTTCTGAAAATTCATTACTGTTTAGTTTTGGTCAAAACCATTCGATATGGCTTTGATTGGCTTTCAATGTTTCCAGCACAATATAGAGTGGCGGCAGAAATAAATTCTTTAAAGAGAAAGTACGGACTGTCCAGAAATGAACAGCCTAATCTTTTAGAAATACTGTATTCTAAACACAACCTGGTGCTGTCTTATTGCCTTCACCTCATTTTGATTGAAAAATGTTTCTTCCATTTTCTATAGAATATAAATAGTTCCAGAAACATAAAATTAACTTTGAAATCTGAAACGGACAGTGCTTTTTCTGAAAAAGTTCAAATTTTTCATTTAACAGGAAAGTGAGCTCTTAAAACTTCTTTACGACCTAGTAAAAGTTTCTTTATGACTTAGCAAAGTATATTGCATGTGTTAATGAAAATAAGGTGCAAAGTTGTAAATTTTAAATGAGAAAACAGTGCCACTGAGAGTATCTTTGGTCATCTTTTCGTGAGCCATATAGATACCTCCAAATATAAACTTATGCGCTAGAAAAGACAAGTGACACCCAATAAGGAGGACATTTAACAAAGTAAAAAATTAAACAGGTACCTGGAGAATAGATTTGAAATAGAATATGAAAAATTACATGTTTTGAATGTGTTCTCAATGAAAAAGTATCTTTTAATACCTTTCCCAAATTAAACTTGGGATTATATCACATAAATTGTTTCCCAATTGGTTAACATTACAGATATCTTACATTTTTTAGCATTTTTATAACTGTTATCTTACATTGTGGAACTCCTTATAAAAATTGAGTAGTATTTTTCTCCACATCATATGGAGAAAACTGGTAAAAACAGTGGCTGATTTGCTTAAGTCTTCACTAATAGAAGCTGAGATATTTTTTCCTCTGTATACTCTATTTTCTCCTGTGGATGCAAAACTTCAGTTTCATAAATTACTGTCTTAAAAATAATTTTCCTGAAATGATAATGCAGTAGTGTTGTTTTATTACACATACGATGTGTTCTTTTCTACGGAAATTGCATCATTTTTGTACCTGGGCAACAGGCATCTCCTCTCCCTGTGTAGCTGGAAGATTTTAGCATCCATAGATATGATACAGCAGCTGTTCTGGTTTTCTGTATGTCCAGGATGAACAACTCAAAGGGCATTTCTGTCCTTGACTATCATGTAGTAGTCAAGCCTGAGCACCTTCATCCCAGTGATATTTTCTATATAGCTTTGAGCTAATTATGTTGCCCCAACATTTCCACAAGGGATTGGTTTCACTTCCTGGTGGATACCAAAATCCACTGGAGCAAAATTCCTCTATATAAAATGAGGTGGTATTTGTATATAACCTACACGCATGATTCTGTAAAATGTAAATTATTTCAAGATTACTTATAAAAAAACTAATCCAATGTAAGTTTATATAAATAGTTATTATGCTGTGCTGTTTAGGGAATAATGATAAGAAAAAAATGTGTACATGTTCAATATATATGCAATGTTTTCTCACTAATATTTTCTATTCACAGTTGGCTGAAATCAGAACTGTGGGTTAAAGAGAGGCTACAGTACTTTACTTCTCTGTCTTACCTGTAAAATAAGCCATGGATAGTTATAAGAATTAAATAAACTGGTATATGTGAAGATTTATAACACATTAAACACTCGTATATTATTGTGAGCTTTTGCGTTTTCAACTGTAAAATAATGTTTGTCAACAATTGGAATAATAATTATATCTTCTACTTCAGGCACTTCTATGAATTTTGTTATGTGACCTTCTGAACTATCATAGGAGATAAAACTAATTCACCCCCTGAGATTGTAGAGGGGTTTGATAAGGGTCGTATAAGTAGAAAATGCTGCCATTTATGTTAAAAGTACAAGGATTGTGACTTTAGAACCATGGTCCTTAAGAGTTGTAATGGATAGTTCAATATCTTCATATTAGGATTTCCCTACTATTGGCTTTCATGTATAGACCATGAATTTGTCACACTAATTGTTAAGAGTGTGTACATTAAGATAAGTCTATTTGCAGATTTATATGAGAATGTCTGTCTGATTCTTCTACTTTATTTCCCATCTTGTGAAGATTCAAGCATGCCAACAAACCCAAGTCAGGCTGGGCAACTTTGTTGTCATGTGAACATTAGGCAGCTGGAGAACGAGACAAGGTAGTATAGGAAAACATTTCAATTAGTATTTCTATACTGAGAAACTCAATTCTTTTCTTTACTTCTGAGAAAAGTTCTTCAGTGATTATTATGACTCAAATTTCTTTTCTGAAACAGAAAACTGTACTCTTTCTCATATTCCCTATTTTCTTTTTAAATATTCTGACAGTGATATTGTCTTTTCATAATTCATATATTTTAATGATTCAGCAAACATTGACATGATGCATAGTATGAAAGCCTTTGAAAGAGGACTATTCAAAGCTGAAATTTTAAAGTCCAATAAACATTAATATTAATATACATACCTATATTAATATATTACATTTACATTATTGCATCAATAATATTATTACATTAATAATACATTTTAAAGTCCAATGAACATTAATATTAGTATTAATATACATTATTACATAATTTTATTATGTAATTTTACATAATTTAATATATAATATAAATTTTCCATAATTTATTACATAATAATATACATTATTACATAAATTTAAAGTCCAATGAACATTAATATTAATATACATTATTATATTAATATTAATACATTACATTAATATTATTACATTAATATTAATATACATTTTGTAATATAGTGGGCTTATACTTTGCAGTATCAAGTTGTCTGTGATCATGACTAAGGGAAATACTAGTATTAAGAAAATATTTAAATGTATGTATTCTTTATGATTACCCTTATTTCAATTCTAGGGTAAAATTTTATATCACTGATTAAGAAAATATTTAAGTGTGTATATCTTTTACGATGACATTATCTCCATTCTAAGATAAAAATCTTATGAAGTCACTGAAAAAGAATTTGATCTCATTTAACACAGTAAGACCAAAGCATACTTCCTTATAAGAAGCAGAAAAATGAAGTTGCTTCAATATTACCTCATGAATTAAGACAGAGATAGCTGTAACAATTTAACATTCCTCTTAACTTTCAAATAAAATGGGGTCATGATGCTAGAGGATTAGATTTAATAGTTTATTTACTCAGCATATGCTAAACATACATTTAGTTCAATGACTACTTCATTTAGAATCCCTAGTTTTGGAGTTTCTATTAAAACGTATTCAATTTCTTCTGCCCAATTTGCTAACTGATGTTTCCCATAAATATTGAACCACATGAATTATACTGATTATAGTCTCTGTGCTCAGAATTCTAACTCTTAATTAAGTGGTGAGGCTCATAAATTTTGGACCATGAATTGTCCAGGAAGCCATACTTTAGAATGATCATCAACCAATAAGGTCTGTCAGTTTTCTTTCTTATTTTTTGAAATGGAATGGCATTGTTGTATGGCTTCGAATATGTGACAGATATAGTGTTTGTTAGTTTGCCCTCCTTTGATTTTGTAAGCAATAATATTTTGTAAGATAAATAGTACTTGAAGGTTCATTTACTTTGATTGTTTTTAATCTCAAGATACTTCAGAAAATTCATTATCCCATAAAGCTTTAGTTACCTACAGTTTTTCTGTTTTGATTCAAATAAGCAATAGTCGTCAAAACTTCAGTAACTCAGAAACAGAATGTCATGGTTATAGAAACAAAACCATTTCAGAATGAAACTAATTATTGATTATCCCCAGGGCTTCTGAGATCAAATATGCAGCAGTATAGGTAATTACACCCTGGCCCTGCAGACTTTTTGCAATGGCAGTTTCAATTTACTTAGTGAAAGTATTGCTTGGTAAAGATTTGCAGATGAGTCAATTAGACAGCCATTAATTGGGTGACCATTGGAAATGTGGTGTCACCCATTTGGGAAATGGTCTATGCCAGTGACTAATGTATATAAATGCCAGCTTTAATGACCCTTGATTCTTTTTCCATGTATCTAAGGAAAAACAAATTAAAGAACCATTCAAGAAAAAAAATAGACTGTGCTGGACTGGTACATTTTTCAGAACAGAGATTAAATTGCTCATTGAATGTATTAAAACTACAAAAATCTTAGGGTTACATTAATAGCTATAGTTAAACTAATAAAACTAATTTTTATAAATTTTATGTCACATTTAAAAATATGTTAAATAGGTGTTTTTAATTTCCTTGATAAACCTTTTTAATTGTCAGTAAATGTCAAAATTATTAAAAAAGAAAAAGAATTCCTATATATATTAAGGAACTTATTATAGAAATCTAATTTTAAAGGGTTAATTGAAAAGTTAAAGAATATTCACTTTTTTATTTGGAGCACATTTTAATTAAACTAATCTAATTATGCCATTTCCTTATTCATGAAATTTAGTTCAAATTGCTGATATAATTTGCTGAGTACACTGTAATCTTTATATTACCACTATTAATTTAAAATAGTGTGAAAATAAAATAATTGACTTTCAAGTAAAATCTTTGTGGTTACTATACAGTACCCATAATTTTAAACAAATAATGGGAACAAGAACAAGAACAAGAACAACAAGAGAATTAGAGGAGGAAAATATATCCAGGAAAAATGTGGCAGCCTTGAAATATATGTAAAAATTGACTCATTTCTTTTCAAAATGGCTTTTTTGGGTAGTGGAATCTTTTTCAAATTTATTTGTGAAATTTATAAGAAATAACTTATATTTGTGATTCAACAATCTAAAATAAATCAAATACTAAATCCAATACAAATCATATACACATTTGTAAGAATTTAAGAAAATTTAGGGGACAAAGTGTTACTAGGCCACTATTAATATCACATAATTATCTATGCTAAGGAGCTTAGGTCTAAAAAACTATAACACCATTCATAATTTCCTTGACTATTATTTTTTCCCTTTACTGATATCATTGCTGGCTAGGGATTTACAGAAACATTGGTAAATGTAGCAGCAATATTTCCTAAAGAATGTTCTACTGAACACTAGTTTCAATGATTAAAAATGATGGGAAAAAATGAGATAGGCAAACAAGTCTACAAATTAGTGAATTAAACAAAATCAAGTGTATTTACTGCAGAGTTTCTTCAGACTCATGCAGATATGCATTGAGAAAATTTTTTGTTTTTAACTTTTTTTTTTTTGTACGGGGGATGAAACTTGGGACCTTGCACTTTCGAGGCAAGTGTCGGAAACAATGAGCTAAATCCCCCGCCCATGCATTGAGAATTTTGAACAGGGAGAAAAGCTGGGAAATTGGCCAAAAATAATTAGGTCATCTAACTTTTTGAGTTTAGCACACTATGTAAATGATCCAGAGAAAATATTCTAGAGAAATCAATTTAAGATTAATTTTGGGGGCCTCTTCTAATTTAATGTATAGAATTCAGTAACATTGAATTGTTTCTAGAATCATTAAACTTTAAATTCTGTGTAATTGTATAATACTTGTGTAATACTAAATATAAATAATGTATATGTTATGAAACATAAAAATAGTATTGATTTTAATGAATCAACCAACCAGATTTCGAACAAGAATACTGTCAATACACTAGATCTAGTTACATGCTCCATCAGTATCCCACTCCCTGATTATACTTGTACATATAGACACTTCCCTGAATCCAGTGCTACCACTCTTTTCTTTTTAAAATATTTTAACATACATGCAAATATATCCTGAAGCATATATTATTTTCTTTATATTTGTTTCACTTTATAGGGAATCATGTTGTATGTAAGCATTTATGAATTAGTTTTTTGCTCAGAATTTCTAAGATACATTTACATTGCTGTTATGTATTCATGCTTATTTCATTTTCCTTGCTATTCAGAGTCTATTACAAGAAAAATTATATTCATTTTTCAACCTTCACATATCCAAAATTTTGAGTTTTCCACGTAACTCTGAAGAATGTTGAAGGTAGAATTGTATTCATTACTTTCAATTTTATATTGTACTAGAAATGATCTACTGATAATAAAATGCTAACTAGGAAAAATACTTTCATCAAGGATCCTATTGTATTTGTAGAAAATGCAATCAAACAGATATTAATATAACCCTATTACACAGTGAATTGGAGTGGAGACATCACTATAGGGAAATTATACCCATGAGAGACAGAATAAGTAAAACAATATTAAAGCATTAAGAGTATCATATAAAATATTTATTACATTATCCATATAAGATATTTTTATTACTCTTTAAATTTAAAATTATTTTTGTTGCACTGTTTTTCAGGCTTAGTACTATCAACCATCTGGTCCAGGTAATATTTTGCTGTATGGGGATCTGACTTGTGCCTTATTTTTGTTTCACAGAATCTCTTGGTTCTTCCTAATAGACACCAAAGTACTCCGTTATTCTCATTATGACAAGGAAATGTTTACAAACATTTCAAATATTGACCATCCTCTGAGAAACATAATTGTTTTAGTTGATATCCTATGTTTTACTTATAAGCTCTGTAATGTTTTTGCAAAAATTAAATAATAAGTAAAAATAAAAACCTTCATAATCAAGTAAATACATTGGCAGGGAAAAAACTTAAAAAAAAAACCTGTAGGTATGAGTCAAAAAATTGAAAGAAAGGAAAATAAAGAAAAAATTTGAACAAGTACAGAGAATGTACATGTGGAAACAGAAAGGGCTTTAGTTGAACCTGTGAACAGTTAATTGAGGCTTTCCAGAGAGGTTATATGACTACAAAGGAACTAGAATTTTGAGAATAACGAAGGGTGCAGTTCAACCTTTGCGATGTTTGTGTCTTACACTGTATCATTGTAGTTCCTCAATTCAAACTGAGGAAAGAGAATAGGGTGTGGCGAAATGGCTGAACAAGTGGGCGTCACCTGTTAATCACAGAGAGCCAGGACACATGCAGGAAACAGGTTCCAAGCTGGGACCAATCAGAAAACATTATCTTCAATTCTTCTGACACAAGATCAAGCAAGTTTTTGATAGAATAACCTGAATATGACATCAGAGTGGGAATTATAAATGACAGTGGCCATTTCCTGACCACTGGAAGGCTTTTCTCTTTTAAATTTTTTTTAAAAAATTCTTTTATTGGTACACTTTAGGTATACAATACATTTACATTTATCTTTGGGTGCTTGTACCTGTACATGATGTATCTTGGTTCTCATTTTTTCCCCATTAATTGTGCGCCCTTCATCCCTAAACCTTTCCCTATTTACATACTTCGTTTCCATTTTGGTTTTCTCATAATTTTTCCTTTCCATGCTTTCCTTTCCCCTTCCCCTCCCATCACCCCTACCCCTTTGGACCTTTTCCTATTTCAAAGTATCAATTATTAGTTACTAATCCTTTTAGTCCTTATTTACACTCTCAGTTTCTCACACCAGAGAAACTATTCGGTATTTACACGTGTCTTATTTATTTCACTTAAGAGTATGGCCTCAATATGCATTCATTTAGCATAAATGTCTCTAGTTTCTAGTTCTTTATGGCTGAGTAGTACTCCATTTTATTAAAAAAAAACCACACATCTTCTTTATCCAGTTTCCAGTTGATGGGCACTTAGGCTGTTTCCAAACTGTGCTATTACAAACTGTGCCGTTATAAACATGGGTGCACATATATCACTGTCGTATGATTCTTTTAATTCTTTTTGGAAGATACCCAGCAGAGGAATAGCTGGGTCAAATGGGACCTCTAGTCCTAGTTCTTTGAGGTATCTCCATACTGATTTCCACAGTGTTTGCACCAGTCTACACTCCCGCCAACAGTGGAGAAGGGTTCCTTTCTCTCCACACCCCTGCCAGCATTTGTTATTGGTTGATTTCTTAATAGCAGCCATTCTTTCTGGGGTGAGGTGGAATCTCAGTGTTGTTTTCATTTGCATCTCTCCAATGACCAGTGACATTGAACATTTTTTCATATGTTTATTTGCTATTTCTACTTCTTTGTCTGAGAAAAGTCTGTTCATTTTTGGATTGAATCTTTAAATTTGGGAGGTCTGATTTTCTTTAAGTCTTTTATAGATTCTAGATAGTAGACTTTTGTCTGAGGAGCAGCAGGTGAAAATTTTTTCCCACATTGTGGGTTGTCTCTTCACACTGTTGGTGGTTTCTTGGAAGGCTTTTCAACTTGCACTCTATACTCTCCAGAGTGTACAGTTTTTCTTTTCCTCCCTTTAATTGTTTCACATTCACTGTGCAGTGCATATTTTTTCTTGCCTTCCATCCTACCTTTAATAAATGTAAAACTGTATTACCTCATTTCCCGTCCAGTTCTTTGTCTAAAATCACAAGAGTCTGAGAGACACTCCTGGGAAGAGCACAGCACAGCTGCAATAATCTTACCTCTAACCTCGCAAACTCAGCTCCTGCTGTACTCCCTCCTCCATGTGTCCCTGACAGGAAAACTGAAATGCTTAGCATATTCTCAAATATAGTTTGTGAGTTGGCACCTCTACTCCTTTTCCAGTGTCTTTGCAACTCTCTACCTTTAACCTAGAATTACAATGAATTTGGAAAAAAGGATATTATGAAGACTCTTACAAAGTAAAAAGAGCTACAGCAAAGGGTAAACACAAAAACAAGAATAAAAGGGAAATGGAAAGCTAATGTGAAGTAAGAGGGTACAATTTTAAATAGAATGCCCTGTAACCTCATTGAAAAATTCTTGAATCTATTCTTGAAGAAGTCATGGAACTGATCTTTGAATTGGCAAAGGATGAATATTCCAGGCAAAGCCAAAGCCAGTGTAAACACTGGGAACCTAATGTCTGCCTGACATTGCATGGTCCAATCAGGCCTGGGAGGCCACACATTAGTGAGAAGAGTAGTAGGTGAAACCACTGAGGTCATGAGTGAAGATCACATAGAGTTTTTAAGCCATTGTGATGACTTTGTGTTTTATTCTGTATACATTGGGATGCATTTGGAAGGTTCGATGAGAGCAATGTCGTGTTCTAACATTTTAGTAGGAATTTAGTGATGCCACACTGAAAGCACTATGAGATGGAATAAGTTGGCATAAAAGATAAATAAACTTAGAGTAATCCATATTAGACTTGTTGGTAGAAGGGGAAAAATTAGGTGTGGTTTGATTATGAATATGTTTTGCGTTATCAATCCACTTTACTCTTAACTGATACAACATTTTTACTATTTAATTGTTTTCATGAGAGATTACAATGTATCCCTTTGATTTACTAAATACTTAATATAAATTAATACTTTCACTGCCTCCTAGGCTTATAATGAGAACTTGGAACTTTTTAATTGCATATATTACTTCCCAGTAGTTACTTTACTGTATTTATGCATTTTAAACTCCACAAAATATTATCATTGTAATATTATTACAATAATTAATCTTATTTTTATTCATATATTTTCATTCCAGAATTCTTTGTTTCTTTTTGTATTGCTATATTTTTATTTAGGATAATGTTCCTTTTGAGAATTTCCTTTGAAATTTATTTTGTTTGTCTATAGGCAAAAAGTCTTTCAGCTTTTATCTATGTACATATTCACATGGCTATCATTTATTATAAGGTAATGTTGAAGAGACTGAGAATTTGAGAAAGCAAGTACTTTCTTTCAGAATTCATACTTTTTATTGTTTCTGCTCTTCATATTGAAAAATGCTGTCAGTTTCGTTCTTCCTCCTGTAAAGTATTATTTCCTTATTTTGGGTTTTTTTTCAAGCTGCTTTTCAGCAGTTTTACTATTATAAATCAGCAGGTGTTTTGTGTTGCCTTCTTGTTTTTGTAGAAATTTCTTATTTTGTGAATTATTTATTTAGGTCAGTTCTGATGATTCCCAGTTTCTAATGTTGCTCTGACCTTTCTCAGTTCAAAGACTACAGTTACACTTACATTATAACTTGCCCATATTTCTTATATTAGTTTTCTCTCATACTTCTTCTTCCTATGCTTTGTTTTATATATTTTTACTGTCCTAAGAGAGTTTACAAATCCTATATCATGGTTCAAATGTATACATATATCTATTTGCTACTTTATTTTTATAAACATTACAATTTTCACCTCCAGGAAACTGCACTTTTATGTTCTAGTACAGACTCTATTTTCTGGTATGTATTTCTAACTTAACATCTAATTTATTTAATATATTAATCACAATTAGTCAATCTAAAACGTATATGTAATGACTACAATATCAAAATCACTTATTTGTTTACTTGAATTATGGATTCATTTTTGTTTTCTGTTACTTTGATTCTCCTTCTGTGTATGTGTTTCATGTCTGAAAAATTTTGACTATTTGTCAGACAATGTGTTAGAAAAGTCAGAAAATTCAGTATGATAATATCTTTTCCCAGGAAAGGTTGCAATTATTATTTGTATTTTGCAGATAGTTAAAGAAAAGTGGGCTATAGTGTTCTCATCAATAGTTCTTATGACTTAAGACTAGATTTCACCCATATTAGGAGTTCTGTCTGTCTCAAATTTGCATTTATTCCTAGGGTATTTCTGAAATCTCAAGTACAAATTTGTATCATCCCAAGGTATCTCCTTTGTGGTAGAACTTTAATAGATTTCTGTTACTTCTCATCAGACTCAGGAAATACCCCAAACTCTGAACTGCTGTTTTCTGTTAATTCCCTCAACACCTTGAAGGAGGCGGAAACTCTGTATCAGTAAGACATATGAAACAACAAAGAAGCAAGAATAAATGAGACCATATATTTATGAAAGAAAACCATTTTGCAATTATAAATTGACAATTTACATTTACAAATTTGCAAATTTCTCAAGGGAAAATGCAATAAAATATTTCAAGTATTTCACCCCAGATTCTATCTCATTGGTTCTCTGATACTGACCAATATATCTTTATATCTGTGTGTGTGTGCGCTCACGCATATGTGGCTGAACATGGAAGCACTATATTTTATGAGGGTTTTAGTTGTTTTTAAAGAAAAGCATGTTTTTAATAATATAGGCTACTGCTTCACAGCTGGAAAAAAGTCAGTTTCAGGCATAAATATAAGATAAATTCAACAGCACTTTATATTTGTTTGATGTAATGAATCAGAAAAATGGAGGAGTCAATGGTGACTTCAAGATTTTTCACATAAATTGCTCAAAGAATGGATTGTCACTTAATAAATGAGGGGAACTGAAGGAATGCAGTTGTTAAACCCAGCTTTACTACCTTTCATGTGGATCCTAACTGGCTGGGTCGGGCTGCAGAAAATGGTATCCATAGTGACTGGCAATATTTTAAATTCTTGGAACCATAAGGTTGCTCAGGAATATTATTTGCTTTGCTGTTTCGCTCTCATTCATTAAGAAAACCATTTATTATTGCTCCTCGATGTCAAAGAAACTGTTCTTCTCTTTTAATTGATGGGTTTATTTCCTATTTCACTTCAAATTATAAAAGAACTTCCATAAAATTCAACAAACTACTTCTTCCCCTACTAGTATTTATACTAATTTTCTATGTGATGACATTCTCATATTCTGAATCACGGAGAACAACTCTATTTAGGAACTCAATCCTAACACTTTATTCAAGAATATTCCTATAGAATTTTTTTCTCATAATATCTCTGCACCATCAGGGATTTTCTCTCTTTCTGTTTACTTATTTATTCTTATAATCATTCAAATAGTATGATATTTATCAATTTAAGAATTATCACTTCATCCACACCTTCAGCAAACATTGTTAATATTACATTTGCTCTTCTTTACATGAAAATGTCTTGATAGGGTACCTTATACTTGTTCTCTACATTTATCTTCCTTTCTCTCCAAAGGGCCATTTTTTCCCATACTCCACAAAATAGTTTGACAAGATCAGCAATAACATAGGATCTACCAAATTCATTCTCAATGTTATTTGTTCTATCAGCACCATATGTCCCTGCTTCTTGAAGTACAGACCTATGTCACATAATGATATTCTGATCAACAATGTATGCAGACATGGTGGCAATTTGTGTATGATCACACATGACTTTTGCAAAATGTGCCATTGTTAATTGATACATCATTGTACATTCTCTTCCTAATTTACAGAGCATTTCCTTATTTGCCTTATCCTCCCACTTTACTGGCCAGTGCTTATAATTCCTTTTGCTGGTTCTTCAGTACTGGACTTTCTACTTGTTCTTTTCTTCTATATTCCTCCTACATTCCTCCTGCATACCATGAGGCTTAAAGAGAGAGGATACTGCAGTTATACTTCTTATTGTAATATCAGTGAGAATTTTGAACTTGCTACTCATACCAGCTCAATTGTGTATCACTATATTCCTGGTAGGCTTTCTGTCGAAGGCCTGGCTGCATTTAGTGCTTTTCTCATTCACAAGGGAGTTATAATACCTACAATTCCCAACACTCTTTCTGCAAAAGAATTTAATTTACAGTAAGAAATTGATTTAAGAACTGAAAGGAGAAAATCAATTAAATTTTTCTTCTGCCAACAGTTTTATTTTGTTTTACTGACCTATGAAATTAGATATAGAAAAAATTTAAATTTTTAAGGTGAATTGAAAGATCCACTTAAGTTTCTGAGTTATGGCATTTTTCTTTAGAAGGACAGAAACGTGAGGTTTTTGATTGAACTTTCTGGAAGGCAGGATGATGTTTGTAGAGTCCATGAATGACAGTGAAATAGCTTTGTGTAAATCTTCTAGGAAAGCACCAATTTTTATACCTCAGTGAACACAGTGGTTGGTGTGGAGGTTTATTTTTTATGCCATTATGCTTACTTTTCCTTAGCCTAATATATTCAAACTTACCTTTTATCATGGAGAAATTTTTCTGCATAGCTTGGAGTCTTAAATACCATATTTAATTTTGTGATCACATTTCATATTATTTTCTGATATACAGGACATTTATTTGAACAATTATAATTCATTTTTTAGTATGGCCCTTATTTAATCATGTGTAAAAGAACAAATAGTGGTATCAAATTTGTCTGTTTTTATTTTTTTTTGGTACTGGGGATCAAACTTGGAACCTTGTGCTTGTAAGGCAGGCGCCGGAACCACTGAGCTAAATCCCCGGCCCCAAATTTGTCTGTTTTTAACATTGAGATGTTTTCCTACTAATGGATTTGTTTTTTATTTTTAACCTAATTTCACAACAGATACAACTACACAAACATGTCCAAATGTACTCACATATACACACATAACAAATGAAATAAAGTTTTTCACAGCATTCATATCTACTGTCTGCTGGTTTCAGTTAGATTTAGCTATTGATATGGTAGGTCACGATGCAATTTAGAAGCAATTAAAAGGTAATGAATGTGCTGAACTGAAACCTCTGCCTAGAAGGCTTTTCCTGTGCACCTGGAAAAAGGAGATAGATTTGTGTGTTTCTATTTTCCCTTGCAGTAATATCTCTAGGCAAAATGGCAATGTCAACACCTCCAGCTACCTGTCTAAAATGTGTGAAGGATGACCTGGATTTTATCTGCAATGTTTACATACAGACTTATGAATACTTCATTAGTGCAATAATACGAATCATTCTACAAAGAGTTATTAGGCATGAACTATTTTAAAAGTCAAATTGGCATTGTGAATTTTTAAAAGCATATTGATGGCAACATGCATTTCATAATAGTGAATAAAATAGCAGTCTTTAGTGGTTTATGAAGAAGGACACTGGAAGTGTGCACTGGTCACCTGAATATTTTCACAGGCTCCTATACTGAAGTGTGTAAGGTAAATGTACAGGATTGCCTTTGTGGTCAATTAAGTGAAATATGAACTAAGCTTTAATAGACCAAAACAATGGATGTGATTGTAGGCATGGAAACTTCAAAGAGTTGTCTTTATATGATGTTACCTAAAATAGTGCATTGCCACTCTACTATTTAAATAAAGGTACTTTATTCTAAATAATTTAATGATATATTCCATCATTATTTGTATGTACATTCTTTAATTCAGTCTATGGTTTGCTATGTCTGTTTCATGATCAAATAGAAATTTCATATATGATTATAATAATATAGTAATAATTATGCTTAAATTTCAAGACTCAGCATAATGTTTTGTTCATTCTTTGAATATGTTTATTTTCAATTTCTTTTCATTTTCTTGTTTTTCTTGTAGCTGTACAATTAGATGTCCTGGATAATATTCCTGTCAAGAAATGCTATATCCTTCTTGAAAAAAAAATTATGACACTTTTACAGAAAGTGCTATGTTCTTTTTGAAAATCTATATTACGTGACTTTTAAGTGAATTCTTTTAAAATGCAAGTAAGAAAACAACATAAATGAATAATTTAAAAGCTGCCTATTAAAGAACTGCTCATTTTTTCATTTTCAGATTTATGAGGATAACTGACAAATAAAATTTTATACATTTAAGAGACATAATGTAATGATTTGATCTATGCATACATTATAAACAGTTACCATAGTCAAATTAGTTAACAAATCCATCACATCACATAGATAATGCTGTGTGTGTGTGTGTGTACAAAGAAAGGACACTTATGATCTAGAAAATTTCAAATGAAAAGTATAATATTATTAACTGTAATTATCACTCTGTATTTTACGTCCTGAAAACTTATTTCCTTTATAACTGAAATTTTTCTATTATTCAGTTTTCTGTTATAACAAAATAACTTAAGATTGAGTACTTTGTAAAATATATCTGATAGTTACGAAGACTGAAATTCTAAACAGCACAACATTAGCTCTGGTGGGGGCCTCATGGAAGGTCACGTCATCACAAAAGCACATGTGAAAGGGAGAGAATACCTAGTCAGAAGCCAGAGTGCTACTAGGGTTTCATAAGAACAATGTTAATCACTTCCAAGATCGTGTTCACAATGACTGAAAAAGCTTCCAGAAGGCACCAACTGTTAATATCAGCATTCTGGAGCTTCTTGCATGTGAATTTTTGAGAGACCTCAAACCATATCCAAACTACAGCATGACCATACCCTTAAAAAAATTACTTGTAAGAATGGAAATTCACTTAATAATGCAGTTATTCTCTAAGTCCTACTCAAATTTTACTTTATGACTTTGTCATTGCTAATAGAATTGCCACTGCCAGAAATCAGTAAATATAGCCAAAATGTCAAATTACTGATGCTTATTTATGACACATAAAATGTCTCCTAGAACAAATAGGATTAACTGTTGAGTTCTCTCTCACTTCAGCATTTGTATACTTTATGTGTTTTTAAGTAGACTTTTATGGACAAATCAAGTGTTTATTTTTGCTACATCAGAGTTATTCAATCAAGCAATAAAATTTATAAAGAACCTGCTCTATAACAATACTGGAAGTACATATAGGAATATCATCCAACTGTATCTTTGAAGAAAGAAAATACAGTAGGAAATAAACAAGTACTTAGTATTCTGACATTATCTGTGCTTTATCTTTCTCAAAGGGGAAGGGTATAAAGAGAGGGAGGAAAGGCACAGGAGGGGAAAGACAGGATATGAAATATAGGAAGTGAGATACGTTATGTACATGTACCAACTCCATAAAGGTATATAAAGATTATGTACTACACACATGTACTAATAATAAAGTTTAAAAATTACATAACATCTATATAAAATATAGTTCTCTTAGTCTGGCAATTATTTTAAGTAAATTAGCCAGTTTGTTTGAATTTATTTAATTCCGTGATAGTTTAATGTTAAGTAAATACATTCTGAATTCTACAATAGGATTTAGCTTCAATTATCTGAGTAACAGAAGTGAAGGTCTGGATTCATCAGTATTAGTCTTGTATGAGGACAAAGCAATAAATTCTTCACCTTTGAGTTGGTTTTAAAGCACTACAACTAGATGTAAAACCATTTCTATGCTTCATTTTTTGAACAATCAGTGGACATTAATAGTCAAAAAATTGTATACTGTCCTATACAATTCATTTTATTCCAAGATTGGAAATGAGGAATAGGTTGATGGATGACCTCACTTTACTCAATACAGAGCCATTTCCTTAGGGTTCATGCACTTGTCTCCATTTAGTGTGTATGAAGTTCTGTTGTTTTGAATACATGCAAAACATATTTCTTCTGAAGTTTTTGAAAAATGAAAATACAAAACCAATACTCTAGAAACCTCAAAGATTGGAGAAATATGGGACAAAAGTAGAAAAAAAGAGAAAAGTAAATAGGAAAACCATAATAGTAAACAGAACAAAAGTTACTGTTAAAGAAGACATAGATATACAAATATGAAAACATATATAAGTAGAAAAATGTTTGGTGAATTTTTGGTTTAGAAATATTTGGTAGATAAATATGTTGTGTATATATTTAATGAATGCATATTTAATAAATACATATATGTATTTGGTGGATAAATATATTTGGTTTATACTAATGTGCTAGATATATAATGTAGATACAAAAGTAATGGATAAGTACTGAGAGAGTGAGAGAACGTGTTCTGGAGCTGAGCTATGTTATAATATTCTTTCATTCTTTAACAAAACTCAGCTTTTCCTCTGAGAATTTGTATCTTTGGACACAAGGATTTCTACACAGTGAAAAACAGAGTTATATTTTCCTTACTTTTCATAAAAATGAATAGAACACAATGATAAAAATCATTAACATTGATAATCCTGGCAGAAATGTATTTATATTTAATCTCCCAAACTGAATTTATGCATGTGAAAAATAGAGAAAACAGTATAGATAACTCAAATGAGTGTTGAATCATTAAGGGAGAAAATGTTAAAAAATCACTTAGTTTGTTCCTGATAAATATTATTGTTTCTTTGCTCTTATTATTTTCCATCTGGAAAAAAATGGCACTTGGGCACCTCCTGCTTCATGTGCATGTATTATTGTCTCAGCCAATTGTCATGGGTGTAGTTATAGATGCAGTGATTCAGTGAGTCAATTTCTACCTGTCTCACCTGATTACTGCTTGAAAGGTGCTTATCTTTAAAACCCATTTAGGCATGTATAACATACACTGAGAAGAAGATATCTTTTATCATAATGTTATTTAAAATAGAAATCCTAATTCAACTAACTTTGAAAATAATATATAGCTTATTCCTGTTTTTAAGTTTCACAAAGTAGATTAGCATGCAAAAATCTTTTAAATGTACTGAAACAGAGAAAACTGCTTTTAAAATTTTATTGATATGCTTGACAACTAGAGATAGAGAAACTTGGAGATTATTGATCTAGATTGAATTACTGAATTATGTTTAGCTTCTCTTATTTTTATAGCAAATAGACTTTAATTGATATCCTTTATCAAATTTCTCAGCATTATGTACTTCGAAGCTGAGATAATATGTTGTTTTGAGGATATCATTTTAATGGCAATGGTTATTTGAAAGGTTTCTTTTAGTAAACATATTATTAATAGTAGTATTTTTATTGGTACATTTTAGATATACATAATAATAACATTCACAAAGGGAATATGTACCTGTACATGATATATCTTGCTTCTTCTTTTTTTACCAATCCCTTCCTTTCCCTTCAAACCCTCTTACTGTCCTTATTTGAAAAGGCCTTATTTCCTTTGTTGTCCCTTCTATTCACTTTTTATTATTTTTAGGAAGAGAAAAAAGCCATTTGAGAAGAAAATATAAGCCATAAAATAATGATAATTGAGTTTCCCAAGCTGGAATCTGGAGTTCATCATATACAACTTTTTTCCTTATCATACACTGCATTCCTCCAATCTCTGCCTTTTATTGGCTATTTCTCAGAAATATCCAGTGCTGTGCTAAAGCTGGTAGGTGTTATCTCTGGAGACATGACTGTGCACATTGATTCTCAATTCTGCATTCAGTGGAGGAATACTGAAAGCCTAAAACTGGCCACCGTGGTGTCATTTATGTACTAACAGGAGATAGTGTCAGGTAATGTTTACTTGGAGTTTTCTGTTAATTATTTACAGGCATGACATGTAACACTTCTACATTCTGATCTTGCTTTACATTTTCATAGTGCAGTATTAGTTCAGAACTTCTCATTGCTTACTTGGAATATTGCAAATTCAGTCTCATTATTTAATTATACTATAATGTATTGCTTAATATGATAGATAAATCAATAAGTAAATAAATACAACATGTTTTCTAAATTTTGTGATTTAACTTCCCCAGTCCCAATGTGTTTTGGGGGGTAATATCTTTTAGCATGTCTTAAAAGACTTTCTAGCCTGGTAATTCCTCCATTTCCAATTTTATAATTTTCTTTAGTTGCTTTGAACTTCTCACCATTTCTGAAATTTCAGGGCATGGCCTGTCAAAATGTTCTTGCGATCAGTTCCCAATGGCAAGATTGTCATCTTTCCACAAAGTTGTAATATCAATTTGCTGTTAAATATTTACTCCTAGCCTGACTTATTTCATTAAATTTCCCTTCTCTTTTCCACCATGTGATCATTAACTTTTGTCAGTATGAGTAAGAAACGTGGCTCTGATTGGTTTGGCATAGTTCTGGGCATGACTGAATGGATTTACCAAAGATGGAAGACCCACCCAAGGTTAGTGGCACAAACAAAGAAGCTTGTAGCCTTAATAGAATAAAAAGAGCAAAGAAAAAGGAAGGCTCACTTCTATTTCTTTGGAGGAGCACTCATCTTTGCTTTCACCTTTGACATCCATCTTCTGGCTTCCAGTGCAGACTCTTCAGTTTTCCATCACAGACTCTTTCACTTCCGGATAAGGACTTGCACTGGATTCTACGGTGAGCTCCAGGCCTTCAACTTTTGAGTAGATCCCTCAGATCTGCAGCCCACAGCCTTTTTGCATTCTTGCACACCTGACTCTCGAGGGGGCTATGGTAAGTCTACCTTGTAAATCCATACATGCACTGTTTGTCTAGTGACAACTGACTGATACATATCACAAGTTCATACAAAATGTTTAACTCTTATATAAAACTGATTATACTGAATTGTAATTATTAATATCACTTCTTTTTCCGTATTATGATATGAATCAACTCTTGAATTGATGGTCCTAAAACCACTCTTACTATGGATGGTAGTAAGATGAGGGAGCAGGAAGGGAGGCTAAAGCAAATATGACAGAACTCACTATGGTTTCATGTAGCACTAAGTCACCATACTCTATGATAAAGTACAGAAAGTTTGGACCATTAAAAATTCCTTCACAAAATAAGCAATCTCACTTAATAACATGGGCATATAGCTGAGCTTATGAGAGATTGTGAAGTGAGAGTTATTAATGCAGAACCAAATTACTTTAGAGCAGGTAAAATAGTGGATGCTTATAATGGATTTTTCTAGTCATATGTCATCTGAAAATCTCATATTTTCTGAAAGAGGAAATAGGTTGGTGAAAATATCAGGAAAGGATTTCTCTTTTTAATCCAAGATTAATTCCATTGTTTGGTGAAAGTATGCATTATAGTTATTGATTCATAGCAGCCTTTAATGTGATATGACACCTATGTTTAAAAGCAATTTACTTTAGCTGCTTCAAAAAGCTGCTTGAAATCCTATTAAGAAAGGTATCTCTGAAGAAATACATCTTACTTGAGGTAAAGGGTTTACAAATACAAGTATCTCAGAGTAATCCTGCCTCTACAACAAATGTTATCTTTAATGCAATGTTATGCTGAACATTTATAAGCTTCTCTACCGCCAATTCTACAGAAAAATATATTAGGAGAAGCAGAGTATATCTGTGCCTGTAATACTATTGACTAAATAGAAAATTGTGTATGAAAAGAAGAAAAATAGTTATATAAAGTGATGTTCATTCATCCAGCAAATTTTACTTGACGCTGTTGTTAAGCCAAATACTCTTTCAGGCCCGAAGTTAAAATGGTGGCTATAAAGAAACAGAATTCTTACTGTTTCTGGGAGACAAATATTAAATAATAACAATAAAGATACACTATAAAAAAAAAGCAATGATACTTTGAAGGTAAAAATACTTCTACTTGTCATATGGCCTGAAACTATAATAATTTGCCAGCCCTTTTATTTTTTTATTTTTTTATTTTTTTTTTTGGAACCGAGTAACGAACTCAGGCCTTTGCGCTTGCGCAGCAGGCAGCGAAACCACTGAGCTAAATCCCTGGCCGGTTGCCAGCCTTTTTAAAGGAAAGATTACAAGGTGCAAACAAAATCTCTGGTAAAGGAGATTGGAAAATATTCCAGTAACTAAGTGTTCTCAAAGTTTAAATTTCATTAACGTAACTACTTCTGTTGAGTGTACATGACAAAACAACTTGACTTAAACAGTACCACTTATGGAATCAGGGTCATCGTCATAAATTATATTCCCGATTGATTTAGTGACTCTGTGAGACATGAAAGACAAAATTATTTTAACTAGATAGGATAAGAAGGGAAAAGGAAGAGAAGAACTGGACATCTCGTTTGTGTGGCTCCTTAACAGGAATAGTAATATATGGATTAATGGTATTCACTGGTAACTGATTGGGCAATTTTGACCAGTTTATAAAAAGTAGATTGATTGGCAGCAGTACCCAAGAAGCTGGAATGTAGACTTTGGCCAAAACCTAGTCAGGTGAGGTTATGGCAACATTTCTATTTCTTATCCTACCTTCAATGATAAATGAGAATATAAATGGTTTAGGCATCGACAAATTAGGCTATCTTCCTCTGTGGAAGGTAGTTGTGATTTTACATGGGATTTAAATCTCATGTATCTCTTTCCATGAGGATGTTTTCCATCACTTTCCAGGTAGCCTGCAGACCAATGGAGGTCCCTTTACTATTTGTGTAAGTAGATTTATTGGATCATTCATTTATATATTATCTAGCTCTTAATTTGCATGGCAAAATACTTGAATATTTGTATCAAAATTATATACCACACAAAGTCTAAAATATTTAGAACCTGGCTTTTACAAAAAAAATTGTAGCTACATTAATAAGTCCAAATTGGAATTTGGAAATCTTTGAAGTGAATTGAAATCCTTGAAAATGTTATGCTAACAAAATGATTTTATTATTGATAGTTTTGAAGGTCCAGAATATTAATTATCAAACTGTAATTTCTACTTATGAGCATATTTAGTTGAGAAAAATATATTAATATTTTATCTTCTTATTTGGTATACTTAAACTGTCTTAATTTTATTTCAAAAACTGAGATAAACATTTTACTATATTTTGACACAATGGAATTGATTCCTTAAAATGTAACATGTTAAGTCCCTTTACAAAGTTTCTAAATTGGTCAGGTGACTGCTGCCAGATGATGAAAAGCATTTCTGTTCCTTCCCACCAATTTCAAGACTGAGAAAAAACTTCTGCAGGATTTTCAACATCTGTCAGTTCAGAAGAGAATTACTTTTAACAAATATCTTTAAATTATGCTAATTTATGCTAGCATCAGCTTGCTGAGTCAACTTCAGGAATATGAGTTTTATCTAGCCCTTAAATTATATCTCAGTAATATCACATGAGTAATAATTCTATTTTCCAGAGTAAATGTCTTGAGCATATGACAATGTCGCATTTTCTTGTTATGTTTATTTCATGTTTATGATATAGCTATAGTAGACTAAGAGAGCATCTGTTGAAAAATCTGTCCATCACTTCAAAGTATATTTCTATATCTGATCATAATACATAAGACGGCTAAAATATTAACATCATACTTTGAAAGAACAAACTTTAAGAAACCATATGTTGCTGGGCATGGTGGCGGACACTTGTGATCCCAGTATTTGAGAGCCTGAGGCAAGAGAATTACAAGCTTGAGGCCAGATAGGGCAATTAAAAAAATTTAGCAAGGTCTTGTCTCCAAAAAAAATCATATATTAAGGACAGACAACCAAATTTTCTTAAGCTAATAAGATCAGTAGGGTATTCACCCCAAAATGAGAATGTATGAATAAAATCCAGAGAACTGTGGTTTCCCTACTTTCTGTCCATATTACCTTGGCTTGACTTTTATGGTGGCCTTTCTTTAAAAAAAGTATGTGGATACTTGAACTATGGAATAATATGGGACTTATTAATGTTTATGTATAAAATAATTAAAACATATTTCTATAAGTTTTCACATCTGCTTTATCAATAATTTTTATAATTCCATTTAGAAATGCGGTTACATGTAGCTAAAACCTTTGTTTATTAAAGTCAATTATATTTTTTTTTTTGTACTAAACTTAACTGTTTAGGTATCTATGTTTGTCAAAAACTAAATATCTCCAAAATATTTATGTCTTTTTCAAATCTAGTACACTTAATTATAACTGTGGAAAATACTGCTGCCTTAAATTTTTCAATATTATTTCCACACAAATTGAAAATTTTAAAAATTGGAACTATGAAACTAATCAGATATTCTAACATCCATGCAAATTATTTTTTTTTAAAAATCATCAATATTTAAAGCATTCCTTTGATTACTTCCATAGTCAATATTCCCTTTTAAATAATTTGTTTTTGTAATAATCATCATTCTAGAATAGAACTTTTTCAAGATAACATTAAAATCAGATCAGAAAATGTGGAATTACATCTCCCAAATTCAGTATGACATATACAAAATAATAAATGTTACCTTCCATATGCAAATAGAGGAAATGGAAATTATGGTTTCAAAAATATCCTGAAAATCACTGATGATATTCTCAGTTGTTGCTTCTAAGGGCAATCATATAACGGCTCAAAGCAACTCTTTGCTAACCATAATAATAGTGTTTTGATTATCAAAAAGCAGTATTTTCAACATTTTTACACAATGTGGTTGTTTATTATTTTCATATATATGTATGTTTTATGGTTTAATAGGTGCCAAAACATTTTCAAGTAGGGTTGGGTTGATATGGACTATATCATAAAGTTTTTTATCAGATGTAATGGAGAATAGATTCTAAGTTTTCCTTTTTATATAAGACATGTGATTTCAATAACACATTATTTGTGTTTAAGTGAAAGAGGCTCATTTCATTCTGTTCATAATTTCTATACTCAATAATAATCAATCTTGGGGCTGGGGATTTATCTCAGTAGTTTTGCCACCTGCTGCACAAGCCCAAGGACCTGAGTTCGATCCCTGGTACCAAAAACAAACAAACAAAAGAATCAGAAATAATCAATCTTGGGTTAAAGACTTTTTCCCACTGCATAAATGTTATGCCTTCTGAGAGAACTTGTATTTTAATAGTAAGAAAATTGGAATTTATTTTTACAGTTGATTGTGATAGTACATTAAAAATTTGGAGTGATATCTAAAGGCACCAGGGTGAGTCTTGTCATGAACTTCTAGGTTGTACACTCAGCCTTTTTTAAAGTCTATAAATGAGGTTGGTGACACAAGTTTCTTGAATTCAAATTAAGTCCTTATCTACTCCTGAGTAATTACTTTCAAATTCTTGGTTTGTGTGTTTGTGCACAAAACTTGCATTTCTTAATCAACAAAAATGGCACTGCTGAAAAAAACCACCTTTTCTGAAAGTATAGATAATTAGAATTTTGATTTTTGAAAATCCCGAGTAGGAAGGGAGAAATTACTCTTGTAAGACGGATCCTAGTCATTTTGACAGTCTTGTCCTTCATTTTCATATCAAATTTAGAGCCAGGGGTTTCTGGACACAGTATTCCACAACTGTCTAATTCCTATTGAGTATACATCTCAGCAGATAGCTGATAGACATTTCTTTTTCTGTAATCCAATCTTTCTTTGCAATTATCAAAACACTGCTTTGTTTATATTTTACCTGGATTCTATTTTCACCCTAAATCCTTAATAAGATGATTATTTTCTTTTGTGAGGTTCAAGACATTCTTTGATTCTCTCTAGGATTTTTTTAGTTGATATTCTTTGATACCTTTACTTATTTCTTCATCAGTTGACTATGTGCAATGGCATTTAAATTTGACTATTTTCTAATTTTTTTAGTTTATTTTTCTGGAAACATCATAGTGTTTACCAGTATTTAAACTTTATTTTATAGAAGAATGAAAAATATTTAACTGAATTGTAGAATAAGATACATTTATCATTATACTAAGAATTTTCTGTAATGATTTGATATTCATTTAGCAAATATTTAACATATATCTGAACATATGAAAGGCATATTTGTATATTTCACATGTATTTAAAAGAATGAGGTGCGATGCACTATGAATTATTTTCATAGAAGACTGGAACAAAGAATTAATATTTAATTTGTGTATATTAATGTAACATGAAGAAAATTGTTAAGATAATGTTCTATGAATAACAGTTCTTAAAATTTTCATTTACAGGGCCCGGGATTTAGGTCAGTGACAATGTGCCTGCCTTGCAAGCTCAAGGTCCTGTGTTCAATCCCCAATACCAAAAAAATTTTTTTTTCATTTACAATAACAAAGTTAGAGCAGTTTAAAGATCAAAAACAAAAGATATTTTAACACAAATTACTACTGAGTTATGAAACTTACTGATAGGAGAAAAATTGGCATGCTTCTACACAACATTCTCATCCATTCATTCATTTAAACTGAATGGTGCTCAGCTAAGCTTAAACACCCTGCCCAGGTATTTTCAGAAAAAAAAAAAAATAGTTTCACAGTCTGTGAACTATGAATAATTAAATATTTACTGTGATGGTAAAAAAATCTATATTCATTGTAATTTAGTGTGGTAACTAATTATTTAGAGTTTTAAAGTGACATTTTGTTGAAAAATATCATTATTGCCTGGAATAGTCATTATAAAATCACCAAGAATAGTATTTTTTTGCAGTAGAGAAATAGAATCATAAAAGCCTCAAAAACATAATTCAGATACAAGTATTCCTTAATGCACATTTTAGGTAACATTTTATGTAACAGGTACTTGAGTGGCTGTCATTGTAAGCTGTTGTAGAAAAATTCCACATTTCAAAGCTTCATCTATGTCATAGCCACAAGAGTTGACATGGAGCTGGTATTGGAGCTGTCACACATGCAATTAAGTAGAAGAGTCCAGGTTGCCATCCCTCTGCTGGCTGGAATTGGAACACATCAGAGGATGAATAGTAAATTTTCAGTTCATCAAATATCAATTCTTTGCATAAAACTGAGAGTTTGTATTTTAATATTCCGTCTTGCCATGCTAGGATCCCAGGAAGGCACTGGCATAACTACTCAGGTGAGAATATTTTTTTTATAAAATATTATGCTTAGCTCTCTGCATTACAGTTTCTGCCAACCTGAGGGAAAGAAGTTAATTGTATTTAAGCCCCTTGAGTGATTCAGTATTAGTCTTACAAGATGATCCTCCTAAGAGAAAAAAAGAAACACAGCTTATGAAATACAAGTATCTTTTTTCTTGGTTTTAAATTTATGCTCAAGAGACTTTTATTAAAACTAGAAAAACATTAGTAGGCATCATTTTAAAAAGTCAAGCTATGCCAAATCCCTGAACTTTTAAAAATTATTTTATGGAATATGACACCATTTTTTCATCTAACTGGATTCTTGTTTAAAAATAAGTCTGAGCATCAAATAGCTCCCATTCAAACACTCAGCTTAATAAGGATTATCATTTGTTTCAGCTGAATCCATGTGCCATGCAGCCCTTTAGAGAGGTTTCTGTCTCTCACATTATTTCTCTAGAATAAGATGACCCTGTAAAATTTCTTAGCAATTATCTAAATCCAAAACAAAGTCTGATGTAGTGTTAAATGATTTCAGACTGAATAAAAACATTAAAAGAGTTTTTTCTACTAAGAATTATACTTGAAAGGGCACAAAGGATAGCTATAGCTAAATATATTTTAAAAGATAAAAAACTTATGGTAAGAAGTGTATGAAGCCAGGCATAGTGGCACAATCCTATAATCCTCAAACTTGGGAGGCTGAGGTGGGAGGATTGCTGGGAATTCAAGGCCAACTTGAGCTACATAGTGAGCTCAAGTTCATACTGAACTACATGCTGAGATCCTGTGTCAAAAAACCAAAAAAGAGAGAGAGGGGGAGAGAGAGAATTAAATTTCTAATCTTTGATAATTTTTGTGAATTGAGCATGTCTTAGTGCATTATTATAATAACATTTATATTTCTATGTAGTGTCCTTAGAATACTCCATTTAGTGAATTTAGTAAATCTCTCTAAAAAAAAAAAAAGAAAATGACTAACAGTTTCAAAAGAAATAATGGAAGTGTCCAGATCTAATAGCTATCTACAGATTGGAAGGGTGGCACAATTACAGCTCCATGGAGAAAGAAGTTTCTGTGCTTGGGATTCTTTCTCCTCTCTCTTGGTCTAGATCTTTATCTATTTATGTGGACCAAAATTGTAGACCTAAAAAAGAAAGTACTTAATTTTATTTTAGATTCAGTTGCAGAGAGAGAAATATTGGCAACACAAAAAAAGAGAAAGAGATTGTCAAAAATAAATATAAATATTTGAATTTCTGTATAAACCATTTTTTATGTATGTTTAAGTAGTAGCTTATTTCTTAAAAATACCACTGAAAATTCCCATTTGAAGTAACATCAGCAAGATGGACAATCATATTTCCTAGTCCTGGTTCTTCTACAAAACATCAATAAACCAATGTTCCTAAAAATATTTTTATGAGAGCAGCAGAAACCAGTTAAAAAATTGTAACACTTCAGATAAGCACACAATGAAAAATAATGAAACAGAAAAAAGAAGTTTTACTTTGGTCACTCTTTCCCTCTAGTTGAACAGCTCAGCATCAAGGATCATCCCTTAGGACTGTGCTTTCCAGGAGGAAAAGAATAAGTGAAGTGTGCATCCAGCATTCCTCACCCTCCAAGACGATGTTCCCTCTAAAAACACTGTCCAAGAGCCCTACTTCTGTCTTTCCTAGGCCAGAAGACTGAGGAGAACAAGTTAGTTAAAACTCCAGAAGGCTAAGAACAAATAAAATCATGACCGGGACTCTGGATAGTCTTCATAGTTCTGCAGGATTAAAAGAAAGTGCAAAACATTGACTTTTTTTAAGAGGAAGGAAGAAGATTGGAGCTTGTACCTAGGCTTTCAGCATCTCCCTACTTTTCCCTTCAAAAAAAGACAGGGAAAGACTGCAATATTTAGAGGAGGTGATTATTCTTCAGACTTCTCCTTTTGGACTGAGGGTGAAAATTGGATCTTTCATGTAATGCCCTGGCATTGTACAGGGAAAAGGCATGAACTGATTTCAGCAGGTGGCAAATCTCTATAGAATATGAGAAAGACAGTGAAGAATATTCTTCAGGAGAAAGTGAGAGAAGCCAAGCCCAATGTTTCAGGATTTCACTGTAATTCCATAAAGAAAAGGACAGGAAGGCTTATGATGGCCCACATAGCTCTTCAAGATTGGGAGAGCATAGAACCCTAGGATTCTCCTTCAGAAACAAGGGAGAGGAGTGGAGGGTGTGCCCCACATCCAAGCCTATCCGTGTACCATGCGAGAGTAAAGGGTAGGACAGTTTATGATGGCCAGCATGGCTCTATGGTAATGGGGAAAGGGATATAACTGAAACTTTTCTCCTATTAAGGAGTAGAAAGCTTATTTTTAAAAAATAATATCCTCAAATTTCTGAAATATGCTATTGGAAATGAACTCCCAGTTTCTTGAAGCCCAGAGTACTCAGATTAGAACAATCCCAAACAGTATACATTGGAGCACATTAAAATCAATTGTCAAAAGCTAAGAAAAGAGAGAATTTTTAAAACAACAAGAGAAAAATGATCCATGCTACCAATAAAAAAGAAAGCTTCTTTAAGATTATTAGTGTATTTAACAGCAGCAAGTTAAATGAATTTGATGATGTATTCACAATGATGAGTGGAAAAAATGCCAAGAAAATGCCAAGAAAGAAAAATTGCTTCAAAATTGTAAGGAACTATGAGAAATCAATCCAGCATCTTCTAGATAATGCAAAGAAGAATAAAATCATACTGATTTGAGTCAATGAAGAAACAGGAGAGAGTGCAGGTGACATAAAAAACTGTTCACAGAAGTGATGGCAGAAAACTTCCCAAGCAGGGGAAAAGAACTTGACATACAGATAAGTGAGGCATATTGGACTGCAACTAGCCTTGATAAAAAAAAAATCTACACATAGGCATATAATAGTTAAGATTCTTGAAACCAAACAGAAGAACAAAGTTCTACAAGCTGTTAGAGAAAAGAAACAAATCACATGCAAAGGAAAAACACATCAGAATCACAGAAGACTTCTCAATACAAATCCTCAAGGCAAGAAGAGCTTGGAGTGATGTAATGCAAGCTGTAAAGGAAAACAGCCTCCAACCCAGACTGATGCACCCTGCAAAACTATCTTTCAAAATTGATGTAGAAATAAGATACTTTCATGACAAAGAGCACCTTAGGAACTTCATGAATACCAAACCAGCACTCCAAAAATTTTTAGACAAAATCTTAGGAAAAGACAACAAGGAACACAACCCCAGGAAGCCCAGCAGAATGAATCCACTGGGCATGACAAGAAATTAAAAGCAAAGGGGGAGAATCCAACAAGAAGAAAAAGTCATGACAAGGATAAGTCAATATATATCAGTTATAACCATCAATGTTAAGTCTCAATTCACCAATCAAAAGAAATAGACTGGCAGAATGGGTCAAGAAGCAAGGTCCAACAATATGCTGCATACAAGAAAAACAATTCAAAAAGAAACTCATAGACTGAAAGTTAAAGGGTGGAAAACAATACTCCATGTGACAGGAACCTGAAAAAAAAAAGCAGGAGTAGCTATCCTCTTTGCAGATCAAGTGGATTTCAAAGCAACACTGATTAAGACAAAGAAGGACCCTACATCCTTGTAAAGGGTACAATCCAAGAGAAAGAGATGACAATCATAAATACTTATGCATCAAACACTAGTGCATCCAACTATATAAAACAAATACTAACTGACATGAAAAGTCATATATGGACTAATATTATAGTAATGGGGACCTCAATACCCCAGTGTCACAAATAGATAGATCAACTAGACAAAAAACAAACAACGACATACTAGAACTCAATCTAACTCTTGAACAAATGAACTTAACAGATGTTTACAGAGTGTTCCACCCCATAACATCAGAATACACATTCTTTTCAGCTGCACATGGGTCCTTCTAAAAAATAGACCACATACTTGCTCATAGAACATATGTAGGTGAGTACAAAGAATAGAAGTTATCCCCTGTATATTATCACATCATAGTATGATGAAATTCAAGATCAATAGCAAAAGAAACCCCTAAAATTTCATAAACACATGGGAATTGAACAACATACTTCTGAAGAACCAATGTGTCACAGAAGAAAGTAAAGAAGAAATCAGTCAGTTCCTTTAATTAAATGACAATGAGAATACAACATATCAGAATCTCTGGGACACAATGAAAGCAGTCTTATGAAGGAAATTCATAGCAGAGAATACACATATTAGGAAAACAGAGGGAGCCCAATTTAACAGCCTGATGCTGAACCTCAAGCTTCTAGAAAAAGAAGAGCAGGACAAACCCAAACCCAAAGAAAGGAAGAATTTATAAAGATCAGAGGAGAAATCAATTCAATAGAGACTAAGAGAATGATACAAAAAATCAATGAAGCCAAAAGTTGGTTCTTCGAAAGAATAAACAAAATTGACAAACCCTTAGCCAACCTTATCAGAAAAAGGAAAGAAAAGACCCAAATCCATGCAATTAGGAATGAAAAGGTTGAAAGCACAATGGACCCAGCTGAAATCCAGTGGATCATCAATACCTAGTTCAAGAACCTATATGCCCATAAGATGGAAAACATAGAAGAAATGGACAGATTCCTAGATACATATGAATTTCCAAAGTTGAACGAAGATGACCTAAAAATTCTAAATGATCCAATATCAATCAATAAAATTGAAAATGTAATTAAAAACTTACCGACTAAGAAAAGCCCAGGTCCTGGTGGTTTCACTGCTGAATTTTACAAGATATTTAGAGAGGAACTACTGCCACTACTGTTTAAACTCTTTAATGAAATTGAAAGGGAAGCAATACTCCTGAATTCATTCCTGGAAGCAAGCATCACTTTGACTCCCAAAGCAGAAGAAGACCCAACCAAAAAAAAGAGCTATAGGTCAACCTTACTAATGAACACAGATGGAAAAATCCTTAATAAGGCACTGGCAAATAGAATGGAGAAGATCATCAAGAAGATCATACACCTTGACCAAGTGGGATTCATCCCAGGGATGCACGGATGGTTCAACATATGAAAATCAATCAATGTATTATGCCATATCAATAGAGTCAAGAACAAAAATCATATGATCATCTCAGTAGATACAGAAAAACTGACAAATTCCAAAACTCATTTATGATAAAAACCCTACAAAAAATTGGAATAGATGGTCTCTACCTCAAACTGATAAAAGCCATCTATGAAAAACCAATAGCCAATATTATACTAAATGGTCAAAAACTGAAATCCTTCACACTAAAATCAGGAACAAGACAAGGATGTCCACTATCACCACTCTTGTTCAATATAGTCTTGGAGACATTAGCCACGGCAATTAGACAAAAGAAAGAAATAAAAAGAATAAAAATAGGAAATGAAGAAGTCAAATTGTCATTATTTGCAGATGACATGATACTCTACATAGAAGACCCCAAGAACTCTACCAAATGTCTTCTAGACTTAATAACCAAATTCAGTCAAGTAGCTGGTTAAAAGGTCAACACACAAAAATCAATAGCTTTCCTCTACACAAGTGACAGACTCACTGAGAGAGAAATAGGGCAAACAATTCCTTACACAACAGCACCCAAAAAACTGAAATATATAGGAATCAACCTAACCAAATAAATTAAAGACCACATTTCTGAAAAGTATAGCACTCTGAAAAGAGAGATTGAAGATGATATCAGAAAATGGAAAGACATCCCTTACTCCTGGGTAGGAATGATCAACATAGTGAAAATGGCCATACTTCCAAAACTGCTGTATAGATTCAATGAAATCCCAATTGAAATCCCAGCAGCATACTTCATAGACCTAGAGAAAACAATCCAAAAATACATTTGGAATAAGAAGAGACCCAGAGTAGCAAATGCAATTCTAGGTAACAGAGACATGGCAGGGGTTATCACAACCCCCAACTTGAAACTATACTACAAAGCTACTGTGATAAAAACAGCATGGTACTAGCAAAGAAACAGACCTGAGGACTATTGGAACAGATTAGACGATGCAGAAATAACTCCAGACACACTCAGCCACCTCATCTTTGACAAAGGAGCCAAACACCCTCACTGGAAGAAAGATAGCCTCTTTCATAAATGGTGCTGGAAAAATTGGGCTTCAAATTGCCAAAGAGTAAAACTAAAAGAACTTGGACTGGAAGTCCCATATGATCCCACTATTCCTCTGCTGGGTATCTTCCCCAAAGAATTAAAAGAATTATACCACCATGATATATGTGCACCCATGTTCATAGCAGTATAGTTTGTAATAGCTAAAACTTGGAAACAGCCCAAATGCCCATCAACTGGAGACTGGATAAAGAAAATGTGTTTTTTTTTCCCATAAAGTGGAGTACTACTGAGCCATAAAAAGTGAGAAATCAGAAACATTTATGGCTAAATGGATGCACATTGAGGCGATACTCTTAAGTGAAATAAATAGGACACACATGTATAAATACCAAATAGTTTCTCTACTGTGAGAAACTGAAAGTGTATAAAAGTTATACTGGACATTGTGAAATAGGAATAAAAGGGGCAAAGTGGAAGGGGATTTGGGAGAGATAGGGGAAAGGAAGGAAGGGAATGGAATTAATATGACAAAATGAAAAAATGGAAACAAAGTCTTTGTAAATAGGGAGGGATGGAGGCATTGAAGGGAATGCAGGTGAAGGGGAAAAAATAAAAAGAATAAAAAATTTAAAAATAAAATAAATGATTAAAAATTAAAAACAAATGAAAAATGTATGTAAAAGTATAAAACATTCTAAATATAAATACACAAATTAGAAAGTTAATATTGTAACTATATATAACTATATAAATTACTTTTAATTTTTAAATAAAAGTTAAAAAACAAAAATATTATAAGCATTATTGGTTAATGCAAAAAAATTTTAACAAGATTACTATATAGAAATATGATGTGACACATATAACAGAAAGTTGTGTGTGTGGACAGGGAATAGTAGTGTAGAGCTTCTGGATGCAATTGAAGATATCAGCTTAAAATGAATTGTTATCCTTGAGGCAAACACAAGTTGTTCTTGAAACAGCAACAGGCTACCATAAAAGTAGTTGCTGAAGAGCTGGGTAGTGAAGCTTATGAAAGATTGGATTTATATACAATAAAGAATTATCAGATTATATATAAAAGTAAAACTCTGACTCACAATCTGCAACAACAAATTCAGGAAGAAAATTCATTGTCAGCGCTGCAACAATCAATCCAGGAACCCAATAACTCCTGCATCAATTGATTCAAAAAGTCTAAAGACTTAACCAATAACTGGCACATTTCCTAATGGTTGTCCCTACTTTTAATGTCACACCAACTAGAAAAAGCCAAATCATTCCTCTAAGAATTCAATTCTAATAATCCTGCCAATAGCTACCCAGGGTCAATAGCTCCCAATCAGAGCACATCTGAAGACTTCCCTTTTCCACTGTAAACTTTTCCTACTCACCCACATATGCCTTTGAGTGTGTGCCAAAAGCAAGTGATGGTGGCTAACGACCTCACTGTGACAAGCTGGTGATCAATAGTATGACTGCTGGGGAGAAAAATCACATGGAACCATAGAAATGCTAAAGCAATTTGGAAAAAGAAAATAAAAAGCTAGAGACAACAAACTTTCTGATTCTAAAATATATTACAAAACTATTGTACCATTAAAATGACATGATATAAGAATGAAGACAGACATGCAAACCAATAAAATAGAATGCAAATCCCAGAAATAAGCCCATCAATGTATGGTCAAGTAATCTTCTTACATTAAAAACTAGAAATTTAGATTAACATTAGGTTTTTAAAACTAAAGTATTTGTCCAGCATTCTTATTCTGAGGACAACAAATTCTGCCCACAGCCCTGGCACAAAGGAAGTTTCAACAAAGCTTGCAACCTTTTTTGGGGCCTAGTGTAGACCAAAGCCTGACTAGATCCACATATGCATATTTTTGTGGCTGTAGTTTTACACTTGCTATACATTAAAGAACTGTGTGTTCTAGGAGGACAGACTATCTGCTCTTCCAATCTGATCAAGTTCTGAATAAGCTCCATTTTCCATCTTGACGGGCTTTTCTCTTACACTTGACAGAAAGCAGGCAAGTGAATACGGATAATATGAGCCCAGATTCAGTCCTCTGGACAGGCCTCAGTAATATCGTGGTGCCAAGAATATATAATAAGGAAAGATGATATCTTTAACAAATAATTTGGGAAAACTATATCCATATGCAAAAAATCATACTGGACCTTTATACTAAACTATACATACCACAGTGTTAACTGAAAATAAATTAAGAATTTAAGTGGGAGTTCTGAAAGTATAAATAAAACAGTTAAAGAGTAAGAGAAATCCCTTGAAGAAAACATACTGAAACAGTTTCTTGACTTTGTTCTGCACAATGATATATTTGTATAAGGCCAAAAAAAGAGTTAAAAAAAAAAGCAAATGTAAACAAGGGACAGACACCTACAGAAAAAGTAAAAAAGCTACTGAAATATAAAGTAGACAATAAAAAAAATGAAGAGATAATCTCTGAAGTGAAATGAAATATTTACAAACTATATATCTGATATAGATTAATATTTTTAATAAAAAACAAATTACTACAACTCAGCAAAAAAAAGAGAACAAAATGGACAAAGGACTTAGATATCTCTTTGAAGAAGATATATAGATGACCAATAGATACATGAAAAGATTTGCAACATCAATAATGTTCAGGAGTAAAAATCCAAACTACAATGAGATATTACTTCAAAGCCATTAAAATGAAAAGAGAGAGGAAGAGATGGAGGGAGGGAAGAAAGAAGGGAGGGAGAGACAGAGAGAGAGAGAGAGAGAGAGGGAGAGAGAGAGAAAGAGAGAGAATATCAGGCATTTTTCAGCACATAGAGAAGTTGAAACCAACACACAATATAAAGTGGTATAGCAGCCATGAAAAACAATGTTGAGAGTCTTCAATTAATTACAAATAGAGCAACCATATAATTAATCTATCTTGTTTCTGGATATATAATCAAAATAAATAAAATTGGGATATGAAACATATATCTGCACTCTCATGTTCTTTGCAGCATTAGTCATAATACCAAAGACAGAAACAATAGAAGTTTCTACTTATGAATGATCAACAAAAATTTGATATAGATATACAAAGGAACTTGTTTTATTTAAACCCAAAAGGGAAAAATTTTGTTATTAGTATGAATATATAATCATGGAAATTGTGTACTTAAACCCAAAAGAACAAAGAATTTCTTTAGTAGCATAAATATATAATCATGGCAGCAGTATCATAGCTAGAGTTAGTGTGGCTCTTCAGTCCTTCAATTTGCTGTCCTTCAACATATCTGAATAGGTTAATCTATTTAAATAAAAAATTAAAATGACTTAAAATAAAAAAAATGTATTTTGATATACTCAAATCTTCAGTGTCAAAATAGAGTAAATTATTACAATATAATTTGCCTTTTGGCCAGGGGCTGGACTTTCCCCCACCCCCAGCTACCACTGGATGGAAGACATTATGTTAAGATGTGTCATGCACATGTACCAAATACCCACAATGAATGTAAACATCATATGTTGTAAATATGAACTAAAATAATAATATTAACAACAATAATGAAAATGGGGAAAGGGGATCTAGTGATGGAGGGAGTTAGGTGGATAGGGATGGAAAGGTGAATAAAAAATAATCAAAAGATGTACATGTATCTACTCCTTAAGATGAATGTAAACTTGATCTATTCCACACATGTCCTAATAAAATATAATATTAAAAATTTCAGGTATGAAAGATGAATAAATTATGAAGTTGTTTTATAACATAGCGCTTATATTCCACACATGTCCTAATAAAATATAATATTAAAAATTTCAGGTATGAAAGATGAATAAATTATGAAGTTGTTTTATAACATAGTGCTTATATTTACAATATATATTATGCGTTTCAAATTTTGTTATGAAGGTAGATCTCATCTCAGTGTTCTGCAATATAAAAACTCAAAAAAAAAGAAGCAAAATCCAGAAACAAAAGGAAACAAGGAAACTTTGGGAGGTGTTTATATGACTTGTGCCTTGATTATGGTGATGGTATCACAGATGTTCCTATATGGTCCAAACTGAGAAGGTTGTATCCATTAATGAATGTAATTTTTTGTATATCGACTATCCTTCATTAAATTGGATAAATTTTAAAAAGTAATAATGGATAATAAAGTAAATTAAATATATTTTCAACCAAAATACCTTCAATTTTTCAAAGAAATAACTGTATTACACACCTTACTCTGATCCTCTTTCTCAACCACTGTCATCTATCATTTCTTCTTCTCTTGATGCAGACTTTTAACTCACCTCTCAAATTGTTTCCTAGAAGACTCTGCTGTACCATAGTATTATAATGGAAAAGGACAAAAATCCTTGATAATGTTTTCTGAAGGCACTAACTATGCTTGTATGCAGATTACTCTTATCAAAACCCTCTTGCCTCACAGCTTTCTTCTGGGGTTTCTAGCATTATTCTCATTTTAGAAATGGATAAAATGTAATGATTTTAGTGATTAGTTCATAAATGTGTTTAATAATAAATCTAGATTATAAATCCATACTTATTTTTGTTACAAAAGGTATGCTTTTTATTCTGTCACCAGTGATGAGCATGTACTCAGGTAATAGAGACATTGCACACATAACTCTGAAGAAAGCCTTTTCCTTTTCAATTAACTTGTGCATTATTTGGAATAAATAAATGAATAAATTAATGATCCTTATCATATGTCATGATAATATAGTGCTCCCTTTCAACTAATTGTCTGTACTAATCCTTAGTGTTTAATTCCAGTGTTTTTTAAAGTATGAAATATCAGCCAATCCTTTGGAGACACTAACCTTACAAACTGGAAACTCTTTCTTAGAATTCTGGAATATTGAGTGCCTAAATTCAACCTAAAAAGAGAAAAGAATCATTAACAGGAAATATATAAATATGGAAGATATTATGTTAAGTGAATTAAACCAGTTACATAAAGATAAATACTACAGGACTCCAGTTATATGAGTTAACTCTAATAATCAAACTCACAGCAGAGGGAAATAAAATAGTGTAAAACCTCCCATTTCTGTACTGCTCTACTTTGTTTTTCCATTACTTATTACATTTGGGCTGCCATTTGCCTGAATAATTTCTGAAACAGACGATTTATCTTCATCATCAAGTTGCTGGGAAAAATTCTCTCTGTTTGTGTAAATATGTCAGTCTTCACCACAAGAATATATGTAAATTTTCCTAATTATTGTTGAATTTCTTATGTGATTAGTTGCCAAACTTTATTGTAAATAAGTCATACCGTCACTATCAGCTCGACACAACATAAGCTTTTTAATTTTCAGCAATTTAAAAACCATAAACTGTGGGATAAATTGACCATCTTACCTGAAAATTTGAAGTCACTTAAACTTTTAGAAACTGTGAGGACATCTTTGACACTTTTCTTTTTTTCAACTGCATATTTCAAATTATTATGAGTACTGGTTTATGTTATGAATTGTTTGAGAAAAAATTTACTATGCACTTATTTTAACTTGATCAAAATAGCTACACAAAACTAATAAAAACAAGAGCCCATTTTTTACAGGTTATTATTCCTGCCGGAGAACAGAAAAATAAAAACTCTCATAAAAGACATGTATGTCATTTCTTGAATGTACATACATCATAATCCTCAGTGTAAACTTCTATGCCTCAATTATGGTCTGCAATTTTTTACATAAAAAAAGACAAAGAACCATATAACTTCCCTTCATTGAGCTTATAGTCAAGATAGAGGAACATATAGTAGACAATAAACAGAGAAATTGCATAAGTGTGTGTATGTGTGAGTGTGTGTGTTTGGTTATACTTGTGAAGATTTTTATGAAACCAAGTATAATGAAGTTTTAAAGTCTCCAATCTCTGATAGCTGACAATTATGTCAAAGCTTTGCTGAGTATTTACTAATATCTGTCATTCCTTAAAGTACTTAATAGGTTTTTATTTAGCATTTTAGGTGCATATATAGAGTAGGGATTATTAACCCAGGCACTAATGAAGTTTTAGAGATCCAGAGAGGTTAAATAACTTTCATATAGCCCCAGGGTTAAAGAATGCATTACCAGATACAAATATTTAATTTAGAAATTCTAGTTCCATAGCTTACACTATTCAGAGGTATAATATTCTAAGGTATGACACACTTGTACAACAACTACTAAAGTTATCTGCCTAAGAATGAGGACCAAATAACCAGGTGAGAGGGTGAAAGTGAGAGGAAGAGCCTTCTATGCAAAGAAATAGCATATATCATGCTTTATGGCACAGTACTCCAGATTTTCTTCATCAAGAAAATGGATGCACCTTGAGACCATAATGTTAAGTGAAATAAATCAGACACATAAGATTAAATATCATATGGCTCCTTTTATATGAGAAACTCAAAATACAAATAAAGAGCAAAATGAAAGATCCATAGTAGGAAATAGGGAGATAGAACTTTCGCATATGAGAGCAAGGTGTGGAGGGAGGGAGGAGAACTGGATGAAAAAAGAACTGAGATGTGTTTTGTACATGTAACAGCTTCCCACAAAGAATGTCATCATTATGTACTGCAAAACTTTACTAATAAAAAAGAAACTGACAGAAAAGCCCAGAAAGAAAAGAAATGTCATACATAATGGTGATCAAAAGCCATTTCACATAAATGTCGAATAGAGAAAATGTCTAAGAGTCTGGGCATAGAACACAAATATATGCGTATCAAGTGGTGAAACTTGAAAAGTCATATAGAGCCCAATAATATAGACTCCTATGGAACACGTAACTTGGAAATTTATCTAAACACAATAAGAAACATTTGGTGGTTTAATGGTTGCATCATCAAATATGCTGTTTAAAACATGGCTCTAGTTGAAATCTACAGAATAAATGAGTGGAGGTAGAAGAGACACCAAAAATTTCAACGTAATATTTCATGTATGTCAGAGTTTGCATGAAGAACTAGTGATGTTACTAAAAAAAAAGAGTAAATGGGTCTAAAATACAGTTGGGAATAGTATTCATTATGATCACAGTATTAAAATCACATATTTACTTGTGACTTTCTCTCCCCAAATTTGATTTTATTCCCTTTTGAATATAGAACACCTAGAATACTACTGGGCACATGGTAGCTACTCGTGACTGATTTCACTCAAGTATGCACTCCAGCACAATCAACTATTTTCCAGTGAAGACATCAATGGCACCCAGTAAAGTATAATTCCTTGGGATTATAGAGATTGCCACTTTCATTACATGGATTTGCAGTATCAAATCTTGAGTTTTGAGAATGAAAAACTCCATTGATTTTGAATGGGACTAGAGCAAAAAGAATTTTAAACCCCAAATGAAACTCTCATTCTTTACTCTGCATAACCTATCTGTAAACAATTGACAGGAAAATAAATTAACTTAGCTTAAAATAACTTAGACTGAAAAAGTGGATTTAAAATAGTCTCTCCTAATCTTTAACTGAACTATTCACCTAATTTAGCACATTATCAGATGTTGTAATTCGAAGCTAAGTCCCTGGGGATTTTTATATCAGCTAAAGGCAAAATTGTTAGAAATGGCATTGCTACTCAAAGATTGTTAGTAAAAACATAAACAAAAGTTTCATTAATGACAACAAAATGATTAATATTTTTCAAATTTTTTTCTAATTTTATTACACTGTCTAAAGGCATCACCAACTTGTTCAACCAATATGTGAATTCCATCTTCTCAAAAGAAAGATAGAAGGGGGCCGGGGATTTAGCTCACTGCCTGCCTTGCAAGCAGAAGGATCTGAGTTCGATCCCCAGTACCAAAAAAAAAAAAAAAAAAAGAAAGATAGAAGACTTAATTGTAAATGGTGAAATTAATTCATTAACTTTTCAAATGCATGCCTTTGTAATTATGGAAAATAGCTTTAATAAGACAGGCAAGGTAAATGTTCCTTTCATAAAACATTATTTAATAAGTGCACTAATAAGACTCACTGTTGATTTCCTTTTTTACAAAAGAAACTAACTCTGAATATCACATACAATATTCTTATTGAGTATAACAATTTTTATGTCTAATTTGAAACTCACTTTTCTTTTGTTTTTATGTTTGCTGTGAGTAAAGCACTACATGCATGATGGCAAACATATCATTCCTGTCCTTTGGAGCTAACAGTCTAGTGAAAGACAAAATGTAAAGTATGAACATGATGTAAAAAACAGAAATAATATAGATGCCTATTACCTGGCATGCCTACACTCTCACTTTTAGAAATTATCTAAAATCTGTTAGAGAAATCTTCTCCTTTTGTTATTGCTTTTAACAGAGAATCCATCACATAGAACCTACAATCTAAAAAACTTATGTTATTCTTAATTCTGTTACACAAAAAGAGAAAAAATAATAAATCATGGTGATTGAGTCACTCCTTTTCCATTCGCATTGTTTTGAGACCACCTCAGGCTTTCATTAGCTTTTCTATTCCACTTTGTTGTTGTTGTTAAATTCTTTTATTGGTACATTTTAGGTTAACAACACAATTACATTTCTCATTGGGAATTGTACCTTTACATAATGCATCTTGGTTCTTATTTTTTCCCCATTCCTAGCCCTCCCTTCAACCCCTCCACCATTCCCTATTTACAAAGACGTTATTTCCATTTTTCCATTTCTCATCATTTTTCCTTTCCCTTCTTTCCTTTCCCCTGCCCCTACCACTACCCCTACCCCTTTGCACCTTTTCTTCCTATTTTACATTATCGATTATTCATTCTAATCATTGGTACATTTTAGGTATACAATATAATGACATTCATCATTGGAAATTTGCACCTTTACATAATCTCTCTTGGTGCTTATTTTTCACCCTTGCCCAGCCCTCCCTTCAACCCCTCCATTCCTCCCTATTTACAAAGATTTTGTTCCTATTTTTCCATTTTCTCATATTAATCCCTTTCCCTTCTATCCTTTGCCCTAGCCCTCCCACTTCCTTCCCCTTGGCCCCTTTTCTTCCTATTTCACATTACCTATTATACATTTTAGTCCTTATTTACACTTTCAGTTTCTTACACCAGAAAAACTATTTGGTAGTTATACATGTGTGTCCTATTTATTTCACTTAAGAGTATCACCTCAATGTGCATCCACTTAGCTATAAATGTCTTTGATTTCTCATTTTTTATGGCTGAGTAGTACTCCATTTTATTAAAAAAACACATTTTCTTTATCCAGTCTCCAATTGATGGGCATTTGGGCTGTTTCCAAGTTTTAGCAATCACAAACTGTGCTGCTATGAACATGGGTGCACATATATCACTGTGGTATGATTCTTTTAATTCTTTGGGGGAACATCCCCAGCAGTGGATTCTATTCCACTTTTATGAGATAATCCTGGTATTATTTTAATCTCCACTGGTGCTATAGAAATATAGCAAATGCATAGATGAGCACAACACTACGATAGTATATTAAGTATTAGCTGTGAGAGAAGATGAAATGTTCACTTGTATCAAATCTTTAAAAAAATCTATGTCACTGTATTAAAAAATTGACAAAGGATGTGAATTATGTGGAACATGATGAAATCACTCAAAGTAGTTAATGATCTCATAACAATCCTAAGGACGTGGTAGGTACATTCTCCTGGAAGTGTCTTTTTTCCTTTGAAATATATATAATATATTATGTAATGTATAATAAAATCACATATATCATATATTTATGACAGACAGCATTCAGAGATAGAATTTAAAATACTTATACAGAATCTATGAACAGAATAAAGTAATTTATGTGGTTGGAGATAAAGAAATCCACCTCATGATTTGCTTTCTATTGCTTATTAGTTTCCATTTTCTTACCTCTGACAAAAAAACAAAACCACCATAGGAAATTTATATATAATAAGAGAGTGTAACTTTTTTATTCAAATGTTATGTTTACTATCATGAAATATTTTGTTGTGTCCTGAATTTGAATAATTTTGTACTCAACGTTTTCCTATCAAATTATTCATTGATCCTTTCACGAAAAAAAGATTTAAAATTTTTTTTCATTAAGCTTATTGGTACATTTTAGGTATACAATAGAGTCACATTCATTATTGGGAACTTGTACCTTTACATGATGTATCTTGGTTCTTAATTTTTCCCCATCCCCCTGCCCTCCCTTCAACCTCTCCACCCCTCCCTATTTACAAAGAGTTTGTTTCCATTTTATGAAAAAAAAATATTTTCTTAAGGGACTGTATAATGAGAAGGCAAGCAAACATACACACACGTGTACATACACACACACACTCACAAATTGAACAGTAAACAGGCCTATGGAATTGAATAGAGCACAAGTTATTGTGCTTTGGATAGAACTGTATAATAAATGTGAAATGCCAGGGAGGCTTCAGAGAAAAACGTATTATTAAATGTGAAAGAGAAAAATCAAGTTTAGTAGTTTAGAATTATTTTCAGAGCAGTCATCCTGATGTGATGAGAGCAGTCATTTTTATTGTTTATACATTCTTTTAGATATCTCTGTAAACATTTAGTTATTTTTATTCCTAATATTTGATAAAGTTTTATATTTAATGTTTTTATATTCATAAATTGTATTTTATTCTCAGAAAATATATGTAATCTATTTTATACATAATTACATAACAATGTAAATTGTGTGCATACACATATATTTCAGATTTGTGAAATCTATTTTGTTCGTTTTATTTTTCTTCTTGGAAAGAATTAAATTTGATCAGAGTGACTAGCAGTTTTTTGTGTTTCTTCAAAGGATGTTGATGTGTATTTTCCTGTGTGAAAGAGATTACAACTCTTATCTTCTGCTTCCAGAATTTCATGAACACTCCACAAAAGCAGTGAAAAGCAGAAAGTTTTCATTGTTGCTGTATCTCTAAGTTGTGCTTTGACACTTTTGTATTCCTGTTAGCAATCAGCAGAATCTAATCAAAATGCATTGCCAGTATGATCTTAGTTATAGATAACTGGACACTGTGCCACCAGATAGTAAAGTTTTATCTTTAAATAATGGAGAGTATGGTATGTGTTTGTACAATGCACTTTATAAGTCTGCAGAGTTGATTTGTGTCCACATAGGTGATTTAGCCAAGAAGCCTACCACTTCAAAATAAAAAGCTTTTATACTTTGAATACATGAAATCTGTTTCTTGACTTCCTACAGTTCAAAATAAAAACCTCATTATACTTACAAACATGAATAAAAAAATCCATTTATTTTCTTAAAATAATTATGTTAACACCTAGAATTGCCTCTAATGAAAAACTATTCACCATGTTGTTTGTGTTTGAAGCCAAATTAATTCTATTGTTTAAATATTTACTAATACAATAATAATATATGTGGATTGATTTTAATTAGAAGTTAAAAAATGCAGCCATTCTTACAGCTTTTAAAATTTAATGTTTACTATTTTATGTTATCCAATATATAAAATTTACACTTACATAATTTTCTCTTTAATTAACATCATACTATGCAAGCTTTTTGTTAAAGTTTTTATAATTCACTAATATGATAAACACATTTTTCCTGTGCCCATAAATATACTCTTACACTATTTTAAAGCCAAAAATATTTTCCACTGATCAGTAAAGTCATACATATCATTGGAAAACAATTCACAATATAGACACAGTCTCTTCCTATACTAGTCTTCCTAACTATAGACATAAGTTCTTTCTTCTTTGATATTTCTTTTTTCTTCTTTTTCTTACTTTCCTTTCGCCTCTCTGTGTTTTCTTCTTTCCTTTTATTTTTTCTAGTTCATTTATCTAAAAAATATGAGCATAGTATAAAATTTTTAGAAACAAAAAAATTCTCACATTTCTTTTCCTTCATTTTTCCAAAGCAGTGCAAATCACTCTTCCAACTTCTGATTTCGCTTTTGGAGTTAACATCAACATTCACAAATATCTGTGTACTGTGTTTCCTGTGTTCTGTAATTCCTCACATTTGGGTAAAATAGCATAGAAATTAAGAGAATGAACTCTAGAACAAGAGCACATTGGCCAGGCATGGTGGCGCATGCGTGTAATCCCAGCACTTGGGAGGGAGGGAAGCCAGCTTGGGTTACATAGTGGGTCCAGGGGCAACCTGAACTATATAGGGAGACCCTGTCTCAAAAAATAACCCCACAAAAAACCCACATAAATATTAAACTCTGTCATTTTGGGATTTAAAAATACACATTATTTACATAAAACTGTGGGCCCTGGCTTTCTAATTATTTATTAGATATTATATATTTGTCTAAATATATAGGAGAACAATTATTACAGAAGCTTGTTAGGCAGTCAGAATAGAAATAAATTATTTTCTAAATTATGTGATGCATTAGTATTTGCTACTATTTTCAAATATGGAACTTATAGATGCTTTACTCATTCTAATGAACATTTACTTCTGCAGGTGATTTTTTTATTTCTAATTTTGTATTATCTTGTCTAAAGAGGGGTCCTAGAATGACATCCATTTCTGAATCCACAATTCTTTCTCTGTACTTCTTTGTAGGGTGTTCAAGCCCTTAACTATACCTATTAACCTTCAAGCCACAATTTTAACTACTCCAGATAATCTACACCTGAGGTTGATGTCATTCCCTCCACATACAAACCGCCAGGTCCTCAAATACTGAGGAACGAACCCAAGACTATATCCATGGCCCTTTTAATTTGGCAGTCTCACTACGTCATTAGCTTGTACAGGCTGGAACCACTTGTGATCCTCCTGCCTCAGCCTGCAAGTTATGTCCCGCCACATCTGACTATACACTTAGATCTTTTGAAGACTTTCAGTCTCAGAACTATACCACAAGAAAAACAGCAGAACTTTTGTTTGGCATGCTGTTTTCCTTCATGTTGAAAACAATCAGGTTATTATTGTAACTGATATTTGTCACTGCAGTCTCAAAGTTCTCTTCCTTGATTTAGCTAAATACTGTGTCCTTCAGCAGAAAAAAAGCATGGAATCTGAGTAACTAAACAACAGGCAAATGTGAATACGAAAATGAGGAAACCTCCGGAGAAAAATTTACTTTCTCAAAGTGAGTAATTACGGTAACACTGAAAAAATGATCTATAATAAACGATCTAAAAAAGATCTAAAATAATATTCACTAACATATAGTTTGGGGAACAATAAGTAGTTTCATATGAGTTTAGATAGGAAATAATGGAAACTCATGAAAATATTAACTACGGCAACCTCCTCTACTTAAGTAGAGTATTGAACCAGAGTATTTGAGAACTGAAATCTCATTGTTTAAAAGAGGTTTCCAAGGTGTGGCAGATACACCTTCTCCAAAATGTCTTTCATAAATGCCGACAGACTTCTCTTTCTGTGCACTATTAGATCGCTGAGGCAAACTTTAGTTAGTGAGTTATTTCCTATAATTTGACTTTGTTGTGATTGTTACTATGAGGCTACTATTTGAGCCAAGGACTACTTATTTTGAACATACTTCTCTTACATTTTTTGAGAAGCTACTGTTACTGGATACTGTGCAAGGAAAGTCTTTAAATCCCTACTCCAACTCTGTCTTGAGTTGAATTATGTATCCAAAGAAGATATGTTGAAGTTCTAAACCTCAGAATCTCAGATTTTTTAATTATTTGGAAATAGGGTTGTTTTGGGTATAATTAGTCAACAGAAGGTCACACTGGAGTAGGATGACAGTAGCAAAAATACAGAAAAATCAGGTAGAAAACCATAAAATGACAGAAGTGAAGACTGAAACATTGCAGCCTCAAGACAAGGATACCAGTATCACCTGCAAATCACCAAAAGCAATGAGAGGAAAGAAAAGATTGTTCTTTACAGCTTTCAGAGGGCACAGAGCATTGCCAAAAGCCTGATTTCATACTGCTAGAAATGTGGGACAGCAGAGTGGTGAGAAAATAAATATATCTTCTTTTCAGCCACATAGTTTATAAGACTTTGTTACAGCAGGCTTAGAAGACCAAGGAAAACTTGTGTGATCGATTGCCATTTTCATTTTACAAACTAGAGATCGGGTTTGCAAAAAGTGAACCTTTCCAAAGTTAACTTGATCCAAATTATGCAACTCATGCAATTTACTGTGATAAAATCTGATGAAAAATAGTATTGCCCAGAAGCTTGTGAGTGCAATCCTAGATGTATTCTCCTCTCTAGAATAAATAGCAGTAGAGTGGTTTTTGTAAGTGTAAAAGGGAAAGGGTTGACATTCTCCTGTGTCTCTCTAATTGGAGACCATATGTTGAACTCTGTCCACTGTGTTCATCTCTTTGCCTTCTGAAATGCCCCTTGAAATCAATGCAAATGGTAAAATTAGGTCAGATAATATGTCTTGAGAGAACCATAAAACTAGATAGTAACTAGATACTCTGGTTAACGACTGAACATGAGAAAAGCATAGTGGAACTCTGTATAGAAGTTATCAGCCCTCATTTGTAGAAGCAATCTTTAATATAATTTCTGTTAATATTAGCATCAATTTTGAGCAAATGCTTTATGCATCAATTTTAGAAACACCTTTTACCTGCGGGTTTGGAATAGAAATCAAAGCACTCATAACATTGTTTTGGTATATAAGAATGAAGATAAAAATCATAGTTAGAAAATAATTCAACTTTACAAATAACAAAATGATTTTTAGAAAACATTTTATTTCATTAGGGTTATGAAATTATAACTTCTATAGAATAGACACTCAAATAAAATGAGACTACTTTGGGCTTTTAATGACTATAGCCTTATGTTAATAATATTACGACAAAATATCTTCATATGAGAAATGGCTAATATAATTAACAGTGACAATATTAGAGTATTCCTGATTTCATTTTAAATTATTTGATCTTAAATATATTTGATAGAGTAAATTGGATGGATAATTCAGCAATATTAGTAGGCTATATTCTGGATAGTCTATTGAATATTGAGTTTCCTACAATAACAAATACATTTAGTGTCTTGATCACATATCATCTCCTGAACAAAAATGAAGTCTCAGGGCTAATATAATAATCAGAAGAAGAAAATTTGAGATACAAATTTTTATTTGTATCATTTTTATTTCATTTCCTCCTATATCTATAGGACTTCAGTAAAAACTTTGCATCTTCTAAAATGAATTTTATCAAATTTCATACAATAGATTCTAAAATGAAAAATGCCATGCAATTAGACAAAACACAAACTAAATCAGAAAATGCTGGATTGAGTGAACTTTGAAGAAGAGGAGAGGTATAACTATATTCAAGCTTGAATATTGCTCAAGTTCGTTTCAAGCTTATTTTCCTACTTTATTGTTATCTAAGAGAATGGTAAAATATTTAAATTAAAACTAGTCTGATTAGTACTAGAGCTAAAAAAAATTGAAGGGCATGTTTTCTTTTGTCTGAAAGAATATATATATTCTTTATATTTATATATGAATATATTTATATCGCTATATATTTATATATAAAATATTATATTCACATATAACATGCTTTAGCTGTAGGCCTACTTCATAACTCATGGCATAATAAAACAAAGGAATTTTTTGTACTTTGCACACATACTGAAATATATCCTTATGAGAAATGCATCTTTTGAATTGCTTGCCTCTTAAACTAGATTCAAAGCAACATTAATTGTGCCAGAGGGTTTGTTTTCAAATTCCTTGAACCTAGGCCAGCCTTCTGTATTTAACATGGACTATTTTTAAAAACACTCTTAAATAATAAGCATTTGCTCAGTGACCTTAGGCCACGCTGTATGCAGTGTTGTTACCAAGCCTGTAGAAAAACTGCTTAGCCTCTTTGGTTGAAGTTGATTCTCAATTGAAAGGTGTCTTTTCACTATAGATTAGTTGATATTTCCTAATGTTGTGCTGCAATTTTTTTTATAAATATCTCTAAATTGTGATAAGATACTTTTAGTTTCTTTTTGGACATTGAGGAATCTTTGTGGTAGACATCTACAGTCCACAAAGTGTGCATGCAAGATTGTTAAAGAGAAAATATTGTTAATATGATCTATTAAAAAGATCTACATACTTGAGATATCTAGGTATAAATTAGTTTGTTTAAATTCTAAGTAATTTTTGAAACTGGGATTAACTAAACTAATACAGCCACTAGCTGGAATCCTCTTTATCACATTTGGTTGTGATCATGCTTGAAGGAGGGACCATGAGGCATCTGAGCAGAAAACTGAACAGAGATATCTGTGCGGTGGGGAAAAATTCCCCTGTAAACTAGATTTGCACTGGTTTTGTATTGCTTGATTCATTTTCTAATTTTTATTTGAGGATGTAAAATATTTTAGGATCAGTTCAGGGGTAATGTTTATATTAATTATTTAAAAATTTCACCAGGGATTTAACTCAGTGGTTCAGGCACCTGCCTCGCAAGCACAAGGTCCCGAGTTTGATCCATGGTACCAAAAATAAATAAATAAATAAAAATTTTATATGATTTTTATATTGTCTTCAGACTCTTTTTGCCTCCTAATGTATGTTTTGTGTAAATATTCTTAGCTTGCCCCATAAGTAAAAATTAAGCAGCATAACAAAACTTTGTCACTGTCCTGCAAAGGAACTCAGCTGCGTTTCTGAGAATCAATATTATGTCTAAGTCAGATGTATTTAATAAAGGTAACTACTCATAACTATTGGTCAAAATTTCACTTCTTCTGAGAAGCTGAGTTTTACTGCAATTAACATCCCCAACGAAAGAACTCAGACCACTATAGCAACATTTACTTGAACAAGGAAAAATAATTCTAGAACTGGCCAGCATTCCAGAACAAAGAAGGCTCAGAGGCCCCCTTCCCTCTACATGCACAGGTTGAACTTATAGCCATAAGAAAGTGTCATAGAAGGACAGCAGAATCTGAATCTTCATTCCTTTATAGGTATGATGTTTTTACTTTTTCCCTGTTTCTCTCAAATACTGGCTGAAGCTAATCAAGCTATTTCTGTATGTAATTTCCTTTTTCTTTGAACTAAAAAAGTTTTAGCATTTATATTTGTTCACATTTACTGATGATGAATAATTTTAGTTTGTCATTTTTCTGAAATGTATTTGTTGAATGTTCTTGGGCTGTGAGGTTCACTAGCATGCCTCAATTTTTTCTGCCTTAGGTGAAAATGAGAACAAGTGGGTTTGGAGTTAGTAACAGTCCTAATTTCAGGTCTTACATGGCTTTAGTGCAATCATTTCACTGGAGAAGTTTGCTTTGGTTTTGAGATCACTCTGTTCATATATCAAAATAGTTACTTTTCTTCTCCCCTTGCCACCAATATGAGGGCATCTTCTTCTACTTTTAGAATGAGGACCTGGTGAGCTTCTTGGAGGAAACACAATTATAAATGTGGCAGCATATGGAAGACTAAGCTCAGGAGTTTCTCACCCTCAAGTAATCTGAGCATACCTAAGAACAAATTGTCCAAATCATACATGTCTTCCTATATTTTTACACATCCTGTGGCTATTGATCCACAGAAATTAATTTTTGCTATAATTCCCTGTAGTTGTTTGTCTCCAGATTTTAGGGTTTCAGTTTACTCTATAACCTTAATTTTTTTATTGATTCATAAAAAGTCATTGATTTTCAGTTTCAGCTTTTTTTTTTCTTGAAATGTGACTCTTAAGATCTTTACATGTTGATTTCTTTTCTTTTCCTAGTTATCTTGTTATTTTTAGCCCATATGAGCCTATATTTTAAATGTGTGTAGTTATACATTTGATTTCTTTTTTTTTCTCTGAAGAGGATGGACTTATTAATTTTAATAACTTTTTTCTACTCACGTGAAACACACATGATCATAACACCAGCCATGTGCTATATATATAGATATATAGGTATATAGATACATAGATATATAGAACTATATGTATCTCTCTGTATTTGTTTTCTTTCAGGTGATTCTAGGAAGCATCTCTCTCACAGTTTTCATAGCAGTTTCCACCTAGTATTTTACATTATACAAAATGTTCTCACATGTTACATATCTAATTGTTTTCTATTTATTATACTTGTAACTTACTTCCTTTCCGCTGATTTTATGAATTCTCTAGTTTCACAGGGCATCTTAAATGTTTTTGTTTATTCATATTTGAACATTTCATATGATTCCATTTATTTACATTGTACCATTTCCATTAGATTCCTTTTAAAATGATTTAGTTAGTAACATACAAATAACAAACATCTATTTTCAAATAACATTATATCATTTCCAATAAATATACTATTACAAACTATTCCCAATTCTGTCCTTTCATCTCTTATGAAAAGATTGTCATTAATTTCACATATTTATGTGCAGAAATCTCTCAAAATGTAGTGAATACTATTGTTTTTTCAGATTAGGTGTAAGAAATTAAATATTTAATCTTACCTTCATTCATTCTTCCTCTGATGATTTCCTCTTTATCAGGTATATCCTAGTTTCAAACTTATCTAATTTTCATCTTTTCTGAAGTACTTTTTAAATACATTTCTTACTATGTAGGTATATTTGCAATAGGTGCCTTTAGATTTGGTTGTCTCAGGAAAACATTCATATTTCATCTCTTCTGTGGAAGGCTAATTTTAGTGGACATAGAATTTGACGTGGTGATTTATTTGTCTTTCTGTGTGTGCATGCTTTCAACACTTACTTATTTCCTCTACTGTCTTCTTCTTTGTACAGTTTCTCATGGGAAGTGTTATATAATTCTTATATAACAAAAATATTTCCTAATCAATGTTCATCATAGAATAGAATATTCTATTTGTCTTAGTTTTTAAATAGCTTAAATATGATATGAATAAGTGTTTTTTGTTTTGTGTTTCTTGTTACTTGCCATTAAACTGCACCTTGTGTTTTAATTTAGCTTTAGTTTCTCAATTCTATTTTCTTTTGAATTTTTGTTACTTTTTCGAAATGCATCCGTCTTGTGTCTTAATTTTATAGATATCAACAACATTTATTTCAAAGTAAATAATGATTCAAATATTTGGATAATTTTGCTTTCATTACTGTTGCTGGAGTTTTAAAATTTGTTCCTCATTCTCATATATTTTAAAAATTTGATTAGTAGATATGTATAGTACATAATGTTTACATTACTTCTGGGGAATTGGTACATGTACATAACAGATACTAATTTCTTTTTTTTCATTTCCTTTCCCTTCCCTCTTGCCCTTCTTCATCCCATTCCTATTATTCTAATATATTTTAATTAAATATAAGTGACTGCATTAGAAAAAATCAGAATCATTTGAGTCTCTTGATCATTTGATTTTCAATCACAAATAATTTGATCTTGATTTTAGGAGGAGGATTAAATGCAGATAACCTTTAACAAACTAGGGATGGCTATGATTGAAGATTATGTCTCATTCTGTGTTATCATTATTGTGAGTTTTTCTTTACTGATGAGGTCTATTTCTTTCCTAAGCAGTTAAGATACTGGAGACAGTAACTTTTGGTATGACAATGGTGGAAACAAAACCAAGCCAAATAAGCAGGAACATAGAAACAAAACTTTAATCTGGAAGAATTTCACCTCCCCGAGAAGAGGGACAAAACTGATTGAGAGAAAAAGCAGGCTGGCCCCTAAATAAATGAAAGGGCAAGTTTTAATTTAGGGATGCACCCTAAATAAAAGGGACAAGACAGGCTGAAATCTGGAATTTTTTCCATTGTCCATTGATGTAAGTTTGAAGTGTTTTTTTCTTGTGCAAATATCCTTTGAGGAATGGACAGTCTACTTATCCTAGGTACTGTTATATTTCTTTTATCTGTGCTGCCATCTTGCACAGATATCCTGGCCATGTGATAGCACTGGGCTCTTGTAGCTCCTGAGACAGCATATGAGTGAGGGTGAAAATGATCCTTAACCATGCTTTTCACAAGTAACAGGTTAAGAACTCCAGAACGTGTTAGCCTTTGGTCATGAGCCTCAGAGTCTGTTTCACATATCATTGGAGATGGTTTGATGAAGGCATCCTGACTTTTACAATGTGCTTGCTCTTGTGCTTGGTAAGATTGTTTGGAAGAGTGATGGGTAAGAAGAATACATGCCATATCATATATTTAATGGATAACAAGTCACGAACTAAAACCATCTGGCTTATTTCACTTAATATGGTCTGAAGTTCTATTCATTTTTCTGCACATTACATTGTCCTATCCTTCTTTGTAGCTGAATAATATTCCATTGTGTACATATATCACAATTTTAAAAATCCATTCATCTGTTGATAGCCATGTAGACTGTTTTCAAAGCTTGACTCTTGTGAAATGCACTACTATTCACAACATGGGGTTGTATGCATGATTTTAGAATGGGGTTGTTAACTCTTTGGAAATATATCCAACAGAAGAATACCTGAGTCAAATGGAGTTTCTATTTTTAGGTTTTTGAGGAATGTCCGACTGACTTCTATAGTTTTTGTGCTAGTTTATATTCTCTGCAATAACATGAAGTTGTTCCACATACATACACACACATTCTTGTCAATACTGTGTGTGTTGGGGGGTGGGGGAGTGTACCTGAATATGTGTGTGTTGTGTTCTTGATGAAAGACATGGTGACTCTCATAAGATGAAATCTCAGAGTTGTTTTGATTTGTACTTCCCCAAGGGCTAAACATTAATTTTAAATATCACATGGTTTCTCTTACAGGGGAAACATGAAATTTGAAAAAGAAGTAAAATAAGGAGATATGGTAGGAAACAAAAAGGCAGACTGTGCAGAAATACAGCAAAGTTGGAAGAAAGAAATGTTTTGATGGGAGACAGGGATGGAAAATATTCAAGACATGACATATGTGTAGCAAACACCAAAAATGAGGGTAAGAACCACAAGGTAAGGTATAACAAAAACACATGAATAACATTAAGAAAACTACATTTTTCAATATAACACTGAGGCAAAGAAAATCTATTAATTTTATATATGTAAACATTTTTCTTTTCCTACAAAATAAAATAAAACCCAGAAGTGTATCTGTTCTTTGTCCCTGTGGTGATTTCTGAAAATCTCCTTCATTCTCAATGTCCTCCTCAGATGTTGAAGTCCAGTGGTTTGGCTTCAGCTTCTGAGACTATATAACACAGTTTTGCCAAATGTTTTGTCTCTCAGCACATACATTAGAACTGACAAATACTTCATGGAAAAAAGACAACATTGTGTAAGCTTCTATTCTTCCTATAATCTTGGTCCTTCATGTATTTTTTAAATTTAATTTTATTGGTACATTTTAGGTGTACAATATAATGACATTCATCATTGGAAATTTGCACATTTATATAATCTCTCTGGGTTCTTATTTTTCTCCCCTTTCCCTGTCCTCCCTTCAACCCCTCCATTCTTCCCTATTTACAAAGACTTTGTTTCCATTTTTTATCTTCTCATATTAATTCCATCCCCTTCTTTCATTTCCCCTACGACTTCCACTTTCCCTTTGCCCCTTTTCTTCCTATTTCACATTATCTATTATACCTTTTAGTCCCTATCTACACTTTCGGTTTCTCCAACTAGAGAAACTATTTATACATGTGTCTCATTTATTTCACTTGAGTATTGCATCAATGTGCATCCATTTAGCTATAAATACCTCTAATTTCTTGTTTTTTTATGGCTGAGTAGTACTCCATTTTATTAAAAAAAAACCCACACATTTATTTTATCCAGTCTCTAGTTGACAGGCATGTGGGCTGTTTCCAAGTTTTAGCTATTACTAATTGTGCCGCTATGAACATGGGTGCACATATATCACTGTGGTATGATTTTTTTAATTCTTTGGGGAAGATGCCCAGCAGGGTCAAATGGGACTTCCAGTCCTAGTTCTTTGAGGTATCTCCATACTGATTTCCACAGTGCTTGCACCAGTCTACACTCCCACCAGCAGTGGAGCAGGGTTCCTCTTTCCCCACAGCCCTGCCACCATTTGTTATCGATTTCATGATAGCAGCCATTCTTTCTGGAGTGAAGTGGAATCTCAGCATTGTTTTCATTTATGTCTGTCGAATGACCAGTGATGTTGAACATTTTTTCATGTATTTACTATTTATACTACTTTGTCTGAGAAATGTCCATTTCAGATGCCCGTTTTTGGATTGGGTCTTTAAATTTAGGAGGTCTGATTTTTTTAAGTCCTTTATAGATTCAAGATAGTAGACCTTTGTCTGAGGAAAAGAGGTGAAAAATTTTTCCCACATTATGGGTTATCTCTTCACTCTGTTCCTGGTTTCTCTTGCTGTGTAGAAGCTTTTTAATAAGACAAGATCCTAATTGTTGATTGTGCTAGTTCACAGGCAATTGAGGTTTTGTTCATAAAATCTTTTCCTACACCAATATCTTCAAGAGTTCTACATAAACTCAGTTCTAGCTGGTTCAGCATTTCTATTTTAATATTTAGATCTTTAAACCATTTCGATTTTAGTTTAGTGCATGGTGAGACATATAGATCTAGTTTTAGACTTTGGGAAGTTGAAACCCAGTTTTTCCAGCACCATTTATTAAAGAGGCTGTCTTTCCTCCAGTGAGGGTGTTTAACTCCTTTGTCAAAGATGAGATGGCTGAGTGTGTTTGGAGTTGTTTCTGCATGTTCTAATCTGTTGCACTGGTCCTCAGGTCTGTTTCTTTGCCAGTACCATGCTGTTTTTACCTTGGTAACTTTGTAGTATAGTTTCAAGTTGGGGGTTGTGATACCCCCTGCCATGTCACTGTTACTTAGAATTGCATTTGCTATTCTGGGTCTCTTCTTGTTCCAAATGAATTTTTGGATTGTTTTCTCAAGGTCCATGAAGTATGTTGCTGGAATTTCAATTGGGATTGCATTGTATCTATATAGCAGTTTTGGAAGTATGGCCATTGTAGCTATGTTGATTCTTCCTACCCAGGAGTAAGGGATGTCTTTCCATTTTCTGACATCCTCTTCAATCTCTCTTTTCTGAGTGGTATAGTTTTCAGAGAAGAGGTCTTTGATTTCTTTTGTTAGGTTGATTCCTAAGTATTTCAGTGTTTTGGATGCTATTGTGAAAGGAATTGTTTGCCCTATTTATCTTTCAGTGAGTCTGTTGTTCATGTAGAGGAAAGCTATTGATTTTGTGTGTTGACCTTGTATTCAGCTATTTTACTGACTTTGGTTATTAGGTCCAGAAGACTTTTGGTGTTCTTGGGGTCTTCTGCATAGAGTATCATGTCATCTGCAGATAATGACAATTTGACTTCTTCATTTCCTATCTTTATTCCTTTTATTTCTTTCTCTTGTCTAATTGCTGTGACTAATATTTCCAAAACTATATTGAACAGGAGTGGAGATAGTGGACATCCTTTTCTTGTTCCTGATTTTATTGTGAAGGATTTCAGTTTTTGACCATTTAGTATGATATGGGCTGTTGGTTTTTCATAGATGGCTTTTATCAGATTGAGGTAGAGACTGTCTATTCCAAATTTTGTAGGGTTTTTATCATAAATGAGTTTTGGAATTTGTCAAACACTTTTTCTGCATCTATTGAGATGATCATATGGTTTTTGTCCTTGGTTCTATTCATATAGTATATTACATTCATTGATTTACATATGTTGAACCAACCCTGCCTCCCTGGGATGAATCCCACTTGGTCAGGGTGTATGATCTTCTTGATGATCTTCTTTATTCTATTTGCCAGTATCTTCTTAAGGATTTTTGCATTTATGTTCATTAGTGAGATTGGCCTGTAGTACTCTTTTTCATTTGGGTCTTTCTCTGCTTTTGAAATCAAGGTGATGATTTCTTGTAGGAATGAGTTTGGGAGTATTGCTTCCCTTTCAATTTCATTGAAGAGTTTAAACAGTAGTGGCAGTAGTTCCTCTCTAAATGTCTTGTAGAATTCAGCAGTGAAGCCATCAGGACCTGGGCATTTCTCAGATGGTAAGTTTTTAAATATGATTTCAATTTCATTGATTGATATTGTGTTGTTTAGAATTTTTAGATCTTCTTGGTTCAACTTTGGTAATTCATTTGTATCTAGAAATCTGTCCCTTTCTTCTGTGTTTTCCATCTTATTGGTATTTATGTTCTCAAAGTAGGTATGCATGATCCTCTGGATTTCTGCTGGGTCTGTTGTAATTTCATCCTTTTCGTCCCTAATTGCATGGATTTGGGCCCTTTCTTTCCTTTTCCTGATTAGGTTGACTAAAGGTTTGTCACTTTTGTTTTTGCTTTTGAAAAACCAACCCTTGGCTTCATTGATTTTTTTTTGCATCATTCTCTTAGTCTCCATTGCATTGATTTCTCCTCTGATCTTTATAATTTCCTCCCTTGTATGTGCTTTGGGTTTGTCCTGTTCCTCTTTTTCTAGCAGCTTGAGGTTCAGCATCAGGTTGTTTAATTGGGCTCACTCTGTTTTCCTAATATGAGTATTCACTGCTATGAATTTCCCTCATAAGACTGCTTTCATTTTATCCCATAAATTCCAATATATTGTACTAGCATTGCCATTTAATTGTAGGAACTGTCTCATTTCTTCTTCAATTTCCTCTCTGCGACCCATTCATTGTTCAGAAGTGTTTTGTTCAATTTCCATGTGTTTCTTAAATTTTTGCAGTTTGTTTTGCTATTGATCTCCAATTTCATCACACTATGGTCTGATAATATATAGGGGCTAACTTCAATTCTTTTGCACTTACTTAAACATGTTCTATGTGTGAGTATGTGGTCTATTTTGGAGAATGAACCATGTGCAGCTAAAAGAATGTGTATTCTGATTTTGTGGGATGGAACACTGTAAACAACTGTTAAGTTCATTTGTTTCAGAGTTTGATTGAGTTCTAGTATTTTGTTGCTTGTTTTTTGTCTAGTTGATCTACCTATTTGTGACAGTGGGGTATTGAGGTCTCCCACTACTATTGTATTAGTGCATATATGATTTTCCACGTCCTTTAATATTTGTTTTATATAGTTGAGCCAATTAGTGTTTCGCGCATATATGTTTAGGATTGTTATCTCTTCCTCTTGGATTCCCTTTACAAGGATGTAGTGTCCTTCTTTGTGTCTCTTAATCAGTGTTGGTTTGAAATCCACTTGATCTGCAAAGAGGATAGCTACTCCTGATTCTTTTTTTTTTTTTTTTTTTTTTTTTTTGGTTCCTGTCCCATGGAATATTTTCCACCCTTTTACTTTCAGTCTGAGTTTCTTTTTGAATTAAGTGTGTTTCTTGTATGCAGCGTATTGTTGGACCTCGCTCCTTGATAGATTCTGCCAGTCTATTTCTTTTGATTGGTGAATTGAGACCATTAACATTGATAATTATAACTGATACGTATTGACTTATCCTTTTCATAGCTTTTTCTTTTTGTAGAATTCTCCCCCTTTGAATTTAATTTCTTGTCATGTCTGATGGATTCATTCTGCTGTGCTTCCTGGGGTTGTGATCCTCAGTGTCTTTTCTTAAGATATTGTCTAAATTTTTTTGGAGTGCTGGTTTGGTATTCATGAAGTTCCTAAGGTACTCTTTGTCATGAAAGTATCTTATTTCTCCATCAATTTTGAAAGATAGTTTTGCAGGGTACATCAATCTGGGTTGGAAGCTGTTTTCCTTTAGGGCTTGGAATATGTCACTCCAAGCTTCTTGCCTTGAGGGTTTGTGTTGAGAAGTCTTCTGTGATTCTGATGGGTTTTCCTTTGTATGTGATTTGTTTCTTTTCTCTCATTGCTTGTAGAATTTCGTTCTTCTGTTGAGTTTCTGGAATCCTAACTATTATATGCCTATGTGTAGATTTTTTTTTTTTTCTCAAGGGTAGTTGGAGTCCAATATGCCTCACTTATCTGTATATCAAGTTCTTTTCCCCTGCTTGGGAAGTTTTTCTGTCATCACTTCTGTAAGCATCTTTTTTATGTCATGTGTACTCTCTTCTGTTTCTTCACTGACTCCAATCTGTCTTATGTTATTCTTCTTTGCATTGTCTAGCAGCCGCTGGATTGATTTCTTATGGTCCTTTACAATTTTAAAGCAATTTTTCTGTTCCTGGTCACTAATTACAATCTTATCTTCTATATCTGAAATTCTGTCCTCACATTGGCTCGTTCTGCTGAGTAGACTTTTAATGGAGTTTTTAATGCCTTGGACATCTGTTTGCATGTTTTATGGATTCCATTTGTTTCCTATGTTGGGATTCCATCATGTTCCTCAGCTCCTCTATTTTTTTTAATCTGTGTTCTCTCTAGATTTATTAGTCATGTCTTGCACTATGGGCACAATCTCTGCTGTTATCTTAGAAATTATTTCTGGCTTCATTTTATCCAGATCCTCTTTTGTTACCAGTTCTGGGAGTCCAGTTGGTTGTGTACCAGAGCGTCCCATTTCATTTTCCTTTGGGGTTGCTCCAGGTGATCTGGAAGTCTGGTTTTGAGGCTTGTTCACGTGTCTTCTCATTTCAACAGGGGTTAGTCTTGGGTGGGGGTGGGGGTGGGTGCTGTTGGCACCCACGCAGCTCACCTCCTCTGTGCTGGGAGGCATGGTTCTGTGGCCCAGGAGCCTCCTCCTCTGAAGAAGAAGTTCGATTCTGTCTGGGTCAAGTATGCCACACTCCTGTCTCTTGAGCATGCTCAGAGACAAAAAACAGAGTTGAGCAAGCTCACTCCAGTGAGTAGAAACTAGATCAATTTGACCATACCTCCTCACTCTTTGGGTCGTGACTCCTTTGCCTCCCCCAGACAATTACCCCATATGGTTTAAAATAAATTTAACTATGTTCTCCATTGTGTATAATTATATCCCTTTCCATCCAATTAAATTATGCCAAGGCTAAAGCTATTATAACCCTGCCTATGTAATTGCCCTTTTATTTCACTATATAAGCTTGTGTAGTTCCTCAATAAAGCAGAAGTGTTCCAGAAACCTCCCCGGAGTCATCTGGTGACTCTGTGCCTTACCCCTCTGGTCCAGGCTCCCAAACCTAGGTCTGCGAGTGGGCTTGCAGATGACAACACTCCTCTGTCCCAGAAGTGTTGGTACGGGTCCTTCAAGTTTTTGATTTATTCTTATCTTTAACCTGAAGATTTTCATACTTGTTCTATCAAATAAAAATTACATGGCTATCTGTGCTGATAGTTGTTTTCAGTTAAGCTATTCTTCTGTTGCCTGAGTCATATATTCTATAGCTATTATTTGCACACACTGCATGTCTAACAGTTTTATTTGTTCATTTTATAAATATATAAAAATACTTAAATCATGAGTGTGGTTTTTAAGATATAGTCAAAATAATGACTTATTTAAAACAAAATCTATACAATATAAATATTGGTATTAAACAATATAAATATTGAAAAAAATTTTATTTAAAGTATTTTCCGTTTGAAGCTTAAAATATCTATCTCTGTTTGTAAATTTCATTGATAAACCCTGTCTTGCTGATACAAAATTACATAAATCTATAGCATTGCTATTGTAGCAGCAGCACAAAATATTTCCTAAGGGTTTGGATGTGGCTTTTTAAATTCATATCACTTTTTAAAAAAACTTGTAGATGTTCATTTTTCTAGGACATAATTTGATTTTCACAGCAGCAATGATTTCTTCTTATCCAGTTCTCCTGGATGTAATAATTCTAAGAAGTTTTGAGAATATCTGAACAAAGTGCTAACAAATGTGATACTTTAGATCTCTAAAATATAAGTGTTTACATGACATTTTTATAATATGTGAAAACAGTATAATTCAAGCCATTAGGATTGTGAATATATATCTTGAAGAATATAATATCATCTCTAATTTTCAGCAAATGCAAATAATGATAATTACACTGTAAATGACATGAGCATTACTGTTCTAAAAATTGTGGTAATCTTTAAAAGTATTTTGAAGTTTTTCTATTTCCATCCACTGTCTCATGTAGGTATGAATCTTTTTTGATGCCAACATAAATGTTTTGTGTGGATAATACTTGAATATTAAACCATACAAGGGTGTTTTGTTAGAACTTGTGCAGAGTACTATATGAATAGTTTAATTATTCATGAAAATGTTGTTCCCCAAATTGATTTCTGTGATTTCCTCTGTTCACTCATCTCTCTCCTTTAAACTCCCCCTTATTCCAATAGCCTTTTGATTGTCATTACCAATGATAACAACTTGTTCCCTCTATTTCACAATAGACACCATGAGTAACAATTATTCATTTCCCTTCTTTCTGACTCTCCAACTTATAAGCCTTTCTCTCAGAAAATTTATATTTAATAATATTTCTAATTGCTTTTCAAGACAACACACTTATTTTTTTCTAATATATAGTATTTTTTCACTTGCTATGACCAGTTAACCTTTTCCACTCATGTTCATGAATATGGCTTCTGGCTTCTTTTTAACTAGTAGATTAAATCAAATTTCTAGTTGTTATGAAATATAGTAAATTGTAACTAACTTATTCATCGTCTATCTTTCATGTTAGCTACGTTTACTTGAGAAATAGAAACATGAATCATATGGTTACTTTAGAAAAAGTAGAGCTTACATAATTCTAAAAAGTACTTTATATAATTTATAAAAATGTATAGATACAATCAAGCATAAAGCTCAGTAATGTAAATCCATAAAATTAATGTAAAAACAGAGAGAGAAGAAGGGAATAAGAAGTAAATTTAGTTGAACATCTATGCTGAGAAAGTCTTAGAATTTAATTCTGAGTTTCTTCACATCCAAACACAAGAATAAAAACAATGAACTACATATACTTTTTCTATCATATCAAGAATGTTTACTTTAATGGTGGGCTTGTTATACTTCTCGGCTCAAAATTTTAAGAGGAATGTGATAATGTGTTCTTAATATTCAGGGTTTTAAATGCTATATGAAATGATTTATATCAACTATTTTGTTTACAAAAGTTTGTTTAAAAACATTACTATAACATTTTATGATTGGTCCCAGGGGTAGGGCTTTAAAACTGTGTTCTGTGTATGTGTATTTTGTCTCTGTGATTGACAGGTCACAACTTGTCCACCCTATTTGTCCCACATTAATCTCCTACCATGTTTCTCCCCTAAGGACATAAATTCCCATAATTCTTCATGATATATTGAGGGGTTGAAGGTTCCTATTTCATGTAGCTACTTCCAGCTGAAAAGGTCTGTAGGCTCAACCAACTAGGGATTATGTGTTCTCTGACTGCCTCGCGATGTTGGGATTCACCAGCTGTGCTGGGGAAAAAAAACCTGTTAGAAGACAATGAGAAAAGAGTGCTATATTTCAAGAATTGTTGAGCTGCCATTTTAAAGAGAGAAGCACTATGATTTTCTCAGGAGAATCATAGGCTGTAGATCACCATCAGATGGCTCAGATCACCATCTGAAGCCTTGAATGGATAAACTTTTCTATTAATTTGAGGAGGCAGACCAAATATGAGAAGGAACGGGTCAAAATATTGTCTTCAAAGATATGACAGATCCAGCAATTAGAGACATTCTTTTTCTGTGTTCTTATTTGGGAAAAGTTTTCTCAGGAGTTTTGATTGCATGTTTCCTATGGAGAAGAAAGCATAGCTAAGAGGGATAGTCAAGGGATACTACCAAGAACCTGAGAGGTGCAGTCCTAGCAGGAGTACACACATTATTGATCCAATTAAAAACAGAATCCCAATATAGGTGCCCAGCTGGGATGCATCAGGGGTCATTAGTGAATCTACTTATCTGCACTGGAGCAGTACTAGAGTTTTGCTTTTTGAAGAGAAGCCTCAGATCTTTCAGAGACTCACAGGGCTAGCTTTCTTTTTGGGGATGGTCTTTCTCTCAGGTCAGCTGAGACTGGCTTTATCCTAGAAAGATGAATCCAGCTATCTATCTCTGCCACTTTTACTGCATTGGGTGTGGCAAGGATCACTGAACAGAGGCCCTTTCATTTTGGATTTAACTAGTCTTCAGGGGTCACTTTTTCCAAGTTTTAATGAGGATTTGGTCGAGGGTGGAGAATAGGTGGATCCAATAGCCCAGGAGCTGGAAGGAGTTTGTTCCCATGTAGTATCTGCATAGCTTGTGGTAACTGGTGCAGATTAATGAGATACCATGAGTGTTGTGGTTTCTGAGTCCACTCTCATATCAGAAGATAGAAAGGCTTTGTATTAAGAATTTCAAATGGACTCAAAATTAGCTGGATTTGGGGAGTGTTTTGAATCTTCATGAGGGCTATTGGCAATAATCAGAGCTAAGACATAGAAATCTCTTACCAATGTTCATTTTAGGGTCTAATTGGCTCTTTTGATCTTTCTGGGAGACTGAAGTCTCCATGAAGAATGGAGATGTTACTTTACTCCCAAAACCCTTGCCACTCTTTGAGTTAAATGTGAGTTACTCTGAAGAGACAGGGATAGTTTAAACTGTGAAATGATTTCTTTCAGTAGTACCTTGACTACCTCCATAGCCTTTTCTGAACTGGTAGAGAAGTTCTCAAACCAAATAAAAGGTTTCAGTTAGGGCCAATATTTGCTTAAGTCCCCCACATGGTGACATATGGGTTAAGTCTAATTGCTATTCCTCCCCAGGGTATGTCCCTCTCCTCTGTACAGATTCTAACAAAGAATGTGATCTTGGCTTGGCAGGGTTAAAGTAGACAGAGTGGGCAAGCTTTGCAGACCTATCAGTGGTCACAGATTCTAGTCCTAGCCATGTGAAAATTTGAGTGATAATTTCTCAGGTATCATTTTTCTCATATGGAAAGCACCACCAAAGATTTTTGTAGCTTTCCACTGTGACTCTTTTTTTAAAATATTTTGGGCTAGATTTCAACTTTGCTGTTATTAGGATTCATAATCTGCTTTCCCTTTTTGTTTCATTCATTAATTTTATTGGTACATTGTAGGTATACAATATGCTGGCATTCATTACTGGGAATTTTTACCTTTACATAATACATCTTGGTTCTTATTTTTTTCCCCATTCCCTTACCCTCTCTTCAATCCCTCCACCCCTCTCTATCTACAAAGACTTTGTTTTCATTTTTTCCATTTCTCATATTTATTTCTTTCCCTTCTTTCCTCTCCCCTACTTCTCCTAATTCCCCTTCCACTTTGGACATTTTCTTCCTATTTCACATTATCTATTATACATTTTGATACTTATTTACACTTTCAGTTTCTCACACCAGAGAAACCAGTTGGTATTTACACATATGTGTCCTATGTATTTCACTTAAGAGTGTGACCTCAATGTGCTTCCATTTAGCTATAAACATATGTAGTTTATCCATCTTTATGTCTTAGTAGTACTCCATTTTATTTTTAAAAACCCCACATTTTCTTTATTCAGTCTCCAGTTGGTGTCCAGTTGGGCTATTTTGAAGCTTCAGCTATTACAAAATGTGCTGCTATGAACATGGAACCACATATATAGCTGTGGTATGATTCTTTTAATTCTTTTGGGAAGATAACCAGCAGGGGAATAGCAGGATCAAATGGAACAGAGCTCTAATTCTAGTTTTTTGATGTATCTCCAAACTGATTTCCACAGTGGTTGCACCAGTCTACACTCACACCAACAGTGGAAAAGGCTTCCTTTATCCCCACAGCTCCACCAGCATTTGTTATTGGTTGATTTCATGATAGCCACCATTCTTTCTGGGGTGAGGCGGAATCTCAGTGTTGGTTTCATTTGCATATCTTAAATGACCAGTGATGCTGAACATTTTTTCATATGTTTATTTGCTGCTTTTTCATCTTTGTCTGAGAAATGTCATCTTTGTCTGTTCATTTCCAATGCCCATTTTTGGATTGGTCTTTAAATTTGGGAGGTCTGATTTTTTTTAAGTTCTGTATATATTCTAGATAGTAGACCTTTGCCTGAGGAACAGTTGGTAAAAATTTTTTCACACCATGTGAGTTGTGTCTTCACTTTGTTGGTGGTTTCCTTGCTGTGCAGAAGCTTTTTAATAAGAAGAAATCTGGCTTGTTGATTCTTTGTGCTAATTCACATGCCAACACACGTTCATGATAAAAACCCTACAGACAATTGGAATAGATGGTCTCTTTCTCAACCTGATAAAAGCCATCTATGAAAAATCAATAGCCCATATCATACTAAGTGGTCAAAAACTGAAATCCTTCACACTAAAATCAGGAACAAGACAAAGATGTCCACTATCACCACTCCTGTTCAATATAGTTTTGGAAAAATCGGCCACAGCAATTAGACAAGAAAAAGAAATAAAAGGAATAAAGATAGGAAATAAAGAAGTCAAATTGTCATTATTTGCAAATGACATGATACTCTATATAGAAGACCCCAAGAACTCCACCAAAAGTCTTCTAGACTTAATACCCAAATTCAGTAGAGTAGCTAGATATAAGGTCACCACTGTGACTTTTGAGAAAGGATTAGTTTGTTCATAAAGTATTACCAAATTCTCCTTTTTTAATTACCTCTTATTTCAAGGCTTATTTATCTTCCTTGGGGGTGTAGACTGGTTTTAATTGTTCCGTGGAAAATGAAAAATAAGTCTAAGGCATTGAAAGACTATAAGGCTGCCCCTTTTGCCTCTCTGTCAGCTTTCTTGATTCTCAAGAACACTTTAGAAATGTCTCTTTGGTGTCCCTGTCATTGAATGACAGAAATCTGCCTGAAAAGATAGACTGCCTCCAGAAGTTGTAGAATTTCTCATTTGTGCTTTATAGATCATTGTTTGCTAGTTAGCAAGGCCCTATTTTACACTTTTACTTGTGTATGCAGAACTAGAAAGGCATATTAAACGTTTATGTAAATATTTAATTTCTTGTGTTTTCCTAATATCAATGGCCAACTACGTACTATGAGCTCTGATTTTTGAGCAGGGGTCCCTGGGATAATAGGTTGGACCTATTGACAATGACATTGAAACTGTATAACCTGCCTTTTGATGTCCTTCTTGGACAAAGCTACTTCTGTCAGTGAGCCATGCCTCCTGAGGGGCTTGGAGGGGCTGATCACTGATCTCCTATTTACTTTCATAGGTCTGGGAAATCACCTCTTCTCAAGACTGGGTTACCTCTGAGCCTGTAGGTATCTTTGAAGCAGGATTAAGAGTAGTGGAATTGGGCCGGGGATTTAGCTCAGTGGTTTCTCCACCTGCTGTGCAAGCGCAAGGACCCGAGTTCAATCCCTGGTACCAAAAAAAAAAGAGTAGTGGAAGTCTTTATGGTAAACCAAGGGGTGTCTAGATCCACACCAAGCTACCTGGTGAGCCATCTTCCTGTCAATGACAAGTAACTTTTTCTCTCAAGAATAGCCCTGAATTGATGGGGAGTTAGGTTTTCTATTTTTTTGCCCCAAAGTTAGTTTCCTAGCTTCTTCTATTATCATAGCTGTATTTATTGTTGCCTTTAGACAAGGTAGGCCATCCTGAAGTCACTCCATCTAGCCTTCTAGAAAAGTATACTACTGAGCAGGGTTTCTGCCCCAGTGTTTGGGTCAAGATACCCAAGTAAGCAAGGATTTTCTTAAATCATGTATTCCTAGTGCTGGACCCTCAGTGAGAATATGATTGATTTCGCAAAAGGTATTTTCATAATTTTTGTCCATTCTAAGGGCTCAGACTCAAGACCTTTGACCACCTTATATAAAAGCATTGCCATTAGTCCAAAATTAGTGCCAGCTGAAGCCAATTATTCCTAAGAAGAAATGAAGCTGTTGTTTGATGCAAGGAGACCCAAGATCACAAATAACCTAGATCTGGTCCCTAAGCCACTGTGTTCCTGAGATGTAAGAATGTATCCCAAGTATTAGATTCTCTGAAGGGATATTTAACCCTTTTCCTTTGAAACTTATATCCATTCTTAGCTGGAATATGGTTGGATATCTCCCAAGTTGGCCTGCAGATTAGAATATCATCTATATACTGTAGGATGGTTCCCTGCTTAAGCTCTAGATTCCTTAAGTCTTTTCCCAATGCCTAAGCAAAAAAAGTGAAGGCTATCTCTAAAGTACCTTGGGAGAAATGTCCAAGTATATTGTTGTTTTTCCTTTGAAATGAGATTTTCCTATTTAAAGGCAAATAGGAATAGGGTATCTGGATGGGAGTGTGGGGGATTAGAAAAAAAGTATCTTTGATGTCTAAGACTGAGAGCCAATTTATGTTTTTCTGGAATTTGGGAGAGGATTGTATATGGATCTGCCACTGGAGGATGGATTGGGATTACTTCATTAATCAGGCAGAGGCCTTGTATCATCCTATATTTTCTTGAAGGCTTTATTGTAGGAAGAATTGGAGTATTGCAAGGGAATTGGAAAGGTTGCAGAAGGCCATGTAAGAGAAATCTGTCTTTGAGAAAGGTTAAAGGCCTTTGAGGGTCTCTTCTTTGAATATTGATTTTATTGGAAAATTTGTTAGGATCTTTCAGTTTTATAACTATTAGCATTGCTGAATTTTTCACTCCCATGTATTCTATTATACCATGCAGCAGGATCCACCAGTTGGCTAATTAGTTTGGGTACACCTGGTATAGCCCCAACAGGATAAATCCCCTTTGACTTTTCTAGAATTGGAGAATTTCTACCAATTTTACTACTAAATCTCTCCCTTGTAATGTAGTAGACCACCATGGTACAATTAAAAACTCATGGTTGAACCCTGATCCATTGAATTGACAAGTCAGAGCAGATATAAAGAAGCTCTCACTAGCAGTCCCCTCAACTTCAATTATGACTTTAGATCGGGGGGGGGGGGTGTTACATAGAAAGAAGTTAAATAGAATAAGCTGCCCTTGTATTGATGAACAGTTGGATTTGGTTACCCTTGATGTCCAGGGTCACTCAGGGTTCCTCACAGGAGATGGAGATTTCTGTGCACCAGGGCATTGCAGATTGTCCCAAGCCTCTTTAGTCATCTTCCTCGGTGAGTGGTTTTGGCTGGCCTAGCACCTTTCTAGGATCAGGGACAGTCAATCCTCCAGCACCATGAGTCAGGAACTTTGGACACCTGACACATGGAATAAAGGGCCCAGGCAATGGCTTGGTTCAGTCACTTAATTATATTCAAAGTTGCTGTCATTGTATTTAAAGCAGAAGCTCTTTTATTAGCTTCTGATTTTCCCTTGGATGACTTGGGAGTGATTAGAGCATTGACATTTGCAAAGGCCATAATTTTGAGCTGCCTTTTTTCATAGCCCTTCTCCTTTTCATCCTCATCTGGATCCAGACTATTGAACAGAGTAAAGGCTGTGTCCAGCAATTAGGTCATAGCAGCTGGGAGCTGATCTGAGGTTTTTGGAATTTTTGCTGAATACCTGGGGCTTATTGACTATTGAAATATTGTTCCTTTAAAGGCTTTCCTTCTTTGGAAGATGGATCTCTTTGTATATTTATGGAAAATTTCTACTAAGTGGCTATGAAAAATAGCTGGATTTTCCTCTGCCTTGTGTAAACTATCTTACATTTTCATAATTAACAAGTCTTAATGGATCTTTTTATTTCAATTATAAGAGCAGTTACCATTTTAGAGCTTATCTTTAGTACATCTCTAGAATTATACTACCAGTTGGTTCTGTCAGAGGGACAACAATGTCTTCAGGGTGATTCTCTTCTCTTACTGCAGCAGATGGTTCACCTTCATTATCTCAGCCTTTTTTGATTCTTTATTTTTCATCTGGGGTACTGCAAGTCACTGAGACAAATTGAACCTTTTTGCATGAGAGGTCAAAAGCAAGAGTCAAAGTTTGAAAGAATCATACCACAGTGATATATGCTCACCCATGTTCATAGCGGCACAGTTTGTAATACCTAAAACTTGGAAACAGTCCAGTTGCCTGTCAACTGGAGACTGGATAAAGAACATGTGTTCTTTTTTGTATAAAATGGAGCACTACTCAGCCATAAAGAATGAGAAACTAGAGACATTTATAGTTAAGTGTATGCACATTGAGGCGATACTCTTAAGTGAAATAAATAGGGCACTTATGTGTAAATACAGAACAGTTTCTCTGGTGTGAAAAACTAAAAGTGTAAATAAAGATCAAAATGTATAACTGATATTGTGTAATAGGAAGAAAAAGTCTAAAGGAGTAGGGCAAGTGGGAGGGGAAAGGAAGGAAGGGAAAAGAAAAATATGAGAAAAGAAAAGAATGAAAACAAAGTCTCTGTAAATAGGGAGTGGTGGAGGGCTTGAAGGGAGGTCAGGGGAATGGGGAAAAAATAAGAACAAGATAAATCATGTAAAGGTACAAGATCCCAATGATGAATGTAACTGTATTGTATACCTAAAATGTACCAATAAACTTAATGGAAAACAAGTTTGAAACTCTTCTGCAAATCTACCAGGATCCTCTGGAAAGTGGCCTAACCATTCTCTGCACTGTTGGATATCTGCTACTAAAAAGGAAATCTGGAAGCAAGTAGTCTCCTCTGCTCATGAGAACTCTCTTAAGAACAAAATGAGATATGGAAGAAAAAGAAATGCTACAGTATGTGTGTCCTGCATGGCTTAAAGCTGTCTGAAGAGTACAGGAGAAGATTGGAGAATACTGAGTCTCTCTGGGTTGCTAGGCTCTGATGGAGCTTCTGTGTCACTTGAGGAGGATGGGACAGTTATACTAGCCTGAAGGTTATAAGGACCAGGTTGAAGAGACCTTCCAGTATGGTTGTTTTCATTAAACATGTGATAGAGACCCATAATCCCCTTGAGAGGCAAGTGAGCAATTGTCAGGTGGTCATCAAAGATCAATTTCCTCTTTTTTGGAGGCCACTTTACCTTATTTCTTGAGTCTTTATAGAGGGATGGTTTGTGATAAGGAACCATAAAAGCCTGAATATAAAGATTACACAGCACTTTCCTTGATTTTTACAGAAAAAGTCTAACTGGAGAATAGTATTATAATTTAGACTGCCATTCTATACCCATCTCTGACCATTTTCTAGTTGACACTGGGCCAAAACAATATCACAATAAAATATGTCATTTTATTTTCAGATTGTCAAGGTCAAATTTATCCAATTTTCAGGAATACTACCTAATAGTCAGGTTGGTGGGATCTTCAGGGTTTTTCCCATGGCACCATTGTGAGGCCTATGTGGGGAGGAGACTAGGTTTACTGTCCTTCTGAGGATAGCCCCAAAGAAGGATGAAGAACAGTTGAGTATCTAGGGAATACCCTGTGATATTCAAATTGCACTATTAGACATCTCTTGCAAAGTGAACTGCAGTAGTACCTTTTCCTTAGACTTCTCTATAGCTAATGGCCCACTGCAACCCCTTAAAGACCATTGTGGGCCCCTGGGGTTCCATGTAGCCCCTCAGTAACAGTTTCCCTCCCATTTATCCCAGTTAAAAATAAACTAAGTAATTACCTTTTTTAAGGCAGTAAAGAGAGAATATTGTTTTTTAGCATTAAAAGGGGGAAAAGGCTTAGAAAGTTGTGAGTATAAGGATAGGATTTGTTATCTACTGATAAAAATACTCCAGCTCTACTTTTGTATCCTCACAGCCAGTTAATTTGACCTTTACTGACTGTTCCCTTTATTCTGCTAAGGCCCTCAGGCAGATGTTTCTAAACTAAAGCACCTGAATTTCTCTTAGAAAAAACAGGGAGGAGATCTAACTAGATTTAGAAGAGAAGAGGGAAGGAAGCCCATATGTTCCCTGAAAGCAGAGACTTTATCTCTTGTCTATAAGGGTGAACATACCTGCTGTCCATGAGGACAGTTTGGAAACATGTCCAAACCGAAATGGCTGAAATAACATGGCCAATGTATGTGGCTGATTCAGATGATGAACCAACATGGCTGTTACAATATGACTGAAAGGTGGACTGGGACAGCTCCCTGAAGTGAACTGAAAAAAAAAAAAAAGGGCAGGCAAACATGGTGGATAGGTTGACAGGATGACTCCTTGAGCTCTTAAGAAACAGGACCCTGAGAAAGTGCCTCACTAATAATACCTAGAGATAAAAGACCATCTAGAGAAAAAGCATAGATGAGACTTTGAGCTCAAAAGGGGGAGTCTGGGGTAGACAGCTACTCAAGCAGGAGACCAATTTACCAGTAGTTTCTTCTCTCAAAAGAATGAGAAAGCTCAACAAATTATCAGGAAGATTGAAAATGAGGGAGCAAAAGAGGCCTACTAAGCTATAGGCTGCATACACATGGAATCTGTTTGGTCTGTGCTGTGACTGGGTTAATAACAGGTGCCCTGGCAACCCACAACCCATGCAGTGGTGGAAAGAGCCACTGGCATTGCATGGTGCAGTTGATAGCATGGGAAGCAGGTGGTCAGGCACTAGGACACTTCCGTCATTGGGTGTGACAGAAAGAAAAATGTTGTTCTTGGCTTGAATTCATAAGCTTCAGAGAAAAACAAAACTATCCCCAAACAAAAAACTTCTTACCTCCTGGCTGATCTTGCCAAAAAAATATTTTACCAGATTCTAAGTAGATTAGTTTCAGGGATCTTTTCCAAGTTATGGTGTCCTGAACAAATACACACACACACACACACACACACACACACACACACACACACAGCTCTGAGAGAAACTAACAGTGGCATAAGGGCAATAAGGTTAATAATGGCAGGCATTATTTTTACCTCTCATTCTTCAGCCCAATGTCAGATCTTGGCAGTCCTGTTAAATACCTGCTTGATTTGGCACCAGAAGAATTGAAGATAGTACTTTATGATTGGTCCCAGGTGCAGGGCTTTGAAACTGTATTCTATACATGCATCCTAGGTCTCTGTAATTAACAGGTCATACCCACTTGTACAACCAATTTGCCCTACCCTGATCTCTTACTTCACTATTTCATAGACAAGGGACTATAGATAATAACTTTTAAAACTAAATGAAAGGGTTTAAAAATGATAAATGTTTGAGGAAAAAGATATTTTTACCTGAATTTAAACACTACTTGATGCATACATGTGCCAAAACCTTTCATGGACCTCATACATATATAATGTACAATTTTATGTTTTTATGTATAAGATAAAGATAAACTTAAAAGGGTAATTTTTAGTGATACTTTTAAGCTAAAAGAGCTTTTTAAAATAAAAATTATTTTAAGAGTATGTCTTATACTCATGATGTCAAACATTCAACTTAATTTAATATGTCAACATGAATTCTTCTAGGCTATTGTTACACATGACAACGTTAATTTTCTTAGCTTTACCCTCACCTTCTCCTCACCTGGCTTTGAAGTACAATTGAAAGTAAACTAAGAATTCTGAGCTAAGGTTTGAAGAAATTGAAGATTCTGAATTTCTATCAATAGCATTTTTGTAAAATCTGGATGAAGGATTTAAGTATCTTCATTTTTCACAAATTTATCTTCTGCTCCCTGGTATAGAAGGTTTTGGATTTAGGTTGGGAGCCAAGTGCCAGAGAAATGACCAAAGTAGCTAAAAAGAAAGGGGCAGGAAAGCTAAGTATGTGAAGAGAAATGTCCATCCATATAGAAATTGTTTAAAAGTTGCCCCGCCTAGTCTCAGAGGCTGTGGCTATGATTGAGAAGAAGACTGAAAACTACTTAGGCATGACTAGGTACAGTAGCAATTGTGAATTCTGTTTAATTAAGTTAACTGAGAGGAGTTTAGTTTTACTTGAAATAGGAGAGAAAACTAAACACAACAGTCACAGAAGAGTTAAAAATTACAGCTTTCCATGTGCAGAGGTCAGTGCTGATTAAAACAAGCAGAAATGCCAAGGTGAGATCATGAGTAGAAAATTAAATTGACCAGATTTCAAGACTCCTTTTCAAACTAAGGTCAGAAAAATCTGAAGGGGAAGACAAAGCTGAACTATGATTTGACTTCTGCAGTCCTATCTTTGAATACTCAGAACTGTTTCATCTATTACCAGCAAGAAGGTGACCAAAAGATCCCCCAATTTTGGCCAGGCCAGGGTTCTGGGTTTTTTTTCTCTATCTCTAAGTATATTTTTTGTTATTCCTTAGTAAAAACTTTGTGGCTGAGAAATGAAGTTCATCTGGGTATTTTAGAGAACTGTAGTTTTTGTTCAACCTTAGGTTCTTCCTTAAGGATCTAAGATTGTGCCAATGAGAGAAGTTCTTCAGGCATTAGTTCCAAACCTAATCCACTTGAACTTGTATGATTCATTTTAATCCTTTCTGTCATTTAACAGTAACAACCAAGTGTCTTCTATTTTAGATTAATCTCATCAAGTTTATTGTATTAATAATGAAATTACTGTTATGTTGTTTATATCTATAGCTTCCCAGTGCTTCTCAGTATTCCATATGGGAAGCTTTTTGGGGGATAATGTTGTTTTCAAACATCTGATCTGGTCCATCATCTATTTTACTGTCAAGTAATAAAAATCTTGGACCAAACCTTCTTCTATATTCCTACAAACTAGTAAAATTATAAAAATCTTTCCTTGGTATTTCAATAAAAATTGATATAATTTGTGCTTCTCAAATGGGAAATTGCTTAAAAATAAACATCAGTTTTTTTATTTAAGAAATAAAGGCAACCATATTCTATGGTTTTAATTATATTCATCTTGATACATTAACCCTGATTTTAAAATATTAGCAACACATATTAATTACAATCTTAATAGTCATAATTTAAAAATAAAGTACAAATTATAAAGCTTGGTTTTATTTAATTATTTAACACTTTTCATTAGGATTTGAAATGTTTTTAAATATATCTTTAATGTATAGTAGTACAACTTTGGAACTATATTTTAAATTGGGATGTGTTGAATTTTCATTTTCATTTTCTCATGCATATATAGTACTGAGTTGCTTCACTATTTCTGTATTAGTTGTACAAGTTTCATTAAATAAGATGAATGTTATTTCAGTTATTTGTATTTCTTCATTTTCAGTATGTTGCCCCTGCCTAGAGGAATAAGTGAACTTCATAACTTCATGCAAAAGTCCTTCTTAGACACTGACACCTTTCAAAATAAAACAATGATTGATATCACCTTAACAGTTAAGATACTAATGATCATTTTGTAATTTACACATTTTCATATTCCTTGTTATTTACATCAATGATAATGCTTATTTTTACTCAACAGTATTGAAAAAAATGTTCACAATAGGGACAAAATTACTGTAATACTACTGCTTTTGCAGTCATAAATATACTAACAAGATATGCTAATCTTCATTTGTTGTATTGTGTTAATAATTTATAAGAAATTAGTGCTATTCTATCATACTGTCAATATAATAGAAACCTACGGCAATTTCCTCATATTTATGTGAATACTGCAAGTTCTGTTTTATCAGCTATACTATATCATTAATATTCTTGAATTTTGAACTTATTGGAATACTTTTAATATGCAGTGACTTTTGACATTGACTTCCAATTCCTCTGAAATTTGTTTTTAAAATAACTGAAAGGATTAATGAATTACTAAGCAGTGTTTTATTGGCAGAATGGATCTTTTCAAAGTGAATAAAACAAATTATCCTTTGACAAAGACATAATGAAGCAAAAAATGAAATAAAAGATTATTTTAAAGAAATAACACTTTCTCATTTTGATGAGTATATTAAGTCATAAGAAACAAGCATCTGTTTTCATAGTATGGTAGGTATTTATTTCTTCAATTTTCATAGAAATAATATTTATTCTAAATAAATTTTGAGTTATGATGATTATAGCCTTGAGTCACCTATTGTATTTATTTAAAAGAGTTTTTATTATTTCCTTCTTTTTGTGTCTTCTATTGTAGACCCCCTAAGCGTCCTAGAACAAGAAACAATGCAATGGTGCACAAGTCAATTTGTTTTAATTATATTCACATTAAAATTATTTAAAAGATATTTTAAAAACTATTCAAAATTGTGGTGCCTTGTTGAACTACAATTATATTTATCACACTGACAATATTTTGAAATTATTCTTGTATTTGCTTTTTTAAACTAGCATAATCAGCAGTTCTTATTCTTTGTTCTAATAATTTTTGTGGTCTTTTTTAAATAACGCACAAACTTTCACATTACCATTCTAATTTATATTAATTGTCTTTCTTTATAAACTTTCTGCAATTGCTTTTTATTTCAAATCTGAAAGACTTTCTTCTTTTCTATTTTTTTCTTTAACTGTCTCTTTGTTGGATTTTCTCTCTTCTGTTTATTTCTTATGTACTTTGGTTACTTAAAAACAGCCTAGAGATTTGAATGTGAATTTTTAAAATTATCTATTTTCTATTGTTAAATGTTCTGATTATACTCCTTTTTTAATCAACATACAATAGCAACGTACTTTTAAAACATTTAGAATGCGGCAAATGTGATTTGTAGGTGGGCACTATTACATGAAGAAAAGAGAATATTAGTAATATTGAATTTCTATCTGCACTGTTTCACAATAAATAGGTTTCCAAAATTATTTGAGTATGTGCTTTTATTTGTTGATTGTCCCCACTGAGCAAGGTAAAGAAATATGAGATCAGAAATTCCCAAACATTTTTTACTAAATTCAGTGGTTATTATTAAGTAGTAGTGATATAAAATGACTTTTGAATTAATTACTGCTTACTTTAAAGAGATATTGACAAACATGGGTCACTGGCATTATTAAATTGTTAAAATTGATTTACTATATTAAAATTAAAAGCATATATTTAATAATAACAAGATATTAAGGTATTTTAAATTATTTGATGTATCCATAGTACTATAATCTCTTACCCTCATTATAAATAAATTCAATAGGAACCTTCCCACTGGATATTAAAACAATTACATATTTTGTGGCATTTATGAGTACAAATAAAGAAAGCGGCAATATTTCATTCATGCTATCTATAAATGAAATAGATATGATTGTGTTGTTCTTGACCTCTTTAAAAATGATGTTATATCTAAATATAAATGCATATTATATAAAAGACACACTACTTGTGCAGGAATTAATTTCCATAAAACCAAATGACAACAGTTTGAAATAGGGACTATCATATTTTCTCTATAAACTTAAAAAGTTCACATATCTAAGAAAATTAAAATATATACATAATGGTTACTTTAAGTTGAAGTTGGTTAATAAAGAATTGCCCATGATGTGATGCCAAAAATATACAAACAGTTCTATTTTATTGGCTTAACAATGTAATGATAAATGGAAAAATTGACTAAGTTTAACAAATACTTTCTTTTGATGAACATAGGCAATTCATAGAAGTTTTCTTAACCACTAAAAATCGATTCTTTCAATGAATACCATATTTAGTTCATGAAGAACACACACAAATAATACAGTGCTCCCTGAAGAACAAATGTTTGTGAATGTCTTACTATTCCTTATTCTACCAAACTCATACAATTTGATTCAGTAATTTCAGTTACATGATTGCCAAGTTTTGTTGGTTTTCAAGCTGTTTATGTCAGTCTTTTTAGCAATTAAATAATACATGACATAATATGCATAATCATATAAAATGTATGTATGCAACATAGTATATACTAAGATACTATACGATATAGCACATATATGAAGTGATATATTAAGATATTAATATGAATGTATATCGATATGTCTACAATTCTAAAAACAATACATATAGGTGGAAAAATTAACATGAGTATTACAATGCATTTGGTTTGGATTTTTTTCTGAAAATGCAAACTTAGGCAAGATCATACTCTGATGAAGCAATCTGATAATTCCTACCCTCATTTGATTTCTAATCACACTTTGTCCTGCCAAGTAATCTTGTTATTCTCTCACTGTTTGTTCATTAAATTGAATAGTAAAATAAATTTTCAAAAGTTTATTAGTGTTTTGGCCTCACAAGATTTTCTCATCACAGTTCTTCCGTAATTTTGCTAAAAGACTTTTTGTATATTCAGTACTCTTTGTGATATTTGTCTAAGAAGTAATTGGACTGTATTAGAAAAATCATAGAACTTTTTTCCTGTATGTGTGTAAATTAGTCTGGATATGTCATTTTGAGTGTTTGCTATGACAGGTTTTCTGAGACTGAGTAATTTATAATGAGCAGAGACTTACTGGCCAGCATTCTCTGGATGATGAGAAGTCTGATATGGAGAGATTGGCATCATGCAAGAGTTTTCCTTATGTGTATAATTGAGAAAGTTATCATAAACAATGTTATTTCTAATGTACATACATATATATTTCTAAAAATAATTTGTTTTAGCTCTGAAGAAAAAGATATAGTATTTGCCAGTATTTGCCAAGTTTCAAAATATATCGCAATTGCTTGAGGCTAGGAAAATTTTGCATTGTAAGTCTTTTATTGACATTTTCACCTTTAAAGATTTATTGGTAGTCATTCTAATAAATTTTGAATTAACCTTGCTTACATTCAATTACTTTTTAAATATTCTTATCATTATTATTGTACCTTTGGTAAAAACAACTTGTCCATCAGTCATTACTGTTGAATAACAGAAGGATAGGAATCACATTTTACTATTCATATTTATGAGGGGAAGCAGAGACAAAATTGAAAACATGCATGCTAAACACTAAATTATTTCAACTAAACTTGATTAAATACACAACTTCTGCACACTAATATTTCATAAGCTTTAAATTTTTAGATTTAAATTTGTCACACATAAAACAAAGAGATTCAACTTAGTAAATTGAATGAGGTTTTTTTTGCTGTCAGGATAAAATTCTGATTTTGAACATAATGGCTTAAATTATTCACATCAGTGTTTCTGCTGAATGCAAATAAAAATTAATAATAAGATAGAAAACTTTAATGTATTGAAGAACTGCCAATAAAGTAATGAATTATTAGATCAATATGGAAGGAAAACTATTACTCTGGAATGTAAAGAGTAATCAAAATATTTTAATTGAAGATTTTTTTTCTGATATTTGTTCAGTTCTCTAAAGGAATGAAGAAAACGATATATCTGAAGTTTTGTCTCATATAAAAATTGAAAACTGACTCTTCTGCAAGCTGCATCTTTAAGTAAAAACTTGAAAATGAGTTAATATCTGTTATTATATTCATGTATAAAAGGAGGCATTTTTACAATTTATAAAATTTTAAAAATGGAAAAGGAATATTGTAAAAAATTTGTATGCTAAAAATTAGTTGCATTAATTTAATGAACAACTTCCTAGGAGTAATCTAAGGAAATTAACAGTAGAAAAATCAGATAACACAATATTATAACAGTAAAGCCTAAGATATAGGCATGTGTCTTTGTACATATGCACACATAACATAAATAAATTCAGCCACATTCCAAGATAAAAGATTCATATACAAAATTGAATTGTTTCTTTATATTAATTATACACTAATGAACAATCTGAACATGAATTTAAGAAAACAATTATATTTTAACAGCACAAAATGAATAAAATACTTATAAATGTAACTAACAAATGTAAGTACAAGATTTACAATTTATTAAAACATGTTCACTGAAAACTACAAAGATCACAGAATAAAGCATTCAATTTAAAAGGAAAATGGCATTCTCTTATGTAAGTTTACAAACTGGTATGTTGATGACCATCAATGGATGAAGGTAACAATTATTATGATTTTAATAAATTGACATTATTTCTTTTTTAAATGAAACATATACAATATACTGCACATTTCCTAAATTATCTCAACCACTTTTCACATAATCTTGGAGATAAATTTATTATTTGTTTTACCAGTGAGAAACTGAATTACAAAGGCACTATAAAGATCCTGTCCTCAAAACAAATCAAAGTGTGACAGAATTAGTAAACCTATCTGGTTGCATCTGACTCCAAAGGTAGTGCTCTAATTTTATTGACAGTGTAGCAATAAACACTAATTCTAAAATCTTAGAGATTTGTAAGACGCTTTTGATTTTTCTTCACAATAAATGTAAAGGTTCCATTTCTTCATATCTGGATGTAATGTAACATACATGAAACAGAATGACTTAAGTAATTCAACATATTCTAGTGTGAGTTTAGATATTGGATATTTAGGTTTACATAATGTGTTTCTAACTATATGATCTCGGGGACACTACTCATATTGTGAGACTCAGATATTTATGGGAATGTGTTATAGAGTTATTTCAGACCTAAAGAATACTCTATTGTTCATTTGGTAAGTCCCTGACTTAACAATCGAGTTCCATTCGAGGAGAATACACGCAAGTTGGATTCTTTTGCAAGTCAGACAAAGCAAGTCTTATACACCTTTGACACAAATATACAATACAAAGTGTTAAAAAAATACTAAACACACAAAAAAACAGTATCTGACAGTATTATATTACCATACATTATTGCACTATACAGTAAACACAACCATGACAATGTCCAGCAGACACATGAGCTACTTCTGCAACTTGCACATCTAAGAATGTTTGTAAAGTGCAGTCTCTCCGAATCTGTGAAAATCCACAAACTGGATGTTCTTAAGTTGGGGATTTACAGTAAATACATCTTATATATGGTGCATGAAGCCCTGAGAAGGAAACGACTTTTTAAAAATTAAAGTAATATTTTATTTGTGTGTAATTGCCAATATCTTTATGATAAGAATATTCATTGTTGACCTGATACAAGCTTTCTTTGTTATGTTGCATTTTGAAGCATTTGGAAAATTGATAAAATGGCCATAAAAGTACTTATGCTTTCTGTTAAATGGCATGCCTGGGATTTTAATTATGTAATAAATCTGTTGACTCATTTTAAAGTATTCCTTTATCCTACTCCAAATTGTGTTTCACTAATAAGTTTCTCAAAGTCTTACTAATAAGAAAAATTTATGGACTAGAGGGCTCTTAGACAACAATACTAACCCTTCATCATCTTCCCTTCACCCTTGACCTTTGTGGTAGTGCATTCTCCCTATGCCCTATTTCATTAACCCCTAAGTTTTCCTTTGCTTGTCCTTCACAATGCCACAGATACTTTCACCTTTAGCCCTTGTGTTCTTTTACATTACACTTGTATCCACATTACTAGACACTATTCTTATGTAACTGCATTATAATTTCCAGACCTGAATTGCCAACTGGATATCTATACCTGTCTCGCCAGCATCTCACATTTATGGTTTCAGTGTATTGGAATTTACAGTAATAATATCAACCAAATACTCTATTCCTCTAGAGATATGCCTCTTTCTTATGGTAACCCTTTCAAATAGTTCATTAGTAACACTTTGATAAATGATCCTGAACAGAGCAGAGTATTTATGCTTCGCTGAACTGTGTCTTTACTCAAAGTCCAAACTTCCCTGAAATCCTTGCTGAGGAGTGCCTAAACTATCCAAACCGTGGTAATAAAATTTTCACAATCTTTTGTAAAGGGGAGCGTAAGAGAGATGGAGGGTGTGGGGAAGAAGAGGAGGGAAAAAGACATAAAAAGAGCTAAGATGTGTTAGGTTCATGTACCAATTTCCCATGATGAATGTGATCATTATGTATTATAAATATGTACTTATAAAAATTTTATAATTAAAATGCATGGAAATATTTTAAAAGTCTTCACAGGCCTCAATAAATTGCCTATGTGAGTGAGAAAGCATAATTGCCTTTGTTTTTCTTTTATTTAAAGAAAGTCTATAGAATTTTAACCCAGAATATTGGGTACACGCCAACCCACAAAATTGAAGTCAAGAGTATAATAGGGTTAGAGAGAATCACTATTAACTTTGTGTTACACTCTTCTCTAACATCAGTAATGGTTTCTTCTTTTTTGTTTTAATGAATATTATCTCATTTCATGTAAGCAATTGTGAAAAGAATTTATTTTCCTTGCAAAGCTCTAATGATGTAAGATAATAGTCTTAAAAATAAAATACTTTTGAGAATTTTGAGAGCCTTCCCTTTATTCTCAAAAAACTTTTATGCTCACATATAAATATTGTTACATAACTACCAGATTAATCCCTCTTAAAATATAAGCCTAATCTTTACCAAATCAAATATAATATATTTATTTGTCAATGTTAGAAAGGTTAGGCCACTTTACTACACAATATTTGTAGTGCAGCAACTTGATAGATATTACCATGCCAGGAATAATGGAATGATATAAATGATGTTATAAATAAGTGTACATTTTTGCTTGCATCCTTAATAATTTTTCTTTTCTAGAAATTACTGTGGTATTTCTGTTGTTAAAATATTAAACCCTGCTTCCCAGATGTTATTCTAAATAGAAATTAATTTTTCCTGACAGAAATGGTCTTACAATCTCACTCTCTATAAATTTGAAGCTGACTTTCTAGAAACAATGCATTGTGTGTTGTAAGTGTAGAAAGAGAACTTCAGTATCTCAAATTCATAGCTATTGTACTGCAGAGAATATTGAAGAAAGGAAAACTTATACAAATCAATTGCTAACCATGAGGCATTTGTGTTAAATTTTTAAAATGTAAAAATAGAAAGATTTAAACTCATTTTCTAAGTGACTTATGTAAGCACAAGCTACCATAGCATACTGTAAAATTAGTACAAGTTAGGAGGAAGAATGAAGAGATACTTGGAACCATGTTTTTATACCTGGAGTTTGCACATTAATTCTTAGTGGAGAAACCAGAAATAAACATCAGATAACTCTGTGTTCTAAACTGTACATGGTAGTCTAATATAGAGCTTATTAAAATGTAGATATAACCACTGAAAACATAGCCTTTTATTCCCTTACCAACTATCAAGCTTAAAAATCCCACTCAGTAGATTCCTATGTCTCTAAGCCTAGCGAATCTAGTTATTAAATTGATAGTGGATTCAGTTAGCAAAACTTGGTAAATAATTTCCATTTTCTATTTTAGCAGGAAATTTTGTAAGTGTAATAACTGTTTCTCTGAAAACATAAACATATAATATTCAGGAAGTATTCCAGAAGATGGAACTCTAAATTATTCTGACATCTGTTTTACCATAACATACATGGGTATAGCAGCATAATAAAATTCTTGTATGTTAAATATCTAATCATTTCAAATCATTTGCCACAAAAAGTGGCAGAGTTAAGTAGATGCATATTGTCTCATTTTCAATACAAAGGCAGTAAACAAGATATATGATAATCACCATTATTTCTTTTATGTCAACCTAGGAGATATTTAAAAGAGGGTTTGTTTTTTGATTAAATTTAATAGGCTTCCTTGGAACTTTAATTAGCTAGTGATCCAAATAGTAGCTGACAGCTAGCAGAATCTTCTGTCTTGAGTTAAAGTCAAACTAATTAAGTTCCAGAAGGAAATAATTTTCCTTCTAGCACCCTTAATCAGTCAGGCTGGCTTAGAAAAATAAAGGGGGAAAAGAACAATATGAGATTTTATGCCATGACAATAATATAAATGGGCAAATTCGTAGCTTGGAGATGATGATGAGCCAGTTTTCAGAAAAAAAATTATAATTTTTTAGCTAGTTTTCACAGTTTCCATACTGCATATTAAACATATAAAGTATTGCTTAATAAAATCCATTTTAATATTGAGGCCATACTCTTAAGTGAAATAAATGACACACATGTGTAAATACCGAATAGTTTCTCTAGTGTGAGAAACTGAGAGTGTAAATAAGGATTAAAAGGATTAATAACTAATAATTGATACTTTGAAATAGGAAAAGGTCCAAAGGGGTAGAGGTGGTGGGAGGAGATGGGGAAAGGAAAGAATGGAAAGGAAAAATTATGAGAAAAGAAAAAAAAGATGGAAATGAAGTATGTAAATAGGGAAGGGTGGAGGGGTGAAGGGTGCACAGGTAATAGGGAAAAAATAAGAACAGAGATATATCATGTACAGGTACAAGCACCCAAAGATAAATGTAAATGTATTGTGTACCTAAAATGTACCAATAAAAGAATTTAAGCAAAAAAATAAATAAATAAAATCCATTTTAGGAAAGAAGTAGCTCAAGGCATTCAACAGTGTTTTTATTGAAATTCTACCATAAATTGATATTTATGTTAGAAATTTCTTACTCATTTATATTTAAATATGTACATAAATAATATAATATTAATATGTTATTAAGCAATACACTTCTATGAACATTCAAACAGATTTCAAATTCTTTTAGATTTCTTTTAACACATTAATATTAGAAAAAATGACTCATGATCATATTACTTATGCTATCCATATAATATAATCAAGATTTAATGAAAATATATAGATATCCTACAAGATGACAAAGCAAACTTTTATAAACAGTGAAATTCAAAATTTCCCAACTGACTATTTTAGAAGACCATTTGTATATAAATAGAAAGTGCTACATTATTTACTTATCATTTGGAATTATACAAAAAAAGATTCATTAATAAAACAGCAAAGCATAATTTGGGTATATCTTTGGAAATCATTTCCTTCCTACACTAGTATTTCTGTGTATCTTTCTTTTTTCTTCTTTTGTTTCTGGAAACATATATAAGCTTCTGTTCACTATGTGTCTTTATTGATTAACCTATTTTTATTTTTACTTCCTTTTGATTTATGTAATTATGAAAACATCAACAATGTGCTTTTGTTGTCATTGTTTTCATCCACTCTGCTTAGACTAAATGACCTTTTAAATTTTGTCCTCCTCTGTGTCAGTGGCCTTGATTCTTGGCAAAACCCAAATATTAAATACTGTCATATACCAATTATTGTTATAAAAAGTAGAAATGCAAAAGCAAGACAATCATTCTTTTCCATTTTCAGTTTGATCAACATGTCTGCCTCCATAGTGGAGCTTTAACAAGGACTGGGATGAGATGATTTAAGAAGTAGAAGTAGGGAGTGAGACAGGTAATGAAAGAAAAGGGAGTGGTACTGTAATACTTGCTTTGAGTGGTGAAAGATTAAAGTTTTCTGAGATCTTAGCAAAGCATACAGAACTTTCCCAATATTAGTTTTTTAAAGACAATACAATGGCTCATTTATCCACCAGTTTCTATCGCCAATCCCACTCTGCTATATTATATCCCAGTGGCTATATTTTATCTCATTCATCCTGAAATTCTCTTGGGTTGCAGATTAATGACGTACTTTATGCAAGAGGAAGGTCCTGAAGGAAAAAAAGTAGAAAAATGTACCAGGATTATTTCAGTTTGAGAGAACCTGAAGTTTCAGGACCAACTGCAAGTACAGCTAAAATTGTAGTGGGCTGAAAGGATATGATAAGGACAGCAAAAATATGTGTTACAGTTCATACTTCCATGAGTCAATCTTCTTTACAACAATATATTCAACATGAAGGAAATGCAAAGACAAACTTAGAATGATTACTGGAGCAAACTGTAGTTCCCAGTTATTGTAAATTGTCTCAAAGTCCTAGTTAATATTCACCTTTTACTTGGATATTGTTTGATTTTTCTAACATGTTACCTCACTTGCTCTGTAGAATCTAAGTCCTCAGTTATCTTCTTCATCCCATGCTATTATCGCCATTCAAAAGAAGCAGAGACAGCTGTACACAATTACTCACTTCTAGAACTGTTGGTTCTATTCCTGGAGTTATAGAGCATTGGCTCTAGTACCACAGCTTCATTCAACTATTAATGCTTTCAGTATAATAATTCCTTTCTTGGACTGCTAGTCAGTAGGTGTCTGGTAGAAGTTGCAGCTTGTTAATTGTTATATGTTAACTTGACTTGAGTAATAAATTCTGGATGTGTCTGTGGATGATTCACATGTAGGCCACATACTGAGGAAGAACTAATCAGCCCAGATGTGGGTGACACCAACAAATAGACTTATAAGCCAGACACAATAAAAAGGGGAAAATAAAGAAAACATTCATTTCTTTGAAGGAACTCTAGTGTTCACCATTGTCTTTGACTAAATCAGGCTTTTGATAAACCTCCGATTGTGATTTCAGCAGAGAACTTGCAGTCAAAGATACCAATATAGAATAAGAGTTCTAATAAAGGTGAATTGCTAAGTCTCTCCAGGTTGAAGGGGACAGATGTAATTAACTTTTCTCTAAATTACAGGCTGGTTTTCTGATAAGAGGATTGGCATCATTCATTGCTACTGACAGGATGGGCATTTAACCATGGCAGTAGTTAAGTCAGTCCTACTGTCAGAGAAGCCATTCAAGCTTCTGAGCAATTCTGAGCAGTTCATAGTATCTAGGCTTTCTAGCATGCTATTATATTTTTGAACCATTGCAAAAATGCACTAATACCTAATAACAGAGATTAACTGAGGGCCATAGAAATATTCATCTTGTTTATCTAGTTGTTGAATCATTGTTCTGCAGTGAACATTCTCTGATGGAGTTTAATAGTGAAAGAAAAATATCCACAGACCTTTTTACTCATTTACATAGGTTTACTAACTTGTTTTTTACCCAATCCCTTTTTTATATAATTTGATAATTTTGTTGCTCAGATCTCTGATCCACCTACCAAGTGATTTATGATCACCCTTGATGTTAACATTTTCTTAGACCAGTTGCTCCTCCATACAATGTAGAAGTGCCATATTTATTGCATTTCTCTCTATCAGTTAAATACTTTCCACTTATTACCATGCTTTATAGACTCCAATGAATTGAAATCTTGTGTGGAAATACTTCATTTGTAGCCCATATTAATATTTCAAGCAAACATATCTTTAAGCCAAGGCTGTGTTTATCCTTTCTTGCAGATTGGTTATGTGAAAACTTCCACAAGGTAAAAAAAATGTTGGAGGGAAATCACTAGAACAGTTAAGGTAAGTAAAATCAGGGTCTGTGCCTATCTCTATATAATTTTTTTAGACTATCTGCCACTGCTTGGCACTAATACTTAATATACTCTTAACCTTGTATATTGGTATTTTTCTGTACCAGTTAAGCTTTATAACTTACCGATTTTGATAATATTCAGTTGAAGAAAGACACTGATTTTCATAGTTAATATTATGTAGTCAGGTGCTCATGGTGAAATAGGTCCCACAAGCACACCAAGAACTTCAGTTTAAATAATTAGAAGTTCTTTGGTGACACAAAATGTATTTCGTTTTAAGATTCTTTGAGTCAGATTTGTAACTATCATTAAAGTTTGCCTAGAAGTTACGAAAAACCTCTTTTGACTATCATGAATTAATCTAGCAGCTTTAGATCATCTAAGTTGTATAAATGGAACAACCAGTGTGGCAGTGAAATTTGTAGCACAACCTAAACAGCTGTGAAATTTAATGTTTTTCTGGGCCACTTTCTGTGTACAGCCTTCTATGTCACCAAATAAAAGGGGTGGAGGAGGAATGTGAAGTACGTTTTGTGTTATATCCGAATTCAGAATAGCTCACCAAACTTTATTCTCTGGTATTTTCCCGGTTGCTTAAGGTTTGTATGTTCATCTCTATTCATAATACATTTTCAAAAAATCATCCACATATCATATAAAAACATAATTTCCATTTCCTCTCCTGACCTTTATGCTATTGTTATCATGTTTTTACTCAATATATTTCAAACTCTAATACACTCCTTTTTATGCTTAAAAATTACTTAACTTTAAAAAGATTTAAATATTAAAGAAAATACCATATTTGTACTAATATGTTTACTATTTGTTCTTTATTCTTTAATGTGGGTCCTTATTTAACCTGATTGGATATAACTCTTGCCTAAAAAACTTTTTTATGTTGTGAATCTTCTGGTGATAAATTCTTTTAGTTTTTTCAATGTTGAAAAATGTCATTTTTTTTCTGCATTTGAAAGTTCTTTCCCTGGGATAAAGAAATCTCTTTCTCTCTCTCTCTCTCTCTCTCTCTCTCTCTCTCTCTCTCTCTCTCTCTCCCTCTCTCTCTCTCTCTCTTTCTACTTCCTCTCTACCTTCCTTTCTCCTCCTCTTTTCCCCCTTCTCTATTTTTTCTCTCTCCTCTCCCTGGTCCTCCTTTGTATTTTAATATTTTTGTGCTATTATCTTCCAGTTTGTATTATTTCCAATAAAAATTATATCCCATTTATGCTTTTGTTCCTTTATACATGAAATTTATTTTTCACATTTTTGTTCATGATATATCTCTATGTAATTTTCTTCATATTTATTGTGTTTGGAATTAATGAGTTCCTTGAATCCCTGGGTCCTTAATTTTTATGAAATTTAGAAAAAAGTTGCTTGCTCAAAAATTTTTGTTTTCTCTTCCCTCTGTCCTTCAGGATCTCTATTGTATGTTATAGGCTTCTTGAAGTGTCTCACAACTGACTCATGAGCTGTTCTTTTTGTGATTGTTCTTCCTTCCCATCTATATAACATGTTGGATATTTTCTATTGCTTTACTCACTCATCTTTACCTCTGTAACAACTATATTGGTCTTAATCCCATGCACTGTAATTTTTGTATCGTGCAATGTGTATTATTTTCTCAATAATTTTCATTTGGAGATTTTAATAAGTCACATGAGTCTTAACATTTTTATAAAAGGAATAAAGTTATAGCAAACCTGAAAGGATTCTGGGAGAGTACCTGACACACAGAGACTGAAAGGTTCCTGTTTCCACAAGCCAGACTAGAAAATCTCTTAATTAATAAAATTTTATTAAGGAAATTAAAGAAATCTTCTCTCAGTAGTCAAGAATATTTATTCCTATCCCAAGCACTGCTCTTATTTTGCATTTATGAAACTAAGTCATTTAAAAACTATGTAAATGTCCTCTGCTAATTATAACATCTATGCCAATTTTTGTTTGGCATCAAATAATTTTTTTTTCTCCTCATATGGATTATTTAATCCTGCTCTTTCTTATGCCCAGGAAACCCTTGGAGTCCAAACATAATACCTTTAAGTATGTTGGCTTCTGGATATATTTTATTGTTGTACCTATTTTTTTCCATTAAGTTTATTGGTACATTTTAGGTATATAATACAGTTACATTCATCATTGGGATCTTGTACTTTACATGATGTATCTTGGTTCTTATTTTTTCCCCTGTCCTCCATTCACCCCCTCCACCCTTCCCTATTTACGAAGACTTTGTTAATATGAGAAAAGAAAAAAATGTTGTACCTATTTTTGAGCTTTGTTCTATGATTCAGTGAAATTTATTTCAAATATTTTTAATCATGTGATATACCAGGTTTAACTTTTATTATTTGAAATCAGAGCAGTGCCGAGGATGGGGTAAATATTCTTGACTATTGAGGATCGATTGACTTCATTTTCTTAGTGGAATTTTATGAGTTACAAGATTATATTGTCTGCCTTATGGGAACAGGAACTGTTCTGGCTCCATGTGTCAGATACTGCCCCAGCCCCCCGCCCCCCAATCCTTTCCGGACATCCTTTCATTTTTCCAGACATGAGGGAACTTTCTCATGTCCTTATATTGATACTATGTATTCAAGAGGAGAGGATGGACTCTCTTCCTCCCTAACGCAGGAAATTAGCTGGACTTTTCTTCATTTTCCTGCTCTGTCATAGTCTGAAAACTGTAGCTGCAGTAACTTGGCAAATGTGACGCTTACCTCATTGTTTACAGTCTCTCAGAGGCCATTGTTGCTTATTGGTTGATGTGTAGATGTCTCTCTTTTTCTTGTGTAATTTGTTTCACTTTTGCTATTGTCTTTGTTGCTCTTATTTCAGACATGAAAATAAATGAAGGATTTGATACTTCATCTTTTCCAATATAATAATTTCTCTTCTGGGACTTTTAAGATTTTCTTTTATGAAACTTTTTTGCTATATTAGTAAAAGTTGCCTGCAGGTAATTTTCTTTGTATTTTTCTTGCTTATCTTGAAAAGTGATTGCTGAAACTATTATTATAAAATATATTTTGCAGTTTTGTGAGTTTCAAGTATTTTATTTTTAAATGTTGTTTTTTCCAATAAATTATCATCCTACTCTCTCTCCTTCTCTCCCTTCCTTCCTTCTTCCCCCCCTACCTTCTTCTTTACCTCCTTCTCTCCCTTCTTCCCATTTATAGAACTTCAGATACTTTTATTAAAATATTTGTTGTATTACATATATTTGTCATTCATATCATCCATTTTTCTACATATTCTACTTTTAAACATTCCCTATCATTAATTACAAATATTTGAATCTGATTCCAAAACCAGCATTTTCATTTTCTTTTCCAATGTATACATATTGCTATTAAACCCAACAAGGTGTGCATAATTTTATTCAATTAATATTTTTAAGCCATATGTAGTGTTTCCAGTAAGTAGAGGAATTCCAATATTCAGCTAGTGAGAGATAAGAAAGCATTTACTTTTTGATCACATCCTATATTTGATTTATGTTGGCAACCCAAGGAGTTATTCTTCCTATAAGTTCATCTTAAATTATACATTGGATTTTGGACCATGTTAACAATGATTTGTCTTATATCTTCAGCAAAAACAGTTTTATAGTAGATTTATGTCCTATGCTGCAATGAATGCTTTAAGATTTCTAACTCTATTACATAATTCTTACAGTCTCAATGAAAGTATTTCCTTTTTCCAAATTGACTTCTCAAATTGATACAGTGTATTTAGTAGTCATTAATATTATAAATCAGCTGATTATGTTTTCCCTTATGATCATGCATATGATATTTAATACATATAGGTATTTCCTCATATGTGTCTCTTTTAAAAATAGATAAGGCTAAATTAACATGTTCAACTTTTTAAAAATATCCCAAGAGTATTTAGTGTAGTTTTCTGCTCAATTCAATATATGTTCGGTCACTCAAATGTTGCATCATTACATTTAGTGATTAAGGATGCTTGCCACATAGCTTTGTGTAAATGACATTATTTCTTTTAAAATTTAAGTCCTGTTAAAAATTATCCTTTTTGATGTTTCCTTTATTGTATATGAATTTTTGAGGGGAGAGAGTTCCTTTTCCTAGACTAGAATCCCTTTTATTCACTGCCCCAGTGCCTTTAATTTATCTTGCTATTTTGTGTTCAATGGCATCTTAATTAATGAGCCTTACTTGTTTAAAGGAATTCACTGAAACATGAATGATGAGATTCATTTAAGGTACCAAACATTTCTAGTACCAGTTGGATAAAGTAATTATGGTTACCTATTCATTTCCCTTAGCTAGGGTTACCACCCAAACATTCTAATCTAGACTAAAAGCAACTTTGCATATTTTTACTATGTTCATTCTCCATGCATATCTAACACAATGATTAACTTTTTTTATATGGGAAATTATCTAACTTATTATGTTGCCTTAATATTTAGCTTACTATCTTTAAAGCTAATTCCTAATTTCTACTAATTTCCAACCATTACTTATGTCATTTACCCTGCTTGTTACTTCATTGTAGCATTGTTGAAGTGTCTATTTTGACTGTTTTTGAATAGCAGTCCAGTTTAGTGTAATAGTTTTCAGAGTGAGGTGAAAGCAAAACATTTTACTGAAGTATAAGAAAAGTGTATTATAATGCTTTATAATTATTTTATCTAAAGATTAAACAGATGGATGTTTAAGTGATGGTTAAATTTTGTGTATCAACTTGATTTTGTCACACAGTGCCCAGCCATTGGGTGAAACAGTATTGTGAGTGTATCAGTGCGGGTGTTTTGGATACTATTTGAATAGGTGGATTGAGTAAAGTAGATTCTCCTTCTGAATGTGGGAGGTCTTCATCACTCAATCCAACAAAATGTAACAAAAATGTTGAGAAAGAAGAAATCTTCCTCGCTGACTGTCTGAAGTGCAATACTGATCTTTCTTAACCCTGGAATCTCTGAAATGTTTGCTTCTTTTGGGTGTCTATTGGTTCTGGTGTCATTGGATTATGCTGAGACTGCTCACAAGTTACCATGTGTCTTCAGCTTGCCCACTATCACTGCTGATCCTGGGACTGCTTGGCTTCCATAATCACATACTCAGTCTCCCTGGATAGGTAAACTTAGACAACACATAAGATCTTTTTCTTCTGTTTCTCTGAAGAAACATGACTAATGTACTATTATTTAAAATGATTATGATGTATAATTACTTATAATTCCATGAAAGTTTGTCACACTAACAAATTTTATATAAAAAGTCTTTCATTCATTCCTATGACATCTTTCTTATTGCATACTTCCTTTATGATTATTCATTCTATGAATGTTTTGAGTTTTTTCCTTTCTTATTTTGCACTATAATGAATGTTTTGAAAGTATCTGTCTTTGGCTTGTTGGTCTCTTTATTTGCCCATATTCCTTTCAGTAACTGACTTCTATGCATCTGTGTTCCATAGAAATCTGTGGACATATCTGCCTTTACATTAATATTCAATTGAATTAATCTGTTGAAATGTCTGTACTTATCACTAGAATAAAACATCTGCAAGATGGGAGAGGAGTTCATTTTACTCATCTTGTAACTTAATTACTGTTGATAATTTTAGGTATACAGTAGGGGCCAATAAACTCATATGTTGAAGTAATTTGAACTATTAGAGAAAATCCAGAGAAAGAAGGCCAAAAGTTTAAAATATTCTCTAGCAAATAACAGTTTTTCTCTACCAACTTTGAAAATATAAAAAACAATGTGAAAGATAAAAAGTAAACAGAACTGGAATAATTAATTCTGCATAAATGTAGGACAGGAATAGACCAACCTGAACTGGAAAAATAATTTTGAATCAAGATGATGAAATTTACTAAAGTGCTTTTAACATTAGTCACCCGTTCCCTCTTATTTTTCATTCTTTCTTTCAATTAGTCTATCAAATTAGATATGTTAAAGAAAATTTCAAGAAGGTTGCAACTTTGAGTGTATAGAAAAATAACAATGCAATTGTAATTTTTACATTATAAGGGAAATAAATTATTGGGTTTCACATAGAACATAATAGATCGAACTAGCAGTGGAAAAACTATTCCTTGAATTTATGTAAGTGTACCCTAGTGAGACATTTTTTGGGAGGAAATATGGTAAAATCGAGCTAAATTCTTATTATGTCCCAAGGTATTTAATATTAATTATTCATTAGATAAATAAGCATATTACAATTGTTCCTTTAGGCTAAGTTGAAATAAATGAATGAACAAGCAAGTTTTCCCTAAATTTTAAGTACTTTTCCAGAATTATGAATTTGCAGAAAAACTAAAGGTTCTTAACCTTCATTACAGAAGAACCAGCTAAATTAACTGGAAACATAGCAGGGTTTTATTATTGAAGAAGAAAGTAGTTCAATGTCCTTTTAAACATAATTTTGGAACTGTGAATTAACTGCAAGGCAAAGTAAGAAATATATCTGACTGTCAAAGAGAATTCATTATCTCCTGTCTGTTCTCTACTACATCATTTAATTTCCTTTCTCCCTTCTTTTCCTCTCCTCTCTTTCACCTTCATGTGACTGCCTACCTATATTTTTCATTTAATGCAGAGGAGTAGCCATGAAAAATCATGTGTGTGAGTTATATTCAATTACCTTGTATTCAAGGGAAAAATACAGATGTTACCTGACTTATGTATGGTACTTCCTAAAAAATTTGTTGTACTTTGAAAATGTCATAAGCCAAAAGTGTATTTAATACATACCTATTGAACTTCATAGCTTAACAATACATATACTGATGAGTATTGGTTGTTTTCTGGGATCTGCTGCTCACTACTGTACTCCTGCCTGTTGAGATCACACCACATATCAGTATCTCAGGAAACAATCAAACTTTAACTTTTGAAATATGGTTTCTAGTGAGTATATATTGTTTTGTACCATCAAGACAAAATACAAATTGAATGACTGTAAGTCTGGAACTGTGCTTGTGAATTGGTTAATAAATAACCCTTGACCATTCATTCACAAAAATTTGCTTTTAATTTTTTCCAATTCTGACACTCTACCAAGATAAGAAAGGTAAAATATCTTTTCTTAAGATCCTAAATATGGCTTCTGTATAATTATCCAACCAACAGACAAATTTTAAGTATCACGTGATGTTTTAAAATACACAGACTAAATCCAACCCCACATACTGAATAAAAATGTCTAAGAATGGTGCTCAACATTCCTATCTTCTGAAAATGTTCACAATTAACTTCAATCTTTACCAAGGTATTACAGTGGTGCATAGAATAAGCAAGCATTCAGTGGAGAATAAATAGCATATTAATGATATGGAAAGGGTGGCTCTGGTTACACAATTTGGATGACAAATCAAGGGCTTGAACTGAATATCTGTTTTTGTTCTTCAGCAATTACAAAACTGAGCACTGATAAAATGTATAGGTGCTCTTGGAACTTCCTTCCATTAGAGATGGAACAAATTTAATGTAAGGCTATTGTGTGAATGCATTTTATCATCATACAAAAGTAACTTATTGTAGAGAACAATTGGAATTTTTCCAATTCTATGAGTCAATAATCTTTTCTTTTCCTGCCTTCCTCCTCCTCTTCTCTTCTCTTCTCTCTGTTTCTCTGTTATTGCATGTCTAGTACCATTTCAATATTAATAAATTATCTATGAACAAAATACAGAATAGGCAAACTCTTTGATTTCCAGGAGCTAATATTATACGAGGGAGAAGAAAACAATTTTATGAAAAAAAGAATAAGTTAACGTCAAATTCAGTAAGTACTAACACGAAGAAAAAGTGTGTCATCATAGGAAATGACTGAAAAAAGAACTCCTTAGCTAAGATGGTCAGAGGTTACATTTTAATTGGTTGAGATAAATAATAAAAAGACCTTTATGTGAGAACAAATGACAGATTATTTCTAGAAGGATAAAAACAGATATAAAGGCTTAAAGATAGAATATAACGTGTTGTATTCAAATAGCTAAAGGGAAGAAAGCTAGCTCAGTCTTCAAATATCTTGTCTATCTCATGGCATGTGCATGACTGAAACATAGAAAATGCTATTTTAACATATTTTTAGTATTTGAGCAAATTTTGTATTTAAATCAATTATTAATTTTCAGTGTAAAATTACAGGCTCTCTTTTATCATTTCAACTGTAAACATTTTTTGTTTGTTTGTTTCTGTGTGAGTTTATTTCTATTCATTTCTTTAACCAAAGGAGACCAGTTGTTGAAGGAGACATTGTACTGTAGCATCTACCATTACTAAAGGAGGTTCTGGTATAGCTCTGTCACCAAATATTTCTTTGGTATTATTTTAATTTGTATGGGTGAATATACTTGTAACTGTTTTTGTAATTCAATCCATATCTACAAGCAAGAAAAAAGAAACATATAGCTTCAGTAATTTTCTTTGTATAACCTATCTAAAAGCCAAAGTAATCCCAGAGTTTAACTTTTATATCAAGGCTCTTTTTAAACTTGTCCTTGGTCACACAGGTATGTGAAGTTTTCAGAAAAAATATTTTCCTACTCCATGTACGCACTTGAAAGTGTATGCAATCCTAAGAATGAAAATGAATGCCTTTGAAACCAAAAGTCATTTTAAAAATATGTCCCAATGTAATTGCCAAAGAGCATAATCTAGTGGTAATAGGATAGCCAGAACCACATTAGTCAGGAGGTATGAACTCTGACTGAAAACATTGCATAACATTTTTAATACATACAAAGTATTTGATATAATTAAGAAATATTTCAGACATTTTTTGCACAGGTAAACATAGAAATTCAAAATATGAAAATAAAAATTATTTTCTCTTGAATAGAGTATTCCTTTAGATAACATATTTTATGATTTTTTTCTCTCATGTTGCCATACATTCCTTTAATTTTAGGTCAAATATATAAATTATAATTTAATTCTTTTTAAAAGGAAAATAGGGTGGCTGCTTTTTCCCAAAGCAATACCACAACAATATGGCTAAATAAGCTAAACAAATACGAATTAAAATCATGAATCTAAGAAAAGGCAATTCTAGAAGAGATTTTAATATGTTATAGATAATCTTACAATTAGAAATATGTTTCCAAAAACATGAGTAGTGGTTCTGAAAAAATTAAAATCCTACCTATACATTCTATATTATGCAACAGCAAAAAAAGAACTATCCAAGGTCACCACTAGCTTGTAATAAGTAATGCCTAATGGTTTTAGTGAGGTGTTTACCATTGTTCTGATTTCCAAGCTAGCAAAAACTTTATTAAACTAAAAGCAATTAACTTTAAAATGCTTCAAATTGCAACTAATGAGCCTACAGGATTCATTACCAGTGAAGGTCACAGAAATAACCAGAATTTATCTTTAACTCTGGTGGTGTGACTGACTGAACTGGATATTGGGAGGTCTGTCACGCAGCAATCAATCAGACCACAGCTTCGCAGTAGGGTTGTATCAAGGCAGTCTGAAGAGACACAATGCCAGAGTGGAGTCTAAGGACCACATGCTACACAGTGACTTCTGATTTCTCTCTCAAATGACAGTTCTTTGTTTTGGTAAAAAACACCCTTAAATATAAAACTGTCCTAAGTTTTTTAATAACAGAAAAGAAATAAATATCTGTGATAATTAACATATTTTTACCCTCTTACTAAAATCCCCAAGAAATAAACTGTATTATTTTCATAGATGAAGAAAATGCAAAGGTGTTTGGATCTACAAATGACATAGACAGAATGTGGCATTTTGAAAATGGTGAAAGAGCACCAGGTAAATCACCTTTTGGTCACAGTAACTAAGAATACATTTATAAATATTTTCCTATCATATTTTAACCCTTTGCCATTTCTTCATTAATGACTGCATTTATTTACTTGTCCCATTATGCATATTTTGGGTAAGATTTGTTAAATAGTTAAAGAGTAATAAGTACTATATAAGGTTGTGTGGACAATGTCATAAATAAGAAGTGGATTCTTTAAAGATATTTAAAAGATAGTGAACAGAGTATGGTAAATTCTGTAACTAAAATAAAGTATCTCCGCTGCCTGCCTTGCAAGCGCAAAGATCCAAGTTCGATCCCCGGTACCAAAAATATAAATAAATAAATAAATAAAATAAATAAACAAAATAAAGTATCATTACATGTACATCACAGAAACCTTCTTAAGCATATTATATCCACTAATGAACACTAGGTCAATGTAATTAATTCTTTTTTTTTTTTTTTTTTTTTTTTTGGTACCGGGGATCGATATCAGGTCCTTCCGCTTGTGAGGCAGGCGGCAGAACCACTGAGCTAAATCTGCGGCCTCGATGTAATTAATTCTTATATAAATGTTCTTTTAAAAATCTTTCTCTTCTAGTACATTTTGGATAAAGCATTGGGATGCTCTGTCCTCCTACATCTTATTAAAGGTGGAAATCTATAAATTGTGTATGTACATGCTTGATATTTCTGTATAACGACTTTTGGAAGCACAAAATAAGTTATAGGAGGACTATTTTGGACCTGTAATCTTGGGAGTCTGAATTAATGCATCAGTGTTATTTATGGAAAGAGAGCAGTATTTATAACAATATCAAATGAAGAATAAACAAACATTTGGGTTTATTGAATATTAGAGTTGAAAGGGAAAGGTGATTACTTGTTGGATTGAATGATTAGATTTTGTCACTTAAAATAAGGTGAATGAGTTTGAGAGAGAAATCAATAGATACCATTCTGGGCATGTTAATTTTTATATGCCTGAATAATCTTAGCTGAATTTTCAAGTAGCCCAATGGGTGTGTGAGAATGGAGTTCATGTAAAAATATTAGGTAATCACTTTTTTATCAGATTTTGGTAATCACTGAGAGTGAAGCATAGTTTTCTGAATTTCAAATAATAAACAAAATTACTTTTCAAAATTAACTGTGAAAGGACAATTAATAAACTTTTCAAATATTTTACTTTCAGTTTATAGCATTGATATTTCAAAAGTTGTAAAAATTTAGAACCATTCTAGATTAATGAGCACTCTGCTAAAAATTACTTGAAAAATAATAATTTAATACACAATAGTAAGGGTGGCAAGCAGAGATCAGATAAGATCAGTAGCAGAGGGGCCCTTTGAAAATGATTTTTAAAAATGAGTAGTAGTTTTTAAATTATTTGAACAAATTAGAATTAAACAATTCAGGGCATACTTTCTAATGAAGAAAGAAACATAGTTTTATTGGAAAGTTATAAGTAGAAACAAGATTCCCAAATGTATATGACCCGTATAATTGAGAAAGTGAAAACAGAGATGCTAATTTACAAGGTAAAAAAAACTTAATGAGAAAGCATAGATATTGAGGAGTAGCAAGAATAGCTCATGGGCAAATAAAGTGTTATGTAATTATACTATTTAATTTTGTATTTATATTAAATATTTATATATACTTTTGGTACCTATTTATAGTTTTAGATATATTTTAAATATACAGATTTTCCAGCAGGTACCAAAGAATATAGTGAATAGCAGTGAAGAATTCCAAACAGAAAAGAAGAAAAAGCAATAATGGAGAAAAATCCTAGAATTAATTGAACTACACAAATCAGGAGCTGAGGTAAAGATCATTAAAATAGATTAAAGGAAATAATATAATAGATTTGCAGGTATACAGACATAAAACTTAAATTCTCTCTGTTAAATAATTACCTTTTAAAGTCATTTTTTTACTTGTATTTGTGTTGGACTTGACACAAAATTCAGAAGAATTTAGGTTCAAATACTAGCAATGACTTACCACCTGAGGGACTTACAGCAACATTTATGATCATAATTCTTTCATTTAAAAGTGGGAGCAATAATTTCTATCTATTTGAATATCTATGATAAATAAGAGGCATGTGCAAAATATGTAGTAGAATATTTGGCAAAATAAAATGTGGTAAAGTAATTTGTTCCTACAGAAGGGCACATAAGTGAACAATGTCCTTGCTTTATTTATTTCAAAGAGGTGACCTTAAATTGCTAAAAGAAATATTTTCTAGAACTTTGGTTATAAAGTGCTCTTTTATTTACACTAAAGTCTATTGAACTTAGTAAACAAAATCCTTTTCTTTTAGCAACCCTTCTGGATAATGGAACCAGAATTTTCATAAAATAATAAATGTGTTTTTAATTACTTATTTATTTTTCAATATTCCATGCTTATGATGGATGATGCAACACAAGAATGCTTTCTAAATTATATCCAAATTAATATTAACAAAAAGTTTGCTGCATTAATCTTTTTCAAATATAGTTGGTTACAGTGATCTAGTCCAGTATTTTCAATTATATTTTAAGTCTGTTTAAAAGGAAGACTTTAAAACTTTTAAAAGGAAGAGCCACGTGGTTCAGGCAAAATCCAGCCAGGGCCCCACTCCTATCCAAGTGCCCTGGGCACACAAACCCAAGCCAAAGGGCTGCCCAGAATAGAGCTGCACAGGTGCAAGAGCAGCAACAAGAGCCCCCCCCCCATACCATCATTAAGTTGGTGGAGATCCTATCCAGAAGCCTGGTCAGAAACCAGGGTCTGGGGTACACAGCCCCTAGCCAAAGGCCCTCCCAGACAACAGCTACATAGGGGGGCAGGCCATAGCTAGAGGGATGCCTAGATGTCATCCCAAGTGTCCACAGGCCCAAGCCAGAAGCCCACGCAGACAATGATCAGGTCAGGGACCCAGAAGGCAACCATTCTGAACCCAGAATTTGGTACACTGGTGAGCAGCAGAGAAAAAGCCTCTCGATGTCTTGCTTAGAATTGAAGACCACTGGGTGAACAAATGTTGCCTAAACAAAAGCATAGCAGGCTGCATCTGCTGAAGTGAGAAGACACATAAACAAATCTCAAAACCAAACTTCCAGATCACCTAAGGCAACTCCAAAGGGCAACGAGATGAAATAATCTGATACTCAAACACCTGGACTCCCTGAACTGCCAATGAAAGAGGATCTGAAAATATGAAATCAGAAATAATTTCTCAGATAACAACAGAGATTGTGCGCATAGTGAAATGCATGATTAATGAATCTAGAGCAGACACAGATTAAAAAATAAAGGAGCTGAGGAACATGATGGAATCCCAACATAGGAAACAAATGGAATCTATAAAACAGAGACAAACATATTTCCAGAGATTAAAAACTCCATTGAAAGTTTATGCAGCAGAATGAGTGAATATGGAGATGGAATTTCAGACATAGAAGATAGGACTGCAATTAGAGACAAGGAAAAGAAAAATTTCTTAAAAATAGTAAGGGACCATGAGACATCAATCCAGCAGCTGCTAGAAGAATAACATAAGACTGATCAGAGTCAATGAAAAAACAGAAGAGAGTGCAGATGACATAAAACAAACAAACAAACAAACAAACAAACAAAAACAACTGTTCACAGAAGTATTGGCAGAAAACTTTCCAAACAGGGGAAAAGAACTTGACATAGAGGTAAGTGAGGCATATAGGACTCCAACTAGCCATGATCATAAAATATCTACATATAGGTAAGCATTTAATAGTTAAGATTCCAGAAACCCAACAGAAGACTAAAATTCTACAAGCAGTTAGAGAAAAGAAACAAATCACATACAAAGGAAAGCCCATCAGAATCACAGAAGACTTCTCAATGCAAACCCTCAAGGCAAGAAAAGCTTGGAGTGATGTGTTTCAAGCCCTAAAGGAAGACAACCTCCAGCCCAGACTGATGTACTATTGATGTACCCTGCAAAACTATCTTTCAAAATTGATGTGAAATAAGATACTTTCATGAAAGAGACCATCTTGGGAACTTCATGAATACTAAACCAGCACTCCAAAAAATTTTAGACAAAATCCTAGGCAAAGACAATGAGGATCACAACCCCAGGAAGCCCAGTAGAAAGAATCCACTGGGCAAGACAAGAAATTAAAAGCAAAGGGGGAGGATCAAACAAAAAGAAAGTCATGACAATGATAATTCAATATGTATCAGTTATAACCATCAATTTAAATGGTCTCAATTCACCAATCAAAAGAAATAGGCAGAATGAGTCAAGAAGCAAGGTCCAAGAATATGCTGCATACAAGAAAAACACAATTCAAAAAGAAACTCATAGACTGAAAGTTAAAGGGTAGAAAACAATATTTGATGGGACTGCAACCAAAAGAATAAAAAAGTAGGAGTAGCTATCCTCTTTGCAGATCAAGTGGATTTCAAACCAACACTGATTAAGGGAGGCAAAGAAGGACACTACATTCTTGTAAAGGGAATAATACAAGAGGAAGAGATAAAAATCCTAAATATGTATGAACGAAACACTAGTGCACCCAACGATATAAAATAAATATGGACATGGAAAATCATACATGCACTAATACAATAGTAGTGGGGGACATCAATACTCCACTGTTACAAATAGGTAGATCAACTAGACAAAAAACAAGCAACAAAATACTCAAACTCAATCAAACTCATGAACAAATGAACTTAACAGTTGTTTACAGTGTTCCACCCCACAAAATCAGAATATACATACTTTTCAGCTGCACTGGGCCATCTCCAAAATAGACCACATACTTGCTTATAGAGCATGTTTAATAAGTGCAAAGGAATTGAAGTTATCCCCTGTATTTTATCAGACCATAGTGTGATGAAATTGGAGATCAATAAAAACCTCAAGAATTTCATAAACACATGGAAATTGAACAACACACTTCTCGATAACCAATGAGTCACAGAGGAAATTAAAGAAGAAATCAGACAGTTCCTATTATTAAATGGCAATGCCTGTAAAACATATCAGAATCTATGGGACATAATGAAAGCAGTCTTATGAGGGAAATTCATAGCAGTGAATACTCATATTAGGAAAACAGAGCAAAGCCAATTAATCAACCTGATGCTGAACCTCAAGCTTCTAGAAAAAGAAGAGCAGGACAAACCCAAAGCTCAAACAAGGGAGGAAAATATAAAGATCAGAGCAGAAATCAATGCAATGGAGACTAAGAGAACAATAGAAAAAAATCAATGAAAACAAGTGTTGGTTCTTCGAAAGAATAACAAAATTTGACAAATCCTTAGCCAACCTTATCAGAAAAAGGAAAGATAAGGTCCAAATCCATGCAATTAGGAATGAAAGTGATGAAATTACAATGGACCCAGCCAAAATCCGGAGGATCATCAATACCTACTTTGAGAACCTATATGCTGATAAGATGGAAAACACAGAAGAAATGGAAAGGTGTCTAGACATGTATGAATTATCAAAGTTGAACCAAGAAGACCTAAATATTCTAACAACCCAATATCAATCAATGAAATTGAAAAAGTAACTAAAATCTTAAGAACTAAGAAATGCCCAGGTCCTGATGGCTTCACCACTGAATTATACAAGACCTTTAGGGAGAAACTATTGCCACTACTGTTTAAACACTTCAGTGAAATTGAAAGGGAAGCAATACTCCCAAAGTCATTCCTGGAAGTAAGCATTACCATAATCCCCATAGCAGAGAAAGACCCAACTGAAAAAGAGAACTATGAGCCAATTTCACTAACAAACATAGATCGAAAAATCTTCAGTAAGATACTGGCAAATAGAATGCAGAAGATCATCAAAAAGATCATACACTTTGAACAAGTGGGATTCATCCCAGGGATGCAGGGATGGCTCAACATACACAAATTAATAAATGTAATCCACTATATTAATAGAGCCAAGGACAAAAACCATATGATCATCTCAATAGATGGAGAAAAACATTTGACAAAATCCAAAATGCATTCATGATAATAACCCTACAAAAAATTGGAATAGATGGTCTGTACCTCAATCTGATAAAAGCCATCTATGAAAAACCAACAGCCAATATCATATTAAATGGTTAAAAACTCTATTCCTTCACACTAAAATCAGGAACAAGATGTCCACTATCGCCACTCTTGTTCAATATAGTTTTGGAGACATTAGCCACAGCAATTAGACAAGAGAAAGAAATAAAAGAAATAAAGGTAGGAAATGAAAATGTCAAATTGTCATTATTTGCAGATGACATGATACTCTATATAGAAGATGCCGAGAACTCCACCAATATCTTCTGGACTTAATAACCAAATTCAGTAGCGTAGGTGGATACAAAGTCAACACAAAAATATCAATAGCTTTCCTGTACAGGAACAACAGACTCACTGAGAGACAAATGGGTCAAACAATTCCTATCACAATAGCATCCAAAAGAATTGAAATACCTAGGAATCAACCTAACAAAAGAAATGAAAGACCTCTACTCTAAAAACTTTAGCACTTTGAAAAGACACACTGAAGAGGATATCAGAAAATTGAAAGACATCCCTTGCCCCTCCGTAGGAAGAACCAACATAATGAAAATGGCCATACTTCCAAAATTGCTATATAGTTTCAATACAATCCCAATTGAAATCTCAGCAGCATTGTTCATGGACCTTGAGAAAACAATCCAAGAATTCATTTTGAGCAAGAAGAGATCTAGAAGAGCAAAAGCAATTCTAGGCAACAAAGACATGACAGAGGGTATCACATCCCTCAACTTCAAGCTATACTACAAAGTTACTGTGATAAAAACAGCATGGTACTGACAAAGGAACAAACCCAAAGACCAGTGGAAGACATTAGAAGATGCAGAAACAACTCCAGGCAAACTCTGCCACCTCATCTTTGACAAAGGAGCCAAACACCCTCACTGGAGGAAAGATAGCCTCTTTAATAAATGATGCTGCAAAGGCTGCATTTCAACTTGCCAAAGATTAAAACTAGACCTTTATCTCTCACCATGCACTAAACTAAAATAAAAATGGATTAAAGATCTAAATATTAAAACAGAAACACTTAAACTGGCTGGAAGAGAGTTAGGTAGAACCCTGGAAGATATTGGTGTAGGAAAATATTTTATGAACAAAACCTTAGTTGCCTGTGAACTAGCACAATCAACAAGTGGGATCTCTTCTTATTAAAAAGCTTCTTCACAGCAAGAGAAACCACCAACAGTGTGAAGAGACAACCCACAATATGGGAAAAATTTTCACCAGCAGTTCCTCAGACAAAGGTCTACTATCTAGAATATATAAAGAACTTTAAAAAATCTGACCTCCCAAATTTAAGGACCCAGTCCAAAAATGGGCATCTGAAATGAACAGACATTTCTCAGACAAAGAAGTAGAAATAGCAAATAAACATGTGAATAAATGTTCAACATCACTGATCATTAGAGGGATGCAAATAAAAACAATACTGAGATTCCACCTGACCCCAGAAAGAATGGCTGGTATCATGAAATCAACCAATAACAAACACTGGCAGGGCTGTGGGGAAAAAACTGCTAGTGGGAGTGTAGACTGTTACAACCACTGTGGAAATCAGTATGAAGATACTTCAAAAAACTATGATTGGAAGTCCCATTCGACCCAACTATTCCCCTGGTGGGTATTGTTCCCAAAGAATTAAAAGAATCATACCACCATGATATATATGCATCCTTGTTCATAGGAGCACAGTTTGTGATAGCTGAAACATGGAAACAGCCCAAATACTCATCAACTGGAGACTGAATAAAGAAAATGTGGTTTTTCTATAAAAGGCAGTACTACTCAGACATAGAGAATGAGAATTTAGAAACATTTACAGCTAAATGGATGCCCATTGAGGTGATATTCTTAAGTGAAATAAATAGGACACGTGTAAATACTGAATAGTTTGGTGTGAGAAACTGAAAGTATAAATAAGGACTGAAAGGTAAAATAGATAATGTAAAATAGTAAAAAAAAAGGGAAAAGGTGAAGGGACAATGGGATGGATAGGGGAAAGGAAAGAAGGGAATGGAATTAATATGAGAAAATGAAAAAAATGGAAACAAAGTCTTTGTAAATAGGTAGGAGTGGAGGTGTTGATGGGAGGGCAGAGGAATGGGGAAAACAATAAGAACCAAGATAGAATATGTAAAGGTCCAAATTCCCAATGATGAATGAATTATATTGTATACTTAAAATATACCAATAAAAATTAATAATATAAAAAAGGAAGACTCATTTGAAGAAGAAAACTCACTTTTCTGCATTTCTGGCTGGATATTCAAATGGTGGCATCAAGAGGTAAATCTTAAATTTTCTAAATATTGTTTGTTTAAACTACATACATCTGTGATTTCCTAGTGAATTTTAAGAATACTGTCTTAACAGCTAGCTCATTCAGCTTCTTAAATCCTAGAAATATTTTATATGAAATACAAAGTCCTTTGTCCTCTCTTCTAGAAGACATTTTAAATACAAAAATAGAGAAAAATACTCAGTTAAGAAAAAAGACTTTAAATAATGAAATCAATATAATGTTAAAATTTTTATCAAATTATTATACTTTGGAGCTGTAATTTCATTTTATAAAATGTATTTTTATTTATGTACATTTTAAAACTTACTATTTAATCTTTCCCACCACCCTACTCCTGTATTTCCCAAAATGATCATACAACAATTCATAATGTCCTCTTATTTTATTTCTCATCTTGGTCAAAGTTACCTCTATTTTGCTAATAATCACTTGCATCTTGGATTAATTTTGAATAGTTATTTCCTTACAAACCCTACCTACTTTAATATGCATGCCCTCTAAATCAGACTACATTCTATTGATTTTCTTTTTATCAATATATTAAAGTTTTTTTCATTTTTAAATAATATATTATTAGAATTCTCTGAATACTTCTTACCTGGACCATTAAAACAATATTGTGAGTGGACTCATTTATTAAAAGCTTGTTTCTGACTAGTACATTTTCTACACCATCTGTAATATTGTCTTTCTAAAATCTCCCATCCTCTTCTTATGGATTGTTAAGAAAAATATATGCTGTATTTTTCTATCACTATATGTTAGGAAATTCATATTCAATTTTATCTAACCAATATTTAGGTCTCAGTTGCTGTTATTCATCACCTATATAAATTATGGATCAGCAATATAGACCAATTTTTTTCTGTTTCCCTTGACATCCATTCTGTTATTATCTGAAATGTCTTCCACTGTATAACAGATTCTTCTCATAAGCAAAATTCAGAAAACTGAAATTTTCTTGAAGAAACCCTTTTATCTTATTCTCATGTCTTATTTTTCTTTATATCTTTGTTTGACACATACATAATATTTAAATATTATTGATTTTTGCTGAATGCATAGCTTAATGGAAATGTACAAAAATAAACATATGAATAAATAAACGAATACTAACATCCTAAATTGTGGTGAGGATAAGCTATTACATCATATTAGATCATGATGATGGACTTGTTTTATTTCCCTTGATTAAAACTTACCCTTACCAAATACACTTGATTTACTAAAATTATAAATGATTTCTTAAAATTCTGAAGTTCAACCAGAAATATATGTCCATTTTTCCTTTTTTTCTCTCTCGCTTTTTTTTTCCCATATATAAAAAAGTAACCTTAAACTTTTATTTCCGTACATAAAAATAATTTGAAGGGATCTATGAACCTAAATATGAAAGCCTAAAAGTATAAAACTTTAAGAAGAAATTATAAGGGGAAATGTTTATGAATTTAGAGTAGGCAAGAACTACCTAAGATACAAATCACATGATGTATAAAAGAAAAAAAAATTGATAAATGAGATTACATCAAAATTTAGAACTTTAAATGACATCATTAAAATGAAAAGTAGTCCTTAAACAGACCATATTTACAATGCATATAACCTATGACCAGAAAAGATAAAGAACTCTTACAGCTCATTAATAGACAACTCAATTAAAAAGTAGAAATAAGAAGATGATAGATAGCCAGTATAGCACAAGGAAAGGTGTTCAACTCTAGAATCAGTAAAATACTAATCAGTACAATAACAAGATTGAATTATACACCCATTAGGGAGATGAAGTTAAAAGCTTTAAAAGCCTTGTCATGACTTTTTCTTTTTGTTGGATTCTCTCCCTTTGCTTTTAACTTGTCATGCCCAATGGATTCATTCTGCTGGGTTACCTGGGGTTGTGATCCTCATTGTCTTTTCTAGGGTATTGCCTAAAAATTTTTGGAGTGCTGGTTTGGTATTCATGAAGTTCCTGAGGTGCTCTTTATCATGAAAGTATCTTATTTCTCCATCAATTTTGAAAGATAGTTTTGCAGGCTACATCAATCTGGGTTGGAGGCTATTTTCCTTTAGGGCTTGAAATACATCACTCCAAGCCCTTCTTGCCTTGAGGGTTTGCACTGAGAAGTCTGCTGTGATTCTGATGGGCTTTCCTTTGTATGTGATTTGTTTATTTTCCCTCACTGCTTGTAGACTTTTGTTCTTTTGTTGGGTTTCTGGAATCCTAACTATTATATGTCTATGTGTAGATTTTTTTTGATCAAGGCTATTTAGAGTCCTATATGCCTCACTTATCTGTATGTTAAGTTCTTTTCCCCTGCTTGGGAAGTTTTCTGCCATCATTTCTGTGAAGAGTTTTTTTATGTCATCTGCACTCTCTCCTGTTTCTTCTTTGACTCCAATTAGTCTTATGTTATTCTTCTTTGCATCATCTAGCAGCTGCTGGATTGATTTCTTGTGTTCGCTTACAATTTTAATGCAATTTTTCTTTTCCTGGTCACTAATTGCAATCTTATCTTCTATATCAGAAATTCTATCCTCACATTGGTTCATTCTGCTGCACAGACTTTTGATGGAGTTTTTAATCTCCTGGAAATCTGTTTATATCTGTTTTATGGATTCCATTTGTTTCCTATGTTGGGATTCTATCATGTTCCTCAGATCCTCTATTTTTTTATCTGTGTCCTCTCTAGATTTATTAATCATGTCTTGCACTATGGGCACAATCTTTGCTGTTATCTGAGAAATTATTTCTGATTTCATTTTTCCCAGATCCTCTTTTTTTGCCAGTTCAGAGAGTCCAGGTGGTTGAGTATCAGATTATTCCATTTGGTTTCCCTTTGGGGTTGCTGTAGGTGACCTGGATGTCTGTTTTTGAGGCTTTTTTATGTGTCTTCTCATTTCCACGGTGGGTGGGTGTGCTTCTGGCGCCCATGCTGCTCACCTTCTCTGCCCTAGGAGAGTCGAATGGTCGAATGGTGGTGGGGGAGCCTCTTTCCGGGAGCTGGGACAGGCTCACCTTCTTCTCATGCATTTTCAGGCCATGCCACTCGTCCTGACGGATGTTCTTCGTGATGTTGAATGTGAGGTTCCTGGGGATGTTTGCTGAGGAGTAGCAGTACTTCATGTATGTGCATCGCTCAATTTCTCCTCTGACCACAAAGTATTCAAATCAATCTCTCTCTCTTTGAACTAGTCTCAGGCTTCTTGGACAAAATTGTGGCACCTTAACTCAACATTTGGTCCAATGTATTATTATTAAATCAAAGCATACTTTGCCAGTCAAATTACTATTTTAGGGCAGAGATTCTCAAAGTGTGGTCACAGGACAATCAACATTAACATTCCCCAGGAACTTCCTAGACATGCAACTTCTCCTGTCCATTTCTTCTTAACACCAAAATTTTCTGCAGCTCAATAGATGAGATGGTTATTTTTATGAGTTGTGATTGAAAAATACAGTTAATATTTCAATTTAAAAACAGTTATTACAGAAAAAGATACATTTCCATTAATCATCTTCAAAATATGCCCCTTGCTTTGATAACTCTTATCCTACTATTCTTGTCATTTTCTTTTGTGTCTTGAGTTGTGCTTTCATGGCCACTTCACTGTACAGAATCAGTTCAAAATGTTAATCTTTTATGTTTATTTTGATTTTGGGGAAAAGTCAGAAGTTAGACTGTGTCAGATCTGGTAAATAAGGTGAATGAGAGCATACCATTTTCCTTTATTCATTTTTATTTTTATTAGTAAGTGTTTTCAGTGTGGTTCATAATGAGTATATTTACCATGAGAGTTTGGTACAAGTATATAATACATGTTAATATTTTTTGCATCCCCTTTCTCAATCCTCCCTCCTATTTCTTCCCTCCATCTCTTGGTCCCCTTCCTATTTACAAATAGAAAACAGGAAACACCATAGTGCTTTTAATGTGTTTAGGAGGCACAGGGCAGCAGCATTACCTGTATTTTTGAGCATGTGTCATAAAAACACTCTCCAAAAGAGAACTAGAATTGATGCAGAGAGTGCCAAGAATTATTGCATATGTGTGTCTGGACCAAATGGGTCTATTTTGAGAGGAAATAATGCAATTTGTATTTTACTGAAATTTTTAAAAATTTAAACATTTACTGTATATTTTGATCACTTCCCATGTGTATCAACTTAGATGATTTCTGTGTACAGTGAATGCTTTTATGAATGAGTCTGTCCTGTTGGGTGACACTCAGCAGAAGCACTCACCATATATTTTAAATAACATTTTGTAAGGACACTTAAGAAACAGGATTTCCAGAACTGCATCAGAAAGTGGCACAAACAGTGGAATAAGTGTATTTGAAGCAAAGTGGGTAATGTGCATAGGATTAGTGGCTATTTGTCTTTTATTTTAAGAAATACTAAAAATTTAACATTCATCATATTTTGATCACCTTTTGTATACAGATCACTTGTACTTTCTGTAAGATATAAAGTGATCTGATTGGACCAAAAGAGCAGAAATTAGTAACTGTGTTAGTTTTGTTAGTAACATATTTACTTGTCAGAACATGAAAAAAAATCTGACTAAAATTCAGAAACCTTCTACCTCAGTGAAATTACCAGAGATCAGGTGGCATGGGGCATGTGAAAATATCTCTTCTAACGTAAGAAGATATTGATGCATTTGGACACTTCTACAATTAAAAAAGAGAGTCAAGGCCTACTGACGATTTGGTTTTGGAGACAACATATTTCTCATTTTGAGGTGTTATTCTGGCACATTTACTGAGTGCCTTGAAAACTTGCTGGTTTTAACTGGGGCACAGAATAAGAGAATGATCTGCAATGCCTCCAGGCTGCTCTTAATTCTACTCTGCTGTTTGGACCACATAATTCAGCAGATTCAAAGGTTTCTAAAATGTTAGCAGCCTATTGGGATTTTTTTTTTTGGTGCATAAAATTCACTGGTCTTACCATGTTCTCTAATATAATAAAGACCTAAGCTTATAGCATGGAAATATGACTCTTTGAAGACTCTGCTATAGTGTAAGTCAAATTATTATTATGTTTGTACAGTTTTCTGGAAAATACTGTCTGATGTGAGAGAAAAATTGACTTTTCATTACATAACTTATCTGTTTAAAAATAGAAATTCTAGCTATGTGTTCTCAGAATTCAAGTGTTTATTCTATATTTATTTAACACATGAGAATTCCTTTTTTCTGCTTCTTTCCACTTTTTCCAGCTATCCCCTAAATACAGTCAATAAGAGATAGCTAAATTCACTGGTATCTGAATGCTGAGAGGACATGGTACAAATGAGGAGGTTTGAAAGTAAAAATATTTTTATATAGTCCTATAATGTGTGTACAGATAATTTGAAAGTATTCTAGAATCCAATGCTAAAACATTTCATAATATAGAATAAGTAATATTTTGCTATTACTTCATTACTCTAAAATTATGAAATATAAAACAAAGTTGTTTATTCTACTTTAGTGTTGTATGATCTTTCTGAAATAAAATAAGTTAGAATATGATATTTTTTCAAAAATGGAAGTTCAGACCTACACTATATAACAGAAAAGATCAATCTAACCACTGCATGGATTCTTAATGTACTTTCATCATCTTATCCATTTCAAAAGCTATTGCCATTTCATCACTTTGTAATTCATGAGCATCTCCAAATCACCTAATAATGATTCCAGAAAAAAGTAAACTAGAAGTTGACTTGTGATTAATTTTGGAAACATAGAATATTCATGAGTTATTCCTGCTATTCTTATGTATTAAAACTTTTAATAACTACTTTTGGAAAAATAATTGACTCGGTCATTCAATCTAAAAGTACATTTGATGATTATTAAACTCAGACACATGTCTAAGAATTCAAATATCCAATCTCCATTAAAATTAAAATATCAAATCAACGTTCTATTCATAACATAATTGTACTGTGTTGTGACAAGTGTATCATCTTAATCAAAACATTGGGTTTAAATGTGCAACCACTTATTAATATCAGGAACAAGTTTGTCCCTTTATCAGATAATTTTCTTACTGTAAATGTCATATATGCCTAAAATTTTAAAAATGACCTCATACATTCTAGAAATCCTTATGTAATTTGACAATGTGGCTTTAATACCAAATATATATTATTTTTATATTGTTAGCACAATAGCCACTTTGTTATTTGTGAGAGAAATTATCCAACATCTGCAACTTAAAGGAGAGGTTTGTTTTGGCTCATGGTTGCAGAGGGTTCAGTCAATGGCTGGCTAGTACAAAGGCAGAAATGACACAATAAATGAGAAGGAAATAGAGAAGGAAAACAGCTCAATTCAGATTTCTTAATAAGACATTTACTTGTTAGGAAGTAGAAAAAGATAAAAGAGAGGAGCTAAGAAAATAAATACACTCATCCAGATCCTAACGCCATTGACCATCAGATTCAACCAGGCCCCAACCTCCTAACATCACATTCAGGTATAAATTCTTCAGTAGAAGAATACATTGATGAGTATAACACTCCTGCAATCCAATCACATTCAGAAAGCCCTTCCTCTGAATACATGAGAGTTTGGGGACAAGTTTTAGATTTAAACAATAACATTCTACCCAAGCCCACAAAAAGCCCATCTCCATCTCATTGTGTAGAACATATTTAGTCAATGTTAAAGCGTCACCAAAATATTAACTGTTCTAGCACTGATGAAAAGTTGAAGACCCAAGTCTCTTCAGATTCTCAAGGATGTCACTTAACTGTGAGCCCAAATGAAAATCTAAAAGAAAGTTAAATACTTCCAACTCAGCAGCAGCACAGAGTAAACATTCCTATTTCTCCCATAAAGGAGAAAATTCAAAGCAGAAAGGAATCAAACCAAAGAAAGACCAAAACCCAGGAGGCCAAACAGTAAATCCTGTAGCTCTTTGTCCACCTCTCAAGGTAGGATTCAGTGAGTTGTGACATTTGAAGGATTTGGACCCTATCACCCCTGCATTCTGGATGACTGAAAAGGGACCACTCCCAGGATGAGGAAAAGGTCTACTTCCAGGTCAAGAAGTACCCAGGACTCCATGGACCCTAGCTGCAATGACTTTCATGTGCCTGGACATTTGAACTTAGAGATGTAGTTATCTAGATGGCCTTGAATAATTAGGGAGCCTTGAGGCTATCTTCTCATGCCAAAGCCTTCCCAAAGAGTTTACCCTTTTACATCCATGAGACTTGTATGAATAGGGCCTGGCCATTTCCTGAGATGACTTCAAGGCATATTCATTATTGTATTTGGCTTCTTGTTAACTCTAATATTTTCAGCAGTCATGAACTTCTTAGCTCTGACTTTAGAGATGTTTCCTTTCAGAGCGTGCTGCAAAATTTTCACGTCTTTCAGTTCTGCCCTTTTCTCTTGCATCTCACCATAAATCAGCTGAACACATTCAGCAGTACCTATGTTACAGCCTGAATGTTAGTTAGACTGCCTTAAGTTTTCTCTGTCCAGATTTATTTGTCTGTCAGATTTAAATTCAGCCTCATACAAAGTCTTAAAATATAGGAAAAGTTAAGAAAAATTATTTATCAAAATGTAATGTGCATGGCTTTAGTCCATTTCCCACTAGTGTTCTCTTTCCTCACTGAAGCCTCAAGAGCAAGGTCTTTACTATCTGCATTCCTATCAGCATTCTGAGCTTCTAAGCACCAACCAGAAGCACCCACCATGCTCTGCATACAGAATTTTAGAGTTTCTCTAGCAGGCATTCTCAAACCTTTCCAAATTTCTCAAGAAAATTACCAAAGGCTTCTGAACTACATGGTCTGGTATAATCCGAGCAAGATAATATACTCCTGGTACCAATTTTCTGAATTAGTCACTCTCACCTTGCTGGGATAAAAAACCTACCATCCACAAATTAAAGATAGAGAATTTTATTTTGAGTTATGGTCTCAAAGGGTTCAGTCCGTGGTTGCCTGGCTCCAAAGAAGAAATGGAATGATAGAGGAATATTTCAGAAGAAAACTGCTCAATCCATGCATCTAGGAAGAAGAGCAGAAAGAGAAAGGAAAAGACAAGGACAAGACTAAGAATATACCCTTCCAATTTCTACCCCTAGTGACCCACTCCTGTCTACTAGGCCCATATTCCTACCCATACATTCAGCTACGAACTCATCAATAGATTAACCAACTGATGAATAAAGTACCCCTAGTGAACTAATCACCTTCCAAAAGCCCCACCTGTGAACACATGAGACTTTATGGGAACATTTTAGTTTGAAACTGTAAGATTAGTATACTGTACATTGGTGAGTCTACTGCCAGTGTATTGATTAGCATCAGAGAAAGTGATATGGGGCATAGTAATAGGTATGGGAAGGTAATTTTGAATAAATAATAAAGATAAATTGGGATGATAATTTTGAATGAGGATTTTTACCTTGCAAGTCACTATCCTATAATCATGAAAGAAACAAGGATGAGGAGATGACTGGAAGAATGTCCTTCTCACATTCATTAATTGTAATATTCCTATTTCTTGTGAGGCATCAGAATGAACTGATTCATTAATTTAATCAATAAATATTTTGAGTACTTATTATCTACAAATAGTGGTAGATAGTGTAAATATTGAAATGAATGAGTTAAAATTTACCCATACCTTACAGAATTTATTTTAAAAGAATGACAATTTAAATACTTATACAACTAATTACATTGTGATAAGAGGAATGAAAAAATACAGAAAGCTGTGAAAGCATTGTAAATGAACCTTGAAGTATATTGTAAAGGGGAGGTTATGTTGTGGTAAATGTCATTCAATATAAAATCTTCAAAAGGGTAAAAGTGAATTATATGAGAAAAATAATAAAATTAAGACAGTTACAGATTCAGGAACATCTCATGCATGCATACTCGTAAGGCCAATTTAGGTTTGCCTTGAAGTGAACCTCACTCAATTATTCATTTATTGATGCTTGAGCTTCTTCCATGACTAAGAAAAAAAATCCATATTTTGATTTCCAGATCAATGAAATATGGAGCAACTGTCAAAGCATACTCAAAAGATCTGTGTTTCATTTTCTGAATTCTGTACCTATTCCTTCGTCTTTGGATCAGTCTAGAAGGAAAAAAGATCTGGATAAAAGGGGATGTGATTATGTATTTATCATTTATAAATGATCAGTTTTGTATTTATACCCTCTTGTAGGACTTCAATGACACTTAACTAAACCATTGAGAAGGTATATATTAAAAACGTGTTAGCATCTTAGAAAAGCATTTTGATAGCTTTGTAAAGCAGTTAGTTTATGTGGGTGAGGAAGAAAACTCAGTACAGTGAACAAAGTACAAATTCTAAACTTTAATGACCTATTACATACTCGTCACCTACTAACTTGGCAAATTAAACAAACTCTTTATGTCTGTTTATACTCACTGGAAAACTTGATATGAAACTAATAACTACCTAACATCGATGCTGCATTACAGGAACAATTAAGCAGCCCTGTACCTCCTACAACCTAAAATCTTTACTTTGTTTCCAAACTGATTGCCACTTTCACTTCTAATTATATAAATTGCTTGATATTTATCCTTGCTTCTTTTGAGATTTTATCATTAAGGATGGATTCAAAATTTCTGAGTTTGTTTTGTTTTATGTTTTGTGGTTTGATTGTTTATTAGCATCTGGTTAATTGTATGGTGGCCTGTACTCTTGTCCTAAAAGCTAGAGTAATAGATTAAATAGATATACAATCTTTTCAATTTCTACAGTTAAAGGATCTGCTTCTTATTTTTAGGTTATACATTCTTTATAAGATTTGAATGCTTACAAGACAAAAAATGCTGCATATCTTCTTTAAAGGTGATTCATATAACAGACTGTACTAATAGACTCTTGATTGTATTTAATCTCCTTTGGTTCATTTACTTATAAAAACAATCTGATATGTAATCCAAAATATATCTTGCAATCTATGTAACAATTGAAGATCATAGCAAAATTGGTCATGTGAACTAAATTAAAAAATTCTAGTGTTATGAAATGTAAATGAAAATGTTTTTATAATGAGATCACTTTCAATATTTTTCTTTAGCACATTTCTAAGCTCAAAAGTCACTGTTCTGTTAGGGCTAGGCTAAATCAATAGTCATCTTTAATTGTTTATAGTCAAAGCAAGTGCAAAGCAAATGTAAAGCAAGTATGCTAAATAATAGCTAAATAAACATGTTAATAAAGATGTTGTAAATTATTTATAATCCATGTAAGTTATGAGCCACAAGATTTTGCTATTTTCTAATTTAATGATCATTAACCTTCAATTTTAGTCACATAAATGAATACTTAGAAGTCAAATTTCATAATTTTAGTTACTTGTCCAATGAGTTTTCAATGTGCATTGTCACATTGTTATGGGTTCAGTTAAGTGTGAGGATATTTGGTAACAATGTAAATGTTCTACATAGAATAGTGAGCTTCATTTAAATAATAGTGATGTATAGAAAATAACTATTTACCACCTTGTTTGATCAGGAAATTTATAACATCTGATGAATTCACATTTGTCTTTTGTTTCCTTTTTGTTTTTGTTTTTCAAGTTCAGGCTGGCCTTGAATTCACTCTGTAGCCCAGACTGGCCTTGAATTTACAGCAACCCTCCTGCCTCAGCCTCCCTAGTGCTGGGATCATCTGTATTTTTTTACTATTACCTCCCTTACACCTATTGAAAAAAATATCTGTAATGCATTGATAAATCTACTATCTGGAACTAAGAACAGTCATCCAGGCTTTATTCCCATTTCCATTCCTGATATAATATGACCCATCTTTCAAAATTAGTATTCAAAATGTAAATATTAGATTGTTTCTATGTGATTTTTTCACTGAAATTAGAATGAAATCCCCATGTTTGCCATGACTTACAAGTCCTTCCTTATATTCTCTTCTAACTTTCTTTATTCTTGCTATTTAATTATCCTTTTCAAGTTTTTTTCTTTTAATTCTTCCATCTATTCATTGCTATTTATATTAAAAGTATTCTCAAATATTACATTTACAGAGAAAATAAGTGAACATTAATGGTTTGTTTTGAACATCTAATTGCTTTTCAAATCTCAAGTAGAGATAAATAATGTCTCTTCATTGAGGCATCCTTTCATTATTAGTTTTTTTGACACCAGATTTTTAAAAACTTAATTTTAAATTAACTTGATTTAATTTTCAACTTTTTGGGGGGAGGTTACTGGGGATCGAACTCAGGACCTTGCACTTCCAAGGCAGGTGCCAGAAGCCCTGAGCTAAATCCCCAGCCCTAATTTTCAACTTTTATTAGGGTTACACTTTTATTAGATTAGGTACTATATTAGTCATGCTTACAAATTCATATGATATACCAAGTCAAATATCTGCTACAGACAGATACTATATCAATATTTGTTGAATGAATGGAATAAATGAATAATTGAATCAAGTTTGCATACATACAGATATAAACATTATTATTAGTCTTATTCTTGTCATTTGACCCTAAATAACTATATGTAAAATTTTTACCTACATGCTTTAAATAATATATTGAATAGTTATGATGTTTTTACAAATATTTTAGGAAAGAAATTGTGTTTCTATAAAGTTGAGTTATGCAATTTTCTCAGTATTAACATTTATATTTAAAATTATGTCAATTTCTATTTATATTCATATATAAAGTTACCTGTGAAGAGAATCAGGAATCAAAGGAGAGAGAGAAAAAATGAAATTCAAATTTGATTTAAAGATCAACAAATAGTGTATATTTGTATATAATTTTGAAAGTGTATTCTAAAACAAAATTCTATTAGATTCCTGGTAGAATTTTAACAATTTAAAATTTTGCATAAAACAATTATATATAATATGAACCAATATGTGTATAAGATAGATATAGATATAGATATAGTTTTGGATATAGATATCTTTCAGGAATATTTTTCATTTTGCTCTGTTCTGTGTGAAGGAAGCACAAAAATGAAACAGTATTGACATGCTAATTATGCAAATACAAAAATCAAGAGATGTACATAGGGTACAAGATTATCAGGAAATACTTGCTGGTTAAATGGTAGCTGCATCTTGAAATATAAATAAGTTGAAAATGTAAAAAATACAGAAGGTGATAGTGGCAGCATGTGAAAAAAGAACAAAAACAATGTAAGAAGAATATGTAAGGCTCTAGTTATATGTAATTTTTTGTGAATAAGAATGCACAAATATATTTTTTTTACATTTAAAAAATATTTAATTTTATATTAGACTGCTTATATCATGTTATAATTGTTATCCACTGTAAAGAATTTTAACACTTTGAAACATTAACTATTCCATCACATTTTATATGCTAAACAATGCTAAAAGTTAAATGTTACATATTTTTATCCTTAGTTTACATGTAAAGAAAAGTAAATAGAAAATTCAGTATAGATGTCTGAAAATCTAACAGTTCAATTAGTAGTCTATATTAGTACATTTTAAAAGCCATTCCCCCAAACCCAATATCATATATTAAAACCAGTAAAATATTATTGTAAATTAATTTTACATTTAAGAAAGACAAGTGAATAAGCATGTTCTCGATTCAAGTTTCAATAGGAAATCTCCAACATATGAAAATACATTAATTATCCTGACACAACATCATTATTTGTTAAGATAAATTAATAAACAGCACCTTTGGGTGCAACCAATCTATTCAATTGCTGTCACTGTTGATTAGAATATCTGTCTAAACTGTAATAAACTGTGAATGTATTAATATATGATAACGTCTTTTGTTTAATGTGAAACAATTACCCCTTATTCATTCCACCCATCATGAATTTCCATGAATAATTTTGTCTCTTTCTTATAGTGTTCAAATGAGCAAGGACATTATTCATGTTTTATTATTGCCCAAAGCTATTATTTACTTTGCGTTAGAGATTCAGAGGTGATTTAAATAGGTAACATGCAATCTTATTGACCAGATTTTTTCAAGAGATCCGAGGTTATTAATATCAGAAGGAGAGAAATATCACAAATGAAGGCAACATTAATTTAATCTCAGTGTATTATGTTAACTAATTGCAACAGCATTCAATTCAAATTCTGTATTACTACTAAATATAATATTCCTTATTTATTATTAGTCAGTTTCATAATAATCCTTACACAAATCAGTTATGGTCAATGTTAATCATATCAATAAGACTACAACATGAATAATACAAACCTGTTATTTTATGGTATGACTTTTTATAATTAATTTTCTCTCATTTCCTATTTTTCTACGTTTTAATTTCCCCAAAACAAGATATTTTAATTTATTTAATTATTTTATCTACTAAGATTGTATTAATTTTCTCATATCTATTTTTATGAATAGATTGATATTTCAAAAATTTCTATCTTGTTTTGTTTAGATTTAAATTTTACATGTTGTAATTCCTTTATGAACCCCATTCTATTGCAACGCACTTATTTCATTCTCTAAGTGAAACAGATTTTTCTATATTATATGCCAAAAATTATTAATGTAGGAGAAAACATGCCATGGAGAAGTTAAAACCTGACTTACTGGAGTAATTAATAGTAATATATTCTCCCAGTATATTCATAAAACTTGTATTCTTATTAAATCTTAGTGTTTTTAAGCAAATGTAACAAATAAAAACTAGATTTTTCTTGAACTGATATTTAAGATATTAAATATTAAGTTATATGAGTACATGACAGTAGTTATATGGGTTTAGAAATGTACTTATCAGGAGTATTTGGGCTTCGTCTAGCATTATTAGAAGCAAATGTATGTGTAAGGATTCTGCTATTGAGGAATTATTTACAGAACACTAACTACTAGAGAATGTAAGAAAATTTTCACTGAAACCAGCATATTTTATATATTTTTTCTTTGTAAGTTGATGTTACATTCTCCAAAACTGAGTATGTTGCTCATAGAAATGGAAATTCATTAGTACATTTTCTTGTTCTTTATCCTATGATTTGCTTCTTCCCAGCAGAATTTTAGTGTTGTGTGGAAGATACAATTTTGTACTGAGGAGGTTTTTAGCTTATGAATTTATTGTCTGAAATGATAACTTTCAGAAGGACTAGGCTCTTTCTTGCTTCTATCCAAGCACTGACGGAGAGGGAAAAATCTGAGGATCTCTGAATACAAAGATTTAGACTTGTACCAGAATATCAAGCACCAAAGGTAAAAACTGAGATCCTGGCTTATTATTTACCCCAAAAGATAGGCACAGTCATGCAGACTGACACTAAGGGGAGCACCTCACAGAAACTGCCAAGCCTCTTCATAAAGATTAAATACAAAATCACAGAAATGAAATGACAAATACCAAGAAAAGCTATAGCGTTTTTCAAAATCTGTATCAAGGCTTAGGGGAAAAAATCTATTTTGTATGAAAACAGACTGAGAGAGTTGCCTGATTCTTCAGTTACTGACATAGCAATGTGAAACACACACACACACACACACACACACACACACACACACACAGAAATAGTCAATCATTTAACATGTAAAGGAAATTATCAATTCTTTTAATTTTTTTTCTGGTAGCAGGAATTGAATTCAGGACCTTGTGCTTGTCAGGCAGGAGTGGCACCACTGAGCTAAATCCCTGGCCTGGAAGTGATCAATTTAAACCCTAAAACAATAGAGGTTTATGAACTCTTAGGAATACAAAGTCACTGTCATAAAAATGTTCAATCAATTAAAAGAAAATACAGATAAGATAATTAAATGAAATCTGAAAAATGATGCCCAAAGAAAATGAGAGTATTAACAAAAATAGAAATTATGAACACACCAACAGAAAGTATGAATTTTAAGAATACAATAAATAAGAGAAATGACAAGAATAATTCAACAACAGATTTGACCAAGCAGAAGAAAAAAAAAATGGATGAGGTAGATGACAGAATTCTTCAATAGTTTGATATTACTGAGGCAATGAGCTAAAAACAAAACAAAACAAAGAATGAAGAAAAAAAAGAGATCCTAAAGGAAATTGGGACACCATTAAGGATACCAACACAAACTCAGTGAGTATTCTCAAAGACAAAGACAAATAGGAGCAGAGAATCATTTGAGGAAAGTGACTGGAAATTTCCCAGTTCCACTGAGAGACACAAAATTTTGAGAAATTCAAAGAACTCCAAAAAAATTAAATCTGAAAAGATCTATAGGAAACAGACCATAAAGAAACTGTCCAATACATTAAAGAATCTTAAGAGGAGCAACTGAAAGGTGACTTTTCACATACAAGGGAGTTTCTATTCAATTTTCTGAAAATTTCTATGAAGAAATCTTTCAGGCTACAAAGTAATGAAATGATATATTCAAAGTACAAAAGAAAATGATTGTCAACCAAAAACATTACACCAGGAGAACATCTTCTTTCAAAACAAAGGAGACATTTAAAAACTGAGGAAATTTTTGACCAGCAGAAATTATAAAATGACTACTAAAATATGATGCAAAAAAAAACCCAAGCAGTAACACAAGATCATTTACTATAACAATTCTTGAAAAAAGTGAAAAATGAAACTATAGAATATTGTATTATTATAATACAACTGAGTACATCATTTATAAATCTGATTCAGTATTTTTAAGTACATAAGAAAATTAAAAACTTATTCTTGGAGTCAATATAAAAAGATGCAACTTGTGTCATGATAATATAAAATGGGAGATTATAGATATAAAACAATAGAATTTGTATATGTGAGTAAATTTAAGTGGTTATCAGTTTAAAATAGATTGTTATAACATTTTGGTTTGTGCAATCATAATGCTAACTGACCACAGAGAAGATATCTATGTATTTAATAAAATATACAGAAGAGAATAAAAATTAGAAGAGGATAAAAACATGTAACTTTAAAAAGAATCAATGAAATGCAAAGTCCATAAGAAAAGAACACAGGAAAAAAATAGAAAACAGTCAAGCCTTCCTTAACAACTACTCTAGACATAGATGTTTTAAAGATACCAGATGCTTAAATACATTTTTTAAAAATTAAGTTTCAACTATATGCTGTTTACAAAAGACTCACTTTATATCTAAGGACACACATAATCTAAGAGTTAATGACTTAAATAGAAATCCATGACTATGTAAGTAGACAAAGTAAACTAAGAACAAAATTTTCAAAATGCAGAAGAAATAAGACATTATAAAATGAGAAATTCTATAATAGTCCTATAATTCATTGTAGAATGAGAAAATCAATTTTTAGCTATCATTTAGTTTATTGATATGTAACTTGTCAAGTGATTCTTAAACAGTAAAATTATGCCTTGTAAGTGGTTACTTAACTGTAGCTAAATAGCTATGGATCATAACAGGAACAAATATTGGCTTGTTTTTTAAAAACATTCTATATAATTCTCAGGTTTTGTTTTACATTTGTTGTTATATTTTTCTTGTAAACCTACCCTGTTAATCATTAAAAAGAAAGATAATTACTATTGATTGTTTCATTCTATGTCTTGTATCAAATTATTAAATTAACCTGGCTAAAAATATTATTTTCCTCAATTAAGCAGAAAGTTTCTTTAATCTTACCTTCACAGAAAAACCTACTTACATGATCCAGTCAAAACAGTAACCCTGAGAATAGGGGCTAAATTCACATTGTGATCTATGTCTTTAGATTTATTTCTTTTATTATAAATTGCTCCTATGAAGTACCTATGATTAAAGGTGTCTGATATATTAATATTACCACCATCATGAATATGTATTTGTAATGACAAGAGATTTTCATTTACTGATGAATGGTTTTGTATCCACTGAAATAGAAAACTAGATAGAAGTTCTTATAAACAGTGTTTCCTTTATAGAAACATCATGAGATTTATCTTAATAAACATTGTATGCTACTTTCAGTGGCAAACTAATTTACTAGGAATAGGTATAATTGTCTATATGTCAGTGATTTATTTTTTAAGTCAGGGACATTTTTCACTCAACATTTAATGCTAGCCACAACACTATATGGCTTTAAGAAAACATTGAACACTTTTTTGGAATTTTATATTAAAGGAGCAGTATTGTACATTCCAGAGTGTAGGCACTATGCATTTTATTATATCTAACTGTAGATAATATTATTAATTAAATGTAAATACAAAAATACTTTATGTTTCTTTCTTACTGTTCAAAATTCAAGAGAATAATGGACATTTTTTCAACTGATAATGACAGTGTACAAGTTTTAAAAGACAAGTAAATTTTTGCAAGAATTATAATTTATATGCTAAGTAGGAGATAAAATCATGAAATAATTAAAAATAGATAACAAAAAATTGGGAAACAAATATCAATAAATCAATAAACAGATTTCAGAACAACAAAGATTATAAGAAATTCAAACTTTACACAATGGTATAAACATTAATTCTTGAAGAAGAAATAATAGTGTGTATGCATTTAAAGACAACATGAAACACTGAAGTAAGCCTAATAGAACTAGAAGGGGAAATTAACATCTAATATTACAGTTGAAAAATTTAACATTTTACTAGTAATTGATAGATAAAGCTAGAGTAAATGAATGAGAATATTGACCTGAAAGGCAGTATCCATTAATTTAATCCAATTGATTTTTACAGTATATTCTATGAGCTTAACCAGAGTACACATTTTTCTCAAGCTCATAAATAATATTCAGTAAAATAGACCATAGTTTGGACAGTGAAATACACCTTAACATATTTAAAATAATTGAAATCATAAAAAGTGATTTCAAGGACAATAATAGAATTCTATTATATTTCAATATTGAAGGGAGATATCAATATTGAAATAAGATCAATGAAAGAATAACAAGGATATATCCAAATACTTGAATATTAAACAACACAATTCTGAATAATATATAGATAATTAAAAATCTCAAAATAAAGTTTTAAATATTTTGAACTAAATAAAAATATATTAACATTTGTGGATTGCAAAAAAGTGGTGATAAGGTGGAGAATATAAAGCATTAATTGACTATATCCAAAAATAAAAAAGATATTCTAAGCTTCCACCTCTGATAACTAACAAATAAAACCAAATAAAATCTTAAGTAATTAGAAGGAAATAATTAAATGTGTACAAAATATGAAAATTTAAATAGAGCAATTGAGAAATCAATAAAACAAACAAGAAAACTTACTATTTTATTATAAATAAAGATAAAAAAGAATGACAAGATATTAGCAAAGCTAAACAATGTAAAATAGAGACAAAACAAAAAGTAAAAGTCTTTATGCTGCATCTTGTGGAGATTCCATGGATAGTAAATAGTATGATAGAAACTCTATGACCACAAATTTAGTAAACAAGATGAAAAATATTGATTACTTATAAGGGGCAATAAAAATTTCACAAGGAACTATAAATAATATGAACAGATTCATGTTCATTAATGAAATCAATAACAATCTTATAAAATATGAAAACATTGTTCCTGAATATTTAATGGAAAATGCCAGCAAACATCTAAAGAAAAGTTATATATTTTTACCTAAACTTTATAGTTTTAAACCTCTTTCAAGGTCATTATCACCTTAATAGCAAAAGTAATGAAAGATACTACAAAGTGGAAAACCTACAGTCCCAAATCTTTCATGAATATAAATAGAAATCTTCTCAGTAAAACACTAGCACATTGAAATTAACAACATATGAAAAGAGTTACACAAAAAAATTAGTTATTATAATTCAATGTACTTTAGGTCAAGAGATTAAAGAAGAAAAATTCATGACCTTACCAACTAATGCAGAAAATGTTCTTGAAAAGATCTTACACTCATTCTAGATAAAATGTCAACAAACTCATCTTCATAAAGAGCAGTTACTTAAAACCTATAAAGATTATTATATTTTCCCCGAAATTAAGGAATAATGGAGTATTGTGTAGAGAGTCTTAACTAGTGCATCATAATAAAAATAAAAAATGTTCATAGATTGAAAAAAGAGATTGAAAATCACAAATAAGATGATTGTCTATATAAAACATCTGAAAATTTGACCATGTTCTCCTGGAAGTAAAGTGTAAGCACAGTAAGGTGACAGAATACAAGTTTAATGTACAAAAGGCAATTACTTTTACATATAACCACAATTGAAAACTATAATTTCAAATAAAATATAGGAATGCCATTTATAATACCAACATAAAAGAGACATGTAAGTATAAATCTAGTAAGATATATATGTACAATGTATGTTCAGAAAATTACAATATGTGTATGAAAGAAATCTAAAATATTTAAATGAGATTTCTCATGTTTATATATTGTAAGGTTTGATATTGTTAAAATGTCAGTTCTTTCCAACATGACTTATATGTATAACACATTTCCAATAAAAATCCTATTATGTTAATAATAGGTGTAGGTGTCTCTGTCAGTTTGGACAAATTCTGGAAAGTTCTCCTTTTTGAGTTGTATACTGTGTCTTCTTATTTCCTCTCATGAGAAGAAGACTAGCAATTTTTCTGAGTCTCTTTTATAAAAACAGAACTCTAGCTGGAGTAATAGTTTATTCCTCAAATCCAGCATTGAGGGAGGCTGACAGGAGTATTGCATTTCCCAGGGCATCTAGGTCTAATAAATGAATAAATAAATAGCCAAGGATATAGCTAAATCTAAAGTGACTCTGAGTTCAATCCCTAATACAACAATAAATAAATACTTAGATATGTCAATAAAAGTACAAATAAATGAGAGGTCTATAATCATGACCTAATCATTTCCCAAATCCCCTACCTCCCAATTATAAAATCACATTGGAATTGGGCTTCCAACATATGGATTTGGGGGAGTATATTCAGCCTATCACTCTAGTCATGATCATAAAAGTCTTTAAACTTGTATAGAAAAGCAAATGGTCTAGAAGAACTAGCAGGATACTGATGAAAAGGAACAAAAGTTAGGGACTGCTCCATTACATGATCTAATGTTGAGCTATAATAACAAAGGAAATGAGATAATCAATTGATGAAATAGAATACACAGCTCAGATAGAACCTTAGCAAATTTAGTCAACTGATTCTGACAAACAGGAAAAATAATTCAATGAAGGATAATCTTTTCAACAAGCAGGGCTAAAAAAATTGAACATTTACCAAATAATAATAATAATCAAGCCACATAACTTATGCCTTACTACTAAAATTTATTCAAATGGTTCATAGCCCTAAATAAATACTCAAAACTATAAAATTTTAAATTGATGTATCGGGAAAATACCCCATGTAATGTTGAAAGAAGAGTTCAATGAAAAATGTTTAGCTTTAATAATGAAAGCACAATTCACAAAATAAGAAAATTAAACTTTATTTTTTAAAATCACCCCTGTGAAAAACACAAAGAAAATTTAAAAGGGGCCAAGCTTGGGAGTATTTGTAAAACACATACATGATAATAGAGTAGAGTTGTTAGCATAGTATATAAAAAAACTTTTAAAACTTGATATTAATCCTGGACTGCTGCCACAGATCTGTAATTTCAGCACTAAGGAAGGTTTATACAGGAAGATCACAAATCCAAGTCCCATATGAGTAAATAAACAAGATGCTCTAAAAAAAAAAAAAAAGAAAGAAAGAAAAAGAAAAGACTTGAAGTTATAGAGCACCTTTGGGATTAATTCCTCATTACGAGGGCATAAAGAAACAATAAAGCAAAACAAAAAGAAAAATTTGACTTTGAGAAATCAAATTACCAAGTTTAAAGAATAGTAAAAGCAGCAAAAACAAAAACAAAAGACAATGATAAACAAATGCCTGATAAACAAAGATATAGATATAGCAAAGCAAGCATATGAAAAATGTTCAAAAGATTTACTAAAAATTTGAAAGTTAAAAAATAGTTTACATTAGAAAAAGAATAATATTCTTCAACATGCCTATTAAAATGATTAAAACCTCTCCTCCCCAAAAGCAATGCCAATTCCTTTTGAAAGATGGAACAACAAAAACTATCTTTTATTTCTCATGAGAATAAAACAGGTATCACTTTGAAAGACAGGTGACCAGTCTCATAAAAAGTAAAACACTAGTAAAACATCATACTTCTTTGTACTTGACATTTGAAACTTACTTATAAACTTGTCTACACAAAATCTCACATGTGACTAAAAACCAGGAGCAGCTATTATGTCCCTTCACAGAGAATGGATATATAAACTCTGGCACAGCCCCACACTGAAATATTATTTATTATTGAAAAGAAAAGAATTTTTGTCATCCAAACATTTGGTTAAAATTTAAGGATATATTTCTAGTAAAAGAATTTAAATTATATGCACAGAATTTTAATTATCTCATAATATGGAAAGGCAAAACTATAAACATAGCCAAAAACTGTTTCAAAGGATTTGGGGAGAAGGGGAATTTGAATAGGGAAGCAAAAGAACATGTTTGGAGTCAGTCTTTTGAACAGTAAGATTGTGGACACATGACCCTGTACGTCAAAACCCATAGAGCTTTATACCACAAAAAAATGAACCGTAATGAATGAAAATTGGAAAAAAATATGAGCATTCACAAGGTGGGTGGAAGCCTAGTGCAGAATGTACACTATAACAAAACAACAGAACTACAGCCATGCATTGTTGAACAACAGAGATGTTCTAAGAAATGTCTATTAAGAAATTTCTTCATTGTGAATACATTAAACAGTGTACTTCCATAAACTGGTAAGCATTATATAACATGATGATTCTCCTAGCATAAACTGACCACCTGGTCAATGAATTATTTTACACGTAAGACTACAGTGTACACTCTACAATAACAACAGAAAGCATTAAAAGTAAAAATATAACCAACAGTTGTTTTTAACATTATCAAATATTTTATACTATGCACATTGTATGTACTATCCTTTTATACAGTAACTTTGTACAGTAAATATGTTCAGTGTGTTTACAGAAATATCGCCATATTTCCATGTGTAAAGTGTTATGTTACTATTTTACAATGACCACAGTATCACTAGAAAACAGGAATTTTTTATTTCTAATATACTCTTGCAGGACTACTATTGTAAAAGCAGCCCATCACTGACCAACATATTATTTTGTAACACATAAGTATGTATTGCAAATACATAAAGCACAATTTTTGAAAGGGTGTTGAAGAAAGTAATTGCAGAAAGTAATTCAGAAAGAGTAGAAATTATAAAACTAAACATAAGCAATCATGCTAGGATTGTGCTGTGGTTAACTAGGAATGAGGTATATAGGTTAACAATTTTGATACTTTTCACATGCATACTGAAATAAAAATGTGATAATGAGTCGTTTAACCACCTAACAGTTTACACCCCAAGTGTCACTAGGGCAGTGAATTTGTTTACGTACTGACTATCCTGAGCATCTCTTGGGGAGGTGTCATTTCAACCAGTCAATTTTTGCATTGAATAAATTTGATGAAATTGTCTTTTTTATATTTACTATTATATTATCCTATAAAAATTACTAGAAAAATATGCAATTTCATCTGGATTTTAAATAATTGGATGGATAAGTGGTTAAACTAAATTTTTCACTATCAGACTGAGAGTCTGTAGATAAGCAGAGAAGGAAGCTAGAATGATCCATGTTGTAATGGGTTGGATTTGGAGACACCAATATAAACTCATGTTTAGCTTTATGTACACAGAGACAGTTAAATATAGCTGTATTTATAAGGGTGTGTTTATAGAAATCTGAGTACACATTCAACATTTGCCTTTTTCTGTCAGTTGAGATTATGTAGAAGCAATGGTAGCCAGTCACATTGGTCACAAGTAACACCCACATTTTGGATTCAAGTACATTCATTATGCATTAAATGAAAACAAGGATCCTTGCCTAAATGCCAATTCTAAGAATCTGGAAATATGTGTCAGGAACTATCAAGCAGACCTGCAGCATCTTATGGTGGTAGAATATAAGAAAAAAAAAAGAACAAAAGCAACTACAATGATGGAGTATGCCAAAGGGACAGAGAGGGCAACTGAAAAGAGCTCACAAAGAACAGAGTTCTGATGATTTGAGTAAAAAAACAAAGTGATATTTGAACATAGCCTAAGTTTAAAGTAGTTATCCATGAGCTTTTACTGGGATACCTAAATGATTGAATAAAAAATAAATGGAAAGAAGATACATTTCCCTTGTTGGAAAATAATCAACATAATTCATAAAAATTTTCTCTCGATTTAGAGGAACATAACTCCAGTTTCTAAGTGTAGATTTCTCATAGTGACTCCTTTCTAAAGAGTTTGGAATGGACAGTCCTGACACATAATCACGTGTGGTGACTTACTCTGGATACAGTGTGATAGAAATAGCTCTCACCTTCTGTGCTTTTCTTTTAAATGCATGTAACAAATGATAATGAGAAAAATAACAATAGAGAAATATGAACGTATTCTATGAAATTCCTGAGTAATACTCCTCAAAGCTACCTGAATCATACAGGGGAAAAAGGGGAATTTTTTTTAAGTGTGGCAATCTAAAACAGTCAAAAGAGAAATGATGTCTACAAAAGCAATATGTATCCTGGAAAGGATCCTAAAACATAAAGAAAATAATAGGGAAAAACTAGGAATAATGAATAAAGCATGAAATTCAGCTAATAATAATGTATGACTATTGGTTCATTTATTGTGACAAGTATATCATAATTTGGGAGGATATTAATAACATAAGAAAATGGGTACTGGATAAATGCAAAATCTATGCCATTTCTCCAACTTTTCCCTAAATTGAAAAAGATCCTAAAAAGAAAAGTTATTCTATATCTCATTAGGTAGTTTCTGAACTTGCCAATCTCTTGGTATTACTAGAGAATTTGTCTAAAGCTAACTAAATTGCCACAAATTCTCAATTTTTTCCAAGCCAATTTTAGTTTCAATAATTTCTGTTCAATTATATGAGTAAACTGCTTTGATAATTATTTCCTCCAAACATATACAGTTTGAGTTTACTTACATATTTCTTTATGATTAGTGCTGGTTGGACTTACAGTGCTGTCCATCCTCCTCACTTTATCACATTGTGCTAGCATATTTTTATGCAATATACATTTTATGGAATATACATTTAATGAACATAGGAATCATATATTCAAAAATGGGCAATAACAAGAATATAATATTCATTTAATGAATATTTGTTGAATAATTGAATGAATGGGTTTGAATTCTAGTTCCACTACTATTAATAATAACATCTGTTTTAATAGAATGCTATGGAAAGATATTGCACATGTATCTCCATCTGTAACAAGCCACAAATCTTCATTTAGAATAACTCTACTGAGTTGTTCCTGTCTTTGATTCTCTGTCATAACTTTAATGATCAATTTATGCCATTCTTTGGGTCTATGGAATGAAGATTGATTTTATTATCTGCAAGGTTTTCCAAAGTCTGTGTTTGGTATTTACTTAACTTGAGACAAACTCCTGCTTTTTTAGGACCCCATTTCTCCCATATATATCTATATGTCTGTGTCTACCCACATTTTTCTATCATATATAACATATATATATATATATATATATATATATATATACACACACTATCAGAAAATACTGATTGAGAAAAATGTAGGGTTAAATTTTAACAATAAAGGATACAGTTAAACTGTAAGTAATTATTGATTTTGCTGTGATAAAAATATTTCACCTATCTACCTATCTATCAGATAGATAGATTTATGAGCTCTTCATGGTACAAATGAGTTAAGAAAAATTTCAAATATTTTTCCATGACCAATACCAGGAAGGAGTTGCTATTTAGGGATGTAGGGAAGACTATAAAAGAAACAAGCGTAAAAGAGAAAGATATGATACCATTTAGATGTACAAGTCTTGACATATTCTTAAAATTTTTACAAGTGAGATACAGTATTAAGTAGGCAATTGCATGTATTAGTTATATTTAACAATTCTGAAAATGTTATATAATATACATTAATTTTATGACTGAGCTGACAGAAGTTATAGGATATATATATGTACATATGTACATATAATATATATGATTGATAAGGAAAAATAAGAAAAAGTCTAAGAAGTACAGAGAGAATCAAAAGATATGTCATCTAAAATAACATGAAGATTTTCATAGAGGAAGGAATGATACTCTATTAACAATGTTGTTAAGTACAGATAAATACTGGAAATTGAGTATGGATTTATTTATCTAAATATTATTGCAGACTTTGGCAATTATACCTTTGGAAAATGATGGAGATGATTCAAAGAAGTTTGAAAAATAAGACAAAACAGAAGTAATGAAATTAGACTATAGCCGTGGGCCAGGGATTTAGCTCAGTGGTTTCGCCGCCTGCTGCTCAAGCACAAGGACCCAAGTTTGACCACAGGTACCGAAAAAAAAAAAAAAAAAAAAGAAAGAAAGAAATTAGACTATAGCCAATTCTTTGTGGCCCTTTTAGTTAGAAGACAAACTGGAATAGAAGCATGGAAAGCAAATAGGGTCACCTTATGGGAAACTTCCGTGCTGATGCAAAGATCTATATGAGAAAACAATACTAAAACAGGTGAATGAACAAACAAATGCAAAATTCTATTTTATAACATTTTATTAGAAATTAATTTAAAATCATATAAAATATTTCAATAACTTAAAACAATCACTTGCAATCTTTCTTAAGCTCCTCATTTTGAATGAGAAGAAATAGTGGGTGGAGCACAATATTACCTGAGGAAAAATACGGTCCCAAAAATGTATATACATTGCCGTTGTTAAAAATAAATCTACTCAGCTGCTGGAGAAAACATATAAATGTTAGCACTATAATAATTAAGCATTGTAACTGTCCCTTCCAAGACATACTGTAATCACTCTATGGCATAAGATCACTTTTCTCTTCAGTCATTAGTTTTAATATATTTAAAGACAGGGACCCTTTAAGTGTGCATCATTCTGAACTTCTGAATATACATACATATCAAATATGTGAAGCAAAACGCTAAAGATTTATGTTACCCAGGGACATTACATGATTCAACTTGACATCTTGGTCAATTAAAGATTTTACAAGAGCTCAGTTTTCAGTTTTAATTAACTCTGTGTCCTCATATCATTCCCACCTACTAGAAGTGCCTGTCAAAGGAGCAAGATGGCACAAGGACCATCACAATTCAGACTGCAAGGTTTCTTTTTCACCTCATGAATTTTATCCTCATGTACAATAATTAATATTTACTAAGCTCTCACTATATGCCAGGGTCTGTGCTAAGACTTTCATGAATCCCCTCATTTCAGAAAAGATGGGGGGGTGGGAGCAGGAAGAGAAAAGTGTTTAAGGAAACTTTAAAATTATACTTTTAGTTTGTGTAGATTTGAAATTTCAGGATTTCACTCTGAAACCTGATACCTAATTTACTTTCTCATGAAGTAAATTATGAAAAAAAATGAACAAATGATTTAGTAATGTACTGAGGAAATATGTTAAATAAAGATTCTTTACCTTAGACATTATTTTGCTATTCACAGGACACTCTTTTCTTGCACAAAAAAGGAGTAGGAAGGTGCTCAAGTTTGTAATAGATAAATAGTAAGAAAAAACTGTGGGAACCATCAGAAAACAAAAGACAATGAACTAAGTCTATCAGTCCAATTTGAGGGTGCACCAAGGGTGAGAAATTACAGACTGTAAAGCATATGACACTAGCAAGCTTGTGTATACTGTCCCTCACATTGCTCCTTTTTTTTAGTACCACAGCTCTGAATCCATTGCTTTAATAAATTGTCCTTGAGAACTTCCTGTCTTCCAGACCCTCTGCTACACACTGAATATACAATTAAGAGTAAAACATAATACTTTTCTTAAAAATATATATTTATTGGTCACAACAAAATGCAATGATTGTTCAGGATCTCTGCTTCCCTAAAACTGCTCATTGAAATATAATAGGTTGATCATATTTGGATATCTGCTTTCAAATAGAAAAAAATATAAATTCTACCATGAATCAAATCCCAAATTGGTGGAACTGTCATCATGAGTCATTCTGAGCTAAAATTTTAAGCAGAGCAAGCACACATTTATTCAATATTTTCTAATATTATAGTTATAGCAGAAATGAAAACCTATGTCCAGAATATTCATAAGGCTTATATATTATGTAGGCAGCACAGAAATGAGCATAAATCTCCTTTTAGACATATCAAAAACTGACTATTCAAATCTACCTTTACCTTAGGTATCAGAATAGTTTTGAAAAATTCCTGAATCACTTACCAATTTCTTGATAAATGATGTTATCAATTACCACTAATATGGACTAACAATGGAATTTATTATTCTCTTTTCAAAATATGGTTCACGGATGAAGATCATTTTATCACATCAGTAGCACATAGATCAGTTTTGAATTATTCTTGATGGGATATATACTTCCTAAATATTGAGACAGAAGTCATCAGTGCTCTATAAAGCAATTATAGATTATTAAGCATTTCATATATTACAGTTATTCACACCTCTGATATACTCCCTCATTGAACTCTCATAATATATATAGATTAATAAATTAACTTGAAAGGATTATGAAGCAACTGGATGACATATTAAAATACATTACCTGTGTAATTACTGTACACGTACCTGAGTAGTACTTGTGATGTGTTTAATGGTACTTCTAAATAACTTGAGAAACCAAAACACAGCCAGTCTACCTCTGAAGATTTTTCTTACAAGTCTAAATAAAATTTAATTGATATAAATATTATGCAAAATTAGAGTCACTTTTTATATATTTCTTATTTGTACACCCAAAGTCTTTTGAAACTGTCATTTTCCACTTCTGAGACTTTGAGAAACTGCACATTAAAAAACTGTAAAAATTGAAAGAGTGCTGTTTAAGGTGAACTGGATTTCAATAGGCCAATTATGAACTGAAAATTGGAAAAGATTTAAATTTTCTAATTCTTAAAATTATGAACCAGTTAATAATATATATCTAATTATATCAGGGAATGAATAAAATATAAGTACCATTACTTTACAAATTATACTAAATAATTTATAATGACAATGTATACATTTCTTTCTTTTTTTTTGTTAAATTCTTTTATTGGTACATTTTAGGTTATCAACACAATTACATTTCTCATTAGAAATTGTACCTTTATATAATGCACCTTGGTTCTTATTTTTTCCCCATTCCTAGCCCTCCCTTCACCCACTCCATCCTTCCCTATTTTCAAAGACTTTATTTCCATTTTTTCCATTTCTCATCATTTTTCCTTTCCCTTCTTTCCTTCCCCCTGTCCCTCCCACTACCCCTACCCCTTTGGACCTTTTCTTCCCATTTTGGCTTATTGATTATTCATTCTAATCATTGGTACATTTTAGGTATACAATATAATGACATTCATCATTGGAAATTTGCACCTTTACATAGTCTCTCTTGGTTCTTATTTTTCACCGTTGCTCAGCCCTCCCTTCAACCCCTCCATTCCTCCCTATTTATAAAGATTTTGTTCCTATCTTTCCATTTTCTCATATTAATCCCATTCCCTTCCATCCTTTCCCCTGGCCCTCCCACTTCCTTCCCCTTGGCCCCTTTTCGTCCTATTTCACATTACCTATTATACATTTTAGTCCTTATGTACACTTTCAGTTTCTCACACCAGAGAAACTATTTGGTAATTATACATATGTGTCCTATTTATTTCACTTAAGAGTATCACCTCAATGTGCATCCACTTAGCTATAAATGTCTCTAATTTCTCATTTTTTATGGCTGAGTAGTTCTCCATTTTATAAAAAACCCACATTTTCTTTATCCAGTCTCCAGTTGATGGGCATTTGGGCTGTTTTCAAGTTTTAGCTATTACAAACTGTGCTGCTATGAACATGGGTGCACATATATCACTGTGGTATGATTCTTTTAATTCTTTGGGGAAGATCCCCAGCACTGGAATAGCAGGGTCAAATGGGACTTCCAGTCCTAGTTCTGTGAGGTATCTCTGTAATGATTTCCACAGTGCTTGCACCAGTCTACACTCCCAGCAGCAGTGGAGCAGAGTTCCTCTTTTCCCACAGCCCCGCCAGCATTTGTTATTGGTTGATTGCATGATAGCAGACATTCTTTCTGGAGTGAGGTGGAATCTCAGCATTGTTTTCATTTGCATCTCTCAAATGACCAGTGATGTTGAACATTTTTTCATGTATTTATTTGCTATTTCTACTTCTTTGTCTGAGAAATGTCTGTTCATTTCAGATGCCCATTTTTGGATTGGGTCTTTAAATTTGGGAGGTCGGATCTTTTTAAGTTCATTATTGATTCAAGATAGTAGACCTTTGTCTGAGGAAGAGCAGGTGAAGATTTTTTGCCACATTGTAGGGTGTCTCTTCACACTGCTGGTGGTTTCTCTTGCTGTGCAGAAGCTTTTTAATATGAAGAGATCCCACTTGTTGATTGTTTGCGCTAGTTCACGGGCTATTGAGGTTTTGTTCATAAAATCTTTTCCTACACCGATGTCTTCAGGAGTTCTACCTAACCTCTGTTACAAGTGGTTCAGAGTTTCTATTTAAATATTTAGATCTTTAATCCATTTTGGTTTTAGTTTAGCACATGGCAAGAAATACAGGTCTAGTTTTAATCTTTGGCAAGTTGAAGCCCAATTTTTCCAGCACCCTTTATTAAAGAGGCTATCTTTTCTCCAGTGAGGGTGTTTGGCTCCTTTGTTGAAGATGAGATGGTTGAGTGTGTGTGGCATTGTTTCTGCATCTTCTAAGCTGTTCCACTGTTCCTCAGGCCTGTTTCTTGGCCACTACCATGCTTTTTTTGTCACAGTAGCTTTGTAGTATAGTTTCAGATTGGGGATTGTGATACCCCCTGCCATGTCTCTGTTACCTAGAATTGCTTTTGCTATTCTGGGTCTCTTCTTGTTCCAGATGAATTTTTGGATTGTTTTCTCAAGGTCCATGAAGTATGCTGCTGGGATCTCAATTGGAATTGCATTAAATCTATATAGTAGTTTTGAAAGTATGGCTATTTTCACTATATTAATCCTTCCTACCCAGGAGCAGGGGATGTCTGTCCATTTTCTGATATCATCTTCAATCTCTCTTTTCAGAGTGCCATAGTTTTCAGAGAAGAGGTCTTTGATTTCTTTCGTTAGGGTGATTCCTAGGTATTTCAGTTTTTTGGATGCTATTGTGAAAGGAATTATTTGCCCTATTTCTCTCTCAGTTAGTCTATCATTGGTGTAGAGGAAAGCTATTGATTTTTATGTGTTGACCTTGTAACCAGCTACTTGACTGAATTTGATTATTAATTCTAGAAGACTTTTGGTGGAGTTCTTGGGGTCTTCTATATAGAGTATCATGTCATCTGCAAATAATGACAATTTGACTTCTTCATTACCTATCTTTATTGCTTTTATTTCTTTCTCTTGTCTAATTGCTGTGGCTAATGCTTCTAGATCTATAATGAAAAAGGGTGGTGATAGTGGACATCCTTGTTTTGTTCCTGATTTTAATGTGAAGGATTTCAGCTTTTGATCATTTACTATGATATTGGCTGTTGGTTTTTCATAGATGGCTTTTATCAGTTTGAGGTAGAGACCATCTATTCCAATTTTTTTGTAGGGTTTTTATCATAAATGCATGTTGGATTTTGTCAAATGCTTTCTCTGCAACTATGGAGATAATCATATGGTTTTTGTCCTTAGCTCTATTGATATAGTGTATTATTGTATATTGATATAGTGTATTGATTGATTTACATACATTGAACCATCCCTGCATCCCTGAGATGAATCCTACTTGATCAGGGTGTATGATCTTCTTGATGATCTTCTGCATTTTGTTTGCCATTATCTTATTAAGGATTTTTGCATCTATGTTCATTAGTGAGATTGGCCTATAGTTGTCTTTTTCAGTTGGGTCTTTGTCTGCTTTGGGGATCAAGGTGATGCCTACTTCCAGGAATGAATTTGGGAGTATTGCTTCCTTTTCAATCTCATTGAAGAGTTTAAACAGTAGTGGCAGCAGTTCCTCTCTAAATGTCTTGTAGAATTTAGCAGTGAAGCCATCAGGGCCCAGGCTTTTCTTAGTTTATAAGTTTTTAATTATATTTTCAATTTCATTGGTTGATATTGGGTTGTTCAGAATTTTTAGGTCTTCTTCATTCAACTTTGGTAATTCATATGTATCTAGGAATCTGTCCATTTCTTCTGTGTTGTCCATCTTATTGGTGTATAGGTTCTGGAAGTAGGTATTGACGATCCTCTGGATTTCTGCTGGGTCTGTTGTAAATTCACCTTTTTCATTCCTACTTGCATGGATTTGGGCCTTTTCTTTCCTTTTTCTGATTAGGTTCGCTAAGGGTTTGTCAATTTTATTGATTCTTTCGAAGAACCAACTCTTGGCTTCATTGATTTTTTTGTATTGTTCTCTTAGTCTCTATTGCATTGATTTCTCCTCTGATCTTTATAATTTCCTCACTTGCATGAGCTCTGGGGTGGTCCTGCTCTTCTTTTTCTAGAAGCTTGAGGTTCAGCATCAGGTTGTTTAATTGGGCTCATTCTGTTTTCCTAATATGCATATTCACTTCTATGAATTTCCCTCGTAAGACTGCTGTCATTGTGTCCCATAGATTCCGATAGGTTGTGTTGTCATTGTCATTTAATTGAAGGAACTGTCTGATTTCTTTTTTAATTTTCTCTGTGGCCTATTGGTTATTCAGAAGTGTGTTGTTCAATTTCCATGTGTTTATGAAATTTTTCAAGTTTCTTTTGCTATGGATCTGGAGATCATCGCACTATGGTCTGATAATATACAGGTGATAACTTCAATTCCTTTGCACTTACTTAACCATGTTCTACATGTGCATATATGGTCTATTTTGGAGAATGACCCATGTGCAGCTGAGAAGAATGTGTATTCTGATTTTGTGGGGTGAAAGACTCTGTAAACATCTCTTAAGTTCATTTGTTCAAGAGTTCAATTGAGTTCCAGTATTTCCTTACTTATTTTTTGTCTAGTTGATCTATTTATTTGTGACAGTAGGGTGTTGATGTCCCCCACTACAATTGTATTAGGGCATATATAACTTTTCATGTCCGTTAGTATTTGTTTTATATAGTTGGGTGCACTAGTGTTTGGTGCATAGATATTTATGATTGTCATCTCTGCCTCTTGGATTCTTCCCTTTACAAGGATATAGTGTCCTTCTTCATCTCTCTTAATCACTGTTGGTTTGAAATCTACTTGATCTGCAAAGAGGATAGCTACTTCTGCTTTCTGGGGGGTTCCTGTCACATGGAGTATTGTTTTCCACCCTTTAACTTGCAGTCTATGAGTTTCCTTTTGAACGAAGTGTGTTTCTTGTATGCAGCATATTGTTGGATTTTGCTTCTTGACCCATTCTGCCAGTCTATTTCTTTTGATTGGTGAATTGAGACCATTAACATTGATGGTTATAACTGAAACATATTGACTTGCCATTGCCTTGACTTTTTCCTTTTGTTGGGTTCTCCCCCTTTCCATTTAATTTCTTGTCATGCCAGATGGATTCATTCTGCTTTGCTTCTTCAGGTTGTGATCCTCAATGTCTGTTCCTAGGATACTGTGTAAAATTTTTTGGAGTGCTGGTTTGGTATTCACGAAGTTCCTAAGGTGCTGTTTGTCATGAAAGTATCTTATTTCTCCATCAATTTTGAAAGATAATTTTGCAGGGTACATCAATCTGGGTTGGAGGCTGTTTTCTTTTAGGGCTTGGAATATGTCACTCCAAGCTCTTGCCTTGATGGTTTGTGTTGAGAAGTCTGCTGTGATTCTGATGGGCTTTCCTTTGTATGTGATTTATTTCTTTTCTCTAACTGCTTGTAGAACTTTGTTCTTCCATTGAATGTCTGGAATCTTAACAGTTATTTGCCTATGTGTAGATTTTTTTTTAATCAAGGTTATTTGGAGTCCTCTATGCCTCACTTATCTGTATGTCAAGTTCTTCTCCCCTGCTTGGGAAGTTTTCTGCCATTACTTCTGTAAAGAGTTTTTTTATGTCATCTCCACTCTCTCCTGTTTCTTCATTGACTCCAATCAGTCTTATGTTATTTTTCTTTGCATCATCTAGCAGCTGCTGGATTGATTTCTTGTGTTCCCTTCTAATTTTGAAGCAGTTTTTCTTTTCCTGGTCATTAATTGCAATCTTATCTTCTATATCTGAAATTCTATCCTCACATTGACTCATTCTGCTGTGTTGACTTTCAATGGAGTTTTTCATCTCCTGGAAATCTATTTGCATCTGTTTTATGGATTCCATTTGTTTCCTATGTTGGGATTCCATCATGTTCCTCAGCTCCTCTCTAGATTTATTGGTCATGTCTTGGACTAGAAGCACAATTTCTCCCACTATCTGAGAAATTATTTCTGATTTCATTTTTTCTAGATCCCCTTTTCTTGATAGTTCAGTGGATCCAGGTGGTTGAGTGTTAGAGTGTTCCATCTCATTTCCCTTTGGGGTTGCTGTAGGTGATCTGGAAGTCTGCTTTTGTGACTTATTTACATGTTATCTCATTTCAACTGGGGGGCAAGTGTTGTTGGCTCCTGCATAGATTATCTCCTCTGAGCTGGGAGAGGTGGGACAGGGGCTGGGAGCAGCGGTAGGGATGGTGGCTGGAAAGCCCCTTCCTCTGGACCAGTAGCAGTGGGGTGGTGGCTCAGAAGACCCTACCTCTGGGCTGGGAGTGGCGGGACTCGGTATCATGGTCTCGTGGTCCGGTGTCCTCTGCATCTTTGTAGTGTGGAACCAGGTGGCTTTACAGAGGAGTGGGAGTGTGTCTGTGTCCAGTGGATTGTTGTTGGGGCACGAGCTGATTTGGGGTGTTCCACGAGACTCGTGAGCTTGGTAGGGTGTGTGCAGACCTGCCTGTCTCAATGTATACATTTCTTTACACCAGGATTTATGTTCTGTCATGTGTAATTGCATCTAGTGTAAAATTTTTCTTTAGTATTTACTGAGAAAATAGATAATTAAGTTATCTACTTTTTAAGACTTATTGTATTTAACAAGAAGTAAGGTCAATCTTTAGACTATTACAGAAAAATTATTTTCCTTATTAAAGAATATTACACTACAGAACTCAAATAAATTATTAGAAAAATACTTTTAAACAGAATGACAATTTAAATAACCTGCAAATTAGGGATTTTAAGTGTGTGTAATATTATAAAAATCATAAAGTTTCATTGTTAATATTTTGATAGACACATGGTATTTATATATAATTTGAAAGGATAATGTGACGTTTTAACTCTTCTTTGTATTACATGGTGATCCACTAGAGTAATCAGCTTATCATCATCTTAAAATTTTATCATTTGTTCTCATTATACCTCTAAATCATCTCTTCTAGTTCTTTTGAAATTATATAAAACATTATTTTTAATTATATTCACCCTACTGTGCCATTGAATACCAGAGTGTATTGCTCCTAAGAAACTAAAATATTGTACCTTTTGATCAATGTTTCTCCACCTTTCCTTCACCCTACTCTCCCCAGTCTCTGCTAATCACTATATTACTTTTGGCTTTCATGATATCAACTTTTAAGATTCTAATTGTTAGTAATATCACAGACTGTTTGTCTTTCTGTGATTAAAAAATAGGCTAAAGGGCTGGGGATTTAGCTCAGTGGTTCCGTCGCCTGTCTCGCAAGCGTAAGGACCTGAGTTTGATCCCCAGTACCAAAAAAAAAAAAAAAAAAAAGTAGGCTGAATATCAGAATATGCGTTTTTTCAAAAGAAGACATCAGAATATAGTGTGTAGTGTTTACAGGTCCACTGACATAGAATTAGCTGATTTTCAGATTTATGTGGACTCTTTATTATGAAATAGAAATGGCCATTCAAGACCAGAAAATTATGTTCAAGCCAAAAGACTTGGAGAGAAGTTTAAGTGTGACACAGTGGTGAGATCAGCAATGGTCCATGGAATATGAATTTCTGAATGAACATAGACCTATCAACATGTTATATAATATTGAGGACTAATACTTCTGGAATTTCCAGAAAATTGATATTTACCCACTTGACTTTTCCAGAGATTATTCTTAATTTATTTGGAACAACAATATTATTGAAAGATCTTTGGTTTGCTTTCAATATTTTTTAAACAATAACTTTGTTTCTATTTGAATTTATTTGGAAAAAACATGCTATTAAAAGTGAATTGATGGGCCAGGGATTTAACTCAGTGGTTCCGTTACCTGCCTCCCAAGTGCAAGGTCCCGAGTTGGATCCCATACCAAAAAAAAAAAAAAGTGAATTGATTATAGCAAATTATCTTTCCAAATAGAAGTGAAGATCAGATTATTGTTAAAGTATACTTGGAAATTCTACCTGGAAATTTACATTGTCTGCTAGTTATTTCATATACTTGAAATGTACCATATTTTAAAATTACTATACATTTAATAATGATCTCTAAGTCACACTCAAGTTTAATTTTATATATTATGGTTTAGTTAAATTTAATTCCATATATTGTGATTTATTCTATTTCTTACATATTTATATTTCAGAAAATATTTTATCTGTAATCTTTTCTTTTTTCCTTCAGTTTCTTTTAATGCTTATGTCTACTTTTCATCCCATGTTTCATAATTCTCTATTTAAACACAATCATATAGAGAGGTTCTGTTTTTAAATTATTTTTGTTATAATCAAAACAATACTAGAACGTTTTGATTCTCATTACAGTAAAATTGCACAGATGTCCTCAAACAGCTTATTTCAGAGGAGCATCTCAAATATCCAGTGTTTATGCAAATTTTCTCCTAATTATCTAAAAATTTTTAGAGCAATGACCCAATAAGTATGACCCTTCTTCATAAAATTCCAGTACTAATAGGCTCAGAAGCCTTCTTTTCTCTTATCTCCCATGTAAATGAAAAGTACTAAACTTCTGTGGACTTTGATGTTATTAAAAACCAGAACCAGTGGGGAGTCTTAGCAGAGGCTGATACAATGTTTTCAAACAGTTGAATAAGAAGAAGACCTAGGACATGCTTACCTCAATATTGCACCTTATGGAGACTCTGCCAAAACAGGTGAAATTATTCTACTTACTTTCAGAGGTAGTATGTGCCCTTTTTCTGACCCTGAAGAGATTCATAGAATATAACTAAGTATTTAGCATTATTTCATAGATTTTAGCTATTTGCAATTTGCCTTTGTATCTCAAAATATAGTTGTTTATAAAATATTTTAGAAAAACCATACACCTAACTAGAATATATGTACTTGTAATTAAAAAATCGAATGTATTTGAGAAACTTCATGACTTTCATTTTCTTCAAACAAATTAATTATGAATACATTTTACTATGTTCATATATATTTCACAATTATTTATTCAAAAGTATTCTTGTAATATACATATTCCTTTGTGCTGTAGAAGATGAAAAAGGGAAATAGCAGCAAAAAACTTGTACCGTAAATGCAAATAAGAAAGCATTTTCCTAAAGGTGTTTTAATTCTAATATTAAATTGTGCTAGGTGTATTTTTGCAAAGTTGTAAATAGGACTTTATATATTTAATATGTTTTTTCAGCACTAGACAAATTCAATTAGAAATATAGATAGGATTTTTAAGATTTGCTCAGCATTTTATTACAGAAAACCCAAAGCCTGTAATTTTTTGTATGACAAATAATCTCTCTTTGAATACCTTTGAGTTGGAATAAAAATAGAAAACCCCCCAAAATAATTTTGATCAACTATCAAAATAAACTATGTTTATCAAAATTTTAATTTGGCTGGCAAACAATTAGTATGGAGTTAAATTATGTCCGTCAAAGCCAATTCTTTCACCCACTGAATTTCAGAAGCATTCATATCTGAAAATTGTGAATAAAGGTTAACTTTTATTGTCATTGAAATTTTTTTTGCAGTGTCAAAATGTAATAATCATTTCATTTTATTCCATGAATCTAAAATTCACAAATTAGCATAAAACTTTTTGAGTCCCATAAAGTTGTTTCTTTTAACAGAAATTTAGAAACCCTCTGTGGAAGTATAAGTTGGAGATTGCCTGTTCAAAGAAATTTATGATTTTATTACAGCTGCATATTGACTATTCCTTTAGTAACACACAGGCAGAAAGTAACAGTTTATTTATTCAAACTGAAGAAGAAATTGGGCAAGAAAACTAATTACCAAGTAAAAAATAATAATGGAAAAGCACCATAAAACAGTTTGGAATTTATATGGTTGTCAGATGGTTAGAAATAACACTTTAATTTTTAAAAGCCGGAAAAATGTATATACACACACAAATACACACATTATCTCTCACACATATACCCTGATTGTCTGAACATGCAAATTTTTCAAAGGCAGTAATGAGAAACACTGTAGTTTCTTAACTTTTCAAGTCATTTTAAATTCTTCTTAACATAATATTCAATATTGTGTTTAAAGTAGAAATTTAATGTGCATTCATGTTTTTTAATTGGTAGGAGAGGGCATGTTTTATTATCTTGTATTTTGAAATTTCAGTGATGGTTTTTTATAATTAAAAGATCCTCAGTAACGACTAAGCTAATACATTTATTTAGGCAAAATATACACACATAACAATAAACATATTCTTATTAGTGCCATTCATAAAAATAGTAATGTTGTATGTAGTGCAGCATTTTTTGACATGAAAATTTCTATATCTGCCTAGAAAAATAATACATTACTTGACAATTATTCCTAAAGTAATACTATGTTACTTGATTATCAACACAGAAACAACAGCTGAAGTTTAATGTTTAGAACATTATTTAATAGGGGAGTCCAACAACTAAAAAAACAAAGACTCTCTCACTTTGAGAATGATGGCCAAGACCAACTTACAACACAATTAAATTAGTTTATTAAAAGCTACTTTACCTCATTCCTGCTTTTCTCAAAATCTTTAGGTAATCACAATTCCTGAGAAAGCCTCCAGGAAAATGGCAAAACTCTTTAGCCTGGGAGTCAGGTATCTTCAAATTTCACCAAAACATAAATGTATATTACATTCTTATTGGAAACTCAAATTGTTTTCACTTCTGTGTGTGAATAAAATTAACTGTATATCTCACACCTTGGCATCTTTGTGGTTACTGCTCTCTTTTGCTAGGCTTTCTTTATTTGTTGTTTTTAATCTTCTGCCTCAAACTTATATAAGATTTGGCCTAGATTCTACACTTCCTGAATTCTTTAGCCCAATGCAAAATTGGGAGTATCTTTATTAAGTTAATAAATGTGTGGTTTACTTATTTTGTTATGTGTCAGGGAAATAAAATAAATAGAATGAGATTTTCACCTCCATATGATTAAAGGATGGTAGAATCTGCTGGAAGGGAGAGCCATGTATGTAAAATATTTAAGATGTATTAATATGAATGACAAAAATAATGGGAATATGAGCAATATTTTAGGAGAAATTTAATTGGATATAGGAAGTATGTGGGACTTGATTTTTTAGAAGATACTTGTGAATGGTTCAGATGCAAACTCATGTACAGACCTCTCCATTACCACCTGCTTAACAGACTCCTCAGCTAAAATCCCTGCATATCTTGCATTTATAGTGCTCATCACAATTCATAGTGGATTATGAATTACAGGACAATTCCTAAGTGTGCCTCAACAGCAATTCAAAACTTTCCAAATGATCCTGCATTTCTCAGATTTTCTGCTCTTTGCCTTTTGTCCCAAGTACTTTAAAAATCAAGACAAATTTGAAATTGAAAATAGTAGAATATGTGACTAAGTAAATTTTTTCTTTCTTTTTTTTTTTTTTTTTTTGTACCGGGGATCGAACTCGGGTCTTTCTTTTTATTTCAACTCTAACATATAGAACATGGCATGGATGTTTAATTTATTTCCTTAAGTAAAGGATCTGAAAATGTCCTGCAGGAAAAGTAACAAACTCTAGTTCTCTTCTTTAAGTGCCCCCTATTGTATTTCCCCCAATATTTTGTCCCTTCAAGATGTTTCTCATAAGTTTCCCAGTGTGATTTAGGTTGCTTCTAACTTTGTTTATCTCTTTAATATTTTATTCTGAAATTTTATTTTTTTAAATTTTTCATTAAGATGAATTCGTCTGTCTTTTAATTACCAAAGATGGAAGAAATAGACCAAAAAAGACTGCATCTTTGACTTTGAGTCAAACAGACTCACATACACATTCTATTGCATGCCATTCAAGGAAAATAATTTATTTACTTGTGATTTTTACAAAAATCTTTCATTTATAATTTACAAGGAGTTATGGAATATTAAATGTTTCCCCCACATATGTGAAAAATGTTTACCATGTAGAAGTGTAAAAAACTCTAATAAATGTCAGGTTTATTTTAATGTGAAATATTAAGTAACTGTAAAGTTATTGTAAAACATGTACTTATTGTTCAAAAATAATAACTGTAGAACATGTAAATATTATTCAAAAGTAATAACTAAAAGATAAACAATTTTATGATATAGAAAATATGTTATTAATCCATTTTATGCACTATTCATAAAAGATAGACAAATATGTTCTTTTAAAAAGAAACTTGATACTTTAAGAAGCTGCAAGTATCAAACATTTGAACTAAAGTTGCTGATGGAGAATATTTTTCCCTAATACTAGACTGTTATTTTCCAGATGGAAGATGAAAAATAACAATAATTCTATAATATTGTATAAATTATGTACTACCCCAATTTTATTACTCTTCAACTTCTTTGGAAGTAATCTATATCATCAGCATATTGAAATTGTTTTTATATTTCATTGAAAATGTACTAACCACTTGACTTTTATATTGTTTAGGGAAAAGTGAATATTAACTATGCCATAACATCATACAGTTAAAAATCCTTTAATACGTATTTATATGTGGATCTGTCTCACAGTTATCTAAATTAATGTGACAAAAAGTATCATTGGATAATCATGTTCTATTCATGTGATATTGCCACCACTCACATGAGATACAAAATATTCAGCTGCAACAAATATGAGACATTTGTTTGCACTTTTGCTTAAATTTTGAATAGAAATTTAACATAGTCTAAATAATTTTTATTTTGAATGAACACTAAATAATCATATATATTCTTACAGTGCAGACAAAGGAAATGTTAGTAGTTTAAATAATCATGTAATGACTAAGTGAATTAAAGAAAATTCTTGAGAATTTAATGATTTCACTGAAAACCTATGACTATTAAAATTAAATGTTAACATTTAATGTTTTAAGCTTTATAATTCAAAGCATTGTAATCAATTTTGATGGTTACAATTAGTTTTTAAATCTAAATGCATGTCTATGTAATATCACATCATCTATTTACACATTCTAAAATACATCATTTTCAAGTTTGGCTGCCCTGCAGGCAGTTCACAAATTTATATAAATTGTCTCAAAGTAAAATCATTAAAAAATGAAGTAGATGTCATTCTTACCATCATATGCTCTATGTTCTCAAATTGGAACCATTTCCATTTTCATTTAGTATGTGATTCTTTCACAGCCACCTCCTAGTTGGTGAGCTAATGAAGTTGCTTTACTTGACTTCAATCTTGGTGATGTTCCCTGTTACACCTTGTCAGCTCCTTTGGAAAGATAAAATTACTTCAGCAGCTAGAAACAGATATAGTATAGATGTTGATGTGCAAAAGAACAATCAAGTCCGATGGATGTGGTTTTGAGAACTACCTGGAGACCAGTGAAAATCTCAAAATTGCCATCTCATCAATAATCATCTGACCTATTGCCAGTTCCCATTTTCTTTATTGTCATGGAGAAATAGCTTGTGAGAATTGCTTGTCTTTATCATAACATAAATTATAATATATGATCTTTGTTTCTGAGATGAGTTTGTTTTGTTTTCTTACCTGTTGCATTGCTAATGAAAAAGTTTAAAAAAATGCATGTTAACTTTTTCATTAAAATTGCATGTGAAATAATTTTTTGTGAGCTGTTTTACTACTTTATCATTGGTTTGATATGTCAACTCCTAAAGCTCTCTATTTTAGTTGAATGTATAATTTAGACTAATCCACACTTTTTTTACTTGGATTGAGGAGAATTAATATTCTAATGTAGGGTTTTGAGTATTTCATAGAAGTGTCTTTCAAGTTTATATTTTATTTTCATTATAAACTTAACAGTGTTTTCATAATGTATATGGTCATGCTCTCTGATGTAATAAGAATTACACAGGTGTAGTACTCCTTCTGAAGGAAGATTCTTATCAGTACATATAATATCATTCCTATCCTATTATGTTTTTGCAGGCCTTTATAAATTTTACTGATTTTTGATGAATATGACAAAAACCTTCAGATTGTTTACTAACCTGGATATTTCTTCGGCCACTTCTAGAATTCTTTTTGCCTGCATTAAGTAATGATCAATCTGTATATGTAAATGTAAGCTCTGGGAGAGCTATGAATGTTACCCATTTCATTCAAATCCAGGACATACCTGTTTTATGAGAGAAATTTAGTTGCTAGATAAATCAACAAAGGAACAAATAATTGTTGCACTTGCAAGTTGAGAATAAATTCCTTATAACACAGTTTCCACTGATATTTTATGGGAGATATTGCCTAGCATTCTAAATTACATGAAAGTTTCATTAATTCACCTTTTTGACAGCTGAAATATGTAATGGGAGAATAATTAGAATTCTCACCAGAGTCAAATTTAACATGTACAGTGCTTGACTTGGGTGTAGGTAGTTTTAGAGATCCAGAAAGGCACATTGGGAATTTTTGATAAGAAATTTTATTCCCTGTGATTATAGTAATGGGGCATTTAATTTAGTTCATTAAACAAACCCACATGTGCACACACACACACACACACACACACACACACAAGTGAGCCTGTGGAGTTTTTCAAATAGCTCAATTCTATCTGCAATGTGTTGGTCTGAAAATATATTGAGTAACATCAGAAGGAAAGTTTTTTCAAGATCATTTTAGACTTTTTAGAATTCCAAGGTCACTGTTTTGAACAGTACTAAGATGGCAAGTGGGAAACTACAAAGAGGGACAATTTCGGGGTTTCTTTTGATTTTTATGGTTTTGAAAAAGAAAAAAGAATAGGTCAAAGGAAAGAAAAAATGTCATCTTCAGGTGACTCTCATTTTGGACATGAAATAAAACTAGCCATTCCCCAAATGACACAGTCTCTTTACACTAAAATAAAATCTAAGCAGCTTTGGTCAGTAGAGTTTAAGAAGGCAAACAACAAAAGATTTTTCTGATATTGTGGTATCACTATATTAGATTAGTTTATAGCAGCTGGTCCCAGTAAGCAACTTTATTTAAAATTTTAAAAAATCGTGTGTGTGTGTGTGTGTGTGTGTGTGTGTGTGTTTTAATATCTGTTGCACAATATTCTGGTCTGTCCTTGCTTCTAAGAGAGTTAGCCATATTACTCTAATACATCTTATAAACCACATAAAAATAATCTTTGCTCCTTTAGGCCGGAGAAAAAATGTCCACTTAACTAAATCTGTCACTTTACCTTCACAGTACCAGATTTCTTTGTTTCCTTTTATATTTTTCTAACATATATTATGTTTTCTTTAACACTTGTTTTTAGATTTTATGTTTCTCATATCTATGAATGCCTTTAAAATATTATTTTCTTTCTCATCAGTATTCACTTTTTTACTTTTCCAACATATTCAGCTATTTCCCAGGGTTTATCATCTTCATTTTCAAAAATTTCTACTGTGACATTTTTGTCTCACCCTTTTACAGCTTTCAGAAGCATTAGTTAAATTGAATCACAAGATATTGTGTGCATTCTCTAGAGCAGAAACAAACAGCTGAATAAGGGAGTAATCAAATTCAGCAGTGAACTCATGAGAGAAGCACATCTACAGATGGTTGTGATGTTTAATTTTATGTATAAACTTGGGTGGCCTATAGAATCCTCAGATACCAAGTAAAATTTACTTCTGAGTGTGTCTTCTTAGTAGGCTGATTATACACCTTCCAAAATTTGCCAGGAATCATTCAATCTTTGAGTGACCAGATACCACAAAAAGGTACATAAAGGGCAAATCGTTTTGTCTCTATTTGAGCATAGACTTACATCTGCTTCCCTTAAACATTAAAGCTCCTGGTTCTCACTAAATTACACCATACTATTGGCTTCCTGGTTTTTTAGTTTGCATATGACAAATCATGGAAATTGTTAGCCTCTAATAATTAGGTGAGGAAACTTCATAATACAGCCCTTCTGGTCTTTCTGAATTTCTCCATCTCTCTTCATCCTAATTGTTCTGTTTCTCTTGAGAACACAGAGACTGAGGTCATCTCTCTCTGAAACATCCTGGCATCCCTGCCTTGCAGGCCCAACGTGGTGTTTTATCCTTTTAATTTGCCAAAAGTATTTTACAATTGGTTACTAATTTGTGACCCCCCCACATATACACACCCACAAACACACACACACACCACATATAGGATATATATGTCTCTTGTATTGGATGTATAAATAAGGATATATTAGTCTCTATTATTGAAGGATATTTGTTGTTTTGCTTTTATGTACAGCAAGTTTTGTAGTTCAAATCACAAATATAGGGCATGAACAAGAGATGGATTTTGTTATTGCATATTTTTCAGAATATGGATTTACTTATTGAAAAATATTGCCTGAAAACACTTTAATATCAAGAAAACTGCTTATTTTTTTATTTCCAACCTTCTTCAAGTTGCTTCATTTCCTTCCTGTGTCTGTTATAATTATTCCTTTGGAGAGATTCTTCAATGACCTTTATTTATTTTCTCTTTTTTTCAGCTTAAGGAAGAAATAACAACAATGGTTAAACTCAACTATCCATTTAATCTACATAACCTATGTATGGGGCTGATGATCCTCAAAACTGGGCAAAACGTAAAACTTTACATATTCAATTTACTTTAATGTTATGAACAAAACTTCTAAAGTAAACACAAAGGAACATGAAAGATGTATGTTTTAAGATCTTTTTCATGCTTCAAAATAGTCTTTAATTTCAAATCTATTTTTCTCTAGAATGATAAAATTTAAAGTGAAAAATAAGATTTAAACCTAGCATCATCTTTGCAATACTTTAGTATACTACAATAATTATTTCCTGATAGCACAACTAATGAACTTCAGTATCCTGAAGTTTCTACTTCTAATAATAATAAAATTTATAACTTTCATTATTATAGAATTTTATAATTAATGAAATTATTAAAAGGCAATTGGTACATTACAGTGTCAGATTTCTGTGTTGCAAATCTAACTACAAAATGTCCTTGTATAGTTCTAACATCCCTACAAAGAAAATTGAAAATAAGGTTTTTGAAGACAACTGAAAAAACTTTGGTGAAAATATATTTATTTCTCTATTTCATGAATAACAAATTGATTCTATTTATTGGTGGAAAATTAAGTATAACGAAGAAACATCATTTTCACATTCTTAAAAAAACTTTGTAAACTTAATGGATGCAGTAGATAAATGACATTGTTATCATTAGCAACAGAAATTTCAATACACATATAATATGAAATTTTAGAAAGATATTTTATCATTAGAATCTAGCTTGAACTACCAAAACTCTAAAGTCAAAGGAGAAATGCAGTATAATAAAGATGTTGACAAAGAAACAACTAAAAATTTCATGTAGACAATGAATACGACATTGTTTATTTTTCCTTTGTAGTTTGTATTTCAGTTTCCTTGAATCAATTGCTGTAAAGCATTTTTCATCATAAAGTTATTAAAATATAGCAGGTGTTTTAATATTACATGGGTTAAACATTTATCATTTTACCAGAACATGGTGCTGATCAATAGTAAGTATTTTTAAGAAAGAAAATACAGAGCCAAATTGAAATTTAAGATCTGCCTTTTTTCTCTATATAGCAAGGAAGTAATATATCATATGCTTCAGAAAGCTCCTGGGAGGATCAGTGAGAAAAGTTATGTAGTTGAACAAAATTCATTATAAAGACTTGTTGATAAATTAATACAGTAATTTACTTGCCAATATTACTAGACTCTCGTTAGAAACTAACCAAGTTTAAAATTCTATTTTTGGCTTCCGTAAGACCTTATGTATTGTATTAATTATTCTCCTGCCTTTTTGGCTCTTCCTTTTTAGATTCATTTGCAGCTAGTCTTCTTCCTCTTTTTTTTTTGAATTTGGACCTATCATGGTTGAGTTTTAGATCTCTAGTTCTTTTTAGTTTGTACTCTTCATGTCTTCATATATAACTTTCTTGGATATAAATCTACTTTTAAAATGCTTTCCAAATCTTCCAAATCTAGATATTTAGCACACACTTCATCTGAGTCTCATGAATATGCCTAACTGATCACATAACACTGAGTCATGTTTCACTTAACAATGGGAATACATTCTGATAAATACACATTAGGCAGTTATGTCCATTATAATATACTTACACTAAACTAGATTGCATGAGCCACCATATACCTAGGCTATACAGGATGTACACACATAAGTTTGAGCTCATTGCTCCTTGAATAGTAATAAAAACAACAACAACAACAACTTGAAATATAACCAAAGTGAAGAAAACATAATACAATTAAGTAATGTGGTAAAGTGAGATGTATGGGGATCCTGCTGACATAATGTGACATACTGTTTTAGAGTAAAATTTTTAATACACATTAATACACTCTAAAATGACAATAAAATCTGTAGTACAAGAAATCCATAACCTGTAACAGTCATTTATTAGCAAGCATTATGTACTTTACATAATTGAATGTGTTATACATTCATATAACTGGCAGTATAGTAGATTGTTTACATCAGCATCAGCACAAACACAGTGGTAATAGCTTATGCTGCTACATTAAGACAGCTACAGTATCACTAGATGATAAGAATTTTTCAGCTCCACTGTAATATTATGGAATAACCATCCTTTATGTGGTCTCCCCTTAAATCAAATGCTATGTAGCACATGACAATATTTATTTAGCTGTTTCAGAGGTATCTTTAAATAACTAGTACAGAATTTAGTTTTTATCCTTTTCCCAAATTTGTTTTTTTCCTAGTGTTCCTAGTACTGGGAAAGGGAATTTGCATCCACACTAGAGTTTTTCATGAATACAGCCTTGGGTGTTCCTTTTGTCATATCTATCTCACTCCCTATATTCAATATGTCTCATTTGATTTTGCGTCTTAAAGCACTAAAATTACTCACTGCAGTATCAATAGCAGTCTTCCCTTACCTTTATTACACGTATACCTAACTAACTGCACTCTCAGTTTCTTCCCATAATACTTTCCAATTCATTTGCACAGGCTAGCAAAAAATATGTTTAAAATATGAATTGGAATATCCTATGTATTTTTATTATGTACACTTTTTAGAGGACCCCTAATGAACTTAGCAGAAAATGTAAAACCTTTTACTGCAGGCTATGGGATTCTGCATTATTAATTGGCCCAATAAAGCTTCTTTGTCCTACTTAATCTTCTACCTCAAATGCTTTAGAATTTAAAATTTAACAAGCTCTTTTTCTTTCTAGGTCTGCTGGGAGAAATTTCTCCTTTCAACTTAATCAGAAATTTATATTGCTATTATTACTTATCACTTTGAATCTGTCATATTTATAAAAATATAAACTCAGGGAATCAGAATATTATGACATTTTATATTTTCTTTTTTTTTGGTATTGGGGATCAAACTCAGGACCTTGTGCTTTCGAGGGAGGTGGCGGCACCACCAAGCTAAATTCCCGGGCCCAACATTTTATATTTTCAACATTTCACATAGCTTAGCATATATTCAGTGTTCATGGATATTGTGGACCCCACAATTCCTATGTTGAAGCCAAAACTATCAATGTGACTATATATGTACTCACTTTAAGAAAGTAATCAGTGCCAAATAACATCATAACAGGGCACTCTGGTTGCAGAGGATGGACATATTTAGAATAACAGAAAGAAACACCAGAGTTCTTGCTCTTTTTGTGAGCACAAAGAAAATAGGACAAGAATGCAAAGAGAAGTCTATAAGCCAGGAATTTGCTTGCACTTTTATCTATCACTTCTACCTAGCCTTAAAAACAGTGACAAAAAAGTCTGTTAAACCACCTGGTGCATGGTTATAGGTGAGCAGATGTAGACAGTGGATGAATGAATTATGGAAATAATTTCTTCACTGGTAAGGTCAGGCCAACAATACTTACTTTACAGAAGTGGGAAAATTACAATAACATGTGAGAATAATGAGCATAGAAAGAGATTAATATTATAATTATTTTTGTCAATACTACTAGTTGACATCTATTAACAATTTTGAGGCAATTTTCTTTATGTTGTTGTAACTCCTAGAAAGATATGAAACATATTACTGAACATTTTATAGAATTTTCTAAGACTACTTCATTTGTAATTTTTTAAATAAAATTTTATACCTCATGAACAAATACCTCAATGTCTGGTTTCTGTCCAGGATTAAATGTGACTAAACAAACTAAAGCAGTGAATAATTTCAATAGTGATGGGAGGAAAAATCAAAACCATAGGTAGGGCAGTGTGTAAACACTAAATTTAAAGTATACAAAACTGCTGGATTTAATTAAATTTGAAAATCCCACTTTGATCCAAAGTGCCCCATACAGACTGAGCAGGCTGATTGGATCAATAGTGGCTTTTACTTTTCATTAAATTTAACTTCTCTATATAGATGCAATTGAAAACAATCAATCCAGACAAAATACTGGACAATTAACACATAAGTATCCAAAGTTTTATGTTTATACATAAAAATATAAATTATTATTTACCTTGACAACATATTTAAGCCTGTGGCTTAAAATATATCTTATATATTTCATATAATGAAGTGAGTATTCACAGTGAACATAAATTTTATTAGCAGCAAATCTCCATAGAGACAAGGTTAAAGTCTCAAATTTCACTATAATATACTCAAAAATGTCTTACTATCCCCCATTTTTAAAGGTCCTCTTCTTATCCTATCTATACAATTACTATGGGGTCTTCGCTGTTCATACAACTTGATCTGTCCGTCTCTTCCAGGATATAGGCAGTGAGGGGACATTCCCTTGTGGCTTTTTCTTTGTTCTTTTAAAGAAACTGTATTTGGTCTCTATATTTCCTGAGAGAATATTGATAGGTTAATCAGGTTATGCTGGATTTTGCTAGGTAGCAAACAGAAGCCAAAATATCACTTAACAAAATAAAGATACATATTTTATTCACATCAAAATCGTTCTTGTTAGGCAGTTGTGGCTCTAAGAGCAGGCAACTTTCATACTGTGACATGTGGCATCAGAGTCCTCCCTATGTGTTATGAAGGCCAATTTACTGGCACACAGCTAACAACTGAGTAATAAAAGATTGAGAAGCATTTTGGAGACAGTGCTTCCACTGCTCACGGTCTAAGCTTTGATGCTGTGCTTGACTTTTCACTGATACTTCAGGGGAAATGGGTCATAATATTTTTATTTTCAAGGAGGATAGGAAATGTTTCAAGGAGGATAGAAATGGGTCTGCTGAGTATATAATTCACTTTAGCCACAGAACCTTAAGCTTGAAGGTATTTCTTGATTTTTTTTCTCATTAGATTTTTTTTCTCATTAGATTTTTTTTACAATTACGTATTTCTATTTTTTAATTCTGACACAAATTGCTCTACTATATTATTCCTAGGTTTGAAAATTTACTTCAAGGACTTGCAGAACTCACCGAGAATTGTTACATTCTTTCAATAAGGTTTATTACAGATTAAAAAATAAAAGTTAGGGCCGGGGATTTAGCTCAGTAGTGCTGCTGCCTGCCTCACAATAGCAAGGTCCTGAGTTCAATCTCTGTACCAAAAAATAAATAAATAAAAGTTAGTGAGTTGGCCCTGTGATCTGATGCAGGTGGCTGTGTCCTGCTCTGGCCAGCATGAACCTCCCATTTGCATCCAGGAGACCATGAGGACACCCCCCCTTCTTCCAGTAGGCCCACCAGCCACCAGCTTGGCTGTCCATGCATCTGTAACAACAGCTACCTCCCCGCTCTGCCTCTGGCTTCTTGGCTGTGCAGCTACCTGGTTCCACACTACAGAGGCACAGAGGGACAAAAAGGCCATTGTCCTGAATTGCAGAAGTGAGCAATAGAGAGAGGGCCTCTCTCAGGCTCCCTGATGAAAACTGAAGCCCACTGGAAAAGTGAAGTGAATCTCTGCAATAAAGGCACACCAGACCACTGTATTTGGTAAGTTGGAGGGATCATCACCTCAATTTTGAACCTGGACTATTTTTGGGGGAAAGACAGCTGGAACCTATGAAAGAACATTGCAGAGTTCAACCCTGTAGGAGGACAGGGAGGTCCACTTGGGACTTGCAGCCAGAAATCTGCCTGGATCTCATGGGTCTGTAACTGGCTTACTGAGACTCATAATAATGAGACTCTTACTGAGACTCATTATAAGTGACAGTAGCAAAAACAAAAATGAGAAGACATTTAAGCAAGTCACAAACTCAGACTTCCACCCCACAAAAGGCAATTTCTGGGGAAAATAAGGTGGAAAAGTCTGGTAATCAACTACCTGGACACCCTGAACTGATAGCACAGGAAGTAACAAAACACATGAATGAAGGTCTAGAAAAATTCAAAGCAGAAATAATCTCCCAGATAATTACAGAGAGGGTGAGCAGAGTGAAAGACATAATTAGAGACTGTAGAACAGAAACAGATAAAAAAGTAGATGAGCTCAGAAACATGCTGGATGCCATGAATGCCCAGCATAAGAAAGAAACAGAAATCATAATTGCCCAACATAAGAAAGAAATGCAATCCATGAAACAGATTCACACAGATATTCAGGAGATTAAAAACTCCATTGAAAGCATGCATAGCAGATTAAGGGAATCTGAAGATAGAATATCAGATATAGAAGACAGGATTGCTGTTAAGGATCATGAAAACAGAGATTTCTTAAAAATAGTAAGGGAACATGAGAAATCAATCGAGCAGCTGTGAGATGATGCAAAGAAGAATAACATAAGACTGATAGGAGTCCACGAAAAAACAGGAGAAAGTACAATTGACATAAAAATACTGTTCACAGAAGTAATAGTAGAAAACTTCCCAGACAGACGTGGATAATTGGAAATACAGAGAAGTGAGGCATATAGAACTTCAACTAGCCATGATAAAAAAAAAAAATCTATGCCTAGACACATAATAATTAAGATCCCAGAAACCCAACAGAAGAACAAAATCCTACAGGCAGTTAGAGAAAAGAAACAAATCACCTATAAAGGAAAGCCCATCAGAATCACAGCAGATTTTTCAACACAAACCCTCAAAACAAGGAGAGCCTGAAGTCAAGTATTTTAAGCCCCAAAAGAAAATAACTTCCAACCTAGACTGTTGTATCCTGCAAAATTATCTTTCAAAATCTATGGGGAAATTAAATACTTCATGACAAGAACCCCTGAGAAATTTCATGAACACCAAAGCAGCACTCCAAATAATCCTAAGCAATATCCTAGAAAAAGAAAATGAAGATCACAGCTCCATGAGGCCCAACAGAGGGAAACTACCAGGCAAGGTAAGAAATTAAAGCAAAAGGGGTGGAGGGGACCAAAAAAAACCCCAAGAAATAAAAGAGCCAACGATAATAAGACATCAAGACAAGGATGAGTCAATATCTATCAATTATAACTATCAATGTTAGTGGTCTCAATTCACCAATCAAAAGGAATAGACTCTCAGAATGGATTAAGAAGCAAAATCCAACCATATGCTGCATACAAGAAACACACCTAACTCAAAAAAAATACATAGACTGAAAGTAAAAGGGTGGAAAACAGTTCTCCATGCAACAGGAACCCAGAAAAAAGGAAGGGTAGCAATCTTATTTGCAGATAAAGTAGATTTCAAACCAAAACTAATTAAGAAAGACAAAGAAGGTCACTACATCCTTGTCCAAGAGGAAGAGATGACAATCCTAAATATTTATGCACCAAATACGAATGCCCCCAACTATACAAAACAAATATTAAGGGACATGAAAAACCAAATAAGCACTAATATAATTGTAGTGGGAGATCTCAATACCCCATTATCACAATTAGACAGATCATCTAGACAAAAAGTTAACAAAATTCAAGAACAGAACCAAGCTATTGAACAAATGGACTTATACATATTTACAGAGTGTTCCACCCCACAAATTAGGATACACATTCTTTTTTGCTGCACACAGGTCATTCTACAAAATAGACCACATACTAGCTCATAGGACATATCTAAATAAATGTAAAAGAATTGAAGGTACCCACTGTATATTATCAGACCATAGTGGAATAATATTGTAAGTCAATAACATAAGAAACTGTAAAATTCCCACAAACACATGGAAATTGAATAACACCCTCCTGCACAACCAGTGGGTCACAGAGGAAATTAAAGAAGAAATTAGACAGTTTCTACAAGTAAATGATAATGGCAGTACAACATAAAAGTATCTATGAGACACAATGAAAACAGTTCTATGCAGGAAATTCATAGCAGTCAATGCCTGTATTAGAAAAACAGAGAACTCAAATAAATAACCTAATGCAGAACCTCAAGCTCTTAGAAAAAGAAGAGCATAACAAACCCAAAGCTCATAAAAGAGAGAAAATTAGAAAGATCTGAGCTGAAATCAATGCAATCCAGACTAAGAGATTGATACAAAAAATTAATGAATCAAAGAATAAATAAAATCGATAAACCCTTAGCCAACCTTACCAAAAAAAAAGGAAAGAAAAAGCTCAAATCCATGCAATCAGGAATGAAAAAGGTGAAGTCACAACAGATCAAGCAGAAATCCAAAGCATCATCAATACCTACTTTGAGATCCTGTACTCTAATAAAATGGAAAACACAGAAGAAATGGACAGATTCCTAGATACATATGAATTGCCAAAGTTAAATGAAGAAGATACAGAAATTCTAAACACCCCCATTAGAAAGAGTGAAATTAAAAATGGAATAGAAAATTGACCAACAAAAAAAGTCCAGGTCCTAAGGGCTTCACTGCTGAATTCTACAAGACATTTAAAGAAGAACTATCGCCACTACTCTTTAAACTCATCAAGGAAATTGAAAGGGAAGTCATATTTCCAAATTCATTCCTGGATGCAAGTATTACTTTGATTCCAAAACCAAGGAAAGACACAACCCAAAAAGAGAACTACAGGCCAATCTCCCTAATGAATATTGATACAAAAATCCTCAACAAGATACTGGCAAACAGAGCACAAAGGGTCATCAAGAAGATCATACATCCTGACCAAGTCGGATTTATCCCAGGGAAGCAAGGATGGTTCAACATTCATAAATCAATAAATGAAATACACCATATTAACAGAGTCAAGGACAAAAACCACATGATCATCTCAATAGAAGGAGAAAAAGCATTTGACAAAATCCAACACCCATTCATGATAAAAACCCAACATAAAATTGGAATAGAAGATCTTTATCTCAACTTGATCAAGGCTATCTATGAAAACTCAACAGCCAACATCATATAAAATGGTCAAAAACTGAAAATTTTCAAACTAAAATCAGGAACAAGATGCACACTATCAACATTCTTGTTTAATATTGTACTTGAAACATTAGGCACAACAATTAGAAAAGAGAAAGAAATAGAAGGAATAAAAATAGGAAAGGAAGAAGGTAAACTGTCATTATTTGCTGATGATGTGATACTTTACATAGAAGACACAAAAAACTGCCAAAAAACTTCTAGACTTAATTGACAGATTCAGTTGAGTAGCTGGATATAAGGTCAACACTCAAAACACAATAGCCTTTTTATATACAAATAATAGATGCACTGAGAGAAAAATTAGGGAAACAACTTCTTTTACAATAGCATCTAAAAATATGAAATATCTAGGAGTCAATCTAACAAAGGAAGCAAAAGACCTCTATACTGAAAACTGTAGCACTCTTAAAAAGGAGATTAAGCAGGATAGAAGAAAATGGAAAGACATCCCTTGTTCCTGGATAGGAAGAACCAATATAGTGAAAATGGCCATAAAACTATTATATAGGTTTAATGCAATGCCAATTGAAATTCTAACAATACATTACACAGAACTAGAGAAAACAATCCAAAAATTCATTTGGAACCAGAAGTGACCTAGAATAGCAAAAGAAATTTTAGGCAACAGAGATATGGCTGGGGGTATTACAATCCCCAATTTGAAACTCTAGTGCAAAGCTACTGTGATAAAAACGCCATGGTACTGGCAAAGAAACAGACCCAAGGATCAGTGGAATAGATTACAAGATGCAGAATCAACTACAGATATGCTCAGCCATTTCATCTTTGACAAAGGAGCCAACCACCCTCATTGGAGGAAAGATAGCCTATTTAATAAATGGTGTTGGAAAAACTGTATTTCAACCTCCCAAAGATTAAAACTAGACCCGTACTTATCGCCATGCACTAAATTAAGATCGAAGTGGATTAAAATTTATATACCAAGACAGAAACACTAAATTTGCTGGCAGATAACTTAGGTAGAACTCTTGAAGACATTGGTATAGGAAAAGACTTTATGAACAAAATCTCAGTGGCACGGAAACTTGAACAAAGAATCAACAACCGGGGTCTTTTCTTATTAAAAAGCTCTGCATTGCAAGAGAAACCACCAACAGAGCTAAGAGACAACCTACAATGTGGGAAAAAATTTTCGGCAACTGTACCTCAAAGAATTGAAAAAAATCAGACACCTCCCCCCCCCAAATTCAAAGACCCAATTCAAAAATGGACATCTGAAAAGAACAGACATTTCTCAGACAGAGAAGTAAAAGCAGCAAATAAACATGTGAAAAAATGTTCAACATCACTGGTTATTTGAGAGATGCAGATGAAAACGACACTGAGATTCCACCTCACTCCAGAAAGAATGGCTGTTATAAAGAAATAATCTAATAATAAATGGTGGCGGGGTTGTGGAGAGAAAGGAACCCTTCTCCATTGTTGGTGGGAGTGCAGACTGGTGCAATCACTGTGGAAATCAGTATGGAGATACTTCAAAGAACTAGGTTTAGAGGTTCCATTTGACCTAGCTATCCCCCTCCTGGGTATCTTCCCAAAAGAATTAAAAGAATCATACCACAGAGATATAAGAGTGCCCATGTTTATAGTGCCAGTTTGTAATAGTGAAAGCTTGGAAACAACCCAAGTGCCCATCAACAGGAGACTGGATAAAGAAGATGTGTTTTTTTTATATAAAATGAATACTACTCAGCCATAAAGAACCAGAAACTAGAGACATTTATAGCTAAATGGATGCATATTGAGGCCATCCTCTTAAGTGAAGTAAATAGGACACATACGTGTAAATACAGAATAGTTTCTCTAGTGTGAGAAGCTGAAAGTGTAATTAAGGATACACATGGGTGAAATTGCCTAACAGCATGTTTCTCAGATTGTGTTTCCATCTTGTGTCATATGACTGTATCGAAATTTAAATTAGGGAGAAGCTTGGCTTATGTGGAGTATGCTAGCTAACTCAAGTTTTCTTCCAGACAATTATTTGTTCATTGCTGGTTTTGGGGATCTTTCTGAAACAAATCACACCCTCTGGTGTCTTGTTTGTACTTGAGTTGTTTTTTTAAGTTATATGGAAAAATGTTTTAGTGCTTTTCAGTTTTGTTTTGGTTGAGTTCTACTGTATTTGAATATTATTGTAGTTTTTTTCCCTTGCATTGTTCTTTCAATGGCTTTAATTTATGTATGTGTGTGTGTGTGTGTTTGATAATAAAGTTGTTTTTTAAAAACATTTTTTTAAAAGTTGGTTAGCAAAGGTGAAGCAGGACTTAAAAAGGAACAAAACCAAGTTTCCCCAACCTAAGCAATATGGCTGTTGTTCTTTGATCTAATACATAATAAAATCACTAAGTTACTAATAAAATCAGTAACTTTATCCATGTAAGTAAAATTTTATAACTTCCTCTTCTCATAACATCCTATTTTTACCCAAGTAAGGCCACTGGAATATGTTAAGTTACAAAACTGTCATGGTTTGACAAACTGCCTTCCTGCTCGCCCAACCCCAAATTACACACTACTAGATAGATCAACCCCTCAGCAACATGTATAAAACTGGAGTCCTTCCTGTGTTCAGGGCTCAGCCTTTCTTTGTTCAGGGATCAGACCTTTGTATATGAGTCTGTTGAGTCAGTGTACACCTAAAATAAATCCTCCTGTTTCTCCTGTGGTCTCTCCAGTCTCTTGAATCCTGCAAAAAAGGAAAGAGGCATATGTAGCAGGATCTAAGAAATTTCAAAATATAGATCTTCCATTGCTTTTCTCTTTATAAAGTGATAAAAGCATTATGCTCTTGACATGGGTGTTTGATAATACATACATGCATGGAACATTGCTAACTGGTATAGCTTTCCAGAATCTTTAAAAAAACTGCCTTAAATACATATGATAGATTCTTCCAGGGACTGATCTCAACCTTCCATCCCCCTGGAGACAAGATCACATCATGTGACCCCAAACCTCCACATGAAGTCATATTGTGTGAGATTATTTGGTGTGCCCAGCCACACTCTCAATTACATGTTAGGATCTCCAGCTGAACCAAGTTCCCAGTCAATCAAAAATATTTCAATATGCATGACATTCAAAAGTCTGAGTGATTACATCACATAACTCAAGTATAAAGACCAGACTTCTCTTTGAGCAAACTTGTATTTTTTTTTATTAACTTTATTGATACATTTTAGGTATGCAATACAGTTACAGTCATCATTGGGATCTTGTACCTTACATGATATATCTTGGTTCTTATTTTTTCCCCATTCCTCTGCCCTCCCTTCACCCCCTCCACCCTTCCCTATTTACAAAGACTTTGTTTCTATTTTTTTCCTTTTCTCATATTAGCAAACTTGTATTCTTTAATACATACATCAACATAGCTATGCTATTAGACATCACTGACATCACTTGAACCTCTAAAAATACTTCTGAAAACAAATTACTTTCTACAATTTATTTCAACATTCCTGTTAAATTCATAATATGATACACCCTTCATTTACTCAGATTTGCATACCCCAAAATAGGTATTATATGTCTTACCAAAACACTTGAATTGACCAATGTATTTTACATTAATTGTCCAAGAAAAAGTGATTTCTGTAATAGTAACTATTCAAGTATATGACATATCACTTAAAATAATGACTCTATAAAAGACCATGGTGGTAAGGAATGCTTAATTTAGACCATTAATTGAAAAAAGAAAAAATTTCTGATTATATGAAAGCTATATCTTTTTCCAAATAAGGACAGAGTAGAATAAGTAATTTTTTGTAAAGAACCTTTTCTATGGCAGCATTTTTTTATTCATTAAGTTTATTGGTACATTTTAGATATACAGTATGATGACATTCATCATTGGGAATTTGTACCTTTGCATGATATATCTTTTTTCTCATTTTTTTCCTAATTCCCCTGCCTCTCTTCAACCCCTCTACCCCTCCCTATTTACAAAGACTTTGTTTCCATTTTTTTTTCCTTTTCTCATATTTATTCCTTTCCATTCTTTCCTTTCCCCTACCCCTTCCATTTCCCCTTCCCCTTTGGACCTTTTCTTCCTATTTCACATTATCTATTATACCTTTTAGTCCTTTTTTATACTTTCAGTTTCTCACACCAGAGAAACTATTTGGCATTCACACATGTGTGTTTTATTTATTTCACTAAAGAGCAAGGCCTCAGTGTGCATCCATTTAGTTATGTAAAACTATTATTTTTATCTACAAAGATGTTTGTTGCAGCATTACTTATAGTGAAAACACAGAATAGATTCATTATTTGACCACAAAGGGAGTGGTTTCATGCATTGTGTTACATTCTACAGAAATCCAAGAATCAGTATAGGAAATAAATACCATAGAGTCACATGGTTGTGGTTTTACATATGTACCCTGTTATTTCTAGCTTTTCCCATTCTCTCACTGGAATCCCTTTCCAGTCTTTCATTCCTGCCCCATACCCCCTACACTAGGATGGGATGCAAAGACCTGAATGGAGGCTGCTTGTGATGGTGGTGCTGACCCCTCTCAAAGCACTTATCAAGCTGTCCACTCACAGGCCTGTCTTCCCTATGAGTGTGTGTGTGTTGTTTATCTGCTCATATATACCAAAGATTCAATAAACACGTGTTAGTGACTGATTACTTTCTGTGACTTTGCACAGCTCTCTTTTATCCTGTACTTCCAGTGTAGTCTCAAAGTTTTCCCAGTAGGGAAGTCTGCATCACAAAACCTGTAAAAACCCTCAGGTCCCCCTGCTTCCTTCTGATTATTATACTTCTGGTCAACTTCTCTCAGTCCTGAGACTGGGTTCTTTATATGTGGACAACCTCTGGAATCTAAAGTTGGGTTCTCATAACTATCCAACCAGTTAACAAAGAGTAGTAAAAATGATCTCTCCATAGAGGTTGTCTGCTACTTTCTAAGTAGAGGGGCTCTCTGCTAACTCATCACATCCAAAGTCCTCAAATGGACTCGAGTGGGCTCCCTGCTCCCCTGTCAGCAGAAATTATGCCAGTGTACAATCTTTTCAATGACTGACATAGTATGAACATCGAGGACAGGTTCTGAACACTCCATTTTATGCCTTGGTTCAGTATCTACTACAGTATTACCTATACTGTTTGAGAAAGCAAAATCTGTAGAATTCTATTTGGACTGTCTACTTGTACTCTGGACTTTCAATTTCTTCTGCTTACAAAATGAGCAGCATTAGACCTGTAGCTTGGATTTTACACACAGCAATGCATATAACACCTACTACAGAATGCTGCCCATGCTGACATTTTACAAAGATTAAATAAATGTCTGTTCCTGACCATTAATCTTACTGTGATTGTGGTCAGGGCATGAGGCATTTGCACTTGGTGTCCAGCTGTGAACGACCTTTTACTGAAAAAGTCTATGAACTCAATGGATCCAGTAGGGTAACTTCTCAGCATTCTTTCCTTTCTGGTGGCCCCTTCCCACCTCTGCTCCAAGAGTAGATCATGATCATTTATGGCCACACCTAGCAAATGGTGCAGAAAGAGCAGTATGACAATGAAATCTTAATGCTTCAGTTACTGCGCAAAGCCAACCTATGGCTGTGAAGGGACAAGTTGATGTTGGGGACCGAATGGAAAGGGGAAGAACCCGGGCCCTGATGACATCATTGAACCACTGAAGCTGCTGTTTCTTCTGATTAACAAGCATCCTTTGTTAAAGCCAGTTTGAGTAGGGGTTTCTTCCAATTACAGCCAAAAGCAGTCTGACTCTTATTTACTTTACTGATGAAGTAGTAGTTTAAAATACTGAATGTTCACTTGAATCTAAGTTTCTAATACAGTCCTTTATTCAGCTTTCCAAGATGCTTCTGTATCCCTGGTTTATCAAGCAAGTAACTTTCTTCTGAATGCACTTGCTGAAGAGAATGGTCATCTGGTGGGATGAGGAGCCTGGTCCAGCATAGGCTGGATTTCTGGGCAGCCCTTTGCTCACTAAATCAGGTGACAGAGACAGAGACAGGAATGCCCAAGTCATGCCTATGTGCTGCAGTGGCTGGGAGGTGCACTGTGTTGGCGCTCCACTAGGTAATACTCTTGAAGATATTGGTGTATTGGTGTAGAAGATATTGGTGCAGATATTTCACAAACAAAACCTCAGTCACAAGTGAACTAGCAGAAAGAATCAACAAGTGGGATCTCATCTTATTAAAAAGCTTCTGCACAGCAAGAGAAACCACCAGCAGTGTGAAGAGACAACCCACAATGTGGGAAAAAAAGTCTTCACCTGCTGTTCCTCAGACAAAGGTCTACTATCTAGAATCTATACAGAACTTAAAAAAAAATTAGACCTCCCAAATGTAAAGACCCAATTTGAAAATGGTCATCTGAAATGAACAGACATTTCACAGACAAAGAAGTAGAAATAACAAATAAACATATGAAAAAATGTTCAATATCACTGGTCATTCGAGAAATACAAATGAAAACAAAGTTAAGATTTCATCTCACTCCAGAAAGAATGGCTGCTATTATGAAATCAAGCAATAACAAATACTAGCAGCGTTGAGGGGGAAAAGGAACTCTTCTCCACTGTTCGTGAGAGTGTAGACTGGTGCAACCACTGTGGAAATCAGTATGGAGATACCTCAAAGAACTAGGACTGGAAGTCCTATTTGACCCAGCTATTCCCCTGTCAGGTATCTCCCGAAAAGAATTAAAAGAATCATACCAGAGCAATATATATGTACCCATGTTTATAGCAGCACAGTTTGTATTAGCTAATACTTGGAAACAGCCCAATTGCCCATCAACTGGAGACTAGATAAAGATTTTTTTATATATAAAATGGAGTACATCTGAGCAATAAAGAATGAGAAACTAGAGACAATTATAGCTATATGGTAGTAATTTTTAATGAAATTCCTTTTGTAAAATTCACAATACCCAGAGAGTTCTTTTTTTTTTTTTTACCAGGGATTGAACTCAGGACCTTGCGCCTGTGAGGCAAGCAGTGGCACCACTGAGCTAAATCCCCAGCTTTCTATAACTTTTATTTTAATAACTTTTATTTTACAGGGGAAATATGTTAATATCTAAGGGCAGCCTAGCTTACAAAAGTCACTGCATGAAATTTTAGGTAATGGATATATAAGGGGTGATTGAAAGATGCAGTGAATGTTTAAATTAAGAAAAACTTGTTAAAGACACATTGCCAAGAATGACTGAATAATTGTGTTCTGAGAGGAAGTAGTTTGAGTATTTTAGGAAAGATGAATGGTAATGAATTTTCATGGTAATAAATATTTTAAATTTAAATTTTAATTGTATTTTTTATCTCACCAAGTATATTTGAATAGCATCCTCGTTGCCAATACATCATCCTGTAATATTGCTATGCAACTCTGTAAGAGGAAAATTACTGCCCAGCCTCTGATTTTATTTGGAACTTTTCTTTTTCAAAAATATATAAATGGAAAATATATAAAATCATATTTTGATGCCAGCTATAATAAACAGAATCCTTCAAATGAAACAAAATTAACTAAATATAATTAAGCTATTTCAATATATATTTATTTGTACATGCATACACAAATACACACACATACATAAATATGTGTGTTTATTTAACAGAGATAACACTTATGTGGTAGGATCATCTATCATTTTTCCACTGCTAGAGATAGAACCTAGGGTCTTACATGTCATTGCACTTACCCAAGGGCTTCAATTCTTCTGCAATATATTCATTTATGTTAATATAATGTAAAGTTATCTTTTTGAACCTCAGAATTCACATTTGTATATTATGAAAGAAACATAGTGTTGCTTTAGGATTAAATGGGTTAAAATGTGTGAAGAACTTTAAAAAAATCTTACCATCTCCTGAACTTTATTTTTAGATTAATCATAATAATAATGATTATAATGATATTAACTTTTGTTTATCCTGTTCCAATATATCAAAGAAATTTTATGACTGTCTAAAATTTCCCTCATTTTTTTCACAGAAAATTTAAATTTCCATTCTAAATTTATGAATAAGGATATTTTTGAAAGTCATTTATTTAGCTAAGGAGTTGATGAAATCCTATAAAATTAAAAATAACCATATTTATATAATTATGTAAATTCACTATTTCAAGTTTGATTTCATGTTATGATATAATAGCATAAAATTTAGAAGATAATATTTTTCAATAGAATATAAAGTATAAATAATGAAATTAATATCTAAAAACAATAGACCATTTAAATTATATAGGTAGTTTAACAATATTTGTTTAAAAAAGTCATTTTAATATAATAGAATGTTTAAATATGAGAAAGTTAGTTGATTGTTTAAAATTGATTGTTTAAAATGAAAAAATATCATTAGGATAAAGTTCAATTTGTATCGACACTGAATAAAATAATTTAGTCCTCTGATGGACTGAGATGTGAATGGAAGTAGATATTCAGCAATATAAACTAAAAGTAAAGTGCATATACTAAGGAAGTTTTAATTTTTAATGATCTGATGGCTTTGAAGGGATTAAAATTGTTACATTTTGATAACATTTATTTATTTTTCATGCTTAATAAGAATTACTGACATTTTCATTTTTTTCTAACATATAATTTATTTTTCATTTGAAAAGCATAGAAAACTTTACTATACTGAAATTCACCATTCATCAGTTCTCAAGTGAAGGAAATAACTGCCTGTCAAATTACTTAGAATGTATTAATGCAAATTAGTTTTACTTTGCCTACTTATATTTCTAGGAGAAATTTAATAGAAAGCTCATATACCAAATATATTACTGCATTTTAAGCTAATAAATAGCTTCTGAGCTCAACTCACCAGGGTATACTGGGGTAGGCACACTGTTTAATGCAGATCACAGTTTGACTCTTGGTACCGCAATCAGGATGAAAATAAAACTTCATGGAGTACTGATCTCTACAGGATTTTAGAGCCTGTTTTAAAGAAAACATTAGCTCCAGGTAAATACTGAGAAATAATACAGAAAATTAGTGTTGAAATAAATGGGTTAAGAAAAGAAAACTATAAAAGTGTTAAAAAGAAGAGTTTACTTGCAAATAATCTAAAGAATCTTCAATTAAGAACAGTAAGATTATTTTGAGCATAGAATTAATAGAAAGTAAGTTTCTTTAAAAATAATTTCAAAGTGCAATTTTGAATAGTGGAAACAGTATTACATAAATACCACATATATGTATGTATTTTTCTCACTCGATTTTAGATATGAGATAATAGTAATATGTTATTCAATATTTCTCTTACTTATTTACTTATAATATTTCTGTTCACATTACCTTAAAACAGAATATATTCCAGGAAGAGCTTTTGTTAGTAGTACTAGAATGTGAACATTCAAATGGGTAATTTTTAAGGTCTATCTTCTATTTCTCTCAGAGGTATTTGTCTTAATTGAATAAACCATCTTCCTTATTTTTGCCACAAAATGACTTAAAAATCATGTGAACCAAATTCAAATAAGAAAAGAAGGGAAGGACAAAGAACTTATGGAAAAAAGAAAATAAAAACTGAATAAGGGGAATACACACACTGTGTATTTTATTTTTAAAAATTTGAATCTACAATTTATAATATACACCAGCTATGACAAAGAAACTGGCAAATTAAACAAATATGGAAGACCTTACTTAAGACTAATGGGGCCAATGATATTGCAATAGTCAATGCTACTGAGTCACATAATGGAAACTAGTGGAAAATTACTAGTGAGCATTCAGGAAGAGTTTGTTCAGTGCAATTATCATCTGTTTACTTATTGGTACTTATGGAAGTTAGAGTCATACTTTCCAGGAGACATGTTGATACTGTCATATGAGATATATATTTATGTAATATTTTAAGCATTCCATTACTATGGCTGTAAAATGTTTATACTAATGCTTTGCTGCATCTGTTGAATTTATGCACTGAAGTTACAATGAAATAGCTTTAATTTTCCATTGGGTATCAGTAACAGTGTCAATTAAATTTTCAAAGATTGCATTTTTACTTACTGAGTAATGAGGGAGGGGAACATCTTACATGTCCAAGTCTCCTGCGGCATCTCTCAAAGTTTATAATCTATTCCTGTTATTAAAGTTTTGTAAAGATAAATATCTGTACTGTTTTCAGAGACCAAGATAGATAACTATGTCTGTCAAATGCTAGACAAAATCTGGCAGAATAAAGCATGACACACTCTCTAAATATATGCACTCTGTTTTTTCTTTAGTGTGCTTTATGTGAAGTCTGGCTGTAAATTCAGGAAACATTCTGACTTCTGAGGAAAGTGGCATTGCCAGTAACACAACAGTGTGGCTCTTTCTCATTCTAATATTTGCATATAGTTAGTAAAGCAAGTGCTCTTTTCATAATGTTCTAATTCTAGAACAGTAGTTCTTAATACATTCTTAGAATTACTTATATAAATATCACCTGTAATTTATGTTTAAAATGCAGAATATCAGGCCCATTTTAACACTGCAACACTAAAGATGAGCCTCAAGAATTTCTATTTTTTTTTAAAGTTGTTTTAGATTTTGTGGTTTTACTCTATTTTTTTTTAATTGTTAAAGTTTGATTAAATAAAAATCTACCCAGATTTCTTAAGTCAAATTTTTCCAAATAATTTATTATATTTTATTACCTTTTGTATGAGATCTTGCTATAGATCCATTATGTTCAATGACTAAAGTATTGGTCTACAAAATTTTATGAATAAAATTAAACTATTTTATTCAGATGGGCACTAATTTAAAGACTCAAAAAAAAGAAGATGAAGTAGCTCAGATTTTATAACCCACCAAAAAATGAAATCAAATCTCCATCTGACATATATAAATTTGAATTTAAGCAATCCATTAATCCTCTTTAGAACTTAATATCATTTAGTTTTTAAAAAGAAATTATACAACAGAATTGCATTTTTAGTAGCATATTTAAGTAACAGAGATCTTATTCCACAAAAGACACAGTTTAATAACACATTAAACTTACTTACTGAGGAATAAAATTTACCTCTATGTTACATTTCATGATTGATGGTATAATTAAAAGATAAAGTGGTTACACATTGAGTTATACTACACACAGCAACGCACACACATACACATAATATTCTACTGATACTATAAAATGCCATGGATTTATAGAAGTTGAGTAATAACAATATGTTTCTACATTTAGTCACATATAGACTCACAAATAAAACTGATATATGAGTCAAATATTAAGAACTTGATAGATTAAAAACAATGAGAAAGAATAAATACAACCAAAGATGAAGACACTAGGGATGAACACATGCACATTGCCTAAAAGAAAAATTAAATAGCTTGGTACAACTGCAAAAAATATGTCCTCATAAGTGGTAACAGAAATCACTAAAATGTATATAACATCCCAGGACTTTTACCACTAATTGAGTAGCAAGAACTTTTGAATGACTTTTACAGTAGAGGCTTCCAAATCTTAGCAGTTTTAGAATTACAACTGCCATGGTAATGAGAAAAATGATTACTAGTGGAAAAGACTGAAACCATATGCGCAGTCTAAAATCAAACTCTGTGTACCTGTCCCACTCTTCCCTCTACATCCATGCTCTGTTAATATTTAGATAATTTCAAAATCTTTACAGTCTCTTCTTTTTAACCTCCTTTACCAACTTACTTTAAATGTGGATCATTTGAAGATGGATCAATTGTATATACCAATTAAAGATGCCTGTTTCATGCATTAGTCTTCTAATACTTCATCAGTATCCACTGTTCTCCTCTTTCATGCATTGCTATTTTGCAACTGTATTTACTTATTTCTAGTATAAAGCTAATCATATCTAATATACTTGCTCTTCTATAGCTACATATCTACAGTAAACAACTAACTTATGAAAATTATCATGGCTTTTTATTTCTATTTAATTTGGTCTAAAAATATAAATATACTGATCTCTATGTAATTTTTCAGTGTCATGTCTTATGTGTAGTCCTCAATAACTCATGTAGCCTCTTAACTCATGAAATTCTTCAGCTTCCTCTTGCCCCACCTCATTTCATCCTGTTCTACTTTGGCTGTCATTTTACTTTCATGAATACCATGCATCCCTCTTTAATAGGCTGTTTATATTCATGACAGTTCATTTTCATTCTCCCTTCACTGGGTTGGCTTTATCACTCAAACCTCAAGTAAATATTAACTATCTTGGGAAAGGTTTTTTTGTCCCCTTGCTAAGTCACATACTTCATTAACAATTTTAATATCAGCTTGTATCCCTCCTTTCATGGACCCATTTATAATAAGTAAAATATCTATTCCATAGTAAACTATAAATTATAGATTTCCATCTTAGTCATTTTCATTTGACAGGAGTGACTGGGGGTGTAGCTTAGTGGTAGAGTGCTTACCTAGCACACACAAAGCCCTGGATTCAATCTTCAGTAACACACACACACACACACACACACACAATATTTTCCATTTGCCAGATGTAGCAAAGTACCTGGCACAAGCAGGAGTCAATAAATAATTTTAGTCAGGTATAGTGGTGGTGCAGCTTGTATTCCCAGACCTCCGGAGGCTGAGGTCGGAGTTTGAGGCCAGTCTGGACTACATAGTGAGTTCAAGGCTAGCCTGGAATATGCAGCTGGACCTCTCAAAAACCAACCAACCAACCAAACAAACAAACAAACAAACAAGAAGAAAGTTTGATTTGACGTTTGGATGGTAGCATAAAAACAAGAAGTTAGAAAGTCCTATATATGGTAGAGAGGAAAAAATAAATGAACAGGCATTTTATAGTGAAAATAGGGAATGAGAATAAATGAAATAATATCTCTAGTCCTTAGTGTCTGACTAGATATTCAGTGGCTCATTAGATGTTAGCATTTGCACGCTAGCAACTCCCTGTTGGTGTCTTTTCATGACAGTCTGTTGCACAATCATAAGCTTAATCTTTTTCTTTTGTCTTCTTCTTTGAATTAATTCAGCCATATTTCTTTATTTTCCCCTTTGTTTTCCCAGAAATTGCCTAAAATAATTATAGAAACTGTCATAATGTGAACTTTGGCAGTATAAATTCCTTGTGTCAAACCACATTTATGCTCTAATGATGACTAAAAGTATTTCTCTATCTTCCTTGGTCTATCCCACTGGTATGATGGCCAAATTTTTATCTTCTCACACTCTTATCTTCCCAGTCTTTCACTAACAGAAATAAATTGCATATACATTTCTTTTAAAGAAGAGAAAATTTTAAAAGTTACCTATGCTTAAAATTCAGGGAATATTCAAATAAAAAGTAAGACTAATATATTTTTTAAAGTAAATATAATCTCTGAACATAATTTTCATATTAAATAAGAGTGGATAATTCATGTATTATATATCTGTTCAATATATATTGTTTTATGTTTGACATGCTCTTGGTAATGGAAAATAAAATGGCAAACAGAACTCAGTTCTTTCAAAATGCTTTCATCTTAGTAAAGACAGACATTAATCTAATAATTGCAATTTCTTACAAAGAAAGAAAAATGCACTTAGTGGTATAAAGATATATAACAAAATAGCATTCATAAGACTCCTTGGTGATTCGTAAATATAGAGAGAATTTCCTAGAGAGCGACATTGGAATGAAATCTCTTAAAAAATACAAAAAAATACAAAGCTAATGATTAGTGAACAAATATATAAAGACCACAGAAAAGTAAGATGCCAGAACGATAGCTGACCCAACTATCTATCTCCAAATTAGTCCTTTGCTGCTTGTCATCGTAGAATAAAAAATGTAAAAATTGGTTTTGTCTCTTTGATTGGCTTTTTATTAGTTATTTAGAAATAACTCATACTACCTTTGATTAAAAGATCTTAGCACTCTAAACATAGCTCTCAAGCCACTTGTAGAAGAATGATTCAAAACTTAAATACTAAATTTTGGTCAGCATAACAAGTTAAATAACTTTCTGTATAATTTCTTATAATGCTTATTGGTAAAGAAAAGGTATACACTTACTTTTTTAATGTTTCATAAAAGTACATCTCATCGCTTCTCGACCTTTTGGCTAAGATCAAGTATAAAAGTACATCTCATCATAAGTTGAAAAATGTTCTCATGGGGTACTCAGAAACAAGTAAAATTATACAATTAATTTGTACTAGCACTTTTTAAGTACAGATTCAATATCTTGCTATATAGTATCCATAGGTCTCAAAAAGTAGTATCAACTGCTTGCTGGGTTTGACATTTTATAAACAATTGGAAAACTAGAAAAAAATAACAAATTTAAAGTAAGAGAAAAATGAAGGACACGATGAAATACTTCCTTTTTTAGTTTATTTTCAAAAAGCAATTTTCAAATTTTATATATAAAATTTCACAGTGTTACGGTGATGTACCTTTTCACTGTGTGATAGCATCATGCTCCTGAAAAGAAACTAAAGGGCAATTCTTGCAGTTGAAGGTGACCTTTAGTATGTCTTTTTCTCAGTTCGTTTTCCAGGATTGCCAGGCAAAAACTGAAGAAAATTTAGAGGCAATAACTGCCAGAATTGCACTCTTTTTCTTTCTTTTCCTATACTAAATAATATTGATCTATATCCATCCATTTAATTTTTAAATAATGTGCAAAGAAATGTAATTCTCCAGTTTTCATTCTGTCATGATGAATAATCAGTTTTTCTTTGCCCTGTATTTTACAGCTTCTCAAAAATGCTGTGTCAGTGTCACTTTTCATTAACACATCCAACACATGCTGAATGTTCACATTAATTGTCAGATAACCCTTATAAATGGGAAGCATTCCACTGAGTTGCTTAATAACAAATGATAATCACTGAGCAAAGCAGTCTATACAAATACATTTAATTTGCAAATGCCAAGTGTAAACTTTTTATTCCTATAAAACTAACTTACCCAGTAAAAATATACGTTCAAGACCTTAAATTCATTTGTATCAGTCACTTTAATATGCTTAAACTGTGACTATAAAATCCTTGCCTGTAAAGTAATTATAATATTCTCACAGAGTAAGGGTAATAGAGGCTTTTGCATAATGTGATCTAAAAGTCAGTAAGGAGGTCCAAGACTGGAATCAGAGTAGTAATAAAAATATCCAGAATCAATTTGGAATGTGTGATAAGTCTATTCATGGGCCATTACTTATTTTTCAAATACATATTCAGCCAGGACAGGGGAGTTTTGAAAACTTAAGTGTACTATGCCAGGCGTGATCAATCATTTTAGTAAAAATTTCACCAGAATTCTATTATTTCCAGTTAGATATGTTATAACCTGTACAACTGAATTAAAAAGGATGGAGAGATTAAAATGGAAAAAGTGATTGATAAAGTATTACATGTTAGATATGAATTCAGGGCCATTCTTGATCCACATTGTACAAGTCTTAGTTGTAAATATTTGCTTTTTGCTTTGTAGAGTTGTCCACATTTGCACTCTTAAGTGTGATCTTCATAAATGAAATTTGTGATACACCTTGGATATTAGTGGGGAACAATGTACCAGTTTACTTTTTAAAATTAATTTTATTGGTACATTTTAGGTATACAATATAATGACATTCATCACTGGAAATTTGTACCTTTGCATAATCTATCTTGGTTCTCATTTTTTTCCCCATTCTCCTGCTCTTCCTTCATGTGTAAATACCCAACAGTTTCTCTGCTGTGAGAAACTGAAAGTGTAATTAAGGACTAAAATGTATAATAGATAATGTGAAATAGGAAGAAAAGGGGCAAAGGGGAAGGGGAAGTGGGAGGGGTAGGGGAAAGGAAAGAAGGGAATGGAATTAATATGAGAAAATGAAAAAATGGAAGCCAGTTTACTTTTTGCTACCTCTGCTTATACAAACACAGATCAATAATTTAAAAACATGTGTAAAAGACAGCTTTACACACAACCAAAAAACCCTATTCATGTGAACCAGAAAAATTAAAATCAAGTTGAACTAAATCACAGATACCTGTGAGTTACAATACTGAATGAGGCAGGGCCAGACCAGTCAAGAGACTGATGTTTCTGATAACTGGAATGAATGACATTGTCAATAATATGGAATCCATTCTGTCTCAGAAGGAGTGTTTCATGATGAAACTTTGGGTGACTTGTATTACAAAGTAACTAAATATTCCTTACTACCTATTAGCCTAAATTTGTGGATAAATGAACAAAAGACTTTTATCATCTAAACCTCTCAAATCCCCTTTTAATGGGTTGCATTCAAAATGTTACTGTGAAATATAAATCATTATTTTGACTGTATTCATTCACAGGTTTATAGTGTTTTCTCTCAGGATCATCTTTTGTATAGTAGAAATTTCAATGTGTTTTTAATTAAATTTATTTTCTCTAATACATAATTGATTCTAATTTATATTTTTTCACTTATCATGCTCTATTACATCCAATCTTTCTTAACATGATAGTTCCATCATTTGAGACAGTCTTCTATTTATTCTAAAATGTCTTAACTTATCCAAATAGGGAATATCAGGTTTTTATGCTATGAATTTTGTAAATATTCATAATGGCTTCATCCCAGCATGTATCATACATTTTTGTAGGAAAAATTTATGGAGAGAAAGAAAGATTCTGTCTAAGAGAGACAGAAGGGGAATCGTAAAGTGGGCTGCCCACCCACCCCACTCTACCAAGATGTTTTATACAGCAAAGCCATGGGGTGAGGTGGGTACAAAGTGGGACAAAACTATAAGACCCAATGGAAATTTACAAGGTGGGCATGAGGTGGGACAAAACCATGACCAACCAATAAGATTACAAGTACTGTCACCCAGGTAATATTGATTAAATGGGGGTCAAATGGGGGAGCAAGTCACATAGCAAGCATACAAGGATTTTTAGTAAGGGTAGGTCAGGGATATTTCCTGGAGAGGCTGGGTTAAGACCTTGGCCCCCACCCAGGTGATTGATACCTGTTTAGAATATCAATCACTGCCATTCATCCTAATGGGTGTGGTAGTTTCTCTCCTTTTATAATGCTAGCCATCAGTGAATGTGTCTTCACTGTCCTCCTTGTTGGCTCCTTGTGGGCTGCCCTGTCTAACTGCCTACAAGATATCTAATTAATTTACCTATGGGCAATATTCCTGGCTCTGAAGAAGTTCCCCTAACTGCTGTGAGGGGGCAAAGGATGAAAACTGCTCTGGCTACTTCCAGCTGAAGAGGGTCGTAGTTGTGATCAGCAGTCAGAGTTACTCTACAGAGGGTCTATCTAAAGGCCTTCGATGGGTGCCAGTCATCCTGGTAGCTGTATAGCTTTGAGTCTGGAGGAAACAAAGCCAAAGAAATAGTTAAGAATACATGTATCCTATGAAATTGTAAATGTGATGAAGTTTTCAAAAAAAAATCTACTTGCTTTATTTTTCAAATTGTCAATGTGGGACTGCATAACTTTGTAATCATAAAACTCTCCTAGCCCCAACTGTGATTGAATGTGAGTTAATAGATACAGATGTTTGTTAGTTCAGGGACACTAGATAAGATCTATATCAGCCATAACTGCTATCTATAGAACAGTCTACAAACATCTGCTGACCATCAGTACGTGCCAGCTGACCACTAACCTTTGCTCCTCTTCTGTAAATTTTGCCTGTTAACTTCCCCTACAACCCCCTATAAAAAGAGCCTCGGACTCTGAGCTAGTGGCCTCTCTAAGCTACTTTGCTTTGGGAATGCCATCTGGCCAGACTAAGGTCTGTTTTACTTTCCAACTTGTCCGGTGTGTTCCTTCCCGGATGTTCTCCGCTGCAGTCAGCTCCTTGGAGCGTTTGGTAAGGCCCTTGGTCTTACAGTCAAGATAGGCTTAACCGTATGCAAGCTCAGAAAGAAATAATAGACATATCTGATCTACAAAACATGTGACAGAGTCATCTCTTCCTCATTCTCTCTGTGAATTATATCTGTACACCTGGGGACACAAACAGACAAACCAGAAATGTATAAAACTATTGCTTAGGGATCCCAGAACTGAAAGAAAAAGTACAAAATTTCATTCAACTTCCTAACTAACAGAAGAATCATACTCTGTTTGAAATTTCTTGGATCATTATAGCAAAGAACAGAGCTTATGCAAGTTAATGCCCTCTTCCCCCTAATCACCACTCAAGCTCACACAGGAGTCCAGTTGACAACACCAGATAAGGTAATCAAAACTGACAAGAAAGATCAATTTAATGATAGGCCAATAAAAGGCCACTAGAAGAAATACTCTCTTTTCTTACTGAGCCCGTTATTTTCCTCTCTTAAACAGAGAAACCACATGGCTGAGGGTCATCCCAAAGTCGGATTATGATATTGCTACTACAATGCCATGCACTAGAGATATTCTTTGTCTTCATGGTTGAAAATTTTTTTTCATTAAGTTTCTTGGTACATTTTACGTGTAAAATATGATGACATTCATCATTGGGAATTTGTACCTTTACACGATATATCCTGGTTCTTATTTTTTCCCATTTCCCTGCCCTCCCTTTAACCACTCCACCCCTCCCTATTTACAAAGACTTTGTTTCCATTTTTTCTTTTTTCATATTTATTCCTTTCCTTTCTTTCCTTTCCTTTCCTTTTTTTTTTTTTTTCTTTCTTTTCCTTCCTCTACCTCTTCCCCTTCCCCTTTGGACCTTTTCATCCTATTTCACATTATCTATTGTACATTTTGAACCTTATTTACACTTTCAGTTTCTCACACCAGAGAAACTATTTGGTATTTACACGTGTGTCTTATTTATTTTGTAAGACCGAGGGCCTTACCAAACGCTCCAAGGAGCTGGAGTGGAGCACACCCGGGAAGGAACACACCGGCCATGTTGGGAAACAGACCTTTATTAGTCTGGCCAGACGACACTCCCGAAGCAAAATAGCTCAGAGAGGCACCTGGCTCAGAGTCCGAGGTTGTTTTATAGGGGGTTAAGGGGGGGGGGTTAACATGTGGATTCACAGAAAAAAAAAAAAAGAACAAAGGTTAGTGGCTCATTGTCACATGCTGATGTTCAGCAGACATCCTGACTGACAGTTACGACCACCCTGTTTACAGATTGTCCTATAGATACTGGGCCCCGGGACATTTGGATTTAGGGCAAACAGATGGCTGAGTAACCTTGCCCTATTACTGATTGTCCAGTGTCCCGAGGCAAACACACTCCAACCATCAAATTTACAACAGAATCTAGGGGAGTAATTAACTTTTGAATCACACAGTCCCACATATTTCACTTAAGAATATGGCTTCAATGTGCACCCACTTAGCTATGTATATCTCTAGTTTCTCATTCTTCATGGATGAGTAGTACTCTATTTTATTTAAAAAAACACATCTTGTGGGACTGTGTGATTCAAAAGTTAATTACTCCCCTAGATTCTGTTGTAAATTTGATGGTTGGAGTGTGTTTGCCTCGGGACAATGGACAATCAGTAATAGGGCAAGGTTACTCAGCCATCTGTTTGCCCTAAATCCAAATGTCCCAGGGCCCAGTATCTATAGGACAATCTGTAAACAGGGTGGTCGTAACTGTCAGTCAGGATGTCTGCTGAACATCAGCATGTGACAATGAGCCACTAACCTTTGTTCTTTTTTTTTTTCTGTGAATCCACATGTTAAACCCCCCCCCTTAACCCCCTATAAAACAACCTCGGACTCTGAGCCAGGTGCCTCTCTGAGCTATTTCGCTTCGGGAGTGCCGTCTGGCCAGACTAATAAAGGTCTGTTTTCCAACATGGCCGGTGTGTTCCTTCCCGGGTGGTCCTCGCTGTAGCTAGCTCCTTGGAGCATTTGGTAAGGCCTTGGTCTTACATTCTGAAGGCACCACTGGGATCCTCGGGTGTGCTCCACTTCAGCTCCTTGGAGCATTTGGTAAGGCCCTTGGCCTTGCATTCTGGAGGCACCGCTGGGATCCCTGGGTGTGCTTCACTATAGTCAGCTCCTTGGCGCGTTTGGTAAGGCCCTTGGTCTTACAATCTTCTTTATCCAGTCTCCAGTTGATGGACATTTGGGCTGTTCCCAAGTTTTAGCTATTACAAAATGTGTTGCTATAAACATGGGTGTGCATATATTTTTGTGGTATGATACTTTTAATTCTCTGGGAAAGAAACCCAGAAGGGAAATAGCTGGGTCAAATGAAACATCTAATCCTAATTTTTTAAAATTTAATATCTCCACCCAGGAATACACTGCAGCCCAGCAGAATGAAACCAAGTTTATTCCCTCGAGCAGCAGTAAGCAAAAATTTGAAGCCCAAATGCCATGAAATAAACAACAAAAACAACAGCAAAAAAACTAAATAGTAACTAAAAATTGAAAGTGGTCTTGTGATTGGAACAACACTCAACAAAATTGGCCAGAAAATAAAGAGGATGATGTCTGGCTCAAGTAAAATTTCTAAAAGAGACCAAAAATCTACTATGATTCATAAAATATCTAGGATACATTGAAATAGAAGTATCCTAATAACCAGAAAAATCAGAATTTCAATTAGAAAAAACAATCTATGCTAACTATAGGATCAAACAAATGTTGAGTTTATTTGACAAAGATTTTAAAGCAGCCATCATAAACATGATTCAGTCGGTAATTACAAATTCTTTTGTGACAAATGAAAAAGGGAAAATTCCACCAAAGAAATGAAATTGTAGAAACTAAATTATATCACTGAAACCAATTTCAGAAACAAAAATTTTTAAAAATCTTTGGCAGAAACAGGATGGAGAATATAGAGGGCCCAATAATTAAACTAAAGGAAAATAAAGAAACTACTGAGTTTGAATGATAAAAATAAATTAAACTGAAAAACTTGTGGAAAAATAAGATTTCTAGAAACCAGTTAAATAATAATAGGAGATCAAACATTTTATTAGAATGCAAGGAGAAAAAAAAGAAAGGCTTAAAATCTAAGTTTTCCAAAAAATGTGTAGATCAAAAAATTGAGCAAAACTCAATAAAGAAACTCAGAGAAATCTATGCTCAGAAATATAATTTAATTTCTGAAGATTTCAGTCAAAGTAAACACCTTGAAAATAACTAGAGACAAATGATGCTATATTTCCAGAGAAACAATTTGAAGGAGAGTGGATTTCTTACCTAAACTATGGAAACCGAAAGAAATGGCACAATATTTTCCAAGTGTCCAAGAGTAGACAAGGAAAAAAAAAATTGGGGCCTGGAGTTTTCATTCAGTGGTAGAGCACTATTATTCCCAAAGCCCTTTGTTTATTCCCCAGCATGGGTAAAAAAAAAAGAAACTATCCATTTGAATTTTATAAACAGCCGAATTTTTTTTCCAAAAAATTTGAGGAAATATAGTATCAGAAGAAGAAACACTGACAGAATTTGCCACTTCATTCAGCAGTAGCTAATGGAAATTGTTTTTATGTATTTTTTATTTTTTTGGTTTTTTTGTACTGGGGATCAAACTCGGGACCTTGCCCTTGTAAGACAGGCAGAAGAACTACTGAGCTAAATCCCCAGCCCTACTGGGAATTGTTTACAGAATAAAAACTATAAATGCAACAATCTCGGATCATTACAAAAGAAAAAAATAGAATACAAATATGAGTGAACAATATACTCCCCTTCTTATTATTTCTCTAAATAAACTTGATATTTCAAAAGAGATGTACAGCAATATGGTGCTTATAATAATAATATCTGAAAGGAAGCAGGATAAACACTTAAGTGGAAGCAAGAAATCCTCATTTACCGTGCAGTAGTATGCTTTGATTTCAGTAGACTGATAATCAAATGTGTACTGTAATACTTATGGTCACCACTAAGAAAACATTAAGAATTAAACCCCACAAATATTCTAAAGATAAATCAAGATAAAATAAGAAAAAACAAAAAGAAAGAAATAAAAAGCAAGCTTTACGGCTTATATCTAGATATTTCTCCAAAGTTTCATGTACTCATACGTAGGGCTTTTCCTAGGCCATTAATCATGGGGGCACTATAACAAAATATGATGTTAGAGGGTAAAGCCTGGATAGAAGATGGGCTTACCGAGCACTTGACCTGGCAAAGTATATCTTCATTCTAGTTCCTCCTTTTGCACTCTGATTCTTGACCACCATCACATGAGCAGCTTTCCCATGAGCACTGCTTCCAGATGGTTGAATGCCCAGTGGTCCTTTCTGATCCTATTGTTCTATTCAAAGAATTTTATGGGACAATTTATGAATGTAAAAACTTAATGTTTATTTAAAGCTAAAAGAAGAAGAGAAAGAAATGAAAAAGAAGTACTCAAGGAGAAAAAGAAGCACTGTGAAGTGAAAATGGACCCCACACACAGAATGGGCCACTACAAGAGCAAGAAGACAGTGGCCACAAATGGTTGCTGTTTATTCTGTCATCCTTCTGGCATCACATTTGGCCATCCCACTCAGGGCTCTGGAGCTGCTCTGTGTATCTATGTTGGCCTTGATTTGACAGGACTTCAAGTTTGGTAGTTCATATCCCCCTGTCCAGCCAGCTGGCAATGCCAACTATGAGTTGAAACCTCTAAAAATGGTGAGTCAAAATAAACCTCTCATCCTGTAAGTTGGGGATGTTGGGTATTTTGCCCCAGTGAGGAAGAAAATGACTAAGATAGGACAGAGAGACAAAGAAAAAGACACAAAAGGAAATTTAAAAAATATATATATAAAGCAAAAGTAATCTGTAACATGATGACAGTTATATTTAACATAAATTGTCCAAAATACTAATTGGAAAACAGAGATTAATAGTGGATAAAAATAATTTACAGCTATATGTTGTTTGTAAGAAGTACCATAGGCATGTATATCATATAATAAGTTATTTTAAAAAGTATGAAAAGTGGCATACTAACATTAGAGCAAACTTCAGAACAAAGAAAATTAATGGAGACAAAGTGTGATGAAATAATTATAGACCATCAATAAAATAGAAAAATATAATAATTGTAAATGTTGACACATCCTAACAATGGGTCATAAGGGTACAATTGATAGAACATTGATAGGAATATTGATAAAACTGCAGGAATAAATGAAAAACTATACTTATGGGCTTCAACACTCCTATTCTAAGTTTACTGAAGGAACTGATTGCCTTAATAGAAAAAAAATAAATTAGAAGATCTAAACAAACCAATAAAATAAAAATATTTATTTAATATATATCGACAATTCCATTTCAAAACAACAGAAATAGGAATAAAAAATATTCCTTTTCAAGTGGTTGTAGAATGTTCATCAAGATAAATGATATCCTAGGTCATAAGAGAAATCTCAAAATGTTTAAAGAATCAAATCCTACAAAGTAGACATTTTAACCCTTAAAAAAATCATTTAAAAATCACACTAAAGATATCACTATCATCTCTTAGTAAATAAGAGAAACAAAACACACAATGCTCAGATCACTTGGCATTATTCAACATTCTGTTGATTAATTTGATTGAGAAAGGATCACAACTCAAAACAGAAAGGTCACAGATGAGAACTCTAAAGAAAACATTACACATCTATTTGGAATACAGCTAAAGCAATGCCAAATGTGAAATTTTTAGCACTTAGCGCTTACTTTAGAAAACAAATGAGGTGTCATATCAATAATCTACATTCCAATCTTTAAGAAACAACAAAAGGAGCAAAATAAACCCATAGCAAACCGAAAAAATTAAACAATAACAAAGGCAGAAAAAGTGAAACTAAAAATAGAGAATATGTAAATGAAGAGAAAGGAATCAATAAAATTTATAACACTGGAATAAATTTATAACAGTTAAATTAGCAACACTGGAAATAGTGTTATAACAATTAAATTAGTAACAATAGCAATAGTGAAAAAAGAAAAGCACAAATCCCTAATACAAGGAATGAAACAGGAAGTCCCACAAATATTATTTACAAGAAAGAATTCTCCAATGAACTGGTCCAATTTTTTAAAAACCAAAAACAATAAAATCCCAACCAAGATAAGTATAAATATATATAGTTGACATATATATATATATATATATATATATATATATATATATTTATATCATTTGGTTTATAACAAAATCTCATGAAGCAAAACTTCTATTATTGTATTATTTCTACTGGAGAATTCAATAATATACTTAAAAAGAATTATCATCAACTTTTCACACTCTTACAGAAAATAGAAAGAGGAGGAGATGCTCAAAAACAAAACTTTATATCTAAAACTCTACACTCAGAAAAAATAGCCAATAAGAATTTCAACAAATTACTTTATGATTCATAAAAAAAGTTTACCTAACACACAAGTTGTTCACAATAGGTACTTTTAACATTTCTGAAATTTTTAGTGTTATTTGAATTATTTTTCTCATGAAGATTTTAAAAAATTGATGCAATAATAACATTGCATCTTATTTTAAAAATTATATATTTTTTCTATTTCAACTAAATTATTGTTAATTTATGTGATACCTGTTAAAAATACCAAATTTAAATCAATAAATTCTAAATATCAATTATTTCCTGATAAAAATAACACTAGAAAGAGTACATAAAATATTATGCAATTATGGTGGAATAATTTCTAAATTTATATTCAACGGTTTCCCAGAAATTACAATTTCAGATTTATTGAAAAAAATGTTCAAGTCTTTATCTATCCATGATCATTCCTATATATAAACTGTTGAATGAGAGAAGGCAATATTTTTACACATCTTCAAACTAGGTCATTTTTATATATTGCTAAATTTTTTTCTTTTAAACTTGAAGTTAAAAAGCAAAGTCAGAAATATAAAATGGATGGCAGGAAAGATGAAATGCTTAGCACTGTTTTTTCACTGGAGTTTTTATCCCCAAACAGCTAAACCTGTTTAAGTATTTCATTGAGACTTTGAATGTTCATGTTTACTATGAAGCATTATTTCAGAAAACATTAATTTAATTACTATCGTGTTATTTCTCAGCACTACTTTTTATTTCAAAACTGTTTTCTAACCATTGCTTAAAATAGTGTATCCAGCTGAATTTCCAACTTCTTCAGCAAGTGATATATGCTCAGAATTACTTCTTACAAGGGGAACAGGGGAAGTAGAAATAAAGTAGGGTAAAAGGAAGGGGATAGATACAATCAAAATAGATTATATACTTGAATGAAAATAGCACAATGCAACTCATCATTCCATACAATTAATATACAGTAATAAAACTTACTTCTTCAAAAAAAACTCCAGATAGTGAAGCTTTATCACAAATTTATTTTTTCTACTTGAAGTTGAAAGGCACATGGTTTTGTAATAATCTGCTTCATTTGCAATTGAACAATAAAAATTACTAATTCTGATCACTGTGACCAAAACTTTCTTTCACCTGTAAGTAAACCAGGTTTATCATCTTACATCTGTGTTTCATTCTAGAAAAATAAGATGTTGATTGATTGTAATTAAAACTAAAATAGAATGAATTATCAGGAACACCATAAGAATAACCAATTTTTATTGCAGAAGTATATTAGTTTAACAGAAAATTTTCATACTTTCAAGATCAGTCATTACATATGATGAGCTCATTGTGTTTGATATACTTTGAAACACAAATTATTAACTAATTATAAACCTGAAATAGCATAAAGGCACATGTGAGATTAAAATACAATTGATAATGTTTCATTATTTTGCTGATAGATTGAGAATTATGGCAGATAGCATTGACTTTATAATGTGGATCTTTAAAGATAATAAAAGTACTTTATTTTAGAGATAATATTTTGAACAACAATAAATTTATTTACAGTGATTTTTTAGAATCAAATATAAGTAGACATTATATTTGGCTTTTGTAAATGAGTGACACATGTAAATCAAACTATAATACAAGAAACAAGTCTTTGTAAATAGGGAAGGGAGCACAGGGAATGGGGAAAAAATAAGAACCAAGGTACATCATGTACAGGTACAAGCACTTGATAAATGTAAATATATTATATACCTAAAATGTACCAATAAAAGAATTTAAGCAAAAAAAAAAGAACCAAAAGCAGTTAACTTACGATATCTACCTTTGTAAGATGAATTTTTATTAGCCTTTTATGATTTTTTTTTTTTTTTTTTTTTGGTACCAGGGATCAAACTCAGGTCCTTGCACTTGTGCAGCAGGCGGCGAAACCACTGAGCTAAATCCCCAGTCCTTAGCCTTTTATGATTTTAACTTGCTAATTTTGTTGTTCTTTCTATACTAGCAGATAGCATTTGTTGTTTCCTTATTGGTTCTTCTAAACTTTCTACAAGATAATCAAGTTATTAGCTAAAATTTTAGAAATATTATGTATTTAACAACCTATCACTGTTTTCTGGGATAACATAAAACATGAGCATCTATATAAAGATAAATTTTATACATCACTGAATACATACACATATGTACACAAAAAATATTATCATAGAAGAAAGTTAGCTATTATAAAAGGGTAATTGCCATGATTCTTCCAAAATAATTAGAAGTCGGAAATTGATAGTGAAATAGTCAGAATATATATTTTTAAAGATTCACTGAAATGTTATACACTATATAATTTACTCATTTAATGATATAAATTTTATTAATAGTAAATTTAGAGAGTTGTGCTGCTAGCCCCATTATGTAAATTTAGATCACTTCCATAAGCACAAGAAAATATTGTTGCTCACTGACAGTCATTCCTTGTTCCCACCTAATGCCAGTCCATCAGTATAGCTTTGTCTTTTTTAGATGTTTCTTTTGTGCAACATGTAATAGCAACTGGCTTTTTCAATTCAGTATAATGTTGTTATTGTTCATTCATTTTGATATTTATTAGTAACTTCTTCCATTACATTTTCAAATATTAATCCATTTTATGAGTGGATCACATAATTTTTTTCGATTCAGCAGTTGACTGATATTCGGGTGATTTACATTTTTGGATATTATAAATAACACTGCTATGAACATTCACATTTGATCTTTGTGGTACATATAAACTTTTGTTTTGTTTTTTCTATGGACTATATACCTCAGAGTACAATTGTTAGGTCTATGATAACACTTTGATATATTAAAAATTGGTCAACTATTTTCCAAAATGGCTGGATTATTTCACACTCCAAACAACAACATACCAAAGTTCCAGTTTCTTCTCATTTTCACCAACACTTACAATTCTGCTTCTTTATCATATCCATTGTAGTTGGTGTAAATTGACTCTAAAAATGTAGCTGGTGTAGACAAAGTTAAGGATCATTGAATTTTATAATAGCTAACTGTGTAATTGGTTTCTTGTCTCTTCTATCACATTTGTATTATTTTGAACATAAAAACCAAAGGAAACCATTTTCATCCAACTTTACCACTTTTCCTCTTAACTTGCATATTTATAAGGCACATTTAGAATAATGTGAGAGACAATATGCTTTGTTTGAAATAGTTTGGCTATTTGGTATCTACACATCAGGCCACTATCTCTTATGCTACTATAAAAAGACAGGTTGTGTTTTGATCACTTTATAGGTGTAACATAACATTAGGGCCAGATGCATAGCACTCAATGAGACATATGCTGTTCATTAGGTAATTATGTTTTTAGTGAAGTCTTTTATTAAGCAGCTGGGTTTGAGCTTTTACTATGTTTTCCCAAATTTTAAGCCCAAAAGTTCACATACCAAAACTTTAACCTGTAATAATCTTCTAACAGCTCTATAAAAGTTTATTTTACTAGAGGAATTGAGCAATTTCCATATTCATTAATGGTTACCAATGGGTACTTTTCCTAGATTATACATGCAGCCCTGTATATAAAGTTGCTTATTAGTACCATCTAAGTACTCTAACTATATATGATGAGCAAATATACATGGTTTACCCTTGTCATTGATTTCTCACATGTTTAAGACTACTGTATATATTAAAAGAGAGATGGAAGTTCGTTTAACATAACCAGACCATTTCAACATATCCATGCTTTCTAAACACAGTAATTTTTTAGCTTTTATAATTTCTCTCTCAACTGGTTGAGTATCAACTATATGCTAGACACCCTCCTAGATTCTTAGGGAAAAGTACTGTGTGCACATTTCTCACAAAATACTATTTTGGTTCTGAAGTTATTTTGTCTTTTCAAGCCTAGGATAGTTTGACTGATACACAGTGGAAAAGTAGTAAAAATAGAGGTGTTAATATTGCTCAGATTTTAGTTTTATTAATGCTGAGCAAATGTTCTATAATTAATAAAATTGAAATTTAGGAAATGTAAATGTGTGTGTACTTATAATTCATGTCCTAGAGATATAAAAGTATACATTGTCCTCTACACAAAATAGCTACCTAGAGATACTGAGGGGCAGTACTAAGTCATACCAAAGAGGAAAAGATTAGAACATCAGTATGAAAGGTAGAGACACCTTGGTGATAAATGTATGACCTCATACAAATGAGGTTATTTTGAAAAGGTAAAAAAAATGAAGTTTTTGAAGTATCAATATACATATTTCTCTGAATTTATGAATCATGGACCACATTTATAAAATGAAAAATCATCAAAATGAAATTTGATTTGTTTGCTTTAGCAATCAATTCATGATGTAGTTATGTAAGAAGCTGAACATTCTGTTTCATTTACAAAAGCTAGTAAAACAATCCCACTGCTTTTGTACAATACCTAACTGTTATCAAAAAATATGACCCTCTTACAACTATGTATCTTTCATCTGTATCATTTTTATATCAAGGAGATCGCCAAAATGATCTAACATATAAAGAGCATTTATCAATACCTCTTCAATATATCCAAATCAGGTATCCATTTAGATATATTTTTAAATTTATATTAACATTTTAGGACAAATAGTTGTACACCTTAATTTTGTTGCTGGTTTAAAGGACAGAATTATTCACATTAAACTTAAGGCATAGGCCAGGTTTATATTCAGGAACAAATTGAATATTGTCTTAATATTTGATTTTTTGTGCTTTGAATGCTCTATGAAACTAAAACACAGCCACTAAACTTATAGAAAAATAAAATAAATTTGTGACAAAAACTTTTGAATACATTTAATAATTTTAAATTTAGCATCATAATATAACAGATACAATTGCCATAGACATAAAATTGTGATATTTACTGATAAAATATTACTAGCTTTTGGAGTTTGTAGCTTGTAATTTTTTAGTTTTATTTGTAATATAGAATGATTACATTTTTTGTGGGGAGTTAGTACATGTACATATAACACATGTTTAATTCATTTTTCATCTCTTCCTATTCACATCCTCCATGTCTTGGTAGCTTGTAATATTTAAATAAATTATTTAGTTGAGAAAATATTCATAGTCTACTCCCTTGATTTTAAGCTATTCTATATATATATAAAAGACTCTCCCCCTAAATGATCTCATGTATAGCCTACATACTCTAATTTTCTTTGATATCTCAGACCTGCTGAATTTTAGGGATGGACCACTAAATAAAGTATATGTGATAGCAGAGTAACTGTCGATGAGTGCCATTAAAGAGGACAGTTTTGTTGAAAAATTGGCACAGTACTAATTGCACTGCATATCCTGGTGGAAGACTGTACATTGTGTGAGCAATTTTGGCATAATTCAAGGGGATTTCTTAAACTAAATCAAGAAATCAGCACTGCCAATTAGATTACTGGAACAGTTTGGTTTTCCTAAATATGACAGTATGTAAACCAGTGACCACATAAAACAAACAGATGAAGCAGGTGTGAGACAGATTCAGAATTGGAAGACTGCCAACTGATCAGCTCCACCAATGCTTTATTATCTAACCAGAAACACATTTTGTTGATATTTAGACTCTTTCCCCACAGATTAACTTCTGCCAACTGGATATGGTTCAGTGAATGTAACAGGTATCACTATTCAAGACACAGGTAACTGATTGGCATTACCATCTATTCTGTACTCACAATTTTTTTTCTCTTTGCATACGAATATTTTGATATAAGCATACAACTTCAAATATTTCTCTGAACAATATATGTCTGAGCTGTCTTACATTTAATTTTGTTTTAAAAATAATTAAGATAACATTCAGATAAATAAAATCCAATCTCTAAATTGCTTCTCTTTAAGTAATGAATGAAAATTCAGACTTTATAATATTCAATGTATGAAAATATCATGGGTTTTAAAAGATATGATAGGTAGGGGGGCAGGAATTTCATCTGTAGAACAAATCATAAAAGATTTGTTAACAGTGATCTTTATCTCTCTGAATTGGATGTGATTAAAAAAAGGAGTAGGTTTCCATGGTCTATATCTCATTATATATTCAACGGATGTAATGAAACATAGGTAGTCATGTTTATTTTCTACATCATAACAAGACTAATCTTAACACACATACACCTGGTCACCTGATTCGCTTATAATGTTGGAGTATTTTGAATATTCTTTTACTCCTGAAGATAGGTATAGATTTAAGGAAATTTATTTTGAATAACAAAGAGTGGTAAAAACATGAGAGAGAAAAATAAATTTTTTGTCAAGGAACAATAATAAAATTACAGAACATTTTCGTCATATATGGCACATAATAGTTTGAGACTCTGATGATCTTTTTTAAATTTGTAATTTATTTATTAACTTTTTATTAATTATATTGGTACATTTGAAGTATATAATATAATGACATTCATCATTGGAAATTAGCACCTTTACATAATCTCTCTTGGTTCTTATATTTTCCCCATTCCCCTGCCCTCCCTTCAACCCCTCCACCCCTCCCTATCTACAAAGACTTTGTTTCCATTTTTTTCTCATATTAATTCCATTTCGTTCTTATGACCATTTTTATAAAAGTAACTATTGTGTTAAAATGACATTAAATAAAATCAAGCCACAGAATGCATATAGATCATTAAGCTCTGACAAAGGTATGAATTCATGCAAAAATCATCTAAGCAATGCATTACCCAAAATTCCTTCATATTACTTTACAGAAAAAAAAAAAAATCCTCTAACAGATTTTGTGTAGAAAACTACTGAAGCTTTAATTTCATTATTGTAGCACTTTATATATACAGAGGACAAATTATTTTAGGTCTCCTTTCACTTGTATTTGAAATTAATTAATGTGTTTTTTATTCCTGTAGCTGAGAATTCGTCCATTTTTTTCTAAAATTTGTTTGCCTATTACTTTTGTTGAAAATTATTTCCTTCAGTTTTTTATTATAAACAATCCATTAGGATATTTTTACAAGTATTAATATGGGTGTATGTTTGCATGTTTCTAGGTTTATTATTTGAGAATTTAGTGACTGGATCATGTGATAAATAGATGAATGTTTAATCTGTAAGAGATTTAAAAATATTTTTCAAAGTGGTTATGTAATTTTACACTCTTACTAATATATCAAAGATTATTTTATTTTACATCTTCATTAACACTTGGTATAATAAAGCATTTTAAGTTTAGTCATTCTAATGTGCATAAAATGCATCACATTAATCTAGTCTTTCTCTAATGACTACAGATATTAAGCTAATGATATTGACCAAAGATTATTATTTCTATAATATACATTCATCTATAGTGGTTTGTATGCTCATTGTTTTCATTTTCTTTTGGGGTATTTTTATTATTTTTTATTCTGTGTACATTTTTCTTCTTTTTTAATTGCTTTTCAAACTGATACATAAAAACATAGAAATTGTGTGTATTAATGGCATACAATTTAATGTTTAAATATATGTAAATACTCATGTTTAAATTGAGTTAAACATTTCTTACTTAAATATTTATCATATTTTTATGATGAAACATTCAAAATTCTTTCTTCCAGATTTTTAAAATATATAACACAGGATTTTAAGAACTTCTTATTTCAATCTAATTGTAATTTACTACTCATAGATGAATATTTCCCTATTTTCTCCCCATCCTACTTTGTATAGCCTCTGGTAATAAATATTTTGCTCTCAACTTCTCTAAGATTAAGTTTTTTAGATTCCACATATGAGCCATGCACTACTAGTCTTTCTATGTGTCACATTTTACTTAAATACTGATCTTCATTCTCATCTGTACTGTTAAAAATAACCTAATTTTGTTGTTTTTATGGCTAAATAGTGTACATTTTAGATTTTATGTGTGCCACATTTTCTTTATATCAGCTGATAGGTTGATTCCCACCCTTAGCTAGTGAAATAGAGAGCTGCAAGAAAAATGAAAGTGAAAGTTTGTCTTTAACAAACTTTATTTGTTTTGAATAAATATACAGGAGAGGACTTGCTTGATTCCAAATGATAGCTCCATTTGTAGTTTTTTAAGGAAATCTTCATACTGTTTTACATAATGCCTTAGTGAATTCAAATTCCCATCAACAATGCACAAGCATTTCCTTTTCGTTACAACTGTCATCTTTGTTTTTGAAAAATAGCCATTCTTACTTACCTGAATTGCTCTTTGAATATAGCTTTGGTATAGATTTCCATGATGATTAGTCATTTACCACACTTCTGAATAGATGGCCATTTGTATGGCTTCTTTTGTGAAATATCTGTTCAGGTCCATTGCCCATTTTCCCGTTAAGCTATTTTTTTATACTGATTTTTCTGGAGTTTCTTATATATCCTGAATGAATCTTTCTCGTCAGATGTAGAGTTAGCAAATATTTTCTCCCTATTTGTAAGTTCTCTTTTCACTTTGATGAGTGTTTCCTTTGGTGTGCAGAAGCTTTTTACTTTGAGGTAATCATATTTCTCTTTTTGTTTGTTTCCTGTACTTTTATAAGCTTGACAAAAATTCCTTCCTATTCCGGCGCCTGCCTGGTAAACACAAGGTCCCGAGTTCAATCCCCAGTACCAAAAAAACCAAAAAAGCAAAAAAACAAAAAACCCCCCAAAATCCCCCCAAGAAACAAAAAGTCAAAAGCCTAGTCTGGGCCTGGGATTTAGCTCAATGGTTTCTCTGCCTGCTGCGCAAGCGCAAGGACCTAAATTCAATCCCCGGTACCAAAAAAGAAAAGAAAAAAAAAAAAAATTCCTTCCTATTCCAATGTCCTGAAACACTTTCCCTATGTTTTATTTCAGCAGTTTCATAGTTTTAGGTCTCACTTTTAACTATGTATATATTTTGAGTTGAAGAGGACAGGATGTAGTTTCAGTTTTCATGCCATGTATATATACTCAATATCCCAGCACCATTAATTGAAATTACTGTGCAGAGATGGGGAGAAATTGAAAATCTGAACAGAATTTCTCCTATTCTCTAATGCATGTCCTTAGTACCTTTGTCAAAAATCAGTTGGCAATAGATGTGTGAATTTACTTTTAGAGTCTCAATTCTGTTCTGTTTTTATGACAAAAAAAAATCTTTTAATTTCAATGACTTCCTAATATATTTTGAAATCAAGTAGTATATTGCATCCTGCTTTTTTTTTTTTTTTTTTGGCTCAATACTATTTTAGCTATTTGAGGATTTTCATAACTCCGTGCAAATTTTAGAGTTTTTTCTAGTTCTATGAAGAATGTAATTGATTTTTTTTCCATTTAGTTTATTGATACATTTTAGGTATACAATACATTTACATTCATCATTGGGATATTGTACCTTTACATGATATATCTTGGTTCTTATTTTTTTCCCATTGCTCTGCTCTCCCTTCACCCCCTCCAGCCTTCCATGTTTACAAAGACTTTGTTTCCATGTTTTTCCTTTTCTCATATTTTTTCCTTTCCTTTCTTTTCCCCTACTCCTCCCACTTTTTCCCCTTTAGACCTTTTCTTCCTGTTTCACAATATCTACTATGCATTTTGATTCTTATTTATACTTTCAGTTTTTCACACCAGAGAAACTATTTGGTGTTACATATGTGTGTCCTATTTATTTCACTTAAGAGTATGGCCTCAATGTGCATCAACTTAGCTATGAATGTCTCTAGTTTCTCACTCTTTATGGCTGAGTAGTACTCCATTTTATAAAAAAAATCCACATCTTCTTTATCCAGTCTCCAATTGATGGGCTATTTCCAAGTTTTAGCTATTACAAACTGTGCCACTATAAATGTGGGTATGCATGTATTGCTGTGGTATGAGTCCTTTAATTCTTTTGGGAAGATATCTAGTAGAGGAATAGCTGGGTCAAATGGAACTTCTAGTCCTAGTTGTTTGAGGTATCTCCATATTGATTTCAACAGTGGTGTAATTGATTTTTGGTAGGAATTAAATCGAAGTTATGGATTGTTTTGGGTTCTATAGCTATTCTAAAAATATTAAGTTTTCTAATTAATATTTTTTATTCCATTTTTGTGTCTTCTTCAGTTTTTATCAATATTTCATAGTTTTCATATACAGATTTATTTTATTTTTTCTTTTTAATTTGTGATACAGATTAATAAGCTTCATTTTGGCTGATTCATACACCCATGTAACATCCTTTGATCATTTTCACATACCCCTACTCAGTCATCCCCTTGCCCTCCCCTTCCTCCCAGTTTCACACTTTTTAGGTGGGCATTTCAACGTATATGATATATTTTGCTCATATCTATCTCCCACTACCCTTCAATTCCAATTTTAGATTTATTCCTAGGTCTTAAATTTTTTGTAGCTATTTTAAATGAGATTGGTTTGTTCATTTCAATTTCAAATAATTCACTATGATTGTAGAGTATTGTTACTGATTTTTTTTCTTTGTTTTTGCATATGTTGATTTTGCATCCTGCAAGTTCACTAAATTTATTAATTGTACTTTTTAATGAAATCTTTGAGGTTTCTCTGTACAAGATTGTTTTATCTACAAATGGTGAAAATTTGACTTCTTTTTTTCAAGTTTGAATGTCTTATTATTTATTTGTTTGTTTTTTTAATTTATCTGATTGTATTGTCTATGACTTTCAAATCTATGTTGAAAGACAAAATTCTAAAATGTGGATATTCTTGGGCTGGGGATTTAGCTCAGTGGTTTTGCCACCTGCCGCACAAGCACAAGGACCCGAGTTCGATCCCCAGTACCAAAAATAAAATAAAATAAAATGCGGATATTCTTGTCATTTTCTAGACCTTAGAGATAAAGCTTTCAGCTTTCCTCATTCAATGAAATGTTATCTGAAGGCTTATTACATATGTACCTATAGAGAAATATATATGATGTTCTCTACCAATCTGTCATTTGACTTTTCATTTTCTCAACAAAGGATTTAATTTTAATTTTGATGAAGTCCTGTTTATAAATTTTATATGGTTACTGCTATTTTCACAAAAATGTTAATATTTTTATTTCTTGAAAATTTGAAATTTTATTTTAATGTATATGTAAGTAATCCATTTTCATATTTATAAATTGTTTGAAGGACCCTTTATACTCTTTTAAAAATATGTATAACAGCTGGAGTGGTGGCACATGCCTGTAATCCCAGCACTCAGGAGGCTGAGGCAGGAGGATTGCTGTGAGTTTGAGACCAACCTCTGCTACATAGTGAGTTCAGGCCCAGCCTGAACTACATAGCAGGACTCTGTCTAAATATATATATATATATATATATATATATATATATATATATATATATATAATAAGTGGTCCCAGGAAATTTGTTCTTTCTTTAGTGAACAACCGAGGTTTTTGTTAAAAAAAATTTGACCTGCTTTGTGTGTGTCCACTTTATTGACTTTGTACTGTTGAACTGAATGATATCCTAACCTTGTGTCAAAAGACATTTCTTTCTTTTTTTTTTTCCCTGTGTGCATGTTGAACCCAGGGCCTTATAGATGGTAAGCAAGGATGCTACCACTGTGCTACATCCCCAACACTTTTTATTTTGTATTTTGAAATAGAACCTTGCTAAGTTATCCAAACTGGACCAGAACTTGTGATCCTCCTGCCTCAGTCTGTTAAATAAATGAAATTAAAAAATTTTGCCACTATGTTGGCATTTTTTTATTATCATAGCTCTAAAATAAATCTTGATATTATTAAGTCCTTTTAGCTTTTGTAGGAAGGTCAACATTTTATTCTACTCAGGCCTTCAGTTGATTGGGTGTGGTTCACCCACATATGACAGGGAATTGTACTTTACTCAAGCTACTAATCTAAATGTTAATATCATTGAAAAATGCAGACAAAATCATCCAGAATAATTTTGATTCCCATATCTGAGCACTCTGTTGCTCAATACTGTTGACTATAAAATTTACCATCAGAGATCAAAGAGGGAAAATAAAAACCTCATTGTTAATTAGATATTGTCTCTTATTCAACAAGTTGCAGATATTTATCTTTGTATTCTCTACACCTTGTATTCCGCTGGGTAAATTCACCTGGTGAATTTCTGATGAGTGATTATTAACAAAATCTGAAAGAGTTATAATCTGGCATCGCACCAGCATACAAAAAATGCAGAATTTGGAGATTGATTCAACCAAGATTGAATACTATCCCCAAATATTACCTCTTTGATTTTGTGCACATTGTCTAACTTCTATAACTTGGCTATAGATTGCTGTAATAATACTTATTTTACAAGAATGTCAGAAGACTTTTGAAGTGAACAGTACAGTGTTTTGGTATGGTGCTCATGGTTCGGTAGTGTTTTTGAAGATCAAGGAAGTTTCTTTATTCAAAGTGTATTTGGATTGGCCCTTTTTTTCTTTTTTCTTTTTTTTTTTTTTTTTTGGTATTGAGGATCAGACTCAGGACCTTGAGCTTGCTAGGCAGGCACTGGGACCATGGATAGTCCATCTTTTAAAGCACAGCTATAGCAATCTTCTGTAGAAATACATCATTTGATACCCTTCCTCTGCTTCTTTATAATGACTTCCATTAGAAAAAACAAAACAAAACCCTACACTTTGGCCTAAATTATAATCCAATGATATCTGATCTTTTCCACTAAAGGATTTTGAACTAATTTTGCCAAATGATTATATTTTGCCCCATTTCTATGTGGTTACTTCTTTCTTGTCATTCGGATTTCACCTTAAACTGACCTTCCCCTGATTTCCTTGATGATTGTACAGTAGCACATGTCACTATCTCATGTTTGTTCTAACTTCTTAAATTAGTTGTCTGCTATGGACTGTACTCATTAATATAGTGTTAACACAGACAAGCAACATAAATATTTTAAATGAATGAATGAATGTTTTCAAATCTCCTCAAACCTTACCTAATCTTGCTTTCCACCTTTGTCTCTAATGATATATACATGGACAAGATCACTAAGTTCTATTGATTCAAAATGTTAAATAAAAGTGAGTTCACCTTTTAAAAGTTTAAAATGTACAGATTTTTAAAATAAAATGCAGTGTTCCTGAACTGCTTTAATCTTAAGAGAAAGCAGGTATGTTTTCCAGCATTATACTTTCAAATTATTAGTTTAAGTACCTTGGCCATTTTGTTGAATTATAATGTTTTTTTCTTGTATAGATTTTTTTTCTCTTTGTTCAGATGAATGGCTGAACACATGTGTAAACCTTAATTTAGAACTCCTAGCTTTAGCCACTATAATCAATCAACTGCCATGCACAGTTCTCTAAATGTTTCTTTTTCTTGCCTCGGTAGGCATTTAAATTTCCTATTTGAAGTCACTTGGATAAAATACTAACAAGTATCCTAGAAATTCAGGAGGTTACATTAATAACATTTTAATATTTTCAAAGTGAAGAACAAAAACAAAATAACCAAAAAGTTACTTTTTGGGGTGTAAAAGTTTGAACTTTGAAGTTGGAAATGAAAAATAGCTTTTAAGCCATCATTGATATTTTTATTGCCCCCAGGAGAAAAGAGCTCCAACCTATTTTAAATTAATTCTATGATATAATTTTCCATTAGGAATTTTAAATTTTACTTTTTCTAAGACATCCTCTAAACTCTGGTGATTATATTTCCCTAATCATGAAAGGAAATAAAAGTATATTTCCATGAGATGCTTAATGCATTTGCTCAAGACTTAAATGACTGAGTTTTCCACAAGATCCAAAAATATTATGTCTGGTCACTAGATAGTAGAAGGCTAGCAAATAATCTTATTATAATTATTTGTAATTAAAACAATTATTAAGAAAAACCTGTATTGCAAATAATTTAGAAAACGGTAATTATTGGACCAATATCTATATTCTTAATCTCTACATAATTGTGTATGCCTTGTTTTTAAATTTAGTATGTACAGATTACAAAAACTATCACATGTGACTTTACAGTATATGGAAATAAGAAATTCATTCTGATCCAGAATTAATGTCAGAATTGTTTACTTATTGTTTTTAGACAATAGCCATGTAATTCCTTCCAAGCCCAGTTGATATTTGTGCCTTCATTCAATGCATCAAATTCATTTTCATCTACTAATAGAAAACAATCCTTACTTCGAGTCATAAGAGAAGAACAGTGTTATTGTTAAATATTTGGAACAACATAAAGAAAAAATTTAAAGTATTAATTTTATCATACCTAGTAAAGTTATTAACAATATGTCATTCATTTTTTGTTTTTTGTTTAATTCACATCTTTACTACCACTCTGTCTCTCTGTATGTATATATGACAGAGAGAACCTCTTAGAAAAATCTCAGAAAAACCTTATAAAAATATTGTTGACCAAATTATAATTTTATTCTTTTAAAAAAGAAATGAGAGAGACTCTTTTTATATCACTTAGTTCATACCATTCAACCATATACTACATATCTCTATATAAATGTTCTGGGAGAAGAATCTAGAAATTTTCAAGAGCCAACTATCTTAATGCTACATGTTGATGAGAGCAGCAATCTTTATTCTTTTCTTTATACATTAGAAATTCAATACAGGATTTTTGTATATTATGTTCTATAAAAGATGAGTTTGTTGAAATATAAGCAGATTATATTTTAATGTTGAAGTGCACCTGGTTAAACACTTGTATTTTATTTTGTAACTATGAAATTTCAGGCCTTTTAATAAGTGTTAATTTTAAATCTATAAGATGAAGATACAGCATGAACTTGGAAAATAATTTAACACTATATATATATATATATATATATATATATATATATATATATATTTACTATGTATAAACTTGGAGAGCACTGCCCTTCTGATCTTAGGTTTGTAGGTTGAAAAGGCATGTGATCTGCTACACAAATGCTGCAATGTTCATAAAGAAGAATAAACTTGAGTCATTTGCAAGAAAATGGATGCACCTTGAGACCATAATGTTAAGGGAAATGAATCAGATAAATAAGCTTAAATTCTTAATGGTTTCTCCTCTATGAGAAACCCAAAATATCAATTAAGAGAAAAATAAAAGATAAAAGGAAGTCTGGAGATACATCTTTTGTAAAAGTGAAAGGGATCTACAGAAGGAAGGATAGGGGAGAAAGGAAGGGGATAAAAAATTAAAATGTATTATGTACATGAGGAATGTAATCATTATATGCCACAAACATGTAGTAAAACACAACAATTTGAAAAAAATATTTTTCAAATATCTTAGCACTGTATAAAATGGATCTCATTCAATTTAGATGACTTCTCTTTCTCTCCCTCCTCCCATTGTCCTTCTCCTTTCCCTCTTTCTCCTCTTTTGCCTCTTTTTCCTCCCCCATATCCTCCTCCTTCTATTATTTATAATAATAAAATTGTGATTACTATTTATTATTATTATTGTAATGAGGAGGAGGAGAAGTACTGGGGATTGAACACAATACTTTCCCACTGAATTATGTCCCCAGTTCTTTTTTTTTTTTTTTTTGAGTGGGAACACAAATTTTAAGTGGCTTTATTTCCCAGGATGAGCTGGAACTTGGAATCTTTTTGGCTCAGTCTCTGACAGTGCTGGGATTACAGCTGTGTACTTCCAAGGCCTCTCCATTCGGGGTATTCTTATCTGAAATGGTTAATATCTTATTCTGTAGCCTGTAATAAACATGAACTTCTATTTAGGGGTCCAACATATGAATCTGTTGCTTGATTGATTGTTGGTAGGATACCAAGACTTTTTCTCCACTACAAATTATACAAATAATCAATATTCCTTTTTTCAGACTTCTAGTGTATAAATATTTGACCTGGGATCCAACAGTAGTAATCAGGTTCAGCCATGCATGACTATTGAATCAAAGAATCAAGACTATAAATGATATATGAGGAAGGTGCTACCAGTAGTTGCCCAAAATGGAGTCAAGAAGCAGTGATGTAGGTATACGTGCTATTTGACACACTCAAAATCCCTTTATTAACATCACCACATGGTTCAGCAACTGTAATTAGGTAGTGTTTAAGGAAAGCCCTAACAGATTACTATGTGCAACAGTTCAAAGTGTTAATCTAGATATCCTTCTTTGCTGCAATTCATGCCTCCTTTAAAACTCCTTGGGATTCATCAAGCTCTAACGTTCCAGAAACCCCCCAATGTCATTTTAATGAATTTCTTTTCTTGTAAAATCTATTAAAGAAACTAATATTTGTTTGCTTATAAACAAACTCTAACTGATGCATGGCCTTAACATGAATTTAATCACTTAAAACTGCCTCCCAGTTCGAATGTGACTAGGTGATGCTCAGAACATGCTACAAAATAGGTGGTTAATTTGTGTTGTGATCTGACAAATGAGTTATTATGGTGACATTACATAAGAATTGATCCTCTACAGGAAATATTTAGACTCACTAATCAAAAGTCTCCTGACTTTTAGGTCAGGAAAACTGAAGATTTTGATATGAGGAAAGGCTACATCAAGTATTTTTGCCTTTATTTAACAGTTAATGTCCTCTTATTTAAGAACATAGCTTAAAGGAATGTGTAGTTTAAAATCCCAAAAGGTTAACAGTTGAAAACAAAAGTTTTAACTTACTTGAGTGAATTAGCCTTACATGAGTGAAATAGCCTTAGGCCATTTTGAAAGCATTTTTTCCTTTCTTTTTCCCCATGAATGTAAATAAATTATTAATCATATATCCAATCCATATTATTAGAAAAATATTGATACAAAAGTTTCTAAGAGTCAGAATGTACAACCTAGAATATGTGATCCACAACTCCAGAGGTACCAGTAGAAGTTACTATCAATTTATCTCAAGAAATATGCGAAGCAAGACTCAAATTGCTTGATCAGAATAACATACTTCCTTTCACCTAAAAATATGCTTAAAGTAAATCCTTTTTATGTATTTAACAGACCAACCATTTGTCATGAACTGGACCTTATAGTGAATTCAGAAACAGTGAAAAAGAAAAGATTCTTTCAAAAAACTGGTAAAAATTTTTTTTAAATGCTTAAAAATTAGATTAAAAAAAGTGTTTGAAGATGACGTACACTTGCTTTTAGGCCTTTCTTTCCAAAAAGCTTGATCAAGTTGAACTTGTCCCAGAAAATCATCTCTCGAGAGTGATGATACTGTGATATATTTTCTTTGTATTTTCAAAATATTTCAATAGCTTCAAATCAATGTACTACTTTATGTTAAACCTTCCTATTAATATATGTCACATTGGTTGCCATTGTTTTATGAAAATATTTGGATTAAAATTTCAGATTTTGAAATAAAGTGTTGCCTTAGTTATTTTAAATGGAAGATAAAATAAATTATGTTTTATAATAAGAAAACATTATTACAACAAATTAACATATAATTGCTGCAACCAATCATATTAATGCTGGTTATGGACCATATCATATGTTCTCCACTCCAACATGCAAAATTGCTGAAAAGGTTGTTTTGCTCAAATCTGCCCTGGTGATAAAATATGAAGAAAATGACCAAAACTTTTACCTCTTTACAAAGAATTAATTAAAATTGTTTTTAAAATGTAAGAAAATTAAATCTCATTATCAATTATAAACTTTTGTTATTAGATATTCATTCACTTAATTACCTAGCCAGAAAACAAATTTAACTGTAGCTAGCATGGAAAGTCAGAATCATATTAATCTTTGTTTCTATTATGATACATGTTTTTTTTATAAAAAACCCTCTTTTAAGCTTTTTAAATTCAAGCTAGGGATATATACAGATAAATGCTGTGCAGTTGTTTGAGGTTGGTTTTATTTAGAAATAGAACTGAAATGTTTAAACAATGTCTACAGTGATATTGAATATACATTTGAAAATGTGGATGTTTAGGCTATAGGGAATTTGGTGAAGAGTATAAGATTTATTTTATTCAAGAGTAATTATTAAAATGTTTGATTAACTCTTTTCTTATATTTACATGTTTGGTTAAATTTATGTTAAAATGATTTGGCAACACGGTTTGGTGGCTTTAGAATTATTTGGCTTTGATTTTCAGTTTCATCCCTTGTATTTTTATCTGTCATTTAGCCTTTTTTACTAACTTTATACATATGAAATAAAGATTTACTTATGTTATAATGTTATTTTGGATACTAAATGAGAAAAGGTAGGTAGCTATGAAACCAATTAATGATTATTATTAAAGTTTTAAAAGTTTTTTTATAGTATGCAGAACAATTTTCCATAAAAACTTTAGCCTTGCATAAATCTTATGCAGAAGATATTATGAAATTTACAGATAATAAAATGAAAAATGAAAGAGATTAACTGGCACAGATAATTAATTATAGACTAAATGCTACAGAACAAATCTTTCATTTCCCTGCTCCATGATGTTTCTGGCATAATTATTTAGGTTAGCAGAAACTGAATGGTGTATAAACAAAAATCAAGGCTGTGAACTTTGAAATGTAAGATATTTTGAAATGCTGTATTTGGTTGGAACAAAACAGGTAAAAGGAATTACAAAAATATAAATGCCTAGATGCTTTTACTGTGTGTGTTTTCATGTTTCTTCTGCTTAAAATTTAACTGCATTGATTTACAAAATATATGAAGGTAAGTAATACACAAAAAAATATTAATGTTTCTTAACCTCATACATTGTCATCTGGGTAAAAATAACTTACAGATACCCATGATTCTATTATTCTCATATATATTATATATATTTTCATATGTAAGGCATATAAACATAAGCATCTATAAATTTATTTATCTTTATAATTTTATACAAGAATGTGTCCTAAAATCACACATTCCAACATTTAAACTATAGTTATTCTTTATTTTTAATGCAGCAAATGTTTTCCTTTTAAAGTATTTACTTGTATATTTTCCTTAAATAAAAATTTTGTACTTAAAAATAAAATAATCATTACAAGGGTAAAATTCATGCCACAAAATTCATTTTTTAATAGAGATACTTGGTTATGATAACAAAAAAGCAACCAATTTATGAGAGATCCACTTATATAAGTATTCACAATAAACAAACTGTATTTTCAGACTGATACCTGAGATGAAAATGGTATCTCTCTCAGGCATGTAGAAACACATACAAACACATACACATGCACACATACACACAAACCCACACATACACACAAGAAAGAAAAGAGCTACCCAAGAGAACAATACATATTGTTCTTTGAGTGTGGTGATTAGAGTACGGTGATTAAAGATATAACACCCAACAAATACATATGATTGATACTTTTGTGTTTTAGTTTTTCCTTCAATTAAATTGACTTGGATTGTCACAACCAACTGTTCAAAATTAAAATGTCATAAAATGTCTAAGTCATAAGGAACCTGTGTTCAAACAATAAAAATGAAAGTCTAACATTTCTAGGAGAAAACCATGCAAACAAAAGTATTGCAAATAAAATGTCACAACAAAATAAATGAAATAAATGAAATTATTTTGTTGTAACTAGAAATTCAAAATAACTTAATAAGATCTCTTTGCTGTTAAATATTATCATGTGCAATTATAAACTTAGTTAATATGCCATCTGCAGAAATAAACTAGGCTATTGCAAAGAATTATAAATATGAAGTAGTTTTAGTTGCATATGTGAGCCAGCAGATGTCACTCTTGCGAAAACACTGTGAGTAACCATTTATGAAGGATAATTGTCCGCTATGGTTGTGGCAGAATTTCAATATTTAGCCCTGACCCTCTTTTCACCTTACCACCTACTTTCCTCTAATGACGACACGATCTGTAAATTAAAAGTGTCAGCTGCCCTGCCATCATTTTCCAAAGCAGTTTGGTCTAACTAGAGTTTATGGTCAATGGTTATATAAGCAACACTGCCAAATCTCTATAATTATTATGGAGATGTAACCAGGCACAGAGAATAAATGTTGCTGCAAGCTAAATCAAGCCCTGACATTACTATAATTGGGCTGATGATTCATACCATTTGTTCATCTTAGATGCTATCCAGAGTAGCTAGACAATTAAGCTTTAATTTTGTAAAGTTGGGGATTTTTTTTCCTTTCATAAAGTTGGAGTTTGGAAATTTAAGGATCAATAAGGGATGTTATTGGCCACTTTCAACTTCTGAAGGACTTCATAATGTTTGAATGTGGTTTTTTTGGAGAAGTCTATGGTATATATTTAGCAGATTTAGCCATGACAAAAAATGCTATCATATAAAATGTTACCAAAATGCAAAATAAAATAAATTACATCTGATATATATTTACAATGTATGATAAAAATATCAGCTTTATTATTACTTTGGCTATATTAGCTGTCATAGTGACCTAGTAAGTTTCTTTCAGAAGTCTTCTTTAGGTAAAATCATTATTATGATAAATGATTTCTTCTATTAATGGGATTTTTCCACAAGGCCAAAACTATGAATAACTCTAAAATCTCCTGAGAATGCCTGGATTCAATTACTAATTCTAGCAATTATTAGGTCTGGGAACTTGGATAAATTATTTAACTTCTCTCTTGTGCATTTTTTAAAATGTGAAAATAAGATAATCTGTACCATAGAGTAGCTGTACTGGTTAAATAAAGTAATATAAACAAAAGAACTTCAAAATAATTTGTTCTTATAGGATTTCAAGAGATTTGTTACCTCTCATACTAACTAACGTGAATTTCCAATTAGACCATTGATGTAAACAAATGTGTCATTGCTTGACCATTCAAATATAGTATTAGTGTTAAATTGTCCAGTGGGAAGATGTTGTAAAGGTTATTTATCTATTGCCTTGATAGCACTTGATGTAACATTGTTTGCCAGTTTAAAAGCTTTAACATTTTAAGAAAATGGAATTCAGACACTACCTGGGCATTTTCCACTTACTGGCTTACAAAATAGCTCCTTAGTCTTTTGACTAGTATACATAGCCTAGTAACACTGTTTAAAAAAAAATCTGCCTTCCAATCGTTACTTGAGGTTAGGTCAATATCTGGGCTCAGTAGATACACAAAATAGATTTCTACCTCTGAACACTTCAACATTTTATGACAGCAATAATTTAATAGCAATATATTTCTAGTTCTTTCATTATTTCACTGTAGTAACTATGATGTATTTATTTTCAAGGACCTTAAAAGTATTTTTGAGGATTTAATTAGATGTTGATTTAAAAAAAGTTTTAGTCCATTGCCTTATATATAATAAGTATGTAATAAATTAACATTACCTTTTCATACCCATCTTTTTATGTGATAGCTCTTGAGGATAAAACACATTTCATCCACCTGTATATTATAATATTGAGATTAAACTTGACTATAATGTCTTAGATGTGGGATTATTCTTCAAAATCTAGTAATTAATTTTACAAAATGTTCTTATATAATTTAGGATATTTTACTTTCAGTTAACAGAAAAAGCAAATGATTTCAAGAATACTAGTTTTACTGATGCATTTAACTAAAATGCATTGGAATAGGTCTTGAATATTACTTCTTAGTTCTGTCTGTGAATGTATGAGAGGTACATAGCTCCCCATTCTCTTTCTCAGTCTGCCCCATCTATACAATTTAATTTTATAGGAGTATCCCTTTTTTCATAGTTTTGGCAACATTCTATTTTATAATGGATCCAAATTGGAAAATCACAATATTTGAGAGAATGATCTGTATTACTGTATACTTTAAGAAACTTTTGAGATTACCAAAGTCATTCTCATTGTCAATCTGTTGTGAGAAACTAATCTTTTCTGTGCTTTATAGTTAAGATTTATCTTTGTCTCTAGTTTTATTTTAAGTTGTAATTATATGATAATTTATTGATTACTTGCATAAATTGTAATGTGACTCAGTAGGCCCTTTAAAGTTAAAAATTAATATCCTTCATTCATTAAATTATTGAGAGAGAAATTTATTTCTTTGATTATTGTCTTGCTGTCTTAGTCACTTTTCTGTTGATGGAACCAAACATCTTACACCCAGAACTAAAGGAAGAGAAGTTCAGTTAGAATAATTTAAGTTCATCATCAGCTGGTTCCAAGGCAGAATCCACACAGTGGAAGGAGATGGGAGAAGAAAACTGTTCAACATATGGTAGTCAGGAAGTAGAGAGGGAAGAGAGGATCTGGAGACAAGAATACACTTTTCCCTGTCGTGTACCAATGACTCACCTCCAAACAAGTTCCAGCTCCTGTTAACACATTCGGCTACTGCACTCATAAAAGCATCAATCCACTAATGAGTATGGGACTCCTTTGACCAATGACTCTAAACATATGAGATATTTATGGAATATTTAAAATATAATCATAATATCCTATCCCTTGCCCCAAAAAGACTCATGTCCATTTCATGGTACACAGTGCACTTAGTTCAACTCTAAGAATCCCCAGAGTCACAATTTCCAGCATTGTTGAAAAGTTCAAGTTTGAATTTCCTCTGAAATTCTAGGTAAACTTCTGTGAATATCTATAAAAATAAAGAAAAAAGTTAAATAGTTCCAATACACAATGGCACTAGGTAATCATTCCCATTCTAAAAGTGAGACAGAGGAAGATAGAAAGAAATTGAATCAAAGCAAAACTGAAACCCAGAAGGACAATTATTAAATCTTGTAGCTCCATTTCAAGCACCCAGGGCAAGCTGTGTTGAGATGTGAACTCCAAAGGGCTTGGTTTTCCATACCCCTGTTGCAATGCCAGTTGCAGCTTACTGAACCTCTCTCTTGAGCTGGCTTCACATGCTTCCTACATCTTTCCTCATGAGATGTTCCACATTTCTGGCATCTCCAACTCCCTGTGGTCTCCAGTGCATCTTTGGCCTCACTCTGACAGCTTCAGGCATTTTCTTCTCAGTGTCATACTGTTTAGCCTCCCAGACGTTTTGGAATCTTCCTGGAAGCCTTCATAATCATATAAATCATGTATTCTGCATGTCTGTAAAACCAACACCATCAGATAATGTCAAAGTCAGCCACCAGCACAAACAGTAATCAGGACCCCTTGTATCATGGCTGCAGAAGTCTTTGAGTAAATGTATACCTGAGCACTGTGAAATAAAACCCAGGAAAGTGATTCTTTAGGGTCCCTACTTGAGTAGAGATCTCAGAAGCTTTCAAATAAAATCTGTGCAGTTTTGCACCCTTGAGGATGTGAAGGTTGAGGTCTTCTTGATTCCTGAGATGTCTTCAGCCACCTTTCCTATTGTCCTGATACAAGGTATTTGGATCTCCCCCCTGCCCCCACTTCAGTTCTTTTTAATGTTAACCTTTTCAGTAGCCAAGCTCTATATGATACTTTCTCTCTGATAAGCCTCCAAAATTGTCACATTTGCTTTTTTTCTTGACTTCCATTGTAGATCTGGCTAAAAGCAGGAAGCAGTATTCATGCCACAGTGTGAATATTGGGTAGCTTTGAAATTTCCTTCACCAATTAGTCAACATTTTTAATCTTAGTCTCCAACAGTCTCAGTACATGGACAAAATGAAGAAAAATTTTTCTCCCTGATGTAACACAAATGGCCTCTAATCCAACTGCCAGTGGACTCCTAGAACTCAATGGAAGCCTGAATGTGGCCTTCACTTACCACATTCTTATTAGCATTCTAGTTTTCTTAGTGCTGACTAGAATCTCCCATCAACTTTTCCTTACTCTGCTTATATAATTTTAAGACTTCTCTAGCTGACATCTCAAAATCTTTCAAAACTCATCCCACTAAATAATTCCAAAGGATTCTGAATCATGATAAGTTATAATCATAACAATAACCTCACTATCAGTACCAATATCTCTCTTAGTTACTTTCTTGATGCTGGCAAAAAATGCTCAATACCCTCAAATTAGGACAGGTTTATTTTGGTTCACAATTTTCATCATTAGTTAGCTGGCTCCAAAGCAGAAGTGGTATAGTGGAAGGGGATAAGGAAAAACATTCATTTAATCCATGGTTCCAGAAAGCTGAGAGGGAAAGGAGATGCCAGGGACAGAAATACGTTTTTCCAGTTGATGCTCCCAGTAGCCCACTTCCAACCAAACTACACCTTCTAACAATACATTTGGCTACTAAACTCATCAGTGGATGATTACCTAATGAGTATAGCATGTTCACAATCGAATCACACTTCAAGCACATGAAATTTTGGGCAATATTTTAGATTTAAACCAAATGTTTGTCTTGTTTCTTTTTTTTTTTCTCTATTATTCTCAGGTTAGTCCTTTGGGAGTGGTCCTACAATTGTCTTATCATCTCTCTATTTTTTCCTACATTTTGGTTTATTTCTTCTACTTCCTGGGAGAAATCATCAACTGGAGTATCTAATCTTTCCAAGAATGGGGAACAAAAGATAGAAATGACAGTAAGAAGAAGTTGGATAAGTACACTGTGAGTATGGAAGAAAAAATAACTATAATTCTGGATCAAGGAATTATACCATGTCCTGGAAAGTCTCATAAATTTAGTTTTTAACTAATAACATAATTAGATTTCAATAAACTATTGGATCACTCTATTATATAGGCTACTTTCTTCTTCATGATGAAGTACATGATAAACAAATGGGTCTCTTGAGGTAAACTCTTAACTGTATTTATTTTTCTATGATTTGAGTTTCTGCTCAAAATCAATATACACCAGTATGGTATCTATTGATGAAAGTGTACCCAAGGCAAATCCATAGCCATATGAAGTAGTTATCTCAATGCTAACTAATCACAGATGGCCCCCTTATAGAATGCATCAATTATAATCAACTGACAATCAAGTAAATGTGTGATCATCACAGAAATAAAGGTTTGTCTTAAATACAAATTGATCTGTGCCATTGACAAGGTGGACATTTTTCTGCCACATCAATTATGGTGAAGTCCATACAGTAGAGCTCAGGCTCCTTCATTCCTTTATACACATGGACGTGAACTAAGCCACCTTCTTTTGAGGAACACTTCTTTCAGAGTTTGTACCCTCTATGGTTAACCAGCTCATAAAGCAGCCCTCTCCTCTATAGATTCAGCTCTATGAGCAAGCAATTTGTCATCTACAGGGCCAACTGAGTGACTTCATCCCGAGGTCCAGTAGTATTATATTTTCCTTTTCCTCTCTTAACCAGGGGATGGAGAAGACTTGCTTTTGTTTTTATCTCCCCCGTCATACCTGAGGACCTTTGAATTATCTTTTTCCTTTTATTTTAGGACAGTGACAGTGTCTCAATAAGTCACCATGTTACCCATGCTGGGCTCAGTCTTGCAGTCTTCCTGCCTCAGCCTTCCAGATTGTTGTGATAGAAGGAGTGTCCTGTTTCTGTAAGCAATCACATCAAACTTATATTTTGATCCCTGTATGTAATTCTCTGGGCTACCAAATAATAATAATCTAGCGCTATTGACCCAAATCATCTGATTTTAGGCAGGAACATATATTGCTCTGACTTGCAGATTTCCTTTCAAGCAGCACCTCTTAGTTATAATTGATTGTCTGTATCAATTTTTTCTGTAATGTTTATACTTGTATAACATTTCTGAACTTTATCTTATTTTCTGCTTTTGTGGAGTTTGTTTCTCCTGAAAAGAAATGGTAAGCTTAATATTTTTCTAGTAAATAAGGTAAATTCTTTTGTTTCTGAGTAATATTACAGCATTTACTTCCTTCATTTCTTCATTCAAATTCTACACATGTTCCTGTAAATACTCATTTGTTCCTGTACTTCTTCGCAATTTGAATTTCCTCTACAAACAAACACAAGTAACATATTTTTGTGTCTGCTCTTATTTTATCATTTCTTTGTACCCTGGCATCTTTTCTATAATGCTATATTAACCCCAAACCTCCATTAGTGTAATTTTGCTAATGAATGAAGCAAAATATCATCTCTACTAATCCTTTATTCTAATGGTATCTCATTCTTTTACCAAGTCTCAATTTGTTACATACAGAAACAATATTATCTATCCTTACTATGTATGTCTCATTGTTTTCTAACCCATTTCTCTAACTGTTGCCAAATTCAAGTGAGCTTTTCAAAATAAAATCTTGTTGACATTGAAGAGCTATATTTTACATAAAGTAAATTATAAATACAGTCACTATCAGTGTGTAATTCAATAATTCTTACATATATACGTCATATAACCACTGACAATAATCAAAATCACAATAGTTTCATTGCTACAAAGACATCCCTGTGTCTTTTTAGTCAATTACCAAATGATTTACCATTCCCAGGAAAATCATTAAAGATTAGATAGATTCTATATATTTCATTCAAATGAAATGTTGCATTAGGATTTTTTCTGTCTACAATTTTTATTCAGGAAGGTATTTTGATAATACATTTTCAGGGGTGTGATTCATAAATGATGTTCCATTACATAGATATACCTTTATTTTATAATTATTGAATCACTTATGTTCATTCCAGTCTCCAGTTATTATACATATAATTGCCATGTATATTCTTATACATTTGTTTGTGCTGTACTTTTCATTTTGTAGTTGAAAATAAGAGAGGTATGGCTTGACTTGGTATTGACTTGCCATTGCTATGACTTTTTCTTTTTGTCGGGCTCTCCCCCTTTACATTTAATTTCTTGTCATGCCAGATGGGTTCATTCTGCTTTGCTTCCTGGGGTTGTGATCCTCAATGTCTCTTCCTAGAATATTGTGTGAAATTCTTTGGAGTGCTGGTTTGGTATTCACTATGTTTCTAAGGTGCTCTTTGTCATGAAAGTATCTTATTTCTCCATCCATTTTGAAAGATAGTTTTGCAGGGTACATCAATCTGGGTTGGAGGTTGTTTTCTTTTAGGGCTTGGAATATGTCCCTCCAAGCTCTTCTTGCCTTGATGGTTTGTGTTGAGAAGTCTGCTGTGATTCTGATGGGCTTTCCTTTGTATGTGATTTGTTTCTTTTCTCTAAGTGCTTATAGAACTTTGTTCTTCTGTTGTGTTTCTGGAATCTTAACAATTATTTGCCTATGTGTAATTTTTTTTGATCAAGGCTATTTGGTGTCCTATATGACTCACTTATCTGCATGTCAAGCTCTTTTCCCCTTCTTGGGAAGCTTTCTGCCATTATTTCTGTGAAGTGATTTTTTATGTCATCTGCACTCTCTCCTGTTTCTTCATTGAGTCCAATCAGTCTTATGCTATTCTTCTTTGCATCATCTAGCAGCTGCTGGATTGATTTCTCATGTTCCCTTATAATTTTGAAGCAATTTTTCTTTTCCTGGTCACTAATTGTAATCTTATATTCTATATCTGAAATTCTGTCCTCACATTGGCTCATTCTGCTGTGTAGACTTTCAATGGAGTTTTTCATGTCCTGGAAATCTATTTGCATCTGTTTTATGGATTCCATTTGTTTCTTATGTTGGGATTCCATCATGTTCCTGAGCTCCTCTCTAGATTTATCAATCATGTCTTGCACTAGGGGCACAATTTCTCCTGTTATCTGAGAAATTATTTCTGATTTCATTTTTTCCAGATCCCCTTTTGTTACCAGTTCAGTGGGTCCAGGTGGTTGAGTATCAGAATGTTCCATCTCATTTCCATTTGGGGTTGCTGGAGGTGATCTGGAAGTCTGGTTTTGAGACTTATTTATGTGTTTTCTCATTTCGACTGGGGCAGGGGGCTATAGCAACTGTATGGATTACCTCCTCTGACCTGGGAGAGGTGGGACTGGGGCCGGGAGCAGCGGTAGGGTTGGTGACCCAAAAGCCCTTTCCTGTGGGCTGGGAGCAGCCTAGAGGGATGGTGGCCCGGAAACCTCTTCCTCTGGACCAGGAGCAGTGGGATGGTGGCTCAGAAGCCCCTACCTCTGGGCCAGGAGTGGTGGGAGGGATGGTGGCCCAGAAGCCCCTTCCTCTGGGCCAGGAGCAGCGGTACAGAAGGTGGCCCAAAAGTCCTTTCCTCTGGGCTGGGAGCAGTGAGAGGGATGGTGACTGGGAAGCCCCTTCCTCTGGACCAGGAACAGTGGGACAGTGGCTCGGAAGCCCCTTTCTCTGGGCCAGGAGCAATGGGACTCAGTACCTTGTTCTAGTCATCTGGTGTCCTCTGCATCTTTGTAGTGTGGAACCAGGTGGCTGCCTGTCTGCAGAGGGGTGATTTGGGGTGACTCAGGACCTGGGTAGGGCATGCACAGACCTGCCTGTCTGCAACGCGCTGATTCGGTGTGTTCTGTGTGACTCAGGACCTCGGTAGGGCATGGGCAGACCTGCCTGTCTGCAGCAGGGTGATTCAGTGTCTTCTGAGCCACTCCTTAATTTACATTTTTGAAGAATCTTGAATAGCACTTTAAAGGGTTTCAATTCTACACCCATTATTGATGCTAAATTCATGCTGTCTGGAAAATCCATAAAACTCTTTAGAAGTATTCTGATGATCCTGAGAACTTTTTAAAAAGATATAAGAGCAAGTGAATTATTGTCATTAAGACAGTATTAGATTCATCAAGTTAAAGGCATAATTGTTGCAGACAAAGAAAAAATTTGTTTACAAAATTCATATCCTGGGAGCAGATTTGGGAGAATAGTGCATTAGAAAGTTGATGCTTTTTGCTTCTTTTCTAACAAATGGGAAAATTTTATTTCAAGAAGTTTTTTGAAATGTTTAGTCCAATTGAAACATGTAGGAGTGTCATTCATTACATGATTCTTTCAGTCAAAATTTATGCAGATATACAAAGTGCCATATTAGGATGTAAATATATGATCAAGGGCAAAAATGGACATGATCCTACATCCTTGAGACATTAAGAAATGGTCACAAAATTATGACATAATTTCAAACTGTAAAATATGTTGTGAAGAAAATTTTTAAGGTGTTATAATTGTATATATATATATATATATATATATATATATATATATATATACAAAAGATACGAAGAATTTCTGTTTGCATTAAACTGTTGAAGAAGAAAAAGAAGTTCATTATTTAAAGACAATAAGAATTGTAGAATAGGATCCTGAGAGGCAGAGGTAGGAGGAGGCATTCCAAAGTCACTTAGCAGAAACTGTGTGTTGAGTAATGTCAAAGGTGGCATGATGTGAAGCTTTGCAAAGATACAAATGCAAACTTCATTTGCCATGCAATTAACATTGTTTTCATTCTAGAAAAATTATAGAGTAATAAAGGCTTTTATCTAATGAAATACAATAATCACATTTATGTTTAAAATTATCATTATTGTTATTATGATTATGATTATGATTATGGCTCTGTTAATGATGAGATACTGCATAAAAACAAAAAGAAACTGTTGTAGAAAAATTGAAAGTATTGCATATATCTACTTAGGATAACAAGATTTTGTTAAAACCAAACCAATGAATTTATGTAGGATATATTTATAAAGCAAATAATATATATTGTAGTGATAAATCAAACAGGATTCTCTCTAGTATTCAAGTTTGCCCCTAATCCATTCAGCAGCATATTATTGGACATTTACTCTGTCTGAGTAAAATCGCAGTAGTGAATGAGCTGATTTTTTGTTTTCAAAGACCTATCAGGGTTGGAGGCTAGACAGAAATAGCTAGAATATTTTAAAAAGCAGTTTAATCAGCTTTTCTTTTTAGTAGCTTTAGATATTTTCAAATTAACAATACTGTTAACATTAAGAATGTAGATATTTATAATGATTAATTAAAAATAAACTCATATGTACTGAATTGTGTAGCTTAGTTGTTTGGGTGCCTTATTTCCAGTAACATTCTACTCTGAAACACGTGCTAGCATTTCTCATTTAACAAAAGTGATAAATTATCTTGGAGCCCTGCAGAACCAAATGTATGTAATCCCCAGAGATTTCTTCACTGCTTGTAAGAATATCTTATCATTCTCACTATGAACTCTTCCGTATAAGTAGATAAATAAGACTTCAGCAAGCAATAGAGAACCATTATCTCCTCTCCCTCCTGTTTCATCAAACTTCCTTTTTGTAGCTTGGGCATCTAGCCAGAACCCCGTATCTATTATAGAGTGTGCTTAGCCCCTTTATGACACTGTAAATCAGACTTTTAAAGTAAGACTTATTATTGTTACAACATTCAAAGTTGCTGTTGAGGGCAACAGAGTCTCTCACTTTAGAAGTATTGATGATAAGAGACAGAAAAGAATTCAGCCTAATTGAAAAAGTGAATTAACTAGAAGGACTTTGAAGCTTACCATGCTCAGAACTAGTTACAGAAGGAGTAAGGTGAGTTCTAGAGGGTCACAGGACAGGAAGTCAGAAGTATAGCCTTTGTCTGAAGAAAAGCACAAGTTTATTACCATAGTACAGCTGGCAAAGTGAAAAACAGCATGCCTACCATGCCCCTACTAGATCTGCCCTTCAAGAAAGACTGATTGAAGCTGACAAATGTCTAACATGTGAGACCCACTATTGCTTGACAGGTCATATTGAGCAGAGTACATAGAAAGTCACTACCTAGGTACATGTTGCTGAATGTTCTAGAGTTTGGATTTTGACCTTACTGGAATTCCAAACATTTATGGAAAGATGACTAGGGGTAGAGGAACAGTACTCACTAAGCAAATTAAGAGTGTCTGTTTCTATTTTGGCATTCATTGAAAGCTATACCAAAGATTTTGCAATCTATTAACACCAGCTTTAGCAACAGATAGTGTGAAGTTAGAAATCAAATTAATTGGTTCTTAGTGATATCATAAGGCTCTCTTTCACCATTACAGTTGTGTTATGAGAATAAAATGGACAATATATAGTAAGGTTTTACTTCAGGAAGGGAAAATTATAAGCGTTCAGTAAATTTTTTTTCTTGTATTTACTAACGTTACCATAGTCATCCTTAACTTCATTATTTACCCAACATGAGAATAATTTAGAAATTTATTTAAAGAATTAAATTATGAATAATATTTGGAGTAAAAGATTTGAAAACACCAAATTTATATGAAAACTTTTTTTAAATTATGGACACTCAAATTTTTAATAGATAAAATGATTACTATAGAGATATATAACATTCTAGACATCTAGAAATTAAAAAAATTTGTACTATAATATCTGCTAGAGAAATATATTCCAGGAAACAATATTGAATGTTTGTTAGAGACTAGGAAATATTCATAAATTTTTCTTTCTTTTTAAAAATTTTATTTCCTTATTTGTACATTTTTCAAAATACATAATGATCACACTCATCTAAGGAATTTGTACCTATGCATAACATATCTTAATTCTTCTCTTATTCCCATTTCCCTCCATTCCCTTCAACCCTTTTTCCCATCCACATTTACAAGAGCTTTATTTCCATTTTTTTCTTCTATTCTCTTTTATAAAATCTCTTTCCCCTTCTTTCCCTTTACCCTCCTCTTTCCCTTGTTCACTTTCCCATTTTAACAAGTTCTTTCTACTTTCTATTATCAGTCCTCTATCTTGCTCCTTACTTACCCTTTGGGTTTTCACACAAGAGAAGCAATGCAATTTTTAAACTTGTGTGTCTAATTTATTTCACTTAAAACTATGACCTTGAAATACCATTCCTAAAAATATTTTGTTTATCCTTCTTTATGGCAGAGTAGTTCTCTATTGCATATAACTTCTACATTTTCTTTACTCCTTCATATGTTGATAGCATATGGGCTGTTTCCAAGATTTAGCTATTATAAATTATACTGCTATAAACATTGTTATCAATACATCACTGTGGTATTGTGCTTTTAACTATTTGGGGAAGATACCTAGAAGGGAAATAAACTGGATCAAAAGAAATCTCTTTCTTGTGGTACTATATTTATGGGGCAAAGGTACTGAAGATGCATTATATTGATTAATGCAATCTAGGAATGACTGCCTGGTTCAAAGCTACACTTTAGCTTTCTAGTTATGTAGTTTGAGCAAAATATTAACTTCTCAAAATCCATTCTTCCATAAAATGATAATGAAATGATAATGATATAGATTGGCTGTAAGCCAGATATTTTTGTCTCCCTAAAAAATTTACGAAAAGAGTGATCAAATTACATGAGCAGAGCATGTTTGGAGGTTCTAGCAGGGAAGAACAGCTATTCTTAATCACTTAAAAAAGAAAACCATTCTCCTCCTCCATCAGGAAGGTCTTTGGGAGGGATGCACAAGAGCAGTGAGGTAAGATGAGAACACCTGCCTGGCCAGCCAGATCAGCTGAATCAACCCTGGTGACCCCTGCATGACAGGTGCTGCAGCCAGATCTTTCTCTCTCTCTCTCTCTCTCTCTCTCTCTCTCTAAACACACACACAAATAAATAAATATATGAGCAATGTTTAATTTTTAAAATTATTACAGAAAAGAACACACAGCCATTATTCTCCTCAAAAATACTTAGCTTTGTTTGGATACACTTATCGCCTTGCTCATTCCACTTTCTGGAGCAGTTCTAGAAGTCCTCCTTTGTGTCTTCACCAGATGCAGTTAAAAAATATGAATGCTGCTGCTGAGTTTCATCCAAAAAGTAGGTAGGGATGTCAAAAACTATAGTGTGTTTCCATCTACTTTATTCACTGAGTATGGTATGGTGAGATTTCTGACACCTCCCTAAAGTCAAAATGACCATTAAAGGTATATATTTTGAATTGATTTTGGACATCAAGGCTGCCATGACAATGCACCTAAAGACACTTTCAGAACAGGACTTCTAGAACTGCTTCAGAAAGTGGCCAGAATGATAGATTAAGTATGTACAAAGAATGGGGAGTATTTTGAGGGAGATTATTGGCAATGTGTATTTTACTACAATATTTTTAAATTTACACATTCACCATATTTTTCTATCACACCTTATATATTAAAATGGAATTCTCAATGGAATGGTATTAGAATGTGAAATATTTGGAGATGTGATTAGGCCATGAGGGAAAAACTCTCATGAATGAAATAAATGCCCTCAGGAACTTGTTTTTTCCTTCTACCATGTGAGGAGATACCAGGAAGTTTTCATCTGTAAGAAAGCCAGCCTTCACTAGGCAGGGAATTTGTGGTGTCTCAATCTTGGACTTCTCAGGCACCAAAAGTAGAAAAAAGTTTTGTTATATAGAAGTGACCTAGTCTACAGTATTTTGTAATACTAACCCAAAGAAAATATCTCACAGGGATCTTTCTACAGTTAATTAGTGAGTTAGCCTAGGGAGGTTAAATGCAAAAACTAAAATAATAGCAGCACACACTCTTTACCTTGTATGGATGTAATTATATTATGAATTTTGCTTTTTCCTTCAACAACAGAGACTGATAATCCTCAACATTAGAGGCACCACAGAATAATCTGGGACATTCACAATAATTCATGTCAGGACTTCACATTTAATTTTTGAATTATAAATATTAAAGTTAGCAAAAAGTATTGGAATGTGCATTTTAAAGAATTATTCAACAGAAAGAAGCTGAGCCGGTCCCAGCACCCAGAAGGAAGCTCCCCTGCCACCATCCCAAGCTCCTAGGGCAGAGAAGGTGAGTGTCTTGGGTGCCAGAAGCACCCCCCCCCCAACTTGGAAATGAGAAGACACGTAAACAAGCCTCAAAAACAGACCTCTGGATCACTTACAGCAACCTCAAAGGGAAATGAGATGGAACAATCTGATACTCAACTACCTGGACTCTCTGAACTGGCAACAAAGAGGATCTGGGAAAAATGACATCAGAAATAATTTCTCAGATAACAGCAAAGATTTTGCTCATGGTGCAAGACATGATTAATAAATCTAGAGAGGATGCAGATAAAAAAAGAGAGGAGCTGAGGAACATGATAGAATCCCAACATAGGAAACAAATGGAATCCATAAAACAGATGCAAACAGATTTCCAGGAGATTAAAAACTCCATTGAAAGTCTGTGCAGCAGAATGAACCAATGTGAAGATAGAATTTCAGATATAGAAGATAAGATTGCAATTAGTGACCAGGAAAAGAAAAATTCCTTTAAAATTGTAAAGGAACATGAGAAATCAATCCAGCAGCTGCTAGACAATGTAAAGAAGAATAACATAAGACTGATTGCAGCCAATGAAGAAAGAGGAGAGAGTACAGATTACACAAAAAAACTGTTCACAGAAGTGATGGCAGAAAACTTCCCAAGGAGGGGAAAAGAACTGAACATACAGATAGGTGAGACATATAGGACTCCAGCTAGCCATGATCAAACAAAATCTACACATAGGCATATAATAGTTAAGATTCCAGAAATCCAACAGAAGAACAAAATTCTACAAGCAGTGAGAGAAAAGAAACAAATTACATGAAAAGGAAAGCCCATCAGAATCACAGCAGACTTCTCAATGCAAACCCTTAAAGCAAGAAGAGCTTGGAGTGATGTAGTTCAAGCCCTAAAGGAAAATAGCCTCCAATCCAGATTGATGTAGCCTGCAAAACTATCTTTCAAAATTGATGGAGAAATAAGATACTTTCATGACAAAGAGCACCTCAGGAACTTCATGAATACCAAACCGGCACTCCAAAAAATTTTAGACAATACCCTAGGAAAAGACAATGAGGTTCACAACCCCAGGAAGCCCAGCAGAATGAATCCATTGAGCATGACAAATTAAATGCAAACGGGGAGAATCCAACAAAAAGAAAAGTCATGACAAGGCTTTTAAAACTTTTAACTTCAACTCCCTAATGAGTGTATAATTCAATATTGTTATTGTACTGATTAGTATTTTTCTGATTCTGAGTCACACACCTTTCCTTGTGCTGGACTGGCTATTTATCATCTTCTTATGTCTACTTTTTAATTGGGTTGCCTATTAATGAGCTGTAAGAGTTCTTTATATTTTCTGGTCATAGATTATATGCATTGTAAATATGGTCTGTTTAAGGACTACTTTTCATTTTAATGATGTCATTTAAAGTTCTAAATTTTGATGGAATCTCATTTATCAATTTTTTTCTTTTATACATTATGTCTTTTGTATACTAGGTTGTTCTTGCCTACCCTGAATTCATAAACATTTTCCCTTATAATTTCTTCTTAAAGTTTTATACTTTTAAGCTTTCATATTTAGGTTCATAGATCCCTTCAAGTTATTTTCATGTATGGAAAAAAGGGTTGAAGTTAATTTTTTATATATGGATACCAGGTGTTCTAGTGCTGTTTGCTGAAAACACTATCTCTTCCTCAGCTCTTGAATTGAGTTTATATTCTATAAAATGCTAATGTTAAAAAATCTTTCAAAACTCAGTGGACCATATATGTGTGGTTCTATTTCTAGATTCTCTGTTTTATTCCAATGATCTATATGTCTTTCCTTACACCAACACTGCCTTGATTACTGTAGCTTTAGAAGAAGTCTTAAATTATGTACTAAACATCGTCCAACACTGTTTTTTGTCTTTTTTTAACTTTTCTAGGTCCTTTGTACTCCTACATAACTTTTAAATTTCAATATCCAATTCTTCATTGATAGCAAGTATACACAGATCTGAATTTTTATATATACCTTGTGTTTTCTAATCCTGCTAAATTCAAGTACAAGTTCTAGGGGCTCCTAGAAATTTCTTAGGATTTTCTCTGTAGATGATCATTTCATCTACATATAAAAACTTTGCTTCTACCTTGCCAATCCTATCCTAATTGCATCATTTTATTGCCAGACTATTTTGGTGGGGTCTATGTTTCAAAGTTTAATGGACAGATTAAGAGTAAGCATATCTGTCCTTGTTCCCCACCTTAAAAAGAAAGCATTGTATCTTCTCCATTCATATAAGGCGTTTTTGCTGGAAGTATGGAGTACATGTCTTTAATCTGTTGAGAAGGTTCTGTACTACTTCTAGGCTCCTGATAGCTTTTACCATAAACAGCTGTAGAATTTAGTCCAATACTTTGTCTCCAACTAGTGACAGGATCATATGGCTTTTTCCTTTTCTCTGTTAAAATGATGAGTTTTGGGAGTGGATCTTCCAATGCTGAACCAACACTGCCATCCCTATAGCAAAACCACTTTCTACATACTGCCAGATCTGACTTCTAATAGTTTGTTTTGTTAAACAAATTTCTATCTATGTTCATACTTTTTTCTTCTATTATCTTTATCCAGTTTTAGGATTAGCACAATGTTGAGTTCCTAAAATGAGGGGACAAGTGTTCCTTCTTTTTTCTGCTTTGTTTGATATAATTTATCAGTTAAAATGTATATGAGTCTGTTGTTGTCATATAGGTAGGTTTTCAAGCTAGGAATATACTTTCTTTAATAGGTGCTATTCAAATTTTATATTTCCTCCAGAGTTAGTTTCATTGATTTGTCTTTCAAGGTACTTCTTAGAAGTTGTCAAATTTATTTCAACAAAGAATTTTGTGATATGCTTTCTATATTCTTCTAAATTCTGTAAAATCTCTGGTAATGTCTCCTAGATCTTGATATTGTAATTACAAAATGTATAATTGATATTGTGTAACGGGAAGAAAAAGTCTAAAGGATCAGGGGAAGTGGGAGGGTTAGGGGAAAGGAAAAAAGGGAAAAGAAAAAATATGAGAAAAGGGAAAAAATGGAAACAAAATCTTTTCAAATAGGGAAGGGTGGGTGGGTGAAGGGAGGGCAGGGGAAGGGGAAAAAAATAAGAACCAAGATACTCATGTAATGGTACAAGATCCCAATGATGAATGTAACTGTATTTTATACCTAAAATGTACCAATAAACTTAATGCTAAAAAAAAAAATTATTCAACATATAAAATAAAACTAATATTTATATGTATCAATTTGATTAAATCCCATGTTCAAGAAAAGTGTAGTTTCTTTAGACTTTCTACACATGAAGAAATACATATACACAACCCAGCATAATGGAAACATATATGTATAATTTATGTGTATATATAATCAGCCATAATAATTATATGTAAATATATACCATTAACAGATAACCATTTATACATATATACATCTGAAACCAATATGCTCTTAAAATTGTTAAGCACTTTTTTTGTTGTACAGAAGGTACTTTCAGTTTGTTATAATCCTCTTTGTCAATTTTTGGTTCTGTTCCTTGTGCTGTGGGAGTTAGATATAAAAAATCTGTCCCCAAGCCAGCCAGAATCCCAAAATATTTCTGCCATATTGTCTTCCTGTAGTTTCACAGTTTTGGATCTTACATTTTCATCTGAGTTATTTTGAGTTGGCTTTCATATATAGTGAGAGGGAGGATTCCAGTGCCCTTCTTTTGTATATGGATAACTTGTTCTTCCATTTATTACATTGTCCTTTCTCCAATGTATTCTCTTGGTTTCTTTGTCAAAAATTAGATAACTTGGGCTGGGGATTTAGCTCAGTGGCTCCATCGCTTGCTTTGCAAGCGCAAGGACCCGAGTTCGAAAAAAAAAAATTAGATAACTATAAATATATAAAAGTATTTTTGAGTTTCTCATTCCATTCCATTGGTTTGTTTTAATTCCAGTTTCATCATGTTGTTTTGGTTACTATAGCTTTTTAGTATGATTGAAAGTTTAATATTATTTTGTCTACTTTTGTCTTTTTTGCTAAGGGTTGCTTTGACTATCTTTGGTTATTTGAGCTTTCATTAAAAAAATCTATCATTTGTCACAACATAAAGAAACCTGGAAGAAATTATTTTAAGGGAAATAAAATAAGTATACAAAGAAAAATACCACATTTTCTCACATATATGTGGAAGCTAAAAATATTGATGTCACAAAAACAGAAAACTGAATAATGGTTACCAGAATATGATGGGAGAAACAGAATAGAAAATAAATACTTAATGCAGTTAAGAGGTGTTCAGCTGTATAGTAGAAATAATTTCTATTATTGTATAGCACAGTAGAATACATTGTTTATAATAATTAACAGTATAAAAAGGATTTTGAATGTTATCAACAAAAAGAAATGATAAATGCTTAATGAAAGACCTGATCATTTTACATTGTATAATTATTGACTGGTACAATATACTCAGTAAAATTATATATCAATTGAATGTTGAAATATTTCAAAAAAATCTTACTACTACAATCTTTATAATGTCAATAAAACTTCTAAAATCCAAGGAAATACAGGTCATTACTCATAACTAAATTTCCCAGATGATTCAAGATATTAGGATATTATTTTGAAAATCTAATTTGACTAAATGAGGCTTGAACTTTGTGTTTGAAAGAGTACTTTACTTTGGAAATTGTATTGATCTGAAAGTTTGTACCATTATTGGCTCTGTCACCTTAAATCAATTTTTTAATCTTTTTTTAGTATACATTTAATCTTCTTTAAAAGTAATAATCTATGAAATAGGAATCAGATTAACTGAATGAGATAATAAAAAAGGATTTTGATTAATTGATATTGAATTTTAGTAGTTACCTGATAAACACTACTTATACTTGGGGAAAATCTCAACATAAAACCAGCACGTGTTACAAGATAGACATTAGATGGAATTTTATTAGATGGAATACCTCTGGTATTTTAGTTAATTAGATGTCATTATTTTATAAAATTTAAGGCTTGAAATAAATCCCAACTATTTTGAGTTTTTTATTAGAACTTGTTTTTCAGACTTTCCAATTAAAATAAAAATATTTTAAGCATTCTCTCAATTAAACAAATTCTGGTTCAGAAAGCATTTTAGATCTGGTTTGCTTCATCTGAACCAGAGTTTATGTCATACTTTCTCTTTGATGCATTGTGCTGTTGTCTTAAATTTTCTAAGTATTCTTTACTCTTATGCTCAAATGTGGTCCATCATAGCTGTCTATATGTGATATATTTGATGCTAAATTTACACATTAATTCAGTCTTCAGAAAATGTATTGGCTAAGCTGTTCATATACCTCATAAATTTCTTTGTGAAATTGACAGAACAGGCATTGTTTCATGCTGCTCTAATTAAGACAAAGTAACAGAAAGTCAAGTAGTGTAAATGATTAATGTAATTCTATACCCCTCCCAAATACAAGCTTGGAATCATTCTAGGATAAGTTTCCTCTCCATTATCTCATCTTGCCAATCATGGTTGTAGCAGTGGTGGTGGTATTCCTGGGGAAAAAAAATAGATTAACTGTAGATAATTTTGTTTGCTTCATTTATTGAGAGATGCCAACTTGAAATTCTACATCTTGATAAGAGAAAATTGGACATTTATAATTGCCAAAAATATTTTAAGACTCTATTATAAATGTCTGACATATGTTGAGAGTATGACAACTTTTTTCTAATGACATATTTCTTATAAATTGATGATATATAATTGAATTTTATCTTGTTAATTTTGAAAAATAATTTTCTTTTTCTTAGCTACTGCAGTCCTCTAAGCTGTTGAAATTACCACTTCATTCATTTAAAACTATGTCAGCCCTTGAGTATCACTCAAAAATGAAAAGTAGAAAGAGCAAATTGATTTTAATAGAAAGCCAATGGGTTTTCAGTAGATTTATTTTTATGTAGGGCTTAAGAAAGTTCAGTAATTCCAAATATTGGGGCATTCAATCCACAAATTTTCCTAGAAAGGGGCATGAGGTGAGGGCTAAAGAAAGAAAGATAATTAAAAAAGAAAAAAGAAAAGAAAGAAAGAAAGATAATAGAGATAATTTTGAAGTACACAAGGGCATGAGTGCTAGAGGGGGCAAAGACAAAAGACACTACAAGCTAGTCATTATTTATTTGGTACACACAATAATTGGAAGAAGTATTAGATGACTCAGAGGGTGGCAGTAATCTTATGTTGATGAGGATTGTGAGAAGGGCAAAGCATTCTTAAAATAGTAGGTGAAATGAGATAGCAGGCTATTAGGGAATTTTTCCTTCCCCCAGGTGAAAACTTTCTCTATTTTTTTTCACTACTCAGTTCTCTAAAAACCAAGATGTCTTCAGCTGATGTAATCTTGCCCTTGAGCATCACAGCATCATGGGACCATTGAGGCCTCAACTTGTAACTGGAGGTACATGGAGTTATGTTTCCACATGTCATAGCCAGCTCACAGGAAAGATGACATTGGGCCTTAGACAGCTATAGACATCCTTTAATTATGAAATGATTTTCCTAAAAAATTTATATAGAATGGCTCTTAACAAATCCCCCTTTCTTTTTTGTTTGTTTAAGTTGAATCATTGTAACCTCTAGTTGCAACATCTTTAAACATCAATTGGTTGAGCTCTTATGAGTCCGACTAAGAATAAGGAGACATAATCCAATTACTATTAACACAGCAATATAAATCCAGAAATGAGCCTTGAGATAATTAACAGTATTAAGCTGATCAAGTATATCAGAAAACTTATCCCGGTTTTTAATCTGTTCAACACAATTAGCAGTCTGCTGGAACATAGATAAAACTTCTCTTTGGAGGGCATCAAGATCCATAGTTATATTTTTGTGCATTGCTCTTTGTACATGCTTTTTTTGGTACCAGGGATCGAACTCAGGTCCTTGTGCTTGCAAGGCAGGCAGCGGAAACACTGAGCTAAATCCCTGGCCCTATACATGCTTTTTAACATGTTCCAATGTATCACTTGATTGATTATAAGGTAAATAAATAATACAAAATTGAGTAATATTGTAATGACATTTGAGACCTTGTTGCAGCTATAAACTTTCAATTTGATCTCCTATCCAGAGAAAGTAGTCTCAATCACACTTATTTGGGATTGCAGCTTAGCATCTGTAGAATGTTGTATTTTCCAACCCTCATCAGTAGTCTTGGTCCAATTGTCTCTGAAATGAGCTGTCTGAATAGAGTGGGCCAAGGCCACAGAGGGAACAGCTACACTTGAAATCATTAATACCAGAGAGACTATGACAGCAACAATTAGTCCCAGCATTCTCTTTGCTCTATATACAAGACTATCAAGCAGGAATTGTAACAAATAAGCAGTATGAATATAGGACCATGCCTCAGTTAAATTAACAGGAACCCATACTCTGACATAAGCTCTAGGATCATCAGGGTCTTATGTTGCACAGATCCAAAGGGAATACAATGACTCAAGGTGCATTGACAGGTAATGTATTAGCATCACATTGTATATTCCAATACGTGAAAACATATGGGTTATAGATACATATGGAAGTTCAAACAGGCCAATAGTACTCTGTTAACAATATAGTATTGCCAGAGGCTAACTTTAGATAATTATCAGTCTATAAGCATTCTTCAATATAGGGAAGAGCCAATTTCTATAATGTATTCTGGGCAGACCTAGTTTTCAATAATATGAAAACTGGGGAGAAGATATATTAAAACATTCTTCTATCCAACTTATTTCCTTAGTAGGGACAGGCTTTTCAGTCACATTATCAAGGTTAGTCCACTTTAATTTATAACAGTCTGTATTACTGTTCTTTCTTCCCATAAAATTTCCCCATGGTCCCCAGTTATTAAATTCGCTCAGTCTTCCTGATCAGCTCCTACATGTTTCATGGCAGAGGTGCATCTTTATGAAACCCATTCCAAGTAATATGAGTTTCCAGCCATGTGAATGATCTCCAGAGTTTACATAACAAAGTTTTCAGGGGTATGGGCCAACCAGGTCTGAGGTGAGACAGCATAACAAAAATTAGGCTATATGGAATCATCTTACACACACAGAGGAGAACAAGTAAAATGAGAGGTATAATTAATAATTGCCTTATCTTTCATGTCTATAGGGTTGAGTGGGCCTGGTATCAAATATACCCATAAATGGAATGTGTCAGTTTCATGATAAATTGCAGGTGGGAAATCCATCCAAATAACTGGTTTAAGTGTGGAAGGATTGGGGATCTAACCCCAATATTCTACCCCTGACACTGGGAGTATACATACTGTGCATGCTATGATAGCCACCATAGCAATGAACATAGTATCATGATTCTGTGCCAGACCCTGACATTCCACCAGTGCCTTGGCTTCATGGATTGTTAACTCTAGGCTCTTGTTCATAGTTGGTTTGGCCTCTATTATTGGGGGGTGGGGGTGGAATTGACATCGGTTGATTATTGAGACTCATTTGTGCAAAGGTCACCATTGGCAGTCTGGCTGGCAGAGCAGTGGTTGATGCCACCATGGTGATTTCCATCTTCCATAGTTTCACATTCCTGGATGGCAGCTATGTCAGTGATCCATCTCCTGTTAAAATATAACCATGCCCTTGTCCCCAGGTTATTAATGGTACAGGGCTTTCCCCTTTACCTGTCTGTGTATCTTTCCACAAGACTTGACCGCGCCTATGGCAGTTTAGAGTCAGCTCCAGACTGCCAGCGTAATTCAGCCATGATGGAGTTGTTTTCTGTTCATGGATTTAAAAAAAATTTAATTGAATATAAAAGGTCCAGTTGAGCCTGTGGAGGAAGACGTAGTCCCCCTTTTTGTTTATTTAGTTGATCTTTGAGTGTTAGACATACCTTTTCTACTGTAGCTTGGACTTGTGGATTATGTGAGATGCCTGTAAGATGCTGAATGTGCCAGAGCTGAAAAAAGGGAGATAATGCTTTGCTAATATCAAAAGGTTCATTATCTGTTTTATAGTTTTTGCCACTCCCATAGCAACAAATGCAGACAAAACATGTTGTTGAATATGTTCTGGTTTTTTTCTCCAGAATGACAAGTAGAATGCTTTAAATAGGAGTAGGTATCAATAGGAACATGAACATATTGCAAATGCCGAAAATAAGGAATATGAGTAATATCCATTTGCCAAATTTCATTTTACTTGAGTCCTCTGGGATTGTTACCTGCAGGGGATACTGGTTGAGGAAATTTTTGACAGAGCAAGATAAAACAATATTTCTAGCCTGTGAATGTGACAAATGAAATTATTTTGATTGGTGATACCCTATTAAAAACTCTATTATTTTGATGGTGATACCCACATATTTGTCTAGCTAGATCAAAAGAGGAAACAAAAGCAATTAATGAATCAGCCTGTTGATTACCATAAGCTAAAGGTCCAGGTGAATTAGAATGAGACTTGATATATCCAATGAAGAAGAAAGCAGTATGGCTTCAAATGATACACTATAATTTCAAAAATAGGTTAAGCTAAGGTGGATCTAAAGTGCCCCACAAAGTGACACTCTCGAGCCTTTGGATGAGAAAGACTGCATAACTCGAGTCACTGATAATACTCACTGGAGTTTGATGTGTCATCTCCAAAACAAACAGAATAGCAATTATTTCTGATTGCTGTGCTGAAAGGTTAAGGGTTAAAATGACATCCTGAAAATCTGGACATCATTTGGCTGCTTTTCCCTTAGAGGAGCTATCTGTGAAAGGAGTAGGGGCATCAGAAATGGGCTCTGACTGGGTTATTCAAGGTAAAATACAAGGGTGTTTAAAAAAGGATTGGAGAAGGGGATCATTAGGAAAGAGATTATCAATCTGTCCAGTGAAGTCTGCAAAAGCCACCTGGCAATAAATAGCTTATTGTAATGACATAGCATTTTGAGTCAAATCTATGTATAAACTATTACAGAGGTGTCAGCAGCAAAAATCTAACTAGAGTGGATTCTTCCCTTTATTATAATTTTAGCCATTTGTTCAATATATAATTGTAAAATTTTACTGGTTGATTAGGATGATAAAGTCATTCTATTGGGAATAACTGATTATCATAAAATTGACTCAACAATCCTGTAGGAGAATGTAGAATGTTGAGTATATACAGGATAAGAGGATAAAGATAGTAACATGGTACACCTGGTATTGATGGAGCATTGATTCTATTAGTTTTAAATCCTCAGAGGCCCCCATGCTCCACTCTGTGGAGAGTCGATCTGAGGGTCACCTTGTAGGGTTTTATAAAGATGTTTTAATTGATAATTAGCTATGCGTAGTTTAGGGCAGACCAAAATGATATCACCTAACTTCTGAAAGCCGTTTAAGATGAGCAATTGATCTCTTCTGATCTTGATTTTCTGAGGCTTAATAGTTCTTTCAGTTAATAAGATTCTCAAATAATAATAAGGACTAGAAAACTGAACCTTGTCTGGAGCTGTATAGAGTTCAAAATTTAATATTCCTTTTTGTTAGAGCAAATAAGTCATATAAATGAGATTTAGAGCTGTCACCCAAAAGTATATCATCCATTACGTGGATTGCATAAGACTTTGACTATGTATCCCTAGCATTCTGTAATGCCTGTCCTACAAAATATTGACATAAAGTTGAACTGTTCAGCATACCTTATGGCCAGACTCTCCACTGATATATCTCTATAAGTTCTGTGAAATTAATACTAGGCATTGAAAAAGCAAATTTTTGTTTATCTGACAGGTATAATAGCATTGTAAAATAACAGTGTTCAAGATTAATCACAATCAAGTCCAATCCCAAGGGACAGCAATAGGTGATGAGAGCCCTGGCTGGAGGGCACCCATTGGCTGTATATTTGCATTCACTGTTCTCCAGTCTTGAATTAATCTCCATTGATGAGACTTTCTTGGATTCACAAACATAGAAATATTCCAAGAGCTCACAGAAGGCTCTAGATATTCTAATTGAACTTGTTCTTTTATGAGCCTATGTAGTTTAATAAACTTCTCCCATTTAAAGGGCCATTGATCAACCCCAATAGGATTTTGCATTTTCGATTGTAAAGGTAAAGCAGTTTTTTGGGTGCCTCGAAAGTGCAAGGTCCCAAGTCTATCCCCGGTACAAAAAAAGAGCAGTTTTTATGGGAAACATCAATGGCCCCCACTATAAAGGTAACTGATTCCAGCATGGTCTAACAATTTTAACATCTAAGGGCTGGGGTTTTCCTTGAGCATTTTTTTCCAGTCCTGTACCTTGTATATATCCTATCTAACTCATAATTTTTTGAACATCTAAGGGGATTTTAATAGTTAATTTCATTTTCCATTCTTTTAATAAATCTCTTCGAAGTTTACCAGAATAGAGGTTACATAAGGAAGAAATAAAGCAATCTAACCCTCAGGCCCCTGATGAGTTAAAGGAGACTCACTTTGTAAAACATGTTGGGGTGATTGGAGTCCCACCAATGGCACAGAAGTTGGCTTAGTGGCTCAGGGGGCAGACCACTGATTGACCAAGATTACTGAAACATTCGCAGCTATATCTAATAGGCCTTAAAAGGTTTTTCCATTGATTTTTTTTTTTTTTTGGTACTGGGGATCGAACTCAGGACCTTGCCCTTGCAAGGCAGGTAGCAGAACCACTGAGGTAAATCCCTGGCCTTTTCCACTGATTTTTTTAAAAATAACTTTATTATCAAACATACACACATACAAAAAATTAAAACCATTCAAAGACAAACAATGCAAGGGGAAAAAAAAACTACAACAATATTCAAATACAGTAGAACTCTTCCAAAACAAAACTGAAAAGCACTGAAACACTTTTCCATATAACTTAAAAAAGCATCTCAAGCACCAAGACACCAGAGGATGTGACTTGTTTCAGAAAGATCCCCAAAACCAACAATGAACAAATAACGATCTTGAAAAAGACTCCAGGTAGTTAGCAGACTCCACATAAGCCAAACTTCTCCCTAATTTAAATTTCGATACAGTCATATGACATGCTATGGAAATACAATCCGAGAAATATGTTATTAGGCAATTTCATTTGTGTCTATGCTTAATTACACTTTCAGTTTCTCACACTAGAGAAACTATTCAATATTTACCCATAAGTGTCCTATTTATTTCAAAGAGTATGGCCTCAATATGCATCCATTTAGCTATAAATGTCTCTAGTTTCTCATTCTTTATGGCTGAGTAGTACTCCTTTTTATAAAAAATAACACATCTTCTGAATCCAGTTTCCAGTTGATGGGCACTTGGGCTGTTTCCAAGCTTTTGCTATTATGAACTGTGCAGCTATAAATATGGGTGCACATATATCACTGTGGTAAGATTCTTTTAACTTTTTGGTGAAGATACCCAGCAGGGGGATAGCTGGGTCAAATGGGACCTCTAGTCCTAGTTCTTTGAGGTATCTCCATACTGATTTCCACAGTGGCTGTACCAGTCTGCACTCCCACCAACAATGGAGAAGGGTTCCTTTCTCCTCATACCCCCACCAGTATTTGTTACTAGATGATTTCTTAAGAGCAGGCATTCTTTCTGGGGTAAGGTGGAATCTCAGTGTTGTTTTCATCTGCATCTCTTGAATAAACAGTGATGATGAACATTTTTTCGTATACTTATTTTTTGCTTTTACTTCTTTGTCTGAGAAATGTCTGTTCATTTCAGATGCCCATTTTTCAATTGGGTCTTTGAATTTGCGGGGTCTGTTTTTTTTCAGTTCTTTATGTTTTCTAGATAGGAGTCCTTTGTCTAAGGTACAGTTACTAAAAATTTTTTTCCACTTTGTATGTTGTTTCTTAACTCTGTTGGTGCTTTCTCTCGCAGTCCAGAAGCTTTTTAATAAGATAAGATCCCAGTTGTTGATTCTTTGTGCAAGTTCCTGTGCCACTGAGGTTTTGTTCATAAAATCTTTTCCTATACCAATATCTTCAAGGGTTCTACCTAAGTTATCTGCCAGAAAATTTAGTGTTTCTGTCCTCATATTTAAAACTTTAATCCACTTTGATCTTAATTTGTGCACTGTGATAGGCATGGGTCAAGTTTTAAACTTTGGCAGGTTGAAATCCAGTTTTTTCAATGCCATTTATTAAATAGGTTATCTTTCCTGCAATGAGGAAGATTGGCTCCTTTGTCAAACATGAGATGACTGAGCATATCTGTAGTTGTTTCTGCATCTTCTAATTTTTCCACTGATCCTCGGGTCTGTTTCTTTGCCAGTACCATGCTGTTTCTATCACAGTGACTTGTACTATAGTTTCAAGTTGGGGATTGTAATACCCCCAGCCATATCTCTGTTGCCTAAAATTTCCTTTGGTATTCTAGGTCTCTTCTGGTTCCAAATGAATTTTTGGATTGTTTTCTCAAGTTCTGTGAAATATATTCTTGGAATTTCAACTGGCATCACATTAAACTTATGTAATAGTTTTAGAAGTATGGCCATTTTCACTATATTGGCTCTTCCTGTACAGGAACAAGGGATGTCCTCAATCTCCTTTTTCAAAGTGGTATAGCTTTCAATATAGAGGTCTTTGGCTTTCTTTTTTAGGTTGACTCCTAGATATTTCATTTTTTTGGATGCTATTGTAAAACAATTGTTTCCCTAATTTCTCCCTCAGTGAGTCTATTTTTCATATATAAAAAGGCTATTGTTTTTTGAGTGTTGACCTTATATCCAGCTACTCTACTGAATCTGGCAATTAAGTCTAGAAGTATTTTGGCAGAGTATTTTGGGTCTTTTATGTAAAGTATCATATCATCAGCAAATAATGACAGTTTCACTTCTTCCTTTCCTATTTTTATTCCTTTTATTTCTTTCTCTTTTCTAATTGCTGTGGCTAATGTTTCCAGAACAATATTAAACAGGAGTGGTGATAGTTGGCATCATTATCTTGTTCCTGACTTTAGAGTGAAAGTTTTCGGTTTTTGACCATTTAGTATGGTGTTGGCTGTTGGTTTTCACAGATAGCCTTAATCGGGTTGAGATAAAGACCTTCTATTCCAATTTTCTGTAGAGTTTTTTTCATGAATGGCTGTTGAATTTTGTCAAATGCCTTTTCTGCATCAATTGAGATGATCATATGGCTTTTGTCCTTGACTCTGTTAATATAGTGTATTACATTTATTGATTTATGAATGTTGAACCATCCTTGCTTCCCTGGGATAAATTCGACTTGGTCAGGGTGTATGATCTTCTTGAGGGACCTTTGTATTCTGTTTGCCAGTATCTTGTTGAGGATTTTTTTCATCGATATTCATTAGGGAGATTGGCCTGTTGTTCTCTTTTTGGGTTGTGTCTTTCTCTGGTTTTGGAATCAAACTAATACTTGCTTCCAGGAATGAATTTGGAAGCTTTGCTTCCCTTTCAATTTCCTTGATGAGTTTAAAGAGTAATGGTGATAGTTCTTCTTTAAATGTCTTGTAGAATTCAGCAGTGAAGCCATCAGGACATGGACTTTTCTTTGTTGTTAAATTTTTTATTCCATTTTCAAATTCACTCATTGTAATTGGGGTGTTTAGAATTTCTATATCTTCTTCATTTAACTTTGGCAATTTGTATGTATCTCGGAATCTGTCCATTTCTTCTGTATTTTCCATTTTATTAGAGTACAGATTCTCAAAATAAGTACTGATGATGTTTTGGATTTCTCCTGGATCTGTTGTGACTTCGCCTTTTTCATTCTTGATTGAATGGATTTGAGCCTTTTCTTTCCTTTTTTTGATAAGGTTGGCTAAGGATTTATCCATTTTATTTATTCTTTCAAAAAACCAACTCTTTGATTCATTAATATTTTGTATCGTTTTTCTTAGTCTCCATTGCATTGATTTCTCCTCTTATCTTTCTAATTTCCTCTCTTGTAAGAGCTTTGGGTTTGTTATGCACTTCTTTTTCTAGGGGCTTGAGGTTCTGCATTAGTTTATTTATTTGAGTTCTCTCTGTTTTCCTAATATGGACATTGACTGCTATGATTCTCCCAGGTAGAACTGCTTTCATTGTGTCCCATAGATTCCTGTATATTGTTCTGGTATTATCATTTACTTGTAGAAACTGTCCAATTTCTTCTTTAATTTCCCTCTGTGACCCATTGGTTGTTCAGGAGGGTGCTATTTAATTTCCACGTATTTGTGGTAGTTTTACAGTTTCTTATGTTATTGATCTCCAATTTTATTGCAGTATGGTCTGAAAACATACAGGGGGTAACTTCAATTCTTTTACATTTACTTAGATTTGCCCTATGAGCTAGGATGTGATCTATTTTGGAGAATGACCCATGTGCAGTGGAAAAGAATATTTATTCTGATTTTATGGGGTGGAACACTGTAAACGTCTATTAAGTCCATTTGTTCAATAGCTTGGTTCAATTTTAGGATTTAGTTGTTAATTTTTTGTCTAGATGACCTGTCTAATTGTGATAAAGGGGTACTGAGATCCCCCACTACAATTGTAGTAGAGCTTATTTGGTTTTTCATGTCCATTAATATTTGTTTTATATAGTTGGGGGCATTTGTATTTGGTGCATATATATATTTATGATTGTCATCTCTTCCTCTTGGACTGTTCCCTTTGCAAGGATGTAGTGACCATCTTTGTCTCTCTCAATTAATTTTTGTTTGAAATCTGGTTTGTCTACAAATAGAATTGCTACCCCTGCTTTTTTATGGGCTCCTGTGGCATGGAGAACTGTTTTCCATCTTTTTACTTTCAGTCTATGTATCAATATCTTTTGATTGGTGAATTGAGACCATTAATATTGATAGTTATAATTGACAGATATTGACTTATCCTTGTCATGATGTTTTACTATTGGTGGTTCTTTTACTTCTTGTTTTTGGTGTTTTCTTTTCCTTTCACTTTAGTTTCTTACCTTGCCTGGTGCTTTCCCTCTGTTGGGTCTCATGGAGTTGTGATCATCATTGTGTTTTTCTGGGATATTGCTTAGGACTGTTTGGAGTGCTGGTTTGGTATTCATGAAATTTCTCAGGTGTTGTTTGTTGTGAAAGTATCTAATTTCCCCATCTATTTTGCAAGATAATTTTGCAGGATACAACAGGCTAGGTTGCAAGTCATTTTCTTTTAGTGCTTGAAATACTTGACTCCAGGTTCTCCTTGACTTGAGGGTTTATGTTGAAAAAATCTGCCGTAATTCTGATAGGCTTTCCTTTATAGGTGATTCCATTGATTTTAATGGAGCACATGGGTAGCCCCTCTACCAGCTCTTGTGTAAAATAAATTTCTCTTTTTGAAGTTTCTCCAATGTTTCATCCTAATTGAAAGGGCCTGTCTAAAGTTGGTGTCACTGGATGGGGGTACTGGTAATAATATCAATTGAGCAATATGTTCTCTGGGCTCAATCACCCAAATGTCCATTGTCTGTACAAAGGCCTGAATCTCATTCACATAATCTCTGTCAATAATACTGGGTATAAGAGTAACACTTTTTAAATTTAAAGAAGCTTTCCCCATAATTATTACAATAGTATTTTTAAATGGAGGTTCCCAAATCCCAGTGGGAATGGCAACTGCCTTATTGCTCTCAGTGAGATTTACCTTTTGAGTGACTGGTAGATCTAATCCTGTGGTCACTGAAGTTTCTTGAGTGAGGCAGACAATGCTCCTCTTGGAATCCAAGTGTGTTGGTAGGTCTATCCTGGATAAGCCTGACTGAGGTTTTGACTTGAAGTCTGATTAAAAGCCTGATTCCCCATTGAGGTCACCCCTAGTGTTTGGGCAGCCCAGGGTTGAGGCCCCTTCATGTTCCCATTAAGGGAGTTCCATCTCAGTGATATTTAGACTGACAATGACTAGCCCAATGATTCCCCTTTTCACATCATGGGCAAGTATGTAGTTCAGCCACATTATTTCTCAGATTAGAATTAGTGGAAATTCCAAAAATATTAGAAATATTACCTTGGCTTGAATATAATGCATTGTTAGTGAAAATGTACCATTTTATCACAACTGAAACATTTAACATTTTTAACATTATTTTTTCTTGTTTCATAAGAGCCAGCATAGCTTGAGCTATCACAGACCCTTATGAGTTTCTGAACCGATATCCTGACAAGCCTTAATGTAACTATTTAAACTTTTAGAGGCTCACACTGTGCCCAGAGTCTGTTTACAGTCTTGGTTAGCATTGTCATAAGTGAGTTGGAGAACAAGTGTGTTGGCTGCTTGAGCATGAGAAATTTGTCTGTGCATAGCTTCTTGTAGTCGTGCCACAAGCCTTAGTGCGTAAGGTTCTCTTGGGCCTTGTAAGATATTAAGAAAAGACTTGACAGGAGTCCCATCTTTGGGCATAGTAAGCCAAGCCCTTTTCATTATATATCCTATTTGTTCAAAAGTCTCATTGGTATACTGCAACTATTGGGTTACACTTGAAAGTTGTTCTGTTCCCAGTAACATTTCGGCAGTTATATTAGTTCTATTGCACCATATGTTTCTGTCAGCCTGATCCATATCTTGCCCCTGTAATTGAACATTAAAATGTAAGTATTGATTGAGAGATAGATGGGAGTGGGTAAGATATCTCACATAGTTAAGTGTTAGGTAATAAGTTTCCACAATAGAACCTAAGTTCTCCAAAGTAAATGGCCCTTGGGAACCATTTTTCATTACACTCTGTTTTAATTATTTTAACAACTTAAACTCAAAAGCCTGATGTTCTGATGTTAGCTGATTTTGATTAGCTGGGTCAGATCCATACACCACTGGAAAGCAATTAGGTCCAAAAATTTCTTCCTGACTGGCTGCTTCTTCAACTGCTGCCTGATAGCTAAACATGTAAGGTGTGGGGAATTTTTGACTTATATCACCAGCACCAGCCCTGGAATTCACCAACAGCCACATCTACCATTAGTTCTTCCCTGATTATAGGAGGAGCTTTTGGAGTTTCTATGTTTTCATGTATTGATCCTTCTTCATGCTGTAATTTTTTGCTCCCTTTTCCATCTGATTTTTCTTCTTTATCATCATCCTCCCTGATTCACTTTAACTTTGGCACTCTAGATGGTACATTGTTTAAGAGTCTTAAAATAGATCTTACTCATCAATGATATATCTGGTGATATTTTTTTCACACTGGCCATGAGATCTTTTTAAACTATAAACAATCCTGTCCCAATCTTCTAAATCTAAGATTCCCACCTGTGGAAACCAAGGAATGAACTTAACATTCTCATGCACCATTTTTGTTTAAGTGTCAATACTCACTCAAGCTCTGGATTGTTTAAGCAGCTTACACAAGAGTTGGATGCAATTCTCCTGCTCTATAGATTGATCCTTCCCTATTTCCCCAGCTACAGATAACTTTCCCTGCTGTCAAGTGCTTTACCTTTCACTTTCTTTTTGCATACCTCCTGAAATTATCCCAAGCAGTCTTCTCATTGCCTTACATACCATGTATCCTTTATTCCACTTCAGTGAAATCTTCCTTCATGGACCTTTGAGCTCCACATGTGGGTGCCAATTTGCCTAGAAAGTGGTGCAGGAAAGGTTAAAGAAAGGAAGACAATAGACATAATTTTGAAGCATGAGAGAGGCTGGGAGGTCAGTGCCAGAGTGTACAAAGACAAAAGACACTCCAAGCTAGCCATTATTTATAGGGTACACACAATAATTTGAGAGAGTATTGGAAGACTCAGAGGGTGGTAGTTGTATTGATGAGGATGGTGAAAAGGGCAGAGCATTCTTATAATAGGAGGGATGAGATAGCAGGCTAATGCGAAATTTTTCCTTTCCCCAGGTGGAATCTTTCTCTCTCTCTCTCTCTCTCTCTCTCTCTCTCTCTCTCTCTCTCTCTCTCTCTCTCTCTCTCTCCTACTCAGTTCTCAAGAACCATGAAGTCCTCAACTGATGTAATCTTGCCCTTAAGTATCACAGAATCATGGGACCATTGAGACCTCAACTTGTGACCAGAGGTACATGGAGCTATGTTTCCACATACCATACCTGGCTTACTGGCAAGGAGACAGGCCTCAGATAGACCTAATCTCAATTTAATTATGAATTTTTTTTCTCAAAATTATATAGAATGACTCTCAACATTAAAGAAAAGATAATATGGAAATTAAGCCTTCAATGGGATATGACTAATGGAACATTGAAGATTTTATTCTTTAGTTTTTAAGTCTTTCTAGTCTTTCATATTCATTTAGCCTTACTCATATATTATAAATATTATATGAAAAATATAATATAAATGGAAACAAGATTTATTTTAAAATGAATTCTTGCCACCAGCAGAATAAATAATTTTAATTCATTTTGACTATCCATTCTTTTGTATTATTTAGAACATAATGATTTATTCATTTCATCCCATAGTTATATGTTCTATCATGTTATTTACAAAATAATCTTTCAATGTAAGACATACAATAAATGACACTGTATGTAGCAAACTATTTGTCAGTCTCAGTAATAAGATTGAAGAAAATTGAGAATGTAGATTCATCAAAATTAACTATGCACCTCATCCATGATTTTAAAAAGTTCAGGACCAAAGCAACGTGCTATGAATCTTAGCTAGTCAGTTGGACATAAACAACTATTACTACTAATACATAATAGTACCAAAAATTAATAATAATTTTTTAAATGTCTAAGGACTATTATTATCCATGCATATGGAAGGTATGATGATAATGACAAATAGTAAAAGCTATATATATATATACATATATATATATATGTATATATATATATATATATATATAAATTTCTAGATTAAAATAGTCAAACTATTCTGAACCAGTTCAGCATTTTTCTGTGATGGTCATCTGTTTGTTCTATTTACTCAATGAGCCAGAAATTTGGAGAATTGTGAAATCTATTCTCATTGGTGCCATGGCAATTTCTTCTACTTTCCATTTATAATATGTTTCTGAACCAGCATTAAAAGACTAAAATTTTACTCACTTTTAATTTAAGGATAAGATGTTTCTCAGGTGAACTTGTAAAGCTGAGTAAATGATTCCTTTTTGTAATAAATCCTCAATTAAATCCTTAGTCTTTCTTCACGTTTTCTTCCACTTCCCTCAATATACTTTTCACTTTGATTGATACAAAGATTGGAAAAATTTACTTCTTTCTTCTCCATTCTGAACTATTGCTGTTTTTAAAATCTCTTTCTATGTTCATTTATATTGAGTTTGTAAGTCAAGAATAAAAAGTATCTTATGTATGTTAATCTATTGATCCCCTAAACCCATCAACTTATAAAAGGAATCAGGGTAATATGAGACATACACTAAGTAAATAACAAATAGTGTTCTTTTCCTATTGTTTTCTTTTGTAATATTTGAGGGAAACATAGAGATATAGCATAAGAAACATTATTAAATAGCTATCACAATGGATTTACTTCTAAATTTTTAATGTGATGAAAGGACATTATGTTTGATTATGAATGGGTAGTACATCAGAACTATCAGGGCATGAACTCTTAAATAGAGAGTAATGCAGATTTGTGTTTGAATTCCAATTTTTTTGTCCTAAGGAGAATTTTTAAAATTAATTTTATTAGTACTTTTTAGGTATACAATATAATGACATTCATCATTGGAGATTTGTACCTTCACATAATCTATCTTTGTTCTTATTTTTCCCCATTCCCCTGCCCTCCTTTCAACCCCTTCAACTTTCCCAAATTACAAAGACTTTGTTTCTACGTTTTCATTTTCTCATATTAATTTCATTCCCTTCATTCCTTTCACCTACCCTTCCCACTGCCCCTTCCCCTTTGCAGCTTTTCTTCCTATTTCACATTATCTATTTTGATACATTTTGATCCTCACTTACACTTTGAGTTTCTCAAATCAGAGAAACTATTCAGTATTTACATGTGTGTCCTGTTTATTTCACTTAAGAGTATGACCTCAATGTTGCTAAAAATGCCCATGATTTCTCATTCATAATGGGTGAGTAGTACTCCATATTATTAAAAAAAAAAAAACCCACATTTTTTTTATCCAGTCTCCAGTTGATGGGTAATTGGGCTGTTTCCAAATTTTAGCTATTACAAACTGTGCCGCTATGAACATGGGTGCACATATATAACTGTGGTATGATTCTTTTAATTCTTTTGGGAGGATAACCAGCAAGGGAACTTCTAGTCCTAGTTCTTTGAGGTATCTCCATACTGATTTCCACAGTGGTTGCACCAGTCTACACACCCAACAATGGAGAAGTGTTCCTTTTTCCCCACAGCCCAAACAGCATTTGTTATTGGTTGATTTCATGATAGCAGCCAATTCTTTCTGAAATGAGGTGAAATCTCAGCATTGTTTTCATTTGCATCTCTTGAATAACCAGTGATGTTGAACAATATGTTTATTTGCTATTTCTACTTCTCAGACAAAGGTATGAGAAATGTCTGTCTGTTCACTTCAGATTCCCATTTTTGGATTGAATCTTTAAATTTCGTAGGTTTGATTTTTTAAGCTCCATATATATTCAATATAGCAGACCTTTGTCTGAGGGACAGCTGGTAAATTTTTTTCCCCACATTGTAGATTGTTTCTTAGCTCTGTTCTTGGTTTCTCTTGCTGTGAAGAAGCTTTTTAATAAGATCCCACTTGTTGATTGTGCTAGTTCATGTGTAATTGAGGTTTTGTTCATGAAATCTTTTCCTACACCAATGTCTTCAAGAGTTCTACCTAACTTCTCTTCTAGCCAGTTTAGTTTTTCTGTTTTAATATTTAGATCTTTCATCTATTTTGGTTTTAGTTTAGTGCATAGTGAGAGATATAGGTCCAGTTTTAATTTTTGGTAACTTGAAACCAAATTTTTCTGGCACCATTTATTAAAGAGGCTATCTTTCCTCCAGTGAGGGTGTTTGACCCTTTTGTTGAAGATGACGTGGCTGAGTGTGTCTGGAGTTGTTTCTGCATCTTCTAATCTGTTCCTCTGGTCCTTGGGTCTGTTTCTTTTCCAGTACCATGCTGTTTTTGTCACAGTTGCTTTGTAGTATTGTTTCAAGTTCGGAATTTCTTACCCCCTAATTTGTCTTTGTTGCTTAGAATTGCTTTTGCTATTCTAGTTCTCTTCTTGTTCCAGATGAATTTTTGGTTTGTTTTTTCAAAGTCTGTGAAGTATGCTGCTGGAATGTCAATTGGGATTGCATTGAATCTATATAGCAATTTTGGAGTTATGGCCACTTTCATTATATTGATTCTACTCAGTAGCAAGGGTTGTCTTTCTATTTTTTGATATAATCTTTGATCTTTTTCTAAGAGTGCTATAGTTTTCAGAATAGAGGTCTTTGATTTTTTTTGTTAGGTTGATTCCTAGGTATTTCATTTTTTTTGGATGCTATTGTGAAGGGAGTTGTTTCTCCAGTTCCTCTTTCTGTGAGTTTGTTGTTTGTGTAGAGGAAAGCTATTGATTTTTATGTTGACCTTGTATCCAGCTACACTACTGAATTAGGTTATTAAGTCTAGAAGACTTTTGGTAGAGTTCTTGGGATTTTCTATATATAGTATCATATCATCTGTAAATAATGATAGTTTGACTTCTTCATTTCCTATCTTTATTCCTTTTATTTCTTTCTCTTGTCTAATTGCTGTGGTTAAAGTTATCAAAACTATATTGAACAGGAGTGGTGGTAGTGGACATCCTGGTCTTGTTCCTGATTTTAGTGTAAAGGATTTCATGTTTTGACCATTTAGTATGATATTGGTGATTGGTTTTTCATAGATGGCTTTTATCAGGTTGAGGTAGAGATAATCTATTCCAATTTTTGGTAGGGATTTTATCATGAATGCATGTTGGACTTTGTCGAATGCATTTTCTGTATCTATTGTAATGATCATATTGCTTTTGTCCTTGGCTTTATTAATATAGTGCATTATATTTATTGATTTACATATGTTGAACCATCCCTGCATCCCTTGGATGAATCCCACTTGATCAGGGTGTATGATCTTCTTGATGAAGTGCATTCTATTTCCATTCTATTTATTAAGGATTTTTGCATATATGTTCATTAGTGAGAATGGCCTATAGTTCTTTTTTTCAGTTGGGTCTTTCTCTGCTATGGGGATCAAGGTGATGCTTACTTCCAGGAATGAATTTGGGAGTATTGCTTCACTTTCAATTTCATTGAAGTGTTTAAACAGTAGTGGCAATAGTTCTTCACTAAATATCTTGTAGAATTCAGCAGTGAAGCCATTAGGGCCCAGGCTTTTCTTGGTTGGTAAATTTTTAATTATGTTTTCAATTTTGATTGATATTGGGTTGTTTAGAATTTTTAGATCTTCTTCGTTCAAATTTAGTAATTCATACATATCTAGGAATCTGTCCATTTCTTCTGTGTTTTCTATCTTATTGGCTTATAGAGTTTTGAAACAGGTATTGATGATTCTCTGGATTTCTGCTGGGTCTGCTGTAATTTCACACTTTTCATTCCTAATTGCATGGATTTGTGTCTTGTCTTTCCTCTTTTTTGATAAGGTTGGCTAAGTGTTTATCACTTTTGTTTATTCTTTTGAAGAACCAACTCTTTGCTTCATTGATTTTTTTTGTATCATTCTCTTAGTCTCCGTTGCATTGATTTTTGGCCTTATCTTTACAATTTCCTCCCTTCTATGGGCTTTGGGTTTGTCTTGCTCTTCTTTTTCTAGAAGCTTGAGGTTCAGCATAAGGTTGTATAATTGAGCTCACTTTATTTTCCTAATATGAATAGTCACTGCTATGAATTTCTGTCATAAGACTGCTTTCATTGGGTCCCATAGATTCCAATATGTTATATTGACATTGTCCTTTAATTGTAGAAACTATCTGATTTCTTTCTTAATTTTTTCTGTGACCCCTTGGTTATTCATAGTGTGTTGTTTAATTTCCATGTGTTTATAAAATTCTTGAGCTTTCTTTTGCTATTGATCTCCAATTTAATCACACTATGGTCTGATAATATATAGGGAATAATTTCAATTCCTCTGCACTTACTTAAACATGCTCTATGAGTAGTTCATCTATTTTGGAGAATGACACACATGCAGCTGAAAAGAATGCGTATTCTGATATTGTAGGTTGGAATATACTCTGTAACATCTGTTAAGTTCATTTGTTTAAGAGTTTGATTGAGTTCTAGTATTTCATTGTTTACTTTTCGTCTAGCGGATCTATCTATTTATGACAGTGGGCTATTTAGGTTCCCCACTACCACTGTATCAGCACTTATTTGATTTTTCATGTCCATTATTATTTGTTTTATATAATTGGCTTCACTAGTATTTGGTGCATATATATTTATGATTGTCATCTCTTCCTCTTGGATTCCTCCCTTTACAAGGATATAGTGTCCTTCTCTGTCTCTCTTAATCACTGTTGGTTTGAAATCTACCTGATCTGCAAAGAGGATAGCTACTCCTGCTTTTTCTCAGGTTCCTGTCACATGGAGTATTGTTTTCCACCCTTTCACTTTCAGTCTACAAGTTTCTTTTTGAATGAAGTGTGTTTCTTGTATGCAGCATGTTGTTGGATCTTGCTTCTTGACCCATTCTGCCAGTCTGTTTCTTTTGATTGGTGAATTGAGACCATTAACATTGATGGTATAACTGGTACATACTGACTTATCATTGTCATGACTTTTTCTTCTTGTTGGATTCTGCCCCTTTGTGTTTAATTACTTGTCATGTCTGATGGATTTATTCTGGTGGGCTTCCTGGGGTTGTGATCCTCATTGTCTTTTCGTAGGATGTTGTTTAAAATTCTTTGGAGTGCTTGTTTGGTATTTATGAAGCTCCTCGGGTGCTCTTTGTCATAAAAGTACCTTATTTCTCCATCAATTTTGAAAGATAGTTTTTCAGGGTACATCACTTTGGTTGGAAGTTGTTTTTCTTTAGGGCTTGATATATTTCACTCCAGGCTCTTCTTGCCGTGAGGGTTTGTGTTGAAAAGTCTTCTGTGGTTCTGATGGACTTTCCATTTTATGTGATTTGTTTCTTTTCTCTAACAGCTTGTAGAATTTTATTCTTCTGTTGGGTTTCTGGAATCTTAAGAATTGTATGCCTTTGTGTAGATTTTTTTTTAAATCATGACTAGTTGCAGCCCTACATGCCTCATTTATCTGTATGTCAAGTTCTTTTCCCCTGCTTGGGAAGTTTTCTGCCATTACTTCTGTGAACAGTTTTTTTTTTTCTTCTGTCATTTGAACTCTCTCCTGTTTCTTCATTGACTCCAATCAGTCTTATGTGATTCTTCTTTGCATCACCTAGCAGCTGGTGGATTGATTTCTCATTGTCCCTTACTATTTTAAAGAAATTTTACTTTTTCTAGTCACTAATTGCAATTCTGTCTTCTATATCTGAAATTCTGTCTTCACATTGGCTCATTCTGCTGGGTAAACTATCAATGGAGTTTTTAATCTTCTGGGAATTTATTTGTATCTGCTTTATGGATTTCATGTGCTTCCTATGTTGAGAATTCCATCATGTTCCACAGCTCCTCTATTTTTTTTAAATCTGTGTCTGTTCTAGATTTATTAATTGTGTCTTGCACTATGGACATAATCTCTCCTGTTATCTGAGAAATTATTTCTCATTTCATTTTTTCCAGATCCTCTTTCATTGCCAGTTCATGAAGTCCAGGTGGTTGAGTATCAGATGTTCTATCTCCTTGCCCTTTGGAGTTGCATTAGGTGATACTGAAGTCTGGTTTTGAGACTTGTTTATGTGTCTTCTCATTTCAACAGATACAGCCTGCTGAGCCTTTGTTGAAGTGACTTTTTGTTCACCCAGTGATCTTCAATTCTCAGCAAGCCACTGAGAGGCCTTTTCTCTAATGCTTACTCCTGCACCACTTCCTGGGTTCAAAATGGTAGCCTTCTGGATCCCTGAGCTGCCTTGTTGTCCAGACACTGTTGGCTAGGGCCTGTGCACACTTGGGATCATATCTGGGTGTCTGTCTGGCTGAAACCTGCTTCCTTATGTTGCTTTGGTCTGGGACAGCCTCTGGCTGTGGGCTGTGACCCCAGTCCCTGGTGTCTGAGTGGGCTTCTGACTGGAGTCTGCATGCACTTACATTGATATTGGGGTAGGCCTCTGGCTGTTGCTGTGTGTCTGTGCAGCTCTTTTCTAGGTGGGCCTTTGTCTGGTCCTGTGGGCCTGACCTGCTGGGGTTTGGGTGGGGCCCTGGCTAGGACCTGCCTACAACCTCGCTGCTCTGGCCCATACAGGCTTCTCACTGGGATCTGTGCACAATTACAGATGGATTATTGGTGGGCCTGTGAATTACAATTTTGATATTCACTAGTTGTTTTATTGATGGTACCTTTTTAAATTTACATGAGTTTTTATTCCAAGCTGTAATGACTGGCCCCTAAATTTGTTATAAAGATTAAATGATATAATTTGTGTACTGATTTTTGCACAGTGCCATTTGCTTTTTAGTTTTTCAATCCAAGTTATCATTAGTAATCTTACCATTAATTAGGGAGACAAGTGATAAATTTTTATAGGTTTTAAATTTATTAACATAATACAATAGAAAAAAGAAGGATAAATGTGTCTAAAGATGGAAGCAAATTCTATAGTGATAGTAAAAGAAGCCTATTCAAGTTTTAAACTTTCATGAGTATTGGAGTGCTGTGACTGGATGTATCTTCCAATGAAATAAAACTTACAATAGCATAAAAATGGTTGACAAAGTAGGGAGGGATGCTCTGTGATAGTGTAATTATAACATTATTTAGAAATGTCAACATAATATAATAGTGATGAATTAATCTATTTTAACTTGGTCATGTTATTCTTTAAAATTCTTCAAATACTAGTCTTCAGAAGTGCCAGAACACTCATAGTAGCCGAAATAGAGAAGTATTATATTATGAGAAAACAACTGATCTGAGCTATTATGAATGCAATATCATTGAAGAGTTGCTTCTCATTAAATAATGTTTTTATACCTTGAAAGAAAAAATAATGATGATACCAAGATATTTGAGATATTCTTACTGTGTCCAAGTTCAAATTCTTGTTCTATATTGTCAGCTTTTATTAACTCATATTATGCTGACTCCAACCATTGAATAATATTTTGAATAGCTTATATTCAAGTGTTTAATTCATTGGTTAATTTAAATCAAAATTTCATTTTAAACCACTAAATAGAAAACAATATATATATATATATATATATATATATATATGGTGATATATGTATCACACTTGAAAAGTTCTAATTTGATAGACAGTTGAAGGAACTTAAAAGTAAATATGAAGTAGATAATGATTATAGCATTTTAAGGTAAAGTATATTGTTTTTGAAACTTTATAGAAGAACCTTTTAAAAATAAGAGAGAACATACACAATCTTAAAACTTCTGTGTTACCCTCAATTCTGCCTGATGTATATTAACAATAGTGACATAACAGGTAGCAGATTCTCCTTGAAAATAAAATTACTAATATAATAAAGAAATGCATAAAAGTACTAGACAACATAATTAATGTTTTAATTAAATAATATTCAATAACTCATTAATTATAGGAAATAGAGACAGAAGGGATATTTTGAGAAATTTTAAATGGAAAATAATACTAAGAAACATGAAATGATTCATAAAAATAGATACTGAGAAAGAATATTTACACACTTTCACAGCAATGAGAATAGGCTCTCATTGACTACTTGCTGCACTGCATTTAAGAAAAAATCCTTTTGGCTAGACTGAATATGCCAAACTTTTGACCAATATATATTGATAACAATCATCCCTTTTAAGTTGGAATGAAAGCTAGTTCACTGGTTTTCAAACTTGTTCATTTTAAGATATCATTACATTCAAAAATATTAAAGACCAAATTATTTTTGTACATATGGATTTTACCTATCAAAATATTCTTAAATTTTGAAAAATTATAATATATTTATTTTCACTTAAAAGCTAAGGCACTTTTATTGAACTTTTTAATGAAAAAAAACCATATTTTTGAAAATAATCTCCAAGTAAATAAACAAAAATAATGAGAAGAGATTTCCAAATTTCTCTTAATGTCTATAATTAATATAGTAGGATACTCATATTTTCTTCAGAATTTAAACCATCATGACTTGTAGCTTTGGACTATGTAATTTCTCAGAGTAATATGCATGTAGATAAGGGTACAGAATACTAAATGTTTTTAGGCAACCCTGAATATTCTCCTTTGATGGTTTACTAAAACTCTACAAGTATTTCTTTAATCTTAGCTGGATTGTTGAATGCAAAACCATGAAAATAAATATTTTTGTATTATTACATTAATATGATTGTTCCATACTGCTCTTTGAATTAAACTTTTATCCATACATAATGCATAACACAATGAGTTAAAATTCCAGAAAATAATGGCTCACTGAGTAACAGATTTTCCAGGAGTTAACATATTTTATAATATGGTATAGGGACATCACCTTTTTAGCATCATAAGCAATGTCTTCAGCAAATTCTATAGGCATTAGGAAGCTCTAACACTCATGGTGATGGAAAAAAAATTCTTAAAATTTTAATTTTCAAAGCAAAAATATTATTGGTGAAAGTCATTTGTCTCATTGAAGTGTCAACCTTACTTATTTCATTTTCAAAAATGTGTGTCAAAAATTAGAATAATAATAGATTATCATTCTTTCAAGTACAAATGTTATTCCATGGAAACACCATAAATTCCACACATACTATTTTCTTTAAGAAAATCACTATAAATTAGAATACATCATAAATAATTTCTATTTGCCTATTAAAATATACACAATGGGCCAGGGATTTAGCTCGGTGGTTTCGCCACTTTCTATACAAGCTCAAGGACCCCAGTTCGATCCCCAGTACCAATATATATATATATATATATATATATACACACACACACACAATGGTTAATACCTAATGTTGACAATTTTGTATGTTTTTTCAAGAACAGTTTGAGATGAAAAAGAAACTTTTGTTTTATGAGAAAGGATGGCTGCAGGAAACACTATTAGTACTAGTCTTAACACTGACATAGTTTTAGTCAGTGCTTTGATTATTACACTAGCAATTTATCATGCCTGCTTTTGCAATCCAGATGTTACAACAATGAAAAGAGAAATATCAGCTCATTAGTGTTATAATTACTTTGGCTTTGCAGACTACATAAAAGCATATCAGGGGCTAGTGAAAATCCATAGACACGTTTTGAGGATCACTTCCTTAATAAAAACATTTCTTCCAAGTACAAGTTTTCTAAATCACATAATAGAAGAGATTGAATGACTAATAAAGTATCATGGCCAAGGGGATTTAGAGTGAAGGACTAGAACTGAAGAAGCCTAAAACACTAAAATGAACCAAGGAATAAGTAGAATTTATGACATTGATAAGAGTATAAAATGGCGAAATTGCTTTCAGAATACTGGGGGGTTTGTCCCTTTGTACTGAGGAATGAAATTGTGGACTGAGGAGGTAGAATGTTAGCAAATTTATTTAAAAGATATGAAAGGTAAGAAAGTAAAAGATATATAGTGAAGGCATGAAGTATCCTGCTGGCCAGGAGAAGTTTCTGAATAGGATCTCCAAGAAAGCTTTTTAATACGGTTTTTAAGTATTTAGAAGATAATTAGAGCTGTTGTGTAAATAATATAAGCTTCATCTTACAGGAGACAGTATATATTTTTATGGTCCAAATTATGTAATGTTCACACAGTGACCATGCAGGGCCCATGTGGCTTTGGGCCTATCACCCCCTGATCATATTTTGGGGAGGTCCTAGACAGCTGAAGAACACCTGGCAGATGTCATTGTTAAGATTCCTGAAGGGTCCTGACTCAGCGGACTCCAATTTGGCCTTCTTTACTATATTTTGGGACTATTGCCTTTATTGTCTAACAGAATATTAATTCCTATCTCTAGTGTTTGTTACATTTTCTCCTCTGAAGTGGTGACTCTGTCACAAGGGAAAAGGATTGATGATTGCTCTGGTTGCTTTGAGCAGTACAGGGGGAGGAAGAAGGGGTTGGCAGTTAGGGACATCCTTTCAATGATTTGTCCAATGGCCCATGATGGAAGTCAGGTGAGATTGAAAAGTGAAGATCTCCAATAAGCCTAGGTGGTCATCTGTCTATCAGGCTGTTACCAGCATGGGTCCCTTTACATCACATCTATCTCACAGTACAGAAAATTTTACTTATGTGTAGTGTAACTCTTCCTTGCTCCTCCAGTATAGGAGACATCAAAGAAGGTCCATGTTTGACAGTCAGACTAGAGAGGAGAGTTGGGACCTTGGGAGGAGTGGTAGAAGATTTGAGAATCAGCATTATAGCACTTTAGCTACCTTTGAGCAATCAGACATTCTAGACAGAACAATCTAGTTTCAACCAAAAATAATTGGCAAAATCTTAAAATAATCATATATATATGATACATATTAAAATGATCGTATATATGATCTCTCTCTATATATATTAAACCTCATTTTCTATTAAGCTTTTTTTGTCACTACCTTCTTTTTATCTTGGTAGGGCAAAACCTTACCAAATAAAGTCTTTACCTGTTAAAAATATATCTTTACATTTATAACACCTTATAGTTTTTCTATTTTATTTACTGTTTTATTTTTGTAATAAGACTAGCAGCTGCTTGTATTTTAAAATTATACAGATGGATGGGTAGCTAGCTAGCTAGCTAGATGCTAGACAGTTTTATATGTCTCAGAGTGAGTTTATGGATTGTTATTTTTAATTAGGACTGGCTAGCCAACAAACCTCTGAGTCCTAGAATAACACTGTTACCTTAGCGCAAGAAGTCAACATCAGAAGAGCTAGTTAACCCCACAGTTAGAGTTTGAAAAGTATCTCAGTGTATAAGAAATGTTTTAAGCATATTAGTTAAGCAATAATATGAACTCAAATTGTAATGAAAATGTAAATTTGTCTAACAGCCAAGATTTGTCCAATGGACCTGGTTGACTCTGCGGAAGTTGTCAGGAATGCTTGTTTCCAGGTGTCTCTAGAAAGGAATTTGCCCAACTTTGTTATCTATTAGGACTCAGAATAGACTGTACATTGTTTAAGAACCATTTCTTTTCCATTAACCATAGAAAGGAAAGCCATAGCCTTTGACTAGAAGCACCAGGTTATCTGACGTCTAGGAGTATAGGACAGCAATTTAGCAGGAGTGGTGTAAGAAGATTTCGAGTAACTAAAAGATTGTGACTCAGAAGGGAAACAAAGAATTACAGGCAAGACCCCCAGAACTTAGCAGCAACCAAGACAAAACACTCATGATTCAGGAAAAGATTATGTGACAAAGACATTTTATTTTTTGTTGTACAGACATAAAACATAAACCTAACAGATATATGGGAGTTGTTTTGAGCCTAATAGAACCTACAGTATTTCATCTCATGACAGAGTTATATTTTATGGAAGTTGTTGAAACAGCAGATATCCTAATGGTTTTTAACTATCTGACCTGTGCCCATAGAGTACAACAAGACCATTAAGATTAGACAAAAAAAATAAGGTCTTTCTTACCTCCAGGCTCCACTTGCCAAAAAGGGAATTGTGGCAGAGAAAGATTTATTTCCTCTAACACCTATGGTGTTGTAAAAGAGCAATATGTTCAAGGACCATCAGCAATAGAGAGCCAACAACACCAATGGCAGATACTGCTCACTGACCCACAGGAGGATCAAACTGGAAAGGAAAACTGAAGTGAGACTCTACTCCTGTTTAGAGGGACATCTGCTCATTCAACATCAGTGATACCTGTCCCTGGAGACGTTTAAATCAGTTATTTGCTAATCACCTTTAATTGATTGACAGGGTCCCAATACTGTTTTGAGTAGAAAACCAAACAGTGGAAACAAAGAGTATAGGAAATAGTAGACATTACTTTCCTCTACTTGGAATCTTGGATAAACCACAAAATACATTATTGGAATGCTGAGGTCATGTACCACAGTGACAAGGAATAAAACTACTGATGGAGGGTCCAGAGGAAGGGGCTTCCCAGCCACCATCCCTCCTGCCACTCCCAGCCCAGAAGAAAGGGCTTTTGGGCTGCCATCTGTTCTGCCGCTCCTGGCCCAGAGGTAGGGGCTTCTAAGCCACAGTCCCACTGCACCTGGTGCAGAGGAAGGGGCTTCCAGGCCACCATTCCTCCCGCTGCTCCCAGCCCAGAGGAAAGGGCTTTTGGACCACTGTCCATCCCTCCATACCCAGCCCAGAGGAAAGGGCTTTTGGGCCACCATTTGTCTCATCACTCCTGGCCCAGAGGAAGGGGCTTCTTGGCCACCATCTGTCCAGCCACTTGAAGCCTGGAAGAAAGGGCATTTGGGCCTCCATCTGTCCCACTGCTCCTGGCCCAGAGGAAGGGGCTTCTGGACCACCATCCATCCTCCTGCTCCTGGCCCAGAGGTAGGAGCTTCTGACCTGCTGTCCCACTGCTCCTGGTCCAGAGGAAGGGGCTTCCCGGCCACCATCCCTCCCACCACTCCCGGCCCAGAGGAAGGGGCTTCCAGACCACCATGACTACCACTGCTCCCAGCCCCTGTAACACCTCTCCCAGCTCAGAGGAGGTGAGTTGCACGGGCGCCAACAGCACACCCCCAGACCCCCCCCCGAGTTGAAATGAGAAAACACATGAATAAGTCTCAAAATCAGACTTCCAAATCATCTAAAGCAACCCCAAAGGGAAATGAGATGGAACATTCTGATACTCAACCACCTAGACCCACTGAACTGGCAACGAAAGTGGATCTGGAAAAAATGAAATTAGAAATAATTTCTCGGATAACAGGAGAAATTGTGCTTCTAGTGCAAGACATGATTAATAAATTTGGAGAGGAGCTGAGGAACATGATGGAATCCCAACATAGGAAACAAATGGAATCCATAAAACAGATGCAAATAGATTTCCAGGACATGAAAAACTCCACTGAAAGTCTACACAGCAGAATGAGCCAGTGTGAGGACAGAATTTCAGATATAGAAGATAAGATTACAATTAATGACCGGGAAAAGAAAAATTGCTTCAAAATTCTAAAGGAACATGAGAAATCAATCCAGCAGCTGCTAGACGATGCAAAGAAGAAGAACATAAGACTGACTGGGCTCCATGAAGAAACAGGAGGGAGCGCAGATGACATAAAAAAACTCTTCACAGAAGTGATGGCAGAAAACTTCCCAAGCAGGGGAAAAGAACTTGACATACAGATAAGTGAGGTACATAGGACTCCAAATAGCCTTGATCAAAAAAATCTACACATAGGCATATAATTGTTAAGATTCCAGAAACTCAACAGAAGAACAAAGTTCTACAACCAGTTAGAGAAAAGAAACAAATCACATACAAAGGAAAGCCCATCAGAATCACAGCAGACTTCTCAACACAAACCATCAAGGCAAGAAGAGCTTGGAGTGACATATTCCAAGCCCTAAAAGAAACAGCTTCCAACCCAGATTGATGTACCCTGCAAAACTATCCTTCAAAATGGATGGAGAAATAAGATACTTTCATGACAAAGAGCACCTTAGGAACTTTGTGAATACTAAACCAGCACTCCAAAGAATTTTACACAATATCCTAGGAACAGACATTGAGGATCACAACCTCAGGAAGCAAAGCAGAATGAACCCATCTGGCATGACAAGAAATTAAATGTAAATGGGGAGAACCCAACAAAAAGAAAAAGTCATGGGAATGACAAGTCAATATGTTTCAGTTATAACCATCAATGTTAATGGTCTCAATTCACCAATCAAAAGAAATACACTGGCAGAATGGGTCAAGAAGCAAAATCCAACAATATGCTGCATACAAGAAACACACTTAATTCAAAAGGAAACTCATAGATGGAAAGTTATAGGGTGGAAAACAATACTCCATGCGATGGGAACCTGAAAAAAAGCAGGAGTAGCTATCGTCTTTGCAGATCAAGTAGATTTCAAACCAACAGTGATTAAGAGAGATGAAGAAGGACACTACATCCTTGTAAAGGGAAGAATCCAAGAGGAAGAGATGACAATCATAAATATCTATGCACCAAACACTAGTGCACCCAACTATATTAAACAAACATTAACGGACATGAAAAGTCATATATGCACTAATACAATTGTAGTGGGGGACCTCAACACCCCACTGTCACAAATACATAGATCAACTAGACAAAAAATAAGGAAGGAAATACTGGAACTCAATTGAACTCTTGAACAAATGAACTTAACAGATGTTTACAGAGTCTTCCACCCCACAAAATCAGAATACACATTCTTCTCAGCTGCACATGGGTCATTCTCCAAAATAGACCATATACACACATGTAGAACATGGTTAAGTAAGTGCAAAGGAATTGAAGTTATCCCCTGTATATTATCAGACCATAGTGCAATGAAATTGGATATCCATAGTAAAAGAAACTCAAAAAATTTCATAAACACATGGAAATTGAACAACACACTTCTTAATAACCAATGGGTCACAGAGGAAATTAAAGAAGAAATCGGACAGTTCCTTTAATTAAATGACAATGACAATACAACATATCGGAATCTATGGGACACAATGACAGCAGTCTTATGAGGGAAATTCATAGCAGTGAATATGCATATTAGGAAAACAGAACGAGCCCAATTATACAACCTGATGGTAAACCTCAAGCTTCTAGGAAAAGAAGACCAGGACAACCCCAAAGCTCATACAAGGGAAGAAATTATAAAGATCAGAGGAGAAATCAATGCAATGGAGACTAAGAGAACAATACAAAAAATCAATGAAGCCAAGAGTTGGTTCTTCAAAAGAATCAACAAAATTGAATAGAAAAATCAATAACTTTCTTCTACATGAATGACAGACTTACTGAGAGAGAAATAGGGCAAACAATTCCTTTCACAATAACATCCAAAAAACTGAAATACCTAGGAATCAACCTATTGAAAGTAATCAAAGACCTCTTCTTTGAAAACTATAGCACTTTGAAAAGAGAGATTGATGATAATATCAGAAAATGGACAGACATCCCCTGCTCCTGGGTAGGAAGGATTAATATAGTGAAAATGGTCATACTTCCGAAACTGCTATATAGATTCAATGCAGTTCCAATTGAGATCCCAGCAGCATACTTCACGGACCTCAAGAAAACAATCCAAAAAATCATTTGGAACAAAAAGAGACCCAGAATAGCAAAAGCAATTCTAGGTAACAGAGACATGGCAGGGGGTATCACAATCCCCAAGAAACTATACTACCAAGCTACTGTGACAAAAACAGCACAGTACTGGCAAAGAAACAGACCTGAGGAACAGTGGAACAGATTAGAAGATGCAGAAACACCTCCAGAGACACTCAGCCATCTCATCTTAGACAAAGGAGCCAAACACCCTCACTGGAGAAAAGATAGCCTCTTTAATAAAGGGTGCTGGAAAAATTGGGCTTCAACTTGCCAAAGATTAAAACTAGAGCTATATCTCTTGCCATGCACTAAACTAAAATCGAAATGGACTAAAGATCTAAATATTAACATAGAAACTCTGAACCAGTTGGAACAGAGGTTAGGTAGAACCCTTGAAGACATCGGTGTAGGAAAAGATTTTATGAACAAAACCTCAGTTGCCCGTGAACTAGCACAAACAATCAACAAGTGGGATCTCTTCTTATTAAAAGGCTTCTGCACAGCAAGAGAAACCACCAGCAGTGTGAAGAGACAACCCACAATGTGGGAAAGAATCTTCACCTGCTTTTCCTCAGACAAAGGTCTACTATTTCGAATCTATAAAGAATTTAAAAAGATCAGACCTCTCAAATTTAAAGACCCAATCCTAAAATGGGCATCTGAAATGAACAGACATTTCTCAGACAAAGAAGTAGAAATAGCAAATAAATACATGAAAAAATGTTCAACATCTCTGGTCATTTGAGAGAAGCAAATGAAAACCATGCTGAGATTCTACCTCACTCCAGAAAGAATGGCTGCTATCATGAAATCAACCAATAACAAATGCTGGTGGGGCTGTGGGGAAAGAGGAACCCTGCTCCACTGCTGGTGGGAGTGTCGACTGGTGCAACCACTGTGGAAATCAGTATGGAGATACCTCAAAGAACTAGGACTGGAAGTCCCATTTGATCCCGCTATTCCACTGCTGGGGATCTTCCCCAAAATTTAAAAGAATCATATCACAGTGATATATGTGCACCCATATTCATAGCAGCACAGTTTGTGATAGGTAAAATTTGGAAACAGCCCAAATGCCCATCAACTGGAGACTGGATAAAGAAAATGTGCTTTTTTTTTAATAAAATGAAGTACTACTCAGCCATAAAAAATGGGAAATTAGAGACATTTATAGCTAAATGGATGCACATTGAGGCCATACTCTTAAGTGAAATAAATAGGACACACGTGTAAATACCAAATAGTTTCTCTGGTGTGAGAAACTGAAAGTGTAAATAAGGACTAAAATGTATAACAGGCAATGTGAAATAGGAAGAAATGGAACAAAGCAGAAGGAAGTGGGAGGGGTAGGGGAAAGGAAAGAAAATGGAATTAATATGAGAAAATGGAAAAATAGGAACAAAATCTTTGTAAATAGGGAGGAATGGAGGGGTTGAAGGGAGGGCTGGGCAAGGGTGAAAAATAAGAACCAAGAGAGACTATGTAAAGGTGTAAATTTTCAATGATGAATGTCATTATATTGTATACCTAAAATGTACCAATGATTAGAATGAATAATCGATAATGCAAAATAAGTTGAAAAGGTCCAAAGGGGTAGGGGTAGTGGGAGGGGCAGGGGAAAGGAAAGAAGGGAAAGGAAAAATGCTGAGAAATGGAAAAAATGGAAATAAAGTCTTTGTAAATAGGGAATGGTGGAGGGGGTGATGGAAGGGCTAGGGATGGGGAAAAAATAAGAACCTAGATGCATCATGTAAAGGCACAAGTTCCCAATGAGAAATCTAAATGTGTTGTATACCTAAAATGTACCAATAAAGAATTTAAGAAAAAAAGAGAAAGTACTGATGAAAGAGGTAGGATGCAAAGAAAAAATATATTTGTGAAGGCAAGAAAGTAGAAGATATAAAGGCAAAGAAGTAAACCTCCCACCAGCCAGGAGAATACCCAAGAAGGGTACTAACCTGAGTAGGATATTCAAGAAAGTTCTTTATTTAGGAAGTTTTAAGGCATTTAGAAGGGAGCTCAGCTATTGTGTGAACAATACAATTCTCCATGTTGGAGAATATATATTTTTCAGGGTCCATTTTATGCAATCCTCATGCAGTTCTCATGCAGGTCTCATGCACTTTTGACCAATGGCCTGTTTGATTGTGCTCTAGGGAGGTCCCAGAGAGCTAAAAAATGCGAGGCAGTCTTTTCTTTTTAAGATTACTTCAGGGCTGTGACTAAGCAGACCCCATTTTGGACTTTCTGACTCCATTTTCTAGCCTCTGTATATTCTGCCTAATCAAATCATCAGTCCCGATGATATCAGGTAGCTCCTTCTAAAAGTGGATCACCAATTAAACATTACCAGTTTTGGGCTTGCTTACTTCTCCTTCTGGAGTTAGATTCCAGGTTCTTCTCACCTTGCAAACAGAATTAAGCAAAATGAACAAAATGTTTTGACAATGTTTATTTGAAAAAGTAAAAATGAAGAGTGAGGAAGAAACTGGCTCTGCAGAGTTTGGGCTGAGTAAAAGAGGGAAAAAAGCAAGATAAGAGCGTACTCTGGAGGACACAGAGTATGCCATTGTGAGGAAAAGCCATGATAGCAAGCTTTTTCTTAGAGTCTGTGTCCTTTTATACTGTCCTAATCTTGAGGAAACCCACAAAAATTTCTACATATGGGTCCTGAGAGGTGGAGCTGGGATCCCAGCCTCAGGTCTAGGCCATCCTATTGAAAGCCTGCTCAAGTTCTCATGAGCAGTCCACATACAGGGCTTTGGGAACAGTTCTGTGCATGTATCCTGGATCTGGTAGTTAACTGGTCACCCTCTCTTCCCCAGCTAGCTTTGCCACACCCTAATTTCCTTGTCATTGCCTCACTAATTTGTGTTACAAAGTGACAGAGAAAAGCAGAGAAAAAAGAATCTCATTCAGTATGATGGCAGGTTCCTAGAGTTGCTGGGAAACACTGGTAGTACTTAAATAATAATGGTGGCTTCCACAAACCAGACTATTACGCCACTAAGATAAATGTCTTAGTCTACAATAGTCTCACAATTGTTTCATCCATTGGGTCAGGAGTATCAGGTCCCCAGACTCACCCCTCAAAATCATTATCTCTCTCTCTCTCCTCTCTCTCTCTCTCTCTCTATTTCTTCTGTGTTTTCTCTCTTATTGACTTACAGGTTCTCGAAGTAAGTATTGATGATCCTCTGGATTTCTTCTGGATCTGTCATAATTTCACCCTTTTCATTCATAATTGCATGGATTTGAGCCTTTTCTTTCCTTTTTTTGATAAAGTTGGCTGAGGGCCTATCAATTTTATTTATTCTTTTGAAGAATCAACTCTTTGACTTGTTGATTTTTGTGTGTCATTCTGTTAGTCTCCATCACATTGATTTCTGTTCTGATCTTTATAATTTCCTCCCTTGTATGAGCTTTGGGTTTGTCTTGCTCTTCTTTTTCTAGGTGCTGGAGTTTCAGCATTAGGTTGTTTATTTGAGCTCACTGTTTTCCTGATATAGTCATTCACTGCTATGAATTTCTCTTGTAGGACTCCTTTCATGTGTCCTATAAGTTCTGGTATGTTGTATTGAAATTATCATTTAACTGTAGACTAATTTCTTCTTTAATTTCATCTGTGACACATTGGTTGTTCAGGAGGGTGTTATTGAACTTCCATGTGTTTGAGAAGTTCTTGTGAATTCTTATGCTATTAATCTCCAATATCATTGAACCATATGACAATATACAAGGGATAACTTCAATTCCTTTGCATTTACTTAAGCATGTTCTATGAGCTAGCATGTGGTCTATTTCTTCACTATTTCTTCTCTCGTCTCCCTTCTCTTCTCTCTCTCTCTCTCGACAGATAAAGAAGGGGAGCCAGAAGACCACTACAAAGTGAAAGTAATTTTATTGTAGGTATTGCAAGAGGAAACAATATAAAGCCACTTTGGAGGAGTGAAGGGACAGAGCTGGGACACTGCTTAATCTGGGGCTGTGGTCCTGTTTTATGGGGTAGGGACTCATCTCCATCTCCCTAAGGGTAAACACTTGAATTATTGAATACTGGCCCTGTTGCTAGGGCTTTTGGTTTTGTGAGCTAATAGAGGAATTTAAGTAGGCATGGCAAACTGCTCAAGGATAACTAGGGTAACACTGTTGCCTACTTCAGAGGCAAAACCACAACTTGTTAGCTTCAGAAAAAAAACCCACAAAAGTACTCAAAAACTGCTTTCCTTAGAGGCTACATTTTTCCTACCCTCCAAAATCCTGGGTCCTTTAACCCTCCCCAGGAGCCCCTTCTACCCTACACAATTAAATAATATCTAGTTACCAATAGTCCTAAATAGTTCCTATTCACCACTTGAGATACCATGTGTGTATTTTTACCTCTTGGAAAAAAACCCTCCAATGAAGAAAGTATAGGTCTTACATCAGGTTGTAATTATTACTTGTGTAGTTTGGTTATAAGACTTTATATGTTTTCCTTACTAAAAAGAAAAAAAGGAAACACGATAAAACCTCAAGGTCAGAAAAATATGTTCAGATCAGTAAGAGAGAGAAAACAAAACTTAGGTGTTTGCAGATATAAACACCCATAAGCAAAAAAACTTTTTTAAATAAAATGAGAATAAGGTAATGTATCGCTGGGTGTGGTGGAGCATGCCTGTAATTGTAGCACATGGGAGGCTGAGGCAGGAGGATCTCTGTTAGTTGAATATTAGCTTGGACTACATAGTGAGTTCAAGGCTCACCTGAACTACCTAGGGAGACCCTGTCTCAAAAAACAACAAAAAAGTAAAGTAAAAAAAAGTTCCTCTAATCATATGAAAAAAAATTCAAAACAGAGGACACAATTAATTATCTTTACTATGTGATAGCTTCCCACATATATGAAGATACATATACACTAATGAGTGGCCAGATCAGCATCTTTGTGTTTAGGGAAAAAACTGGGAAGAAGTTCAGAGGGAAGTTTTATGATTCATGAATAAGAAACTAAGACTGATTTTGGGTTGCAAAAAAGATTCATTTTATTAGATCCTTTTCAGAATGTGCTTGTGTAATGAAAAATTCTAGTATTTATTAACTCCAAGAGTATTTTTATTCATAAAATAAGTTTTTTCCTGTGAAATTTATCAATTAGAAATTTGACTATACTTTAGTAAATTTGGAATGCTATTCCAGGTGAAGAATTTCAGAAAAGAAAAAATATGTATTTTACACCTATAATATAAATTGTGGCTAAAGAAGTGTTAAAGGAAAAAAGATTCATTAGGAAAGGGATTATAGCAGTTGATAGGAAGAAAAAATAAAACAGGAAACAGAAAAACAAACCAACAAATAACAAAACCTCAGTGAGCCTCAAAATACTGCAGTAAGTAGTAAATGTTAAGAAACAGAGATATGGTCAAGACGAAAACTGTTTTTTAAATGACAAAAACAAGAAAGGAAGAATTTTTTTATTTTTATTTTTATTTTCGTACCGGGGATCAAACTCGGGACCTTGTGCTGGAGAGGCAGGCGGCTGAAACACTGAGCTAAATCCCCGACCCCAGGAAGAAAATAGTTAATCAGAAAAATTGTGCAGAAAGGTAATATGAAGACCCTGGAAATAAACATATGTAGGTGTGGTTCAAATTTTATTTTTGTAGTTTGTCATATTTTCTTTTATTATCATCAAATCTTTAATCGACATTAATTATTTTAAATTTAAATACTTTGGCTACATTATCTTTGGAGGACTATGACTCCCAAATGTGAATAAAGACTATAGGAGTAGGTAATGCCATCCTGAAATCTGATGGAAATATGTATGAGGATTGTTTTTCTTATATATGGTATGAAAAGTATGGTAGCTTCTGATAGAAATATTTAATGTTGAGGAAAAACTAAGTAACAAACAAAATTATAGGGAATTTCTGAAACCTGTAATCATTTTCTAATAACTAAAAAAGGAACCTTGGAAAAAGAGTTGATAGAATGTAGGTCCTTCCTCCTTAACATACAATCTGTGATTATTACAGTGGGTCTTAATGGGGCGTGAGTGCCCTTTCTTGATAGAATACAGTATGGAATGCCGGGCTAAAACTGTTGCTGTACAGCTATAACTACAACCAAAACATTAGCTAGATTAATTACAGAAATTATAAATGGCATCAAAGAACACAGAGAAAATAATGAGAAACAGATGGTCAAAGCTTCTGTAGAGGAAAGAATTGTTTTGAAGTAAGCAGGTAATATCAAGCATTTTATTTTGCCCTGTGGGTACAGGCCAGTTTTTCTCAAAGAACTTCCACTGAGTTCATATGTTATTTGGAAGACAGGGAAAATAGGTCAAAAGATTCAAAAGGACACATTACAATCATCGATGCAATATTGATGATTGGAGTAAAGGAACTGCCAGTGTAGATATCACTTCAAACACATGATTAATCTTTACCTTAAGTTCCTTGTCAAATTTTCAATCTACATGAGACCACTACTTGAAGGCAGAATTAAATCTCTTAGAATCTAAACAATGGTCTCAGAGGGCAAACCTTAGACTGAAAGGTTAAATGAGAAATAAACTTGCTAAAACAGCAACCTGTCTGTGATGTGGCTCTTTTTTGAGATTTCTTTCTCACTTAAGACTCTTTGAATCATTTAAAAGATTCCTTTACCTCCATGTTGTTTGTTCTGAGACAAGGGAAGACTGTAGAACAGAATATCATCTGAAACATGGGCATAGTGGTAACATACAGTAAAATATACATTTTTTACATGTCAGCATATAATTTAAAAAATAAAACTAAACAAAGAGAACAGATCATGAGACAAATAATCAAGAAAAAACAAGACAAAAGGAGAAATTTTAATAATTTTAGAGTCATTGCCTGGAGTTAGCAAACAAGGATTTTAAAATCATTATGACATATATGTTCAAGAAAGTAAAAATGACAGAAGTAGAATGGGGAAAGGATTAGAAAATTTACCATTTCTGCATCCTACAAAAATGAAGTAATGATCATTTTAGAACTGAAGAAAATACTTAAAAAATAAACATTGGACTTAAAACTTAACCAGTAGATTTGTTAACATAGTTGATGGCAAGAGAAGAAAGTAGTATTAATGACATGGAAGACAGCAATGAAAAAACAAAACAAAAATTGCAATAGCAAATAAGGAGAAAAAAATTTTAATAAATTGTTGTAAGAGAAGTGTGGATCAAACACAGTACGTTTATTCATATATATATATATATATATATGAATATAATATATGAATATATAAAGTCTGGTTAAGTAAATACATTTTAAAAATTATAATAAAAATTTTTCTAATTGATTTTACATTTATATTACTTCTGATACTCTTAGAAGCAATTTTATCAATGTATAGAAAATCTCACATGCTTTTTACCTAATTGAATGAAGTTTTTAAATTAACTTACAGTGGATTGTCACTTTTACGAGTCCCATTCTGGCAATTTCTACATCATGCCATTTACTTACCTTTAAGAATACTCATAGTAGGGGCTGGGGATTTAGCTCAGTGGTTTCGCAGCCTGCTTCACAAGCGCAAGGACCCTAGTTCGATCCCCGGTACCAAAAAAAAAAGAATATTCATAGTTAACTTTAACATTTTTATTACTCTGCCCCTGGAGATTTCTTACTATTTAATTTTGAATGTATTTCAATAATTCTTTGGCAATTTTGAACATAATTTCTCAAAGACTTTTCATGGTAATAATGGCTAATTGACTGCAGTTTACCAATATTATTCCTTATTACTGTTCCACGCACAATGGTTAGGAGGTAATATGTACATTTTAATGATCCATATTGTTCACTTAAATATATTTATGTGTTATGTTTCAAATTCTTTTAAAACCATATTTTCTGAAAAATATAATTGTACTAACTGGTTATCTTTGACTTATACTCAGTGTAGAAAAAGTATTTTTAATGTACTGTTTCTTTCCAAGAGTGGGTTCATAGTACACGCAATGGACTCTATCAAAGAATGACAATAATCAGTGTCCAATGAGTTGCATGTAATAAAAATTCAGTAAATAGTTCAAACAGAGGAATAGATAAACAAAAATTTTACCTTATACAATATCTGCTTTTATCATTTTTAAGCCTTAAATTTAAAATAATTTATCTTTTCTCTGTATATCATATTTTTCCCATATCCTACATCATAGGATTTGCATAATATACCAGAGCACATAGTCACAATGCCCAAGGATGTGGAAACATTTGCACTCCAAAGCCTATTGTAATTATCTCCTCCAATTTTGTTTCAATTTGTATTTTGAGAAAATGGGTCTATATCTAAAGGTTTTTATAGAGAGCTTCTCAATACAGTCAATGTATTAGTAACAATAAGTTGCCAAATTAGAAATGATAAATGAATCTATCGATATACATATAGATAATGCCATAGATATTATATGTAAAATAGACTTATAGTATGTGGACTGAAATAATAATTTTAAAGTTTGATGTATTTCAACCTAGTCCCATTTACATATAATTTCCTCAAAGTGCCATTTAATTATTTAATTTCTCTGTCAAAGGATTCTATGATAATGATATGTATACATTATGCCACAATATGAAATGGAATAGAAGCCATTCATTTATTCTGATAAAATCCATAGGCATTTTTTTGTTCAGGCTTTTGAAATACCATTAGCTCAGGGTTGTTTTTATTTTTTTATGAGCCAAACACATACAGATAATGACCCCAAAATCAAATCTGGCTAAAGGTACTATGAAATAAAGAAAATGAAGACAATATTTAAGATTATTGAGTTTGCTTGTACAGTGTTAGGAACATATATAAGGCTACTGAATTGTACACTTTTGTTTGTCAAGTGATCTGCCCACAACAGGTTGTGTAGGCTGGACTTGGAGGAAAGCACCAGTCAAATTGTTTCTGCTCAAGAAACTAGTTTGAAGGAGATTCACCATATAGTCCAGATGTGTACCCTCACAATTCAAGTGTTGAAAATTGCTGGTGTGATGGAAATAAGAAGGTTCTTTAGTCATGAAAAGATATACAAAACCATTCAAGTTGCCATTTGAGAACAAGAGAATTTCACTTGCCACCAAACCTGTCCCTTGATCATGATCAACAATTATAGTGAATGTTTAAATTTTAAAAATTTACAGTAAAAGATACAGTCATGAATCCCACTCGTGATACTTAAATACTCCCCGTTGCTTCCAATATACTTGTTACACTGTTTTAAGCGATGTGTGTTTTACTGTAGTAAGTTTTTTTCAATTTAAAAATTCATCATACTTTTCAGTCACCCACACATATGCACTTTGATAGTTCTGCCACATGTGTCATAACTTAGCTAAGATATTAGAAAAAATATAAAGATTATCATCTTGTTTATTATATTCAAGATTAAATCAGCTTCATTGATAATCCCAGGGACATGGATTAATCATTAGAAATAAAAACTTACAAATACCTAACATCCAGTATTAAACATTACTATTAAATTTCATGTTAGAAAATTAACTTCAAAACTTGTAAACATAGTAATATTAATATTTTTGATCCTAAAATAAAAAGAGCATCTGGTTAAAAACCAAATAAAGTCAACAATAACTTTATGAGAGAAACATGGAATTGAATATATTTAATAACATTAATTTAATAGCTCATGTTTAAAATGTTTATTTTTCATTGTCATTTCAAAATAAAAACATCATTTTCATGATTATACTATTCTCAATTTATTGATTTTATTATTAATTTGTCTTTTGTCATTGTTAAATTGAGAGCAGCACACATTGAAAATAACTACAATTAATGTTTTGTAAATGTTCTCAATGGACAAGTTATACTTCTGAATGTTTTACTTATGATCATGTTTACAAATGAATATCTTACCTAAATTTCATTTAATATTCATTAAAAACACTACTAAATTTTTAATGCTGCAATGTTTTTTTCATTTTCCCTAGTACCGGGAAACTCAGGACTTTACACTTGCAAGTCAGGTGCGGCACCCCTGAGCTAAATCCCTGGCCCTAATACTGCAATTTTTATAGAGGAAAAAAACCCAAGCAACTACAAAGAAAATTCCCTCAAATAGCCCGTAATTAATAAGTTGATATTTTTCTACAGTCCTTTGAAGTATATATACTATTTAATTAGTGTTTGTATAATAATACCTTGGTGAGTATATGAAAATAATATTTAACATGACAAAAAATAATTAGAATGATTTAACAATCAGAATCATCAAATTTAATTTAAGCAATATATATACATATATTTATGTGTGTGTGTATATATATATATATATATATATATATATATATATATGTATACCTAAGCTTCAGGAATAATGCTAAGAAGATTATTCATGAGTAAATTTTCTTGGATCTATTACTATATAGCACTTCCATTATTTTAAGTGAAGATTAATTTTCATACAGAGTTTGAGTGAACTCTGACACAAGAATTTTTTATCTGTTCTATTCCTTTATTCTTTTAGAAATTACATATTATGGATAAATTTGGCTAGGTTTTAACAATGAACATATTTGAAATATTTAAATTTTTTTCTTCTATTTTTTTCCTAAAGATTTAAAAATATTACTCTTATTTTATCCTTCCTCATCCATCATAAAGAAACAAAATTTTCCTTCTATTTAACATTCATTTAATTAGTAATCATCAAAATTATATCTTGAACTTTTAATGGCAAATGATTGACAGTTATGTTCTGTATACTCAGAGATTAACCAAACCCTGGACATTATACAATATTATATATGATCATTTCTCTTAGCTTTTGGTTTGTTATGTATTTGGTGACCTAGGGCAGTCTTGATTCATGTCTGATAACACATTATAGTATCCTCTTTCATCACAAATATAGTCCAATTCAGAATATAAATCTTACAGTCATTTTTTAAGTAGAATATAATAGAAATGGGAATGGAATCAACTCAGAGGAGCCTATAGAAGATATGTAATATTAGACCATGCAAAATCACTCCCAAACACACCTCTTAGATTAAAGCTTGAACAGGGTATATTTTGATTTCTCCTGCCCAGTGAAAGACTCACAGCTGATATTAACTGCCAAGATTTTATAAGTAAAAAAGGACTACTGTACTTTATTACCACATGACTCTAGAGAATCATCCCAATATCTTAGCTCCTGAAATAGCAAAAGAGAATTTTGAAAATATTTCTTTATTTGATCATGACAGATATATTAGATACATTTAAATTAAATTGAATAATTTTGTTACTGTAAACTTTAAAATATCAATTTAAAATATCATTTCAATAATTGCAGTTAAACTGTCAAATTTTTTACAAATCATTCTCAGTAAGGGTGGACTCTTAAAGTAAGGAAATTCCTGAGATTCTGATCTTATCATCCTAGAAAGGAATTTCAAAATGTGTACAGAACCCCTTTAATAACCTGAAATATGATGTTGACAACAAGTTGACAGTTTTACTGTTGCTTTCAATTTAATTTATGAAATAATTGAATTATATTACTAAATGATTTTAAAACTCTGTAATGCATTATTAGTACTCTGGAATTTTTTCTTTAATGAGGTTTATTTGTCACTTTTTATTGCCCAGCCTTATTTTTCTACAATGTATCTTGTAGAATTTCTCAAATAAACCCTGTATCTATTTTTCCTTGCACTATCTTTTATTAGGGTAACAACATGTAGGGGGACAGTTAAATGTTTCACCTATTGTTAACAATAGGCGTAATATTGTACAGTAGATCTTTATAATTTATCCATTTTATAAAGTTAAAACTTTACACTTATTGAATAAAACCTCCTGTTTTCTCCTCCCCCAGCCAATAGAAACTATCATTCCACTCTCTGGTTCTTTAGTTTGATCATTTTAGATATTTCATATAATTGTAATTATGAAGCATTTTTCTTTCTCTGGCTGTATTTCTTCTTAGCATAAAACATCCAAGGTTCATTCATTTTGTTGCATACAGTATGGCATATTCTTTAAGGCTAAATAACATGCTTTCATATGTATATCCCATATTTTCTTAATTCTGTTATCTGTCTATGAACATTTAGGTTATTTCTAAATCTTGATATTCTAACTAATGCTCCAATGAGCATCCCAGTTAAAATACTTCCTTAAAATCTAGATTTCAACAACTTTATTGTATATTTAGGAATATTTTGATATTACTGGATCTTGTAGCAGTTCTAATTTTATGTTCTTGAGGAATCTCTGTACTGTTTTCCATAACAGATATTATCACTTTACCTTCTCAGGGATAATGTACAAACATTTCAACTTCTCCACATCCTTATTGAAAAATTGTATTTTCATTTGTTAATATTTGGTTTGCAATAGAAGTCTTAAAATGTATGAAATATCTCACTAAGATTTTGATGGACATAAACAAGATGATTAATAATATTCTTCAAAAACACATCCATTCAAGTACATCTATCAGCTTTAATTAGATTATTGATTTGATTTTAATTATTACTATTGAGTTGTACGAGTTGCTTATATATTTTGGACATTAACTTCTTATCAGAAGTAAGATTTGAAAATATTTTCTTCAGTTCTCTAGATTTCCCTTTCACTTTCTTCATTGTTTCCTGTGCAGTTATTTTTATTTTGCTATAAATTAATTTTTGTGCTTTTCATATTTATGCTTTTGATATAATATACAATAAATCATTGGCAAGAGCAATTTCATGAAAAATTTCCCCCATGTTATCTGAAATTTTATGATTTCCCATCTTACGTTTACTTTTACTCTAATTTCTGTTGATTTTTTGTGTGTAATGTAAAAGTACAAAATTATGTTTTCATGCATGATAATAGTCATGTTTTTTCACAAAATTTTTTAAAGTATAATTTTTCTCTATTATATATTTTGGTACCTTTTTCAAAGAGTTCTCTTTTCTGTTCCACTTGTCTAAATGGAGCATAAACATATAATTTTAAATAGGTAGATTTGTACTATAATTTGAGAATAAAGAGATTTGTCACTCTCTTTTCAAGAATGTGTTTACTGTTTTTCTTGTGGCACTATATGAAATTTGATTGCCTTACATAAAATGTGGCATAGTAAGTGGAATTTTAAACATCTATTATAAAAAATAAATTGTTTGCTACATCAAGGATGAAACTAAAAAACACTTTTATGTAAACAAAAAGGGAAAACAAGAACAGAAAATATCTCAAAAGCCATGTTATGATTTTACTTATTGAAGTTTCTAGAAAAAAATATGAAATATGAAGAGATTAAAAAATAGAGTAGTGATTCCTTTCCAAGATTTCTACTTTTGGTATGATTCTTTTTCTTTGTTTTTTTATAAAACAATAAAACAAAATTTCACAACAAAATAATAATAATAAGAATAACAAGAGCTAATACACTGTGTATCATTATTTTTAAAGTAGTTACTCATAGTACAAGACATGGACAAAAAAAAATTCTTACGAAAAAGAAACTAAAGTATTTACATTGATGCTTTTTCTAATTTTAAACTTCTTCATTGAAATTCTTTTTTTGTTTGTTTGTTTGTTTGTTTTCACAAATTGTTCTTCTAACCTTGTTAAGCATTCTATGATAGCTATCTTGAATTTCCTATCAGGCAAATCTCCACTGGATAAAGATTGTTCTGAAAGATGTATTTTGTTTCAATGTTAGGGATACCTTTTCTGTTCTTTCTTTTTTCTTGCATATTTGTGTCTGTGAGTTAGAATAAGTCGCCACTTCATTCATATGGGTCCTTCACCAATCAGTCCAGGCAGGAATTTTGGGGCAGTAAAACCTCATACTTATCTAAACTACTATTTTTACTCTCAGCAGCTCCCAAGCACCTAGACTATAACAGATCCTACCAATGCATACACTAGAACACATAGAAGTCAATATCTTGTTCAGCCCCACAACAAGTTGGAAAAATAGGTTCTCAGTCAACTGTTTTCTTCTCCTAAAAGAACCAAGGATGAAAAAGGGAGGAAGAGCTATGGAAAATACTCATATGGTACCTCAAACTGCTATTTGTTCTTAGTATTCCCCACATTTAGAGAGAAACCCAGGTTCCATCAATTCTCTGAGTCAGGCTACATGGAAGCCAATGCGATTGGCAGCCCACAGAATAATCTTAATCCTGGTCATGTAATTAAACTTTTTCCTTGCTCAGGAAGCTTTCCTTTTGAACTTAAACTTCTGTGATGGAGCTATGGATTATGACAAGAGTGTATCCGGAATTTTCCTAACAGGTTAGATGTGGTTGGTTTTATATTCAACCAGGATGCAAGAATCTCTTAACTAGTTTTGAGATTTCTTAAAACAGGACTTTGTATTTTCTTTTTTTAAAAAATAACTTTATTATCAAACACATACACATATACAAAAATTAAAACCATTCAAAGAAGAACAATGCAAGGGAAAAAACTACAATAATATTCAAATACAGTAGAACTCAGCTGAAACAAAACTGAAAAGCACTTAAACATTTTTCCATATAACTTAAAAAAGCATCTCAAGCACCAAAACGACACCAGAGGATGTGATTTGTTTCAGAAAGTTCCCCAAAACAAACACTGAACAAATAGTGGTCTGGAGAAAAAATGCCAGTTAGCTAGCATACTCCACATAAGCCAAGCTTCTCCCTAATTTAAATTTCGATACAGTCATATGACACGTGATGGAAACACAATCCAAGAAATATATTATTATGCAATTTCATTCATTTGTATCCTTAATTACACTTTCGGTTTCTCACACTAGAGAAACTAATTGGTATTTACACATGTGTGTCCTATTTATTTCACTTAAGAGAATGGCCTCAATATGCATCCATTTAGCTATAAATGTCTCTAGTTTCTCATTCTTTATGTCTGAGTAGTATTCCATTTTATAAAAAAAACCCACCACATCTTCTTTATCCAGTTTCCAGTTAATGGGCACTTGGGCTGTTTCCAGGCTTTCGCTATTATGAACTGTGCAGCTATAAATACGGGTGCACATATATCACTGTGGTAAGATTCTTTTAACTTTTTGGTGAAGATACCCAGCAGGGGGATAGCTGGGTCGAATGGGACCTCAAAGCCTAGTTCTTTGAGGTATCTCCATACTGATTTTCACAGTAGTTGCACCAGTCTGCATTCCCACCAACAATGGAGAAGGGTTCCTTTCTCCCCACATCCCCGCCAGCATTTGTTATTGGATGATTTCTTAATAGCGGCCATTCTTTCTGGGGTGAGGTGAAATCTCAGTGTTGTTTTCATCTGCATCTCTCGAATAACCAGTGATGTTGAACATTTTTTCATATATTACTTTGCTGCTTTTACTTCTTTGTCTGAGAAATGTCCGTTCATTTCAGATGCCCATTCTTGAATTGAGTCTTTGAATTTGGGGTTCTGATTTTTTTCAGTTCTTTTTATATTCTAGATAGGAGTCCTTTGTTTGAGGTACAGTTGCTGAAAATTTTTTCCCCACATTGTAGGTTGTCTCTTAGCTCTGTTGGTGGTTTCTCTTGCAGTGCAGAAGCTTTTTAATAAGATGAGATCCCAGTTGTTGTTTCTTTGTGCAAGTTCCTGTGCCACTGAGGTTTTGTTCATAAAGTCTTTTCCTATACCAATATCTTCAAGAGTTTACCTGACTTATCTTCCAGCTCATTTAGTGTTTCTGGCTGAATATTTAAATCTTTAATCCACTTTGGTCTTAATTTAGTGCATGGTGATAGGAATGAGTCTAGTTTTAATCTTTGGCATGTTGAAATCCTGATATTTATCTCAGTCTTATAATGTGTTTCAGATTTTAATTTGCTAGCCTCCCCTTTGTTTTGTTTTTTTTGCATTTTTTAGTAATATTATTACTCAGAGTTAGTATTAGTTGTTCTCATAGCTGGGTTTTGATGTAAAGTATGTCAATATTCTGAATTCATCATCATTTGTTGTCAAGACAAAATACCACAAAATTGTAACATAAGGGAAGTAATGATTTATTTATGGCTTATGGTATTAAGCATTCAGTCCATGGTCAGCTGGCCCAAAAATATGATAAAGGAGGCTGGAATAAGAAAGCTGCTAACAACCTGACTGCCAGGGGACAGAAGAAGCAAGGAAGAGCCAGAGAGAAAGGGGTCCAGGATCTCATATAATCTCCAAGGTCACGTGTCCATGACCCAACTAGAGACATCTGGAAGTGTGATTTACTAATTACCTAGGCATCTCTCAAGTCAATCAAGTTGACAATCAAGATTAACCATCCCTTTTCAACTTAACACTCAAATGCATCTCCTTCAAATATACTTAATCTTCAGATAGAGATAATAACAAAGCCATAACTCAGCCTAACATGATATAATTACTGAAAACACAATAATTTCTTTCTCCAGAGTCTCATCAGATTCAGAATTCCTCTTTTGTTTTTTTTGGTACCGGGGATCAAACTCGGGTCCTTGTGCGTGCGAGGCAGGCAGCAGAACCACTGAGCTAAATCCCTGGCCCTAAGATTCAGAATTTCTCAAAGGTCACAGCTCAAAGATCCCTCTGAGATTAAAGGTAAGTTATTAACTGTGAAGTCTTGTACAATGCAAAAGGATATACATTGAGGAATGGGGGAATAGAAAGGAACTAAAGCAAGAGTGAAATCCAAAAGAGAAAACATTAAATCCCAGAGTTCCATATCCAGTACGTGGGGCACCAGATGATGAAATGTGAACTTCAAAGAGCTTATATAGGCCCAAGCCTATGGATTTCCTGGTTACAGCCCACATGGTATCTTCTTGGGTTGTTTTTTCTTGCTATGTGAAGCTTAACTTAGCAGAGATTCCATGTTCCTTGGCTCTCCACTTTCCTGGAGTCTTTACTGCGACTGTGGTTTCTCTCTCACAGCTTCACTCTTTCAGCAGCTTTTCTGCATGAACTCTGGATCTGTAAAGCACCCCCTGGATTCTGATGCTTTCCTTTGAAATTTGGGTGCAATACATAATAAGCATTACATTCTACATATCTGTGAAACCAGAATTACATAGATGAAGGCAAAATCTGCTCCCACTGGGACAGCGGCTCATCCACTTATATGACAACTGCAATGGGCTCTGAGTGCCTGGGCATCTGATCTCAGGGAAACATGTCCTAAGTGAGCAAAACATTCTGGACCTACTTCTGAAAGCAGTCTTTTTAAAAAAGTGTTTACACTTTTACACTATTGATGTGTGGTCAGGTCTTGCTGATTTCTGAGATGCCTTTAAGGCATCTTTTTATTGTCCAGGTGAAAAGTACTTGTCTTCATTTTAATAGTATTGATGTCTTCAACAACCACAAATTCCTGGGCTCCAGCCTTACAAAAGTTAGCCAAACTGCAAGTTTTTCAGATCTTTCTGTTCTACTTTTTGCTCTCAATTCTCATTAAAATTATAGCTAAAATCAGCCAATTATCCTCATGTTACAGCCTGAATGTAGGTGTGCTGTGAAATTTTCTCTGCCAGATGATTTAGTCCATACCTTTTAAATTCAACTTCATGCAAAGTTTTAGGGCATGACAAAATCTACACAAATTATTTGTCATATGTGTGGGTTCTGGTCCAATTACCATTAGAGTCCTTATTCCCTTCTAAAACCTCATAAGCCCCACATTTACTATCCACATTCGCATCAGCACTTTGATCTTAACTCATACCAGAAATGCCAAGAAAATTCTGCTTATAGAATTTGGGTTTTCCTAGCTCAATTCTCTGAACTTTCCACAAAGCATTTCTAATGACTACTAACCAATAGTCAGATAGAGTCACACTAACAACTTCACATCTCAGTACCAGTATTCTGTATTAGTTAGATTTTCACTGTTGGTACAAAATACCAGGCATGTATAACGTAAGGGTGGAAGAGTTTATTTTGGCTCACAATACCAAAGTTTTATTCCATTGTTCGAACCACATGGCAGAAGGGGATGATGGGAGGAAAGCTGCTAAGCCCATGGGAGTTAGGAAGCAGAACAAGTAATGAGAGAGAAAGAGAACATAGTACTCAAGGTCATACCTCCATGTCCCACTAAGACACATACTGAAGTGTGCTTTACCAACCTCTTCAGTGTCTTTCAGGCCAATAAAGTTGACAGGCACATTGTAATTAGTACACATTCCAAAATTCATTGGTAAGTTTATCTTATTTACATATGTAATGTAACAATTAGAGTAATTCAGGTAATATTAATTTTTTTAGTGTTCAAATAAACTTATTTGTGTAGATGATGATACCCAGTGTGATTTAGTGAGATTAGTAGTTGAAAATATTTCATATATTTACATGATTATTTCTTTTTTAGTTTTCTTATTTCTGTAACTCAGGTTGTCCTTAAAAAAATGATGTGAACTTCTAAGTTTATTACCACATATTTGTTCACAGAAATGACTATCTTTCAAGTATTTCAATTTTATTTCTGCAGTTATATATATTTATTCATAATATGTGATTAATTTTTCTTCATTACTCTTTGGCAATTTCCTTTACTCAAAAATATCAGATATTTAAAAATATTTCTTTTTTAAAATTTATATATATATTTATTGTTACATTTTAGGTATACAATACATTTACATTTATCATTGGGTGTTTGTACCAGAACATGATGTATCTTAGCTCTTATTTTTTCCCCCATTACCTGTGCACCCTTCACCCCCTCCATCCTTCCCTATTTACATAGATTTTGTTTCCATTTTTTTTTCTTTCTCATAATTTTTCCATTCCCTTCTTCCCTTTCCCCTTCCCCTCCCACCATCCCCAAACCCTTGGACCTTCTCCTATTTTAAATTATCAATTATTCATTTTAATCATTTTCATCCTTATTTACAGTTTCAATTTCTCACGTTAGAGAAACTATTCGGTATTTACATATGTGTGTCCTATTTATTTCACTTAAGAGTATGGCCTCAATATGCATCCATTTGGCTATAAATGTCTCTAGTTTCTCATTCTTTATAGCTGAGTAGTACTCCATTTTATTTAAAAAACCCACATCTTCTTTAACCAGTTTCCAGTCAATGGGCACTTAGGCTGTTTCCAAGCTTTAGCTATTACAAACTGTGCCGCTGTAAACATAGGTGCCCATATATTGTTGTGATATGATTCTTTTAATTCTTTGGGGGATGATTCCCAGTAGGGGAATAGCTGGGTCAAATGGGACCTCTAGCCCTAGTTCTTTGAGGTATCTCCACACTGATTTCCACAGTGATTGCACCGGTCTGCACTCCCACCAAAAAAGGAGAAGACTTCCTTTCTCTCCACACCCCCGCCAGCATTTGTTATTGGTTGATTTCTTGATAGCAGCCATTCTTTGTGGGGAGAGGTGGAATCTCAGTGTTGTTTTCATCTGCATCTCTCGAAGGACCAGAAATGCTGAACATTTTTTCATATATTTAATTGCTCTTTTTACTTCTTTGAGAAATGTCTGTTCATTTTGGATGCCCATTTTTGAATTGGGTCTTTGAATTTGGGGGTCTGATTTTTTCAGTTCTTTATATATTCTTGATAGTAGACCTTTATCTGAGATACAGCTGCTATAAATTTCTTCCCACATTGTAGGTTGTATCTTAGTTCTTTTGGTAGTTTCTCTTGCAGTGTAGAAGCTTTTTAATATGATGAGATCCCAGTTGCTGATTCTTTGTGCTAGCTCCCATGCTACTGAAAATTTGTTCATAAAGTCTTTTTCTATGCCAGTGTCATCAAGAGTTCTACCTAACTTATCTTCCAGCAAGTTTAGTATTTCTGTCTTAATATTTAGATCTTTAATACACTTTGATCTTAGTTTAGTGCATGGTGATAGGTATGGGTCTAGTTTTAATTTTTGGCAGGTTGAAATCAAGTTTCTTTTTATCATTTATTAAATAGGGTATCTTTCCTTCAATAGGGGTGGTTGGCTCCTTTGTCAAAGATGAGGTGGCTGAGTAGGTCTGGAGTTGTTTCTGCATCTTCTAATCTATTCCACTGATCTTTGGGTCTGTTTCTTTGCCAGTACCATGCTGTTTATATCATAGTAGTGTTGCAGTATAGTTTCAAGTTAGGGATTGTGATGCCCCAAACCATGTCTCTGTTGTGTAGAATTGCTTTTGCTCTTCTAGGGTTCTTCTGCTTCCAAATGAATTTTTTGATTGTTTTCTCTAGTTCTGTGAAGTTTATTGTTGGAATTTCAATTGGCACTGCATTGAATCTATATAGTAGTTTTGGAAGTATGGCCATTTTCACTATATTGGTTCTTCCTACCCAGGAGCGAAGGATGTCTTTCCATTTTCTTGTATCCTCTTTGATCTCTTTTTTCAGAGTGCTGTAGTTTTTAGTGTAGAGGTCTTTTGCTTCCTTTGTTAGATTGATTCCTAGATATTTCATTTCTTTGGATGCTATTGTAAAGGGAATTGTTTCCCTAATTTCTCTCTCAGTAAGTCTATTATTTGTGTACAAGAAGGCTATTGTTTTTTGAGTGTTGACCTTGTATCCAGCCACTCTACTGAATCTGTCAATTAGGTCTAGAAGTCTTCTGGCAGAGTTTTTTAGGTCTTCTATGTAAAGTATCATATTGTCAACAAGTAATGACAGTATAACCTCTTCTTTTCCAATCTTTATTCCTTTTATTTCTTTCTCTTTTCTAATTGCTGTGGCTAATGTTTCCAGAACTATATTGAACAGGAGTGGTGATAGTGGGCATCCTTGTCTTGTTCCTGATTTTAGTATGAAAGTTTTCAGTTTTTGACCATTTAGTATGATGTTGGCTGTTGGTTTTTCATAGATAGCCTTAATCAGGTTAAGATAAAGACCTTCTATTCCAATTTTCTGTAGGATTTTTATCATGAATGGGTGCTGGATTTTGTCAAATGCTTTTTCTGCATCTATTGAGATGATCATATGGTTTTTGTCCTTGACTCTGTTAATATAGTGTATTACATTTATTGATTTATGAATGTTGAACCATCCTTGCTTCCCTGGGATAAATCTGGCTTGGCCAGGGTGTATCATCTTCTTGATGACCCTCTGTATTTTGTTTGTCAGTATCTTGTTGAGGATTTTTGCATCTATGTTCATTAGGGAGATTGGCCTGTAGTTCTCTTTTTGGGTTGGGTCTTTCCTTGGTTTTGGAATCAAAGTAACACTTGCTCCCAGGAATGAATTTAGAAGTATTGCTTACCTTTCAATTTCCTTGATGAGTTTAAAGAGTAAAGGCAATAGTTCTTCTTTAAATGTCTTGTAGAATTCAGCAGTGAAGCCATCCAGACCTGGGCTTTTCTTTTTTGGTAAATATTTTATTACATTTTCAATTTCACTCATTGTAATTGAGTTGTTTAGAATTTCTATATCTTCTTCATTTAACTTTGGGAATTTGTATGTATCTAGGACTCCTTCCTGAGAAGGGCCTTTTAGTGAACAGGTTCCAAGAAATTAATTTCACTGTGTTCGGCTATTCAGTGACCCAGATGTTGCTGCATCCCTGTTGCAAGGAGTCTCAGCTATTACTTCCACTGGAGGCAAACTTTGGTGTTGTCCTTATGATTCTGGTTTTAGTGGCATTCAGAATTCAAGAGTAGTAGTTCAGGAAAGGTTTTATCCAGATTTTACAGTAGGCCCAGGAGGCAAAGAGAGCAAGTAGTGCACGAAGCTATGAGAATAAAGACAAAGTTACACTTGAAATCCAAGGATGTTGATGATGCCAGAAATGTGGAATGTCTGCCTAGGAAAGCTTCAGGCCCTAACTAATCAAAACCAGTCCAGCTCTTGGAACTTATATTTCACCATCATGTATCACAGATGCTAGCTATAAAGCTTGAAGACTTACTATTTTCCCTGCTGATAGCAATCTTGTCTTGGCCCTATTCTTCCCTAACTCCATATTCCAATCTTGTGGAATTTAAAAATTTACACTGTGCCATTGTACCATGGGATGAACTAACTCATTTTTTTACTTTTATAGAGATTCATAGTTTGACTTGGATCTCAGAAGAGACCTTTACTTGGACTTTAAAAAAAATGGCAGAGCTATTTTTATCACAGTGCCTTTGTAGTATAGTTTCAAGTTGGGGATTGTGATTACCCCCTGTCATGTCTCTGTTGCCTAGAATTGTTTTTGCTGTTCTAGATCTCTTCTGATTCCAAATTTTGGATTGTTTTCTGTAGTTCTGTGAAATATACTGCTGGGATTTCAATTGGGATTGCATTGAATCTGTTTAGCGGTTTTGGAAGTATGGCCATTTTCACTACAGTTGTTCTTCCTACCCAGGAACAAGGAATGTCTTTCCATTTTCTTATATCATCTTTGATTTCTTTTTTCAGAGTGCTGTAGCTTTCAAGGTAGAAGTCTTTTACTTCCTTTGTTAGATTGATTCCTAGATATTTCATTTTTTTGGATGTTAATGTGAAAGGAATTATTTCCCCAATTTCTCTCTCAGTGAGTCTGTTATTTGTGTATAAGAAGGCTATTGACTTTTGAATGTTGACCTTATATACAGCTACTCTACTGAATCAGTCAATTAAGTGTAGAAATCTTTTGGTGGAGTTTTGGGGTTTTCTATGTAGAGTATCATGTCTTCAGCAAATAATGACAAGTTAACTTCTCCCTTTCCTATGTTTATAAGTACTCCTCAGCCATAAAGAATGAGGAAGTAGAGACATTTATAGCTAAATGGATGCACATTGAGGCCATACTCTTCAGTGAAATCAATAGGACATGTGTAAATACTGAAAAGTTTCTCTGGTGTGAGGAACTGAAAGTGTAAATAAGGATCAAAATGCATAATTAATAGCTAGGAATTTAGCTCAGCGGTTCTGATGCCTGCCTCGCAAGTTCAAGGACCTGAGTTCAATCCCCAGTACCAAAAAAGAAAAAGGATATAATTAATAATATGAAATGCGAAAAAAGGTCTAAAGGGGAAGGGAACATAGGAGGATTAGGGGAAAGGAAAGAAGAGAAAGGAAAAAACATGAGAAAAGGAAAAAATGAAAACAAAGTCTCTGTAAATAGGGAGGGGGTAAAGGGAGGGAAGGAGAAGGGGGAAAAATAATCACCAAAATATGTCATGTATAGGTACGAGTTCCCAATGATGAATGTCATTGCATTGTATACCTAAAATGTACCAATAAACTTAGTGAAAAAATTTTTTTAAAAAAAATAAATAAATAAAATTCTAGAACTGTTGAGATTAATGAGGGAATTACTGCCTTTTCAGTTGTATTCAAGATAGACCTATCATATTAGGCACAATTACTAATTTATCCTGGAGCTTTTTTGGAGATTAAGCCTGAATTATGATGTGGTTGAGTGTCAAGATAACAATGGACAGGATATGATGATTAAATCAAATTATAGATATCATTGCTTTGGCAGCCACCCAGTGGATTAATAATGCACAGTTTTGAGCATGTCTATGTACATCCTGAACTCATACCCTTGGGTTTAGATGTAGTTCCTTGCCATTTTGTCTCTGTATTTGTACCTCTGCTCAGCTTCCCAGCTGGCATGAACTGAACAGCTTTGCTCCACAAAGACATTCTGCCATGAAGTTTCTACCTTGGACCTGGAAAATTATGGACTGGGATTTCTGAAACCATTAACCAAATAAAACTTTTCTCTTTTAAATGTCAGTGTCTGGTATTCTGCCTTAAAATTCATTTTATTGATACATTTTAGGTACACAGTATAATAGCATTCATCATTGGAAAGTATTACTTTTACATAATCTATCTTGGTTCTTATTTTTCTCCATTCCTCTCCCTCCCTTCAACCCCTCCACCCCTCCCTATTTACAAAGATTTTGTTTCCATTTTTTCATTTTCTAATATTAATTCAAAACACAAGCAGAGAGCATTGCACTCCTTCACTCCTTAATAATTTTGTCAGTGTGTGTAGGAAGAGATCTGCTTACAGTTCAGGTATTATAATGACTAATAGCTATGTAATTTTTAAAAGGTGAGCACACCTTAGAAAACATACTCTATAAATATATATAAATACTATTTTGACTAATAGGAACTCAGTTTCCATGGTAGCTTTTTAAAGGAAACATAATCTTTGTGTCTTAAATATGTTACTTACTGGAGTGCTTTTAAAATGTAGCTGGTGTAAAGTTGATGAAATCAGACCTCATTATACCTACTTATTTTATAGAAGATTTATCTGGCCTACAGAATTCATGCTGGTATGGTGACTATTTTGTGCACTGAATTTTCTGAAGTCTTCATATGTGTCTTTTAGTATTAAAACCTACACTGTGACACTGTGAAATTTATGTATCAAACTCATAAGTCTTGTAGATAGATTTATAATAAAAGTGGTAAATGATCACACTAAAAAGCTTTGGGAATGATATAGGCATAAATCACAGAATAAACATTAGGTATGTATTATAACAGTATATTTTCTCAATCTTTTGAATTTGAATGTGTATGTATAGAATATCTTTCTTGCCATACACTTGTCAACAGAATAAAAATTATGATTTTCTCTTACAAAAACAAAATGAAAACTAAAACTAACAACAAACCTTTCTTCTGTATTGACAACAAAGTAGAAACTACCCACTGAAAATACATGAAAATTCACCAATTCTTCAAGTCTTATACAACTAGTAGTGTGTGTCCTTATTTTACATTTATATTCTCAAAAAGATAGGAAGGAAATGACATATACTTATTTAAAAATATCCAAAGCCACTGAATTGTTGTCTCTTAGAACATATGTCTCCAAAGCCACTGAATTATTGTCTCTTAGAACATACTTATTCATTTAAAAAGTTACTCAAAACCTGGGTGATTGGCAACAAGTTGGATACTAGTGATAACAGTATTGCCACAGTGTAGGTTAGTATTGATTGCATACAAAAAGTATTTGATTGGATACAAAGAAAATTTGAAAATAAACAAAGAATAATATGGTATCACTGAAAGTTTTAAATGTAACACAGGAAATTCACATGGGTGAATCTTGGCAAGGTGAGGTGTGGGAATGATTCTCTGATACAATTTATAGTTGACATAATAGGATTATGAATATCACTTAACTGAGTTGGGAGCAGAGGAAGTATGGAGAGACATACAGACTACAGGATGAGGGAGGAAGTATTCATTCCAGGAAGCAGGAAAAATATGTGTGAAGAAAGAATAACCTAGAAAGGGAAAGTGGAAAAAATAATATAGAAAACAGATTGATCATATTTCCATCTCTGATGTTTCTGGGGCCAGGGATGTTGCTCAGGGTTGCCTTGCCTGTCTGGTAAGCACAAGGTCCTGAGTTTGATTCCTGGTGTGAGAAAAAAATTTTTAAAATTATATTCTCTGATAATATACAACTGTTTATTATTATATTTATTTTTATTCAATTCATGTCTAATCAAAGAACCACATAGAGTGGTGGTATTCTTAGATATAAATGTAGCATAGCTTTTATTACTTAATGCATTTTCTTGCATAGAAAGAGCTATTATAATTTTCTTCTTAAGGATGACATTTCTCTTTTCAGTTCATATTTGTGTGTGTGTGTGTGTGTGTGTGTGTGTGTGTGTGTGTTTCCCTTATTCAAAGAGAATTATCTAGGCAGTATTGACTGTATTACTAATACAGTATTTCTATTTTTACAGTTTAATAGTTGTTCTGTTTTTGAACAATGTAGTACTTTTCAATTTGACTTCTATTTCATATAATTCTGCTAATAGCTTTGAGCAACAATTATTTTCAAGCCAAGGGAATTAATAAATGAAATAAATAATATGTAAACTGTTTTTGCACTGTTTTTTAAATAGCAAAAAATGGAGTATATACTCTGAAAAATTGTATGTACTACAAAAAATGGAGTACATACTGAAAAATTTATATGAAATTTTACATTAAAATAAATTATATGCTTATGAAATAATCCTTTCAACTTCAAAATAAACATTATCTAAACATAAAATATTGCCAAATAGCCAACTTCAATTAAAGCTCTATGTTGGAACAAAGAGTAGTCCCACACTACATTTTAAAAGCTGAGCACCTGCTGTAAAATAACCATCTGTGAGTAACTGTAATTTAATTATGGATTCGTTTCTTTTGTGTGCTCTGGAAGGATCTCATAGGTCTTCCCCAGTTGATTGGCAATCAACTTCTGGCATGTTGCAAAGGAAATTTGAATATTCTCTTAATAACACCTGCTAGCTCAATCATATTGTAAATTTTGTAAAAAGCTTTTGGGATTTTGTAGTGGCATTGATAGGCAAATAAATTATTAAACCTGGAATCAAAGCCACATTAATTAATCATCTGTTTTAGAAAGCTGATGCTTTCAAATTTAGGGTAAGTTTGTGTTTACCTGTAAAAAGTCATACAATAACTTTAGATATTTAATGGAGTAATTCTGGTAGTCTAACAGTCTCAGCCATCTCAATGTTTTATAAAGAGGATTTATTTCACTTTATCCACAAATATTTTCTAATTGTTTTCTACTCTTCCAAGTTGTGGTTTTTATCTTTACATTATGATAATCCGAATATTTTTAAAAAATATGTTTAAAAATCTTACATTCTCATACTAAAATATTATTCATTAAAATATCATTAACTCAAAATATTCCCCTTCACAGCAACAATAAGCCAGAACCAAACTTGCTTGGTTCAGATTGTTTTCCAGAGAGGTACGATGAGGATGTCTGTGAACTTCCTTTCAAATAAAAATACAAACAAACAACTAAAAGCATTTAAAAATTTAGCAAACAGCAAAACTCACAGAACAAATAACATATTTTATCTAAGAGAAACTACTGAAAGTCATGAAGACAGCCATTTATGACTCTTTAACTGGGCCCATTCGAAGTCCCTCTTCTTAATTGCATGTTAGGCAAAAGTCATTGGCATTGCAGTCATTAAGGAGATCGAACCCCTTTAAAGGCATTTTCCCCAGAACGTAGTCAATATTTTTTTTCCAACTTGTAGATTTATCTCTGGATAATCCATATCTTCAAGAGAGTTATACCGGAACTAAAAATTTGAACTAAAAAATAAAACTAAAAATAAGCTCATCCTAGAGAGAGGTTAGTGTAGAGTTTGGTGTTTTATACCCAGGGAATAATTTACAAAGTGGGCCTTATAGAGAATGAAAATGATAATATGAGATATTTTAGGGGGGGATAATGTGAAGGTATGTTAACCAGTTAGACAAATTAAATAAAATGAAACACTTTATAAAAAAACACAAAGTAATGAATCCAAAAACCTTACTTACTGTAGTTAATAATAAACAATGTGATAAAATTGATTATTGAGAGTCAGAGAGAAAAAGAGGCCAAAAACACTTCATGCATGAATTTTAACAAAAGTTTAAATAATAGTAATTTTTCCAAACCATTCCAGAAAATCAAAGAGGAGAAAAACTTCTAAACTCATTTGATGAAGTCAGTATTACAATAATACCAAAGCCAAACAAGGACATTATAAGAAAATTGCAGGCCCATTTCACTGACAAACACAGATGCAGAAATTCTCCACACAATATTAGGAAATAGCAGCATAAACAGCATGTTATAAAAATAATTACTTTGATAAAGTAGGATTTATTCCTGTTGGGTAAGTTTGATTCAATATAGTCAAGTTAGTATTCATGATACAACACATTAACAGAATGAAACAAACAAACAAACAAAAAGGCCAAGTGGTCATCTCAATAGATGAAGAAAAAACATTTGACAAAATTCAACAAACTTTTATGTTAAAAATTCTCATTACCTTGGGTAAAGAAGGTATGTACCTCAGCACAATAAAGGTCATCAATATATAACAAGCCCAAACCTAACATTATACTTAACACTAAAGAATTGAAGTCATTTTTTCCTATGATCAGGAACAAAATAAGAATTTTTACTCTCACTACTTTTACACAATGAAGTTTTGGAAGATCTAGCTAGAGCAATTAGACAACAGAAATAAACAAATGGTATCAAAAGTGTAAAGGAAGAAATAAAATTGTCTTTGAAGATAACATGAATAAATATATATATATATATATATATATATATATATATATATATATATATAAAAACCCTAAAGGCTCCACCAAAAACTATTAGAAGTAATAACAATTTCAGTAGTTACAGGATACTAAATTAACACATAAAAATCAGTGCCATGTCTATTTACTAAAAATGAACAATTACACAATGAAATTTAAAAAGGAATCTGGGCTGGGGGTTTAGCTCAGTTATGCCACCTGCCTTGCAAGCACAAGGCCCTGAGTTCGATCCCCAGTACCAAAAAAAAAAAAAAAAAGGTGATTTGACTTACAGTAGCTGAAAAGATAAACATACTTAGATACTTAGCAGGAAATTTAGCTGAGATATAATTTGTGAACACTGTAAACTGTAAGACAATACAATAATGAAGTACTTGAAGAAGATGTATAAATAGAAATAATCTCATGTTGGTGGTTTAAAATAATACTGTCAATAATCAATCATTGACAATGTATCTAAAAATGTATCTTGACCTATTATAATTGTCTTACATAGTTTATATGTTCTTGGGCCTATTAGTCTGATTTTCATTCTATAATGATAATTAAATTTATAATAAAGGAAAAGTAAGTCAGGAACAGGAGGACAAATATTGCATGATCTCCTTCATATAAAAAGTATAAAAGTTCACTCAAAAAATTGAAAGCAAAACAAGGATTACCTCAGGCTGGAGATTGGGAGGACTGGGGAGAATTTAGTTAAAGCATGCAAAATTTCAGTTAGATGTGGGAATAGTTCAAGAGATCAGTTGTGAATTATGGTCATACACACAATCAAAACAATATATTCTATATATGAAAATTTCTGGGAGTAGATTTTGAGTGCTATCTTGACAAAAATTTAAATATGAAATTTAATACTTATGTTATTGAATAGGTACTCCACCATTTTACATGCACAAAAAAGCAAGTTGTAAATAATAAATATACTCAGTTTTTACTTGACGATAAAACTATTTAATTGAAAAAAAATCAATAGTGATCTAGGTATAGAGAAATTGAGAAAACACTACTTGCTCTAGGATTAGTAGGAAACAGAAGCCTACAAAACAATCAGAAATTTAAAGGAAAGGAGAGAACCAGAGTAGCACTCTGCAGATCTCAAATCATTAGGGAAATGTTCTGGTCAGGAAGGCTGGGCACAAACAACAAGTTTACCCATTTAAGAGTAATCAGAGCAAATGTAGGGCAGACTTGACAATATTCCCCGAGCTAAACTCAGACCATCAATAAAAGACAGATGCTTCACTGTTACCAGAGATATAAGAAATACTGCTGACTAAAACTTAGATGAAAATTAGACTACAAAATACTCCTTTGAACAAAAGCAGAACACAATGTTTCTAATTTTACATAGAATATTTTCTTTGATATAACATATGTAGAAAGCAACCCTTATTATATTTGAAATGTTTGAAATCATACTAAGTAATTTGTTCCATCTAAGTATACTTAAATTACAAATCAATAATGGAAGAAATTTGGAAAATTCAAATTAATAAATATAAGAAAAATAAATATCAGAGCCCTATCTGATTAATCAAGAAATAAGAAAGACAAATTATAAATATTTAAATATTAATAAAATATCAATATGGCATATAACAAATTATAAGATATTGTTAAATAAATTGTAAAAAATAAGTCGTAGACATACATTAAAGGCAAAGAAAGATCACAAATAAATAATATAACTTTGTCCTTCAAGAAATCAGAAAAATAGAGTAAAATAAACTCAAATGAAATAGGAAAATAGTATAGAGAAGTCAGTGAAATCGTTGAAAAGATCAATGAAGCTGACAAATCCTTTGATACACTGATCAAGAAAACAAACAAAAATGCTGCAAATCACTAAAATCTGGAATGAAGTGGAGGTCATACTTCTGAACTTCAGAAATAAAATAATATAAGGAAATATTGTGAATAATTGCATTTTAATTAATTAGATAACTGAGATAAATAGATGCCTAGAAATAGATGTTATTGAAAATCAACAATCAGGCAAATATCAACAATCGATTTACATAAACATGCTACAGAGCTTGAAGTAGTACTCAAAATACTACAAGTAAGTACAAATACTACAAAAAGTAAAACTTCTTTCCAACAAAGTCAAGATGAAGTTGATCTTGTTGAAAAAATTTACTAAGTAATTAAAAAGAGTTAATATTATAATTAATATTTAAAATTTATAATTAATATTAGTTAACATTATATATTTAGAAAAGAAGGAAAGCTAACTGAACTTATTCTGTGTGGCTAGAAATACCTGGCAGCAAAATCAAACATGTCAAAAGAAAAGGAAATTTTGAGCAATATTCTTTGTATTTACAGATGTGAAAATCCTTAATAAAATCAAAGAAAACTGAATCCAGTAACTCATAAATCCAAAATTGATTCTGTACTATCATCAAGAACTATCTCAGGAATGAAGATTGATTTAATATATGAAAATCAATCAATACAATGAATTATGTAAAAAATCAAGTGTAAAAAGAAAACCACTTGGTCATCTCAATAGATGCAGAAAATGTTTCACAAAATCTTACACTCTTCTTTGTAAAATACACTCAATCAAATTATAATGGTAGAAACTTTCTCAAGCTGATAAAATCATCACAGGTAACATTATTCCAAAGAGTAAAAGACTGAAGTTTTGTGCTTTTAGATCTGAAACAATACAGATATTTTTTCCACTAATTCTATACAGCATTGTTCTGGAGGATCTAGTCATGGCAATTAGGGAAGAAAAAAATATACATTGAGATTAAAATGCTAGAATTAAAGCTATCTCTATTCAAATATTGTGATATCTTGTTTATAGGAAATCCTAAGCGGTTGACTATATAAATACTACACTAATAAAGAATTTCATCAAGAATCTCAAATACAAGTTAAATAAAATCAATTGTTTGATTCTAGACTTGTAAGGAACAATGTGACAATTAAATTAGTAATATAATTCAAGTTCCAACAGTGTTCAGAAATATAATAGGGAATAATTCTAACAAAAAGTATAAAATGTGTGTACTATAGCTACAAAGCTTTGCTAATTTTTTTTTCCAAAAAGGATATAAATAAACAGAATGATAATCCTGGTTTCATGGACTGAAAGATTTAATCTTGTTAATACATTAATATTTCTTAATTGACATAAATTTTAAATGCAATGCTTATCAAAATCCCAGTTTTCCTTTTGTGGAGAAATTGACAAATAAATCCTAAAATTCTTATGGAAACAGGAGGGATCCAGAACAGCCAAAACAATTTTAAGAGGAGCAAAGGTAGAAAATTATAGGTCCTAATTTGAAATCTTCACACACAGCAAAAATAATATGGACATTGTGCTATTCACATAAAATTAAGCCTATAAATCAATAATATAAAACTGAGTCCAAAAGTAAAATGCACATTCATGTTTCTTTTTAACAGAAGTACTTCAGACAATTCAAAGAGAATATTTTTCAGTAAATATATACTAATATGCTAAAAAATGAATTTGACGCATATATCTAACTGTACAATTTTGATGGTTGAGTGATTTTGTCAATTTGAGTCACAAGTCTATTACTTAAGAGAAGCTCAGCTAAATCAGCTCAGCAATTTCATGCCCTAGGTTGTGGGAAATCCACCCTCAGGCAGTTCATCACCTGGATGAGGAAAAATGAGGGAGGACAAGGCTGCTTCTGCTTCTTTGGAGGAGCTCCTGCCTGCCTCGGAGGTCATTTCCTGCCTTCCGGGGCAGACTCTTTGGCTTCCAGATTAGATTCTTCAGCCTTCTGTCTGGTGCAGACTCTTCAGCTGTCCATCGCAGACCCATTGGCCTCCTGATATAGACTCACACAGGACTCTGCTGGGAGCTCCAGACCTTGCACTAAACCCTTCGGTCTCCAGTGGGCAGACAAATCCTCTGTACTCTTCCTCATCTGACTCTGTGGGCTGTTAAGAGCCATTCTACATAATTTTGGGGGAAAAAATCATTTTATAAGTAAATTATGTTTAGGACTATCTAAGGCCCGATGTCTTCTTGCCTGTGAGCCAGCTATGGCATATGGAAACATAACTCCGTTTTGCCTCCTGTCACAAGTTGAGACCTCAATGGTCCCATGATACCGTGACACTAAAGGGCAAGCTTTCATCAGCTTAAGACATCCTGGCTCTTTGAGAACCAAGTAGGAATAAAAAAAGAGAAAAGTTTCACCTGGGGGAAGGACAGATTCGTTATTAGCCTGCTATCTCGTCCAGCCTACTATTGTCAAAATGCTTTGCCCATCTCACCATTCTCATCAACAGAAGATCCTTAGCAACCTAAGATCTTCATCAACCTAAGATCCTCATCAGCATAGGGTTACTGCTGGCCTCTGAGTCATCTGATACTCCTTCAGATTATTGTGTGGACCCAATAAATAGTGGCTAGTTCAGAATGCCTTTGTCTTTGCCCACTCTGAAGTATTGACCTCCCAGCCCACCATGTATTACCAGATTATGTTTCTATTGTCTTTCTTTCTTTACCCCTCACCAGCCCACTTTCTAGCCAGATCAGAGAATTGATTGGCCTCTGATAGCGGGTGACCATTGTAAGACAATCTTGTAAATTCTTATGTATTTATATATCTTGTGTTATATGTTTTCACCTGGTAAATACTGACTAATACAACATTTAAGTAAGCCTAAAGAGATAATAAACATAAAGTTAAGAGTTACTTTATAAAGTTTTCAAAAAGAAATGTGGAATGAAATCTTCATGTCCTGAGTAAGGCAATGATTTCTTAATTATAACACTAAAAACTGAAATAATGAAGAAGGCATAGGAGGAGAAATTCAAAATTTAATAAATATGAAAAATTGTGTTTTTAAGGATACAATCAATAAAATGTAAACAACCCACAGAATGAGAGAAATATTTGCAAATCTTGTACCTCACAAGAGGCTTGTGTTTAGAATAGAGGAAAAATTTTTGCAATTCAAATGACCTAATTAAAAACAGGCAACAAATATGAATAAAGATTTTTCTCAAAGAAGACAAATTACCAACAAGCTCATGAAAATATTCTCACAATCAGTGAATAAGAAAATGTAAATCACATTGACAACATGAGATATCATTTCACTCCTACGAAAATATTTTTCCCATTGAAAAAGCTAATCACAAAAGAGCATCTATGTATGACTACATTTGTACTCAATTTCCAGAATAGGAAAGTAGAGCTTAGAGAAGAGGGAAATAATGAGAAATGATTATTGATTCATGTGTGATTTCTCTGTGAACAAATATTTGAGTAGACAAATGATTTTAGTGATTTACTCTAAAGGGAAGAGAAGGGCAAGACTGTGACTGAAGAGTACATTTTTATGATCTGCTACATCCACAGTTTGACAAAAAATACAATGCTATTTAAATTTTTTAAGGTTATTATTACAGGGAATTTTTATTAATCCTTCTCAGCTACTCCCTTTGGTTTCACACATTCTTATCTCATTGTTCTTGCCACTTTCTGGAATAGTTCTGGAAGTCCGCTTTTGTGAGTACCTTAGTTGCACGGTCCTAGCTGTCTCAATGACCCAAATTGATTCAGGACATTTACCTTTAATGATAACTTTGACTTTGTGAAAGATACAGAAACTCTCAATGTGCCTAATACAGTGAACATGGTCAATGAAAATACACTGTAATGTTTTTGCTAGCCCGCCTTTCTGTTGCCCGGTGCATGGGAACAGCATTCGCTGTATTTTTTTGCCCCACTCATTTCCTAAACTGACCCTCATTTTGTCTGTAATTAAATTTGATCACTACAATTATTTTGTGCACTGGCAATAGAGATATAGAACTGAGAACAGAGCTAGAGTAAGATGCGTTTGACATTTCAGAAAAGTGAAAGTATGACAAAGTCATCAAGGAATGTAAGAAAGTATTATATCAACTATATAGAGAGGAAAATCTGTATAATATATGATTCAAGTGTTAAACTTTATTACTACTATATCAAATCATGATACTTCTCTAACCTTTTTTTAAGAATATAACAGAATTTTATCATTGAAATATATTTTTGGTATTTTTAGGGATTTTTTTCCTTCTTTCTTTTATAAATACATCTATATTGTGTTATTTAGGGACTTGCATAATACTATAATATCTCTGGAGTTACTTCATTTGATATTTTCTACTTTCTAAATTCCAAACACTTGGGCTGGGACTTAGCTCAGTTGTCCTGTGGCCTGCTTTGCAGCAGAAGGTCCTGAATTCCATCCCCAGTACTGAAGAAGAAGAAGAAGAAGAAGAAGAAGAAGAAGAAGAAGAAGAAGAAGAAGAAGAAGAAGAAGAAGAAGAAGAAGAAGAAGAAGAAAGAAGAAGAGGAGGAAGAAGAAGAGGAAGAGGAGGAAGAAGGAAGAGGAAGAGGAAGAAGAGGAAGAGGAAGAAGGAAGAGGAAGAGGAGGAGGAGGAGGAGGAGGAGGAGGAGGAGGAAGAAGAAGAAGAAGAAGAAGAAGAAGAAGAAGAAGAAGAAGAAGAAGAAGAAGAAGAAGAAGAAGAAGAAGAAGAAGAAGAAATTCCGAACACTGGTGAAGCTTTTCCATATATAGTAAGATCATATAATAAGATCTCATTTGGAAATTGGTATATTACAAATCTGAATCAGCAGAATTCCCTATTAGAAAAAGCAGTTCACAGAGCTGACAAAGACACCGGTGCCATGAGTTATGGGATGCCTACAATAGAATCATAAATGTAGAGAGCAAAAGAATGTAGGCTGTGCAATACTGTGTACAATAAAGACAGACTCGTGTTTTGCAAAAGTTTATCGTACTATCTTATGACTCGATATTGTCTTTTTCAGTACAAGTTTAGTAAATTGAAAGTCAAATTTATGATACCTAATTTGAATTTATGACTTTTTGATGGAATATTATATTAGATCATATAGTAGATGTTCAATAAAACAAAGCTATTATTATCATTAATGAGGAAATAATTGAGTGTTAAACTCATTTTGCTTTTAAATAATTTACATAGATCATTGGTTATCATCCAGGGGTGATTTTGTCCCCTAAGGGACCTTTGGAAATATGTGGAGATATTTGTGATTGTTGAATTCTGAAGTGGATTGGAAATCCACGCAGTGAGTAGACGTTTAAGATTTTTGCAAAGTATCCTGTTTTGTACAACACAACTCTCCAAAATAAAGAATTCAGTCTAAATTATTAATGCTGAGGATTAAAAATCTTATAAAATATTATTCCCATCTAAAGGAATTTGATGGGAGAAAATTTATCTTAAATACTTTTAACTAAATTCACCTTTTTATCACAATTCTCATTTCTGCAGCCTCTGGCTTTATGATAGCTGCAGATATTTTCCTCTTACAGTGGACTGTACCAGGAGCAGGTAAGCCAGAATTAAGCAATAGCATAGAAATTAAACTCCAGCCTAATTTTTGTTAAAGTATTAAATGCTATTTACTAATAACATCTTGGAATAGTTCAGACAAATTTGAATAAATCTCTAAATTGACAATAGATTAAAAATTCTGTTTTCATGGCTATTGTCTACAAATATCATTATGTGGAGTTTTTATTCCAATAGACTGTCACATTCATTGATAAAATTCCATAGAAATTATCTTACAGTGCACTACTGGTGGTACTACTATTGTCTCTTAGAATTACATATCTATAAACAACAATCTAAGAAAAAAGGAAATCAAATGTGGTCAATTCACTGACAAGCTGTAGCAGCTTTGTTATTTGCTATGCTTTATAAATATAACCATGCCTTTTAAAAAGTTTATCAAGACAATGAGACAAAAGTAGGTTTTTGATATTTAATTTACAATGGAAGTTCTACATTTTATAATTATTTGGAAGCTATAAATTTATGCTAAGCAAGTATTTTGGTTTTGAAAAATATGCTGTCAATTCCCACTGTGTCCCACAAACATTTGAACACCTGAGCGTAGAACACATATTATTTCATTGTGTGCTCAACTTCTTGTAATGAAGCTATATAGTTAACTAAGACATCAAGGTAAGTGTTTGCAATATGTCTGGAAACAGTATGTATGAAAAATGACTCAGCAGGTCACAAAGGCACAGTTAGTCTGGATAGATTAGTCACATAGTACACTTGCTCTAGGTTCATTCCTAAATTTTCCCCATCCTTCCCTATGGATTCTTATGACCAACTGATCAAAGGTGAAAATACTTGAGCTTACTACCATGGGTTATATTAGCATCCACCAGTGGTGTGTTGTTGAGTTATTACATTTCAATTCAAAAGAAGGATAAACTTCCTAATGAAGAAATCTTTGGTACATGCAGACATCCTATAGGATGGGAAAGAGAAAGCTCTGAGGTCTCTGAGGGTTTGCAGGTTCATTGTGGCCAAGCCGTGATATTCATACTACTTAGTAGTGAAAAGTACAGCTCTCAAACAACTTCTAAGAATGATTAGGGAAAGAGTAATGGAAAATTACTCTTGATTCTGCAGTAGTTATCCTTATATTTCTTACATGTCTGTATGGATATCAATTTCATTTTACCCATCTTGGTTTCATCTATATTTAAATAAAATTGATGCTAATGATAGCATTATTACTTAGGCTTGCAGTAGCAGATTATCAGAGAGGAATTATAACTAAATTGGAAGAGGAAGGAAGTTCCCCTAGAAATAAAATGATTAGTTGATATTTCTTATACCCACCTAAAATTTGGAAGAGGGTGACAATCTTTTTATTTCTGAGAGATGCACTTTCTAGCTTTGGTTTAAAGCATGTTGCTGTCTGCAACATAATGGATAGATGCTGAGGAACTGAACAGATGGGATATGTTGTATATGATAAACTGGCATTTAACATCAGTTATCCTCTTTTCATATATTTATATTTTTATTTATATTTATATTTATATTTTTGGTTGACTTTTTGGGACAGACTCTTGTTATTTAGTTTAGGCTGGCCTTGTTGCCCAGATGGCCTCAAACTTGTAGCTGTCCTCCTGTCTCAGTCCCCCAATTGCTGATAGACATCGGCTACGCACCAAGCCTGGTTATCTTCTTTCTTGTGATTTAGTGAAACTTCTATATAATAGACTACAAAGCTGAAAACCATCTTCCAAGTCCTTTGTCATTTTCATTCATGATAAAAATCATATTCTATCAAGCTGGATGTCAGTTGCCTTTGCTATGTTTTAGGTCAGTGCTAGCAAAAGTCAGGATGCTTTCAAGGTGGAGGAAAGAAGGGTCAAAAATTTATTTCTTTCTCTCTTTGCATCATACTATACCTGTAGCTCCCAATACAATTTCACCATGGCTCCTGCTCAAATCTGGCTGCCCATCTAGGCTCCTTGTTTCTAACGAAAAACAATGCACTCTGCTGACATGTCTTCTTTATGTTGTCACTCCTTAGTAGGAATAGCAGTTGATTTTTGCCTTTAGTGATCTTGGTAGTTGAGTAGGTTGCCATTATTCAATTTCAGATCTCCAAATTAAATTTCATTCATTACATTCCTGCTGTTTTGAGTATTACATTGGATTTTGTCTTCCTGGTTACTCTGTTAACACTTCTAGGGTTCCTATGACATTTTTATTGTTAAATATAATCTTTAAATTGTATATAGAACTTCCAACTATTGGACTCAATATTTTCTGTCTATTCAAATCTTCATTTTCAACAAGATATAGGTAAATTAGCTAAGCACAGCATTTCAAGCCACTACTATGTTGATGCCTAGCTATAGTTGTGGCCATGGTTTCTCAATCCCAATTTTCAAATATATATATGAAGGTGGCAATTAAGTTAATATGGGTTCAAACTCAGTATATCCAGTAAACCTCTGATTTTTTATAAGCATTTCCACTTCCTGCTAAAAACTAAAACTTCCTGAAAAAAACAAAACAAACAAACAAACCTATAGAAAACTCTCTTCCTGTACTGAACCCTAATTGATACAACCCATGTATTTGAAAATATAAAATTAAGTTTAGGTTAAAATGTTATATTAGCTTGTATAACATTTTACACTTTAACACGATCCACTTTAACTTATAGTGTATAAGAGAACTATTTTCAAGCTTTCCCAAATTTGTGGAAAATATTTTTCTTAAGACATTAAATATTCTTTTCTTTTCTTAAAAATGTTTCTAGCTATTTATATAACCCTCTAAGACTTTCATAAAGCTTGGATAGATTAAACAAATAAAACTAAACCCTTACTTGAAAGGCAATTTGAAGTAGTTATGCTGTCATGAATTTAAAATTATATTTTTTAAATAACTTTTCTCAAGGGTATCTAATAACCTCTAATGTCTAACATGCAAGGTTTAAAGAAAAAAAAAATCCAATTTCCCTTAGAAATGTTTTCCCTGTTCTGTGGGATTCCAGTATTAAAATGTTAATACATATTATCATATTTTTATTTGTATTTTAATCCAGCAAACATTTCTTTTAATCACAATGGCATTATCAGTTGTACTATGTGATCTGGAAACTGAGCTGTCTTGTTGATCTGAATTAATTCATTTTCTCCATCAGATTGTGAATACCACATAGTATCCAGTACTAATTAGAAAATGCTAAGAGACAAGGTTCCAATCAAAATAAAATAAAAATGAGTCAGCTAAGAGGTAGCTTTAAGTTCTAAGATTTTTAATATGAAAAAACATGTATATTACTCTGGAAAGAGAGAAAAGAGCATTGGTATATCTGAAATGCACAAAGTTTTGTAAATTTAGTAATGCAAAACATATATATTCACTCCATATATTCGTGTCATCTGGCATTTTGACAAATAGTAGTATATTTTAAATACTATGGCATTTAAGAATATCTTAGAAAATACTTATAATGAACTGTAGTCATGTGTTTCTGTTATCAACTTGGGGGTTTAAGGCACCTGCCATATGTCGTTTTTAGTAATTGCAATAGTTGCCCTCTCTATAAAACATAAGTATTTATTAAATTATTGGAGTTTACATGATAGATAATTTATGTATTATATATTTTTAAAATATATTTTTGAAATAATATATTTTTGAAAAAAAGCATCAGTTTTTCTTTCTTGTTTTATTTAAGGGTAGATTTCTTAGCCACTAAAAAATAAAACTTCAAAGGGACAGTGAAAGGAAATCATGTGGAAAATAACTCAAGCAAATAAAAATAACCATAATGAGAAGAAATTTAAAAATAAACCTAGATACTGAACACACTTTACTCCTACAGTTTGTGATTTGAGAAACAGCATTTAACCTGTTTCAGATTGTTTTCTCCTTATTTCAAGTTTATTAACAAAGATGTATTTTTATAAAGTGAAAAAGAAATGGAAACTACAGACTCAAAACACATCTTGTATAAACTGAACTACATGTTTATAGCATTTTACTACTTGTCTTTCAAGATAGTGCTAAAACCAAAGGCACATTAACAAATTGCATGATATTTCTTCTTGTCAGGAGAAACCCCAATAACTTCTTTTGTAGGGGAGCTCGAATTGATTTTGAGAAAACAATATTGTAACTAGTTTTTGGATTCTGAAGAGATTCTTTCCAGGTTCTTCGTGTTCTGAAAGAAAAATTGTACAAAACATGTGGAAAAGGTAGTGAAGATTTACATTTATTGCAGATGAAAAAGGAATATGCTCTGCAGGTGAAAGTGGGTTGGTACACAGAGTCACAGCAGCCATGAGGACGATAATGGCAAGACTCTTTTCTATATCGATTCCTAGATTGCTTCCCCCTCATGCAAACAAGGTAGCTCTTATGGTTGTCTTATCAAATTCACCTGGGGGACTGGAGATTTAGCTCAGTGCTTCTGCCACCTGCCTCACAAGCACGAAGTCCTGAGTTCGATCCCCAGTACCAAAAAAGAAAAAAAGATTTCAAATTCATCTGTCCTGGTGTCAGATTTAAGACTTCCGATAAAATGCTTGCGTGGTTTCACACAAGATATAAATGAAGAAGCAAAAATGGCACTTTTCCAATTGATCCCAGATAAAGAGTTTGGGAACTGCATAATCATCCGGGATTCTGTGTTCTGCACATGTGCCCTAAGTCCCCATGACAGAAAGGCTTGTTACAGTTATTTAACCAGTTTTTTCCCAACCCTAATCTCCTACCTCAAGGTAACACACACTATTTTTTTCCTTTTAATTTTCTGTTTAGAACATGCAGCGTGAGAGGAGAATATCCCTCCTTTCTACTTCTTTCTTTTTCACTGTCTCAGGACCTAGACGGTAACAATGCAAAGGGTAGAGATGGTGGGTTCCTTTAGTAGAGTTTTGGTAGAGATATGCCCAGGAAAACTCTCAATTTTCTGTATTAGTGGTACTTCAATCTGTGGACTGACCTTACTCAAGATTCCATTTCTTGGGCTGGGGATTTAGCTCAGTGGTTTCCCTGCCAGCTGCGCAAGTACAAGGACCCAAGTTCGATACCTGGTACCAAAAATAAGATTCAATTTCCTATGATTTTCTTGATTCTATGGATGCAGAAGCTCTCTCTGTTATAATTTTTGGAAGGAATAAAATTTAGAAAGAATCATAATGTAAGATAACATTTAAATGAGTTTAAATTTTGTACTGTATGCAACACTTCCCCATTCCTGCCACCACCAAGCTTTCATCCCTAAACTAGAATTTTCTCCTGAAAGTTTCATATTACTAGTCTTTCTAGTTTTAAAACTAAAAAATGAATTCAATCTTGATATATTTTCTATTTCTTACATCTCTTATATATTAAAATATCTTTTTTCCAGGTTATATTTTTATTGGCTAGTTATAATTTTTAGCTTTTCTGGTGCATCACAGATTAGCTAAAATAGAAAACATAATTACAAAGTTGAATTACATTTTTCATTTGATTTCCAATTCATTAGTGGGTAAAATAAAATAAGTCACAAGGAATAAAGGTGGATGAAGTGATATTTATTATATTTGCCCTAATCTCCCATAATCTGTTTTGGGGGTCACACACCTATAAACAACACTGTACATATGAAATAAGGATACACTACATATAAAAATACTTTTCTAAGTATCCCAGTACCCTTTTTATATTTAGAGTTTACAACTTATAAATATAAGTCTAAATATTCAACATTCAAGTCAGCATTCAACTCAGTTCCCTAAACTATGAAGAGCATCCGTAAGATCTTTTTATTTTGGTCTACCTTGGGGCAAGGAATCACAGGCTATAATTTTTATCTGTGTGTACAATTTTCAGGTATATGAAAGTCCATTTTCCCTGAGAAACACCTCAGTCTGTTATGTAAAACCCTTTTATTTAGATATTTATGATGTCACATTTGGTCAGAAGTTGACTTCCAACAGAACTGTTTCCTTAGAGTCTAATCCCTGATCTTGGTGGATGTTCTTTTACCCAACTAATATGGGCCCGGTAATAGGTTATAAATACTCATCAGAAATTTGACTTATAATGGAATAAATAACTTTCCTCTAACAAGTTTTATATGTATGTATTTTTCCTCTTAAATATTATGAACTTAATATTTTCATAAACAACTGTTTAGCAGTATAAAATCACATTTCAATGATAACATAATTACCAAAGCATTAGCATTTGATATGTTCAAATTTTATATACATGTATATACACATATGTTATATATGCAGTTGTATTTGTGTAAATATATACACAATTGCATGAGTATATGTGTCTGTTCATATATGTATATTTAGTGTTTTGATTTTACCTATACTATATTTGCAGGTTTTTATTTAAATACAAAAATATGCACACGATCAATCTTTTGATTTTCTTTGCTGAGCATCGTGGCGCTGAGATCATTTTAGCTGCTTTTTTAACAATGGACTCCCAATTCTTGGAGAAAGCTCTGTGAGTAATATGACCACAGTGAGTTTTACTGCACTTCAACAGCAATTCCATCTTCTTGATGTTGTGGACCAGGAATTTCCAGAGAACATTGGGCAGCATGTGTTTTGTTTTATTCTTGCTTCCACCAATAGTGGTAGGAATTATATTTTGTTGTGGTTTTTTATAACACAATGCTCCAGACCATCTATAAACACTATCAAAAGACAGCTGCTATCTAAAGACTGACTGTTCACTTTGGTGGTAAAACCAGTACGCAGATATGAGAAGTATCCAATATTAACATAACCAGTAATGTTAGGATACATCACCAGTACATGCTTAAGTAGTAAGCATGAGAACCACAGAAAATATGTTCAGTTTTGCATTCATTTATCTTAATAATTCAATTTATCATCCATTACTGGTAAATCAATTCCTATTCTTCACAAGTGACCATTTGTTTAATTACCCTTTATCTTGCTTCTGTTTTTAAAATTCATTTTATTTTTATTTTTATTTTTTATTTTTTTAAATTATTTTATTGGTACATTTTAGGTATACAACACAATTACATTTCTCATTGGGAATTGTCCCTTTACATGATGCATCTTGGTTCTTATTTTTTCCCTATTCCTAGCCCTCCCTTTACCCCCTCCACTCTTCCCTATTTACAAAGACTTTATTTCCATTTTTTTTCCATTTCTCATCATTTTTCCTTTCCTTTCTTTCCTTTCCCCCACTCCTCTCCCTACCCCTACCGCTTTGGACATTTTCTTGCTATTTTGCACTATCGATTATTCATTCTAATCATTGGTACATTTTAGGTATACAATATAATGATATTCATCATTGGAAATTTGCACCTTTACATAGTCTCTCTTGGCTCTTATTTTTCACCCTTGCCCAGCCCTCCTTTCAACCCCTCCATTCCTCCCTTCAACACCTCCTCCCTATTTACAAAGATTTTGTTCCTATTTTTCCATTTTCTCATATTAATTTCATACCCCTCCTTCCTTTCCCCTACCCCTCCCACTACCTTCACCTTTGCCCCTTTTCTTCCTATTTCACATTACCTATCATACATTTTAGTCCTTATTTACACTTTCAGTTTCTCACACCAGAGAAACTATTCGGTATTTAGGCATGTGTGTCCTATTTATTTCACTTAAGAGTATCGCCTCAATGTGCATCCATTTAGCTATAAATGTCTCTAATTTCTCATTTTTTATGGCTGAGTAGTACTCCATTTTATAAAAAACCCACATTTTCTTTATCCAGTCTCCAGTTGATGGGCATTTGGGCTGTTTCCAAATTTTACCTATCACAAACTGTGCTGCTATGAACATGGGTGCACGTATATCACTGTAGTATGATTCTTTTAATTCTTTGGGGAAGATCTCCAGCAGTGGAATAGTGGGGTCAAATGGGACTTCTAGTCCTAGTTCTGTGAGGTATCTCCATACTGATTTCCACAGTGGTTGCACCAGTCGACACTCCCACCAACAGAGGAACAGGATTCCTCTTTCCCCACAGCCCCACCAGCATTTGTTATTGGTTGATTTCATGATAGCAGCCATTCTTTCTGGAGTGAGCTGGAATCTCAGTGTTGTTTTCATTTGCACCTCTCGAATGACCAGTGATATTGAACATTTTTTCATGTATTTATTTGCTACTTCTACTTCTTTGTTTGAGAAATGTCTGTTCATTTCAGATGCTCATTTTTGCATTGGGTCTTTAAATTTGGGAGGTCGGATCTTTTTAAGTTCTTTATAGATTCAAGATAGTACACCTTTGAGGGAAAGCAGGAGAAGATTTTTTCCCAAATTGTGGGTTGTCTCTTCACACTGCTGGTGGTTTCTCTTGCTGTGCAGAAGCTTTTTAATAAGAAGAGATCCCACTTGTTGATTGTGCTAGTTCATGGGCAACTGAGGTCTTGTTCATAAAATCTTTTCCTACACTGATGTCTTTAAGAGTTCTACCTAACTTCTTTTCCAACTGGTTCAGAGATTCTATTTTAATATTTAGATCTTTAATCCATTTAGATTTTAGTTTAGTGCATGGTGAGAGATATAGGTCTAGTTTTAATTTTTGGCAAGTTGAAACTCAATTTTTCCAGCACCATTTATTAAAGAGGCTATCTTTCCCCCAATGAGAGTGTTTGGCTCCTTTATCAAAGATGAGATGGCTGATTGTGTCTGGAGGTGTTTCTGCATCTTCTAATCTGTTCCACTGTTCCTCAGGTCTGTTTCTTTGCCAGTACTGTGCTGTTTTTGTCACAGTAGCTTTGTAGTATAGTTTCAGGTTAGTGATACCCCCTGCCATGTCTCTGTTACCTAGAATTGCTTTTGCTATTCTTGGTCTCTCCTTGTTCCAAATGATTTTTTGGATTGTTTTCATGAGGTCTGTGAAGTATGCTGCTGGGATCTCAATTGGAATTGCATTGAATCTATATAGCAGTTTCAGAAGTATGGCCATTTTCACTATATTAATCCTTCTTACCCAGGAGCAGGGGATGTCTGTCCATTTTCTGATATCAGCTTCAATCTCTCTTTTCAGAGTGCTATAGTTTTCAAAGAAGAGGTCTTTGATTACTTTCAATAGGTTGATTCCTAGGTATTTCAGTTTTTTGGATGTTATTGTGAAAGGAATTATTTGCCCTATTTCTCTCTCAGTGAGTCTGTCATTCGTGTAGAGAAAAGCTATTGATTTTTGTGTGTCAACCTTGTATCCAACTACTGTACTGAATGTGGTTATTAAGTCTAGAAGACTTTTGGTGGAGTTCTTGGGGTCTTCTATATACAGTATCATGTCATATGCAAATAACGACAATTTGACTTCTTCATTTCCTATCTTTATTCCTTTTATTTCTTTCTCTTTTCTAATTGCCATGGCTAATGTTTCCAAAACTATATTGGACAAGAGTGGTGATAGTGAACATCCTTGTCTTGTTCCTGATTTTAGTGTGAAGGATTTCAGTTTTCGAACATTTAATATGATATTGGCTGTTGGTTTTTCATAGATGGCTTTTATCAGTTCGAGGTGGAGACCATCTATTGAAATTTTTTGTAGGGTTTTGATCATAAATGCATGTTGGATTTTGTCAAATGCTTTTTCTGCATCTATGGAGATAATCATATGGTTTTTGCCCTTGGCTGTATTGATATAGTGTATTACATTGATTGATTTGCATATGTTGAACCGTCCCTGCATCCTTGGGATGAATCCCACTTAATCAGGGTGTATGACCTTCTTGATGATCTTCTGCATTTTATTTGCCAGTATCTTATTAAGGATTTTTGCACATATGTTCATTAGTGAGATTGACGTACAGTTCTCCTTTTCGGTTGGGTCTTTCTCTGCTTTGGGGATCAAGGTGATGCTTGCTTCCAGGAATGACTTTGGGAGTATTGCTTCCCTTTCAATTTCATTGAAGAGCTTAAACAGTGGTGGCAGTAGTTTCTCTCTAAACTGTCTTGTAGAATTCAGCAGTGAAGCCATCAGGGCCTGGGCTTTTCTTAGTTGTTAAGTTTTTAATTACATTTTCAATTTCATTGGTTGATATTGGGTTGTTTAGAATTTTTAGGTCTTCTTCATTCAACTTTGGTAATTCAAATGTATCTAGGAATTTGTTCATTTCTTCTGTGTTTTCCATCTTATTGTCATATAGGTTCTGGAAGTAGGTATTGATGATCCTCTGGATTTCTGCTGAGTCTGTTGTAATTTCACCCTTTGCATTCCTAATTGCATGGATTTGGGCCTTTTCTTTCCTTTTTCTGATAAGCTTGGCTGAGGGTTTGTCAATTTTGTTGATTCTTTCGAAGAACTAACTCTTGGCTTCATTAATTTTTTGTATTGTTCTCTTAGTCTGCACTGCATTGATTTCTCCTCTGATCTTTATAATTTCCTCCCTTGTATGAGATTTGGGTTTGTCCTGGTCTTCTTTTTCTAGAAGCTTGAGGTTTAGCATCAGGTTGTATAATTGGGATCGTTCTGTTTTTCTAATATGCATATTCACTGGTATGAATTTCCCTTGTAAGACTGCTTTCATTGTTTCCCATAGATTCCAATATGTTGTATTGTCATTGTCATTTAATTAAAGGAACTATCTGATTTCTTTTGTAATTTCCTCTGTGACCCATTGGTTATTCAGAAGTGTGTTGTTCAATTTCCATGTGTTTATGAAATTTTTCCAGTTTCTTTTGTTATTGATCTCCAATTTCATTGCACTATAGTCTGATAATATACAGGGAATAACTTTAATTCCTTTGCACTTACTTAAACATGTTCTATGTGTGTGTATGTGGTCTATTTTGGAGAATGACCCATGTGTATTCTGATTTTGTGAGGTGGAAGACTCTAAACATCTGTTAAGTTCATTTGTTCAAGAGTTCAATTGAGTTCTAGTATTTCCTTACTTATTTTTTGTCTAGTTGATCTATCTATTTGTGACAGTGGGGTGTTGAGGTCCCCCACTACAATTGTATTATTGCATATATGACTTTTCATGTCTGTTAGTGTTTGTTTAATATAGTTGGGTGCACTAGTGTTTGGTGCATAGATATTTATGATTGTCATCTCTTCCTCTTGGATTCTTCCCTTTACAAGGATGTAGTGTCCTTCTTCATCTCTCTTAATCAGTGTTGGTTTGAAATCTACTTGATCTGCAAAGAGGATAGCTACTCCTGCTTTTTTTCAGGTTCCTATTGCATGGAGTATTGTTTTCCACCCTTTAACTTTCAATCTATGAGTTTCTTTTTGAATTGTGTGTTTCTTGTATGCAGCATATTGTTGGATTTTGCTTCTTGACCCATTCTGCCAGTGTATTTCTTTTGATTGTTGAATTGAGACCATTAAGTTTGATGGTTATAACTGAAACGTATTGACTTATCATTGCCATGACTTTTTCTTTTTGTTGGGTTCTCCCCCTTTGAATTCAATTTCTTGTCGTGCCAGATGGGTTCATTTTGCTTTGCTTCCTGGGGTTGTGATCCTCCATGTCTGTTCCTAACATATTGTGTCAAATTTTTTGGAGTGCTGGTTTGGTATTCACGAAGTTCCTAAGGTGCTCTTTGTCCTGAAAATATCTTATTTCTCCATCCATTTTGAAAGATAGTTTTGCAGGGTACATCAATCTGGGTTGGAGGCTGTTTTCTTTTAGGGCTTGGAATATGTCCCTCCAAGCTCTTCTTGCCTTGATGGTTTGTGTTGAGAAGTCTGCTGTGATTCTGATGGGCTTTCCTTTGTATGTGATTTGTTTCTTTTCTGTAACTGCTTGTAGAACTTTGTTCTTCTGTTGAGTTTCTGGAATCTTAACAGTTATATGCCTATATGTAGATTTTCTTTGATCAAGCCTATTTGGAGTCCTATACGCCTCACTTATCTGTATGTCAAGTTCTTTTCCCCTGCTTGGGAAGTTTTCTGCCATTACTTCTGTGAAGAGTTTTTTTTTTTTTTTATGTCATCTGCATTCTCTCCTGTTTCTTCATGGAGCCCAATCAGTCTTATGTTCTTCTTCTTTGCATCGTCTAGCAGCTGCTGGATTGATTTCTCATGTTCCCTTATAGTTTTGAAAGAATTTTTCTTTTCCTGGTCATTAATTGCAATTTTATCTTTTGTCTGAAATTTTGTCCTCACATTGGCTCATTCTGCTGTGTAGAATTTCAATGGAGTTTTTCATCTCCTGGAAATCTATTTGCATCTGTTTTATGGATTCCATTTGTTTCCTTTATTGGGATTCCATCATGTTCCTGAGATCCTCTCTAGATTTATTAATCATGTCTTGCACTAGGAGCACAATTTCTCCTGATATCTGAGAAATTATTTCTGATTTCATTTTTTCCAGATCCCCTTTTGTTGCCAGTTCAGTGGGTCCAGGTGGTTGAGTATTAGAGTGTTCCATCTCATTTCCCTTTAGGGCTCCTGTAGGTGATCTGGAAGTCTGGTTTTGTGACTTATTTATGTGTTTTCTCATTTTGACTGGGGATGCAGGCAGGGTGCTGTTGGCATTCATGTGGCTCACCTCCTCTGAGCTGGAAGAGGTGGGCCAGGGGTAGGGAGCAGCAGTAAGGATGGTGGCCCTAAAGCCCCTTCCTCTGGGCCAGGAGTGGCAGGATGTTTGGTGCCCCCGAAGCTCCTTCCTCTGGACCAGGAGCAGAGATGGCAGCCCAAAAGCCCTTTCCTCTGGGCTGGGAGTGGTGGGAGGGATGGTGGCCAGGCAGCCCCTTCCTCTGGACCAGGAGTAGTGGGATGGCAGCTCAGAAGCCCCTACCTCTGGGCAGGAATTCTTTAAATGCTGAGAACTTGATTAGCTCCAGTACATTGGCCTGGTGGTCTGGGGTCCTCTGCATCTTTGTAGTGTGGAACCAGGTGGCTGTACAGAGAAGAGGCCAAAGCAGTGAGGGGGAGTCCAGTGGAGTGCTGCGGGGGCACGGGCTGATTTGGTGTTTTCAGCACGACTGGCACCCTCGAGACCGCGTCCGGAGACCTGCCTGTCTGCAGCGGGTTGATTCGGTGTTTTCCGTGTGTGTGGCGACCTTGGGACCATGTCTGCAGACCTGCCTGTCTGCAGCAGGCTGATTTGGTGTTTTCTGCATGACTTAAAATTCATTTTATTATGCTTTATGCTTTGTCATTCCAAATGAAGTCAAATTGGTTTATATCCAAATCCAAAAGTCTTCAACTACTTCTCGTTCTTTTAAAACAATTTCTAAAGTTTTATAAAACTGGCTCTAAAATTTCAAGTTGTAATGGGCACTTTTATAATTACGGCTGGAGAGTTATCTATCAAAAATGAAAAATACACCTAGGCCTTAGACGAAAAAGCCCTAGAGAAAGCAAAATACAAGCAACTGAAAGACATAGACTTGTAGGGTTTCAGATTATAATCTCATTTTATTAGATATACAGACATAGTAGAAGGAGGACAAACATTTTAGGGATTGCCTAACATTTGTCTAAATTAGTTCTAAAATTTTACCTTAAGACTAATTATCTATAATTATTACAAGCAATTTTAGAACTTGAAAAGTTTTATAAATGTACTAATATTACTTCAGTACTTAATCATAACAACTTCCCAAAGACAATTAACATTATCAGAAAATACACAAAATAATGTCAAGATTTATCAGGTTCTTAATATTTAAAAAGTTGAAGAAAAAGTCCAAATAACTAATATGATTTTGTTGACTCTATAAAATTAAATTAATAATATTGAACAAAATATTTGCATAATGATATATTTCATCTGTGATAACATTTTCAATAGCATCCCCATTTTTATGCTAATTGAAATGATTGGTTGGCAGCTCAGCACAAGTGTATGAATTTGTAGCCATTTCAACTGTACTATGAAATTTCAAGTATTGCATTAATTAAAGCTGCTTTGTTTTCCCCTTTTTTCTGCGATAAATGTATTTTTTTTTTTACAGAGAAGAAATTGAAAAATCACCTCATATCTTGGTAACTACATAGAATTCAATAAAGACTCTCGTTTCTGGTGCATAGTTAGTTTCATTAACATCAAGTACTGTTTTGGTTTCCTGTTTGTAAATGATTGGGTTGACCATTAGTAATTTCTTTTTGAATGACAAAAGAAAACCACATGTGACTCCACTTTCACCCATATCTTCTCCAGTAATTTAACTGCTTTGGATAGATTATCTGCCTAGGGGCTTCATAATGGTAAGAGATCCTTTAAAAAAATAATCTAGCAAAGTATAACTCTATTAAGGCAGGAGAATTGTCCCACCAGAGTCTTCAGGAAAGATTCCTGTTTTCTTACTGAGACAGATCTCTGAATGTCAGTTTAAAATCTGCAGAATATGCCACTGGCAAATAAGAGCTTGTCAGCTATTTTACTCCTACAAGAAAATGAGCCAGTCCTTGGCTTCATATGCAGATCTGTGTCACTTATTTTCCTTCGGGGGCATAAGGAGTTCCTACCAGTTCTTACATAAACCTAAGTCTCCTTCTTTAGTCTATGGCTGTCTAGAAGGTGGAAGGGCAATTTAATCTTTATTTGGATGTTTTAGTCAGAGACACTCATGGGTCCTTGCTTTAGTAGACATGGAAATAAAAGCTAAAGCAAATATTCAAAGGAAAAAAAATTAATTAGCGAGTCAGAGGGAAAATAGGAAAGGACACCAACATAAGTAGGTCGAAAGGGTAGATTGCACCTGGCTTGGGACTTGCCCATCCACAAAGATGGGAGCCAATTTTCAAGTTTCAGCTGGTGCCTGAGATCCTGTTGATCATTAGCTCTGTCCTGGTGTCATAGCACTGGAACCCTCCTGGGTAGTGGACGGTTCAGTTCCCAGGAAAGGATAGTCTCTCACTGGGTGGTTTTAGTCATGCAGGGCTCTGCTTTGTCTGGAATACAGGTGATCACAGGTTTGAGGGTAACTGTTACCAGACACTAAATTTTCTGGTGATCAAGTGATCCTGGGCTTGTCAGCCTCTAGAACTGTGAGCAATAGATGTTTTGTTTTTGAATCACCTGGGCCAAGGTAGTTTGTTGTAGCACACTGAATAGCCTGAACTATATAACAATTTAAAAAAACAATAGAGTAAGAGGCCATTGTAACAAATATCACATTCCCTTTTAAGTAATTATGATAAGGTCTTCGTATTTATTTTATTCCTACTGTATACTTTCCCTAATCTCCAAAGCTCAATACCAAGTTGGTTGCAAAGAGAAAAAATATTAGCCTATATGCTTCTAAAGAGAATTATTCATAGTTAAAATATTTAAAGTGGAACTTGTGAAATTTTAAGGTACTTTTTTTTCAAGAGGAGAGGGAATGAAAAAATATTTCCTTACAGAATGACTACAATGCCCTACATTTAAGAAAAGAAAACATCAGCATTTCTTTGTATTCCAGTCTATCTTCTTATTAATGAAATAAAATTTCAAAGAATTAATTTATCATCTCCTGTTCCCCTTCCACAATTAAAACCTTAGTTATAACCTAATTTATGATACAAAATTATTTGTATGTATGATTAAAACAGGGGCTTCTAGGCACCTGCCATCTTGCCTTTTCATTTGTCTTGGGAATTTGAGAAATCAGGCAATTGGACCTTGGACACATCTAATTTTGGTCCTTGTTTTATGAGAGAATTATTGTAGATGAATCTTTCTTATAATGCCCCCAAGAAACTACCCAAATTGCTAAGAATGGAGGTTCAGTTCTCAACTTCTCTGTTAGGCTTTAGCATTTGTAATATCAAGTTATGTTTTACAAGACTATAACTCTACCTTCTAATAACAGTTGTAGTGTTTCATATTCTAACTCTCATGCCAGCTACAGTATTTCCACCATGTAACTTATTTGCATGAGAAGACATCTATAGGCCCAAGTGTGTATTTACATTAAGTATAAAGAGCCAAGAATACAAAATCACATTGGAAATAACAGGGGCATAAAAGTATGAGAAGAGGATATGCAGAATTTTTTTAACATAACTTTCTTGGTCTCAAACAAAAGTTTACAATAGCAGAAATAGAGGACATGAAAAGAAGAGAATTCTAACTGCCAGCAACATTGTACAATTGAAGTTGTTCACTTCCGAATCTGTGATGCTCCATTTGTGAATCAACTGTCATTTTTGTATTTGGAGCTCATATCATTCTACAAGAAGAAAATCATTTACTGTATCTATCTTTCTATCATATAGCAACTTCTATTTTTTATTTTCATAACTAAACCTAAAGTTCATTTTTCTCATGCTCATCTTTATACCAGTACTACATTTACACACATGACGGGTTAAATATTCTGATTAAGTATTACTCTAAAATCTTTTCGATGTATTGGTCTTGCCTACCCAAAATATCCTTTGAAAAAAATACAGGAACATTCAGCAAAATTTATCACTAGAAATATGTTAAATTTAATATAGTTTAAACAAAAGCAACAAATTTTAATAGTTAATTTCTAAATAATGTATCATTTAAAAGAGTTTAATTTTAAAGAGACAAGGTAACCCTGAAGAAAACATTTAACAGTGAATATTTCAAGATCCGTGACACATTTATAAAGAAGTCTCACTGCTTGTCACTTTCAGCACTCCTTAGATGTGTGAATATCAGGTTGCCAGTTATACCTATAAGGTATATTAAACCCAAAACTAATTTAGGAAACCATTGATTTTTTAAAAAAAATTGCAACTAACAATAATTACAAAAGTGTAAAACTAGAATACACAATTTAGATAAAGATTCATAACTACAATATAGATAATTATTAAAGTGATCAATTACTCTGTGAGAAAACTGGTTAATAGTCTAAAAGAGATACTAATAATTTATATTCCAGGTGAAAGCTATATACCAATATTTATTCTACATGAGTTAAAATGTTTAATGCTTTAATGTAAAAATAAAACCTGTAAGTAATTAGATGGCAATATTAATATATTAATTAAAACTCAAAATAAACTTTGTAATCATGATATTAAATGAAAAATTTAAATAGATTAATAAATGTTATTATGTGGAAATTAAAACAAATTCTAAAATCAACTTTTCTAAGACTAGAAATATTAAATGTATTAAATACATTAAATATGCACTACACAGCACAACAAATTCATAATGAGCTAGATAAAAAGCTTTTATAATATTAATGTTAATGATACTATAAACTAGAAATTAAAAATACTATTGATCCAATATGATACTTACTATTGTTAGGCAACTTACAAAATAAAAAACATTTAAAGATCATTATAAAAAATATTCTTTCTTTGCTGGTAATAAAACAGTTGAAAATCAAAACATCATGAGTACTTTTTCTCTTGGCAGATTTTTATAATGCTAATAATTCATGCTGATCAATATATGTGGAAGTGGACACTTTCTTGAGACAGGGTCTCACTACATAGTTCAGTGTATCTTTGAACTCTTTATGTGGTCTAGAATGGCCTTCAGTTTGCAATTCCTGCCTCAGCCTCTTGAGTGTTAGAATTACAGACTAGTACTACCACACTTAGCTTGGAAGTAGACACTTCTGTATAAATATGTAGCATACAGTACTTGTAAAGGGGAAGATAACATTCCTATATTTAATTTATTCTGACTTTTTTATATACAAATTCTTGTATAGGAATATATTGAGACTATGTACAAAGTAATGAACAAAAAAATCGCCAGCATTATTCCAACAACTGGATGACCTTAAAAATAAGTTTTTATCTCTAATCATTTGGTTCATTAAAGAGCATCTATTTGGCATTATTTATAAGGTAAGCTCCACTTTAATTTCTGTACATAGATAATATGTTTTTGAGATTTGAGGAAACTTAAAATTAGGGTATGTATGACAAGGAGTAAATACCATTATATTCAATTATCTTTATTAAATGTTGGCAATAAAATGAATTTAAGCTTTTTAAATGCATTAAGGAATAATTAATTTAAATATTACAGAAAACCTAGCTCAGACCATTTGACTCAAAGTTTTTATCTGTTTTTGCTATTGTTTTGCCTATTTTTTTCTTTCATTAAGTTTTTTGGTACATTTTAGGTATACAGTACAGTTACATTTCTCATTGGGAACTTGTACCTTTACATGATGCATCTTGGTTCTTATTTTTTCCCCATTCCCCTGCCCTCTCTTCCCCCTCTCCACCCTTCCCTATTTACAAAAACTTTGTTTCCATTTTTTCCTTTTCTCATATTTTTTTCTTTTCCCTTCTTTCCTTTCCCCTACCCTTCCCACTTCATACTCCTTTAGACCTTTTCTTCCTATTTCACATTATCAACTATACCATTAAATCTTATTTACACTTTTAGTTTTGCCTATTTTTTGAAATCTCATCCTAAATTCTCTGTTGTTGTGTGTAAGATTCAGTCTCCAAGATATTACTTAGTGACCTGTACTTTCCTCCTATTTTGAATATGGCTGCTAAGATATTCTTGTTTCACATGAAGAATATCAGAGACATTTTTATTGCACAATATACTATCCAAAATTAGTTGAAAATGTGACATGTGAGATAACAGCTGCTCTTTTTCCATAGTCATTCAGTGCTTACTTAACAAGTTCATACACAAAATACCAAGGGTCCCAGAGATAAGAGATTTATACTCAACAATATTGCCTTCTCCTCCACAAGGTTGTTACAGCTTCCAGGATTGCTGAATACTCAATCTTCCTGTAGGAACTTTTCAACTTTAAAACCATACTTATGGCTAATATGCCTGGGGAAACTGAGTCACTTCAACAAAGTCCAGAAAAGGAGGGAGGTTCAGGAGATTTATTAGTCCTCCACTTGCCGAACATTACTGGACAAAGGAGAAATGTGGCAAGTCAACAAATAACTAACCACCATATTTGCATTAATTCCTTACAAGAATGAGTCATTAGATGATTCACAAGCATAAGAATCAGGGTCAGCTAAATATCTGGTGAGAGAAGGAACTTTGTAAGAAATAAATAAGTAGCTAAAGATGACAGTCTAAGGCCATAGAAATTATTACAAAGCCAAGGGCAGGAATAGTTTAATGTGACAACTATTTTATCCCTTTTCCTATTTAACATACTTTCTCCATTAATAAATAGCAGTAATGGCTAAGATTTCAAGATTCTCATGCAGAAATATAGCATGCTAATATTACATTGTGGATAATAAAATAATTTGGAGGCATGTTGTCCTTTATTTGTAGAAGTCCCTTTTCACTAGATGATAGATGCGACTGGTGCTCAGCACCAAAATGGGTGGAACCTGTTAGATGTCTTTCTTTACTTTCCTCTGTATTCACTTTCTTTATTTTTTTCTATGTTGTGATTAATGCATATTGTACCATATGGGTCACTTGCTACTGGTTTTAAGCTGGATTCAAATATGGGTCTTCCTCGCAGATGAGTGGAGGAAGGGAGTAAATTGTGGTCAATAGCTTTTCCCCCGATTCCCTCCCTGCAGGGACACAGAAGCCAGGTCTATTCTTCAAATAGTCATCACAGACTTGTTAAGGATATTTTTTCAACTATTTCTCTACCTCTCCTAGATCTGTAAACTAAGTGTATTAATGCAGCTTCTTTTAGCCCTAGAGCAGCAGTTGTGAGCCTATAGCACATGTGTTATTGTTTTCCTTTTTAGACAAAATATGTTAACCTCTGAGTAGTTTTTCTGAACTAAAACCTCAGTATTCATTAATTGCAGTGTTGGTACCGTGTGATAAATAAGGGGGTTTGGGGTTGCAGTTTGACATAATCTCTAAAAGATTCGCCATCACTGCCCTCGGGTGTTAAGTATTCCCTAAATTTTTCCATCTAATGTAAACTGTCTATTCTAAAAATGTCTATAAATCATTATTTCTGTTTCATAAGTTTTCCCAATGTAGGCACTCTAGGTTAGCAAGCAACTCTGCTCCCCACGGTCATTCAAACACTCAGGGTTTTATTTTTCTCCTTGGTCTTCAATCATTAAACTTGATCTTCATGTACAATGTCATATCTGTCTAGTCTACTGTTCTGCCACCATGAAAGAAGTCTCATGGAATTATGCCAATTTTCATGTGACTTGGGTTAATATGACATATGTTGCTGAAACCCACATTCATTTTATGAAGACTGGAGCAGAATCGTAGGCATGTGCCCTATGCAGTCACACAGAATGTCACACTCACAAGGCCCACATGCTTGGTTCAATGCTTTTCTTCCACTTTTAAAAATTTCTTTTACTTTTTTTCTTGTAATTTTGTTAGCAAAGCTTCATTGGACCAAAAATGCACATGAGCAGAAGACAGAAACACAACATGTATGTAAGCACACTTTCTTGCTATACCATTCATATACAGTGGACCCTTGAGTTATGATCAGCATGACATATGAACAACTTGACTTACAACCGGAATTTTACCACCAAAGTCTTGAGTTATGATCAGAATACTGGCTTCTTGTGCTTCCAGATGGTCTCAGATACAGATTTAACCCTTAAAGAGTTCTGTAAGTAACATACTTTCCTATGTGGGGTTAATGAGAAATCCTAGCCAATGTCTCTCTAAGAACACTGAGTTCTGTATATAGGAGTCAGACTTTGAAGGCTGTGTAGAAGAACCTGAGCCTTCTATTGACCAACTTGAACTACAACCAGCCCTAGCAAATGAATTGAGTTCCTACATCAAGGATCCACTGTATAGCCTCCACAATGTTCCGTGAACACACAATTATTTTAGATCCTTGATGTGTTTTGCATCCGCAAGACTCAAGCCAATTCTAAATAAAGTATGTACTTCCGAGATTGAAGAAGCACAGGTGTTAACTGACCAGAGAAGCAAAACTTTTCATTTGATCCAGGATTTCATTTGAATGCAGAATGAGTGCAATGGTATTTCAAGCAACAGAATAACAAAGGGACACTGTCTCATCCTTTCTTAGCGGTGTTACTTCTTTGTGCTCTCATACTGAAGATGTAATGGGAAAGATGAAAAGAAAAGGCCATCCTTTCTTTCCATTTCAGTCTTTTCTTACTCCTTCTCAAGATAAACAGAGATTACTGGTGGAATGTGTGCATATCAGAAAGGCAATTTTCTTTTTTTTGTACTGGGAATCAAACTCGTGTCTTTGTGCTTACAAGGCAGGCAGCAGAACCACTGTGCTAAATCCCAGGCCCAGAAATGCAATTTTTTAAAAAAGGAGTTAAGTTAATTTTGTGAAGTGTTTTCACTGTTCTGATGCAAATGAAATACAAATATATGCAGTGAATTGTGTATTCTCTATTATTATTTGTATGATTAAATGCTCTTATCTTTCCTTAGAAAGTAATAGGAACTAAATAAATATCAATAGTAAAATTCATATTAATAACATAATATTTCTCTGATACATTGAAACAGGTATTGCATTGCTAACTTTAATGCAGCTTTATTTCCTGATCATCGAACACACCTTCCATCCCCATCCCCACACAGGGCTCCACAAAAGATGTAGCCAGGCCTGAAGGAGAACACAGTAATATCACTAGAGAATGCAGGGAAACCTAACAAATATACATATACTATCTGGACATATTTTATGCTGCAAAAATCTAGACATCAAATTTTAGTTAAGAAACGGTGGTCACTACTGGAATAATTCACTAAAATGTGTTTGTTAAATTTATTCTAAAATATATGTGTGGCACCAGATTCCTCATCTAAATCATTCTGAAAATTTATATGATTAAAGTACACTAATTGGACAGATTGAGTACCAATCTGTTTCTAGCATATTTGTTACTATGCTGTCGAACTAATGAATCCTGTTTCCTCATCCAATGTAAATGAAAAAGGAAATAGGCTGTTGTAAATCCACAGTCAGGTGAGATGCATGTGGAGCAATCAAACTTCCACACACTTTATGCCTTTAGTACAATTTTGTGTATAGCCTGTGTAATGAAGAATCTTTGTAACTGCATTATTTCAACTGAGTGCCAAAGAGTGTGTTCTTATCCACAACCACATACTCCATCTAGGACAATATAAAAGCCATCCTAAATCAAGTGCAAAGCTTTGTGTTTGTTATGCTTTTCTTTATAAAGAGTATTTTACACATGTAAAATATTCCCAAATTCATTTGGTAATTACTGTCAGAAAGCTATTTTCTGTTTGTGAATTTTTAAACAAATAGTATCAGTCTCAACTGGAAAAAAAGGAAACCACACAAATTTTTTATAAATGTCCTTTATAAGTGTTCACATATACACATGAGTATTAGGTGAAATTTTTTCACATTTTATTAAAGAATGGAGAATTTTATCTTCTTTATACTATGATGGATTTAAATTATTGTTTTAGTCTAATATCATGAGAGACATTCCAATTCCCAAAGCTTTGACATCTGTGCTCTTTGCAAACCTTTGCCAATGTTTTTATTAACTCAATTTAATAGAACCTTTTTTATGGTGACCTTAAGAATTTAATAACTCCTCCATGCGAGGACAATACCACCTGCAGGCTCCACTGGGATTAAACTGTGAGAGTTCAATATGTCTGCTGGAACACATTAAAGAAAAGAAGAGGTGGAGGGAGAAGCAGCTGCACAAATCAGTCACTTTCCTATACCGACAAGTACTATTGCTGTTTTTGATGGTCAATCTCAGACATGTGTAAAAATTTTTGGTGGTTGCTAAGGTAATATGCAGGTTGCTCACAGCTTCTTGATAATATTAATTTAACTTTGATCATGTCAGATATACTAGCAATCTTCAATTCCAAAGTGGCTGTCCTCTTGACAGACATTCTGCATATTTTATGGATACGATCAATATGTTATTAGTCAACAATCCGACGCTAGCCCATGAATTAATCCTTTTCTGTCAACATAACAGTTTCTAGTCTTCTTGTAACCTCATTCCCTCAATATAGATGGGAACCTGGCTTAATCCAATTAAGATAAAAATTAACTTTTTTTCCTTGTGATACTCTCCATCTATGTTAATTCAAATCTCTGAGGACAGCTGCTCCAAGCAAATAATTTTATGCTTGACCTTTTATGTGCAAGATTAAAGTGCTATAGATATATGCATGGGAAGTCAATGAGCTGTCTCTCTATTTTCACCCTCCTTTAACTTCCTAGTAGTGCTAGAAAAAATTCAAATGAACACAGAGGATTACTAAATGACAGTGATATATTTATTTGGGTTGCAAAAAGAACTCTGTCACTAGCTTTGTATTTAGTATATATGGTATCTTTGTATTTTTGAAAGGTAAATTAATAATGTGGGTTGACAGTGCTATGGGAATTATCATAGATTTGACAAGTAAATAACGCTTTAACAGTATGTAATATGCAAAATTAATCTTGTATACTCCTGATACCCATGTGATACAATGACATTACCAGCTAAGAAAAAAAAAAAAGAAAATTGGAATCATTATTTCTTTATGAATAAAAGCATCAAATCTAGGTGCTTTTTGTTATGTTATCAACACAAAGATTATATGAAGAACATAGTATCACAGCTTGGAAGTGCATTACTGTCACATTTTAATCATTATAGAGCCAGTAATCTCCAGGCCAATATTTAAAAGGAGTTTGTCCTATGGCAAAATTGTTTCCATTTTCTATCCTTCCTTTCCTCTGCTAACCTACGGCTACTCCCATCACTTAGCTGCCTTTGGTCACTTAAGATATTTAAGGAGATCTTGCTTTTCCTCTCTGAATAAATCTCATTCTGAAAAAAAGATAAATGACAAATCATTTTCACTTCTGTGTGAATTTAAAGAAATATATTGTCTCTTCACAGATTTATGAGAATGAAAGTCCCTGACACTGCAACAGGGAAGTGAAGCATTGATAAGGAAGCAGTGGGATCACTTTTACTCCACAAACTCCCTATTCTGGCTTTTGATTACATCTGACTGTTGTTGAGAATAACCCTAAGAAACAAGAATTCTACTTGCAAGAGAACAGGAACAATAGCAGGCTAAAACTAAAGAAATATATTATTTTATATTTTTTTATAAAATAGCAAGCAATTAATATTCATCACATACTCCCTATTAATAGAACAGCAATATGCTTGAAATTCCCTGTACTATCCCCTTTAATCCAAGTTTCTGCAATTTAAGTGATTCTATTATTGTGCATTTCATTTTAATGATTTTCCTCAATACCATACTTGATAAAGTATGATGGAAAGTCAGTATTTTTACTGAACACGTATTCGTCATTTACTTTAATAGTTATTCTTTCTTGCATCTCAATCTTTCCATCTGAGGTGATTAAAAGTGATTTTCCTCTCAGACTGTCAAAAATAATTTATAGTGATAGTTTGGTTTCTATCATTGCCATTGAAAAGTCCTGTCAATGTCTTTTCTTTCCTTTAGAGCTAACCAACATTTGCTTTCTATGTTGCTACAAAATGTATTGCCTATTTACATTTTCATAGCTTATATTTGTTTATATTTATTTTATTTTAAATTCCTTAGGATGCCCTGCTATGCAATTTCTCATCAGTTCTACAATATTCTTTTTCTCTTTAAAGATTTAATTATATAATGCTCTCAAAAAATTGTAATTTCTGTAAGTACTGGATTAATCTCAGTTAGTTTAACAGATTTTTTTAACACCATAGTCACATCCAGGGGTATCAGGAACCTTCTGGCAACCTTGGCCACACATAAACAAATACTGACTAATGAGCAAAGTGGTCCCCATGCCAGCATTTGAGATATATTGTCCTTGCAGTAGTATATCATATTGATAATAGAAAGTGACCAGACTTACTTTACCCTTAGTTACTGTTTGGTTTTCATATCTGCTGTTGCAGGCTAATGCAGACTGGTTTCTGCTGTGTGAAAAGTGGATTGTAACAAACTCTTTTACTTTGATTAGGCAAATATATTCTCCAGAGACATAGGAACTGCCTTGTTGGTGAGTATTAATAATCTAAAACAAAGCATGAGTTTTGTGACTGAAAAAGGAACCTGAAGTTGTGTCTGTGGGTCTTGGATATTTCTGATGTTTGCCTGTGCTTTCTTCCCCTCTCCTGTAACATATTTTCTTCACATTTACTGAAGCTTTATGAGAGAGTATTCCCTAGGGAATATTATGAATCTTCTCAATGATCTCACCCTGTATAATTGCTGTATAAACATTTGTCACATCTCCTCAAGGCAAAAGCCACTTTCAGAACATGCTTGCCTCCTGCTCACATTCCAAGTTTCCTACTTTGTTTGTTTTAACCTTCAGAATTTCTCATTTTCCTGCCAGATCAGCTTTCCATTTAACAATATTTTATTGAGTATTTTTAGGTGCTTCAGTGAGAAAATAGTTTAGGATGTCCAGTATGCTTTATCACCTACAATGAAGTCAGTGAAAGTTTATATAGAAAGATAGAAACTCTAAAAGGACATACCACTTTTTATCTTATGAGAGGATTAAGAATTGTTTACAGTAAAAATAATTGCCAAATATTTATCCTTCATATTGCCACAAACACCAGTGCCACACACACACACACCACACACACATCTGTACTTACTTAACCATGTTCCCCGAATATATGACCTAATTAGAGATAAAAAATGCCAGCCCCAATCAGCCTATCGTTGCCTTACCTGCCATTACAGAGTACTCACCAAGTAGGAGAATAGTGAAACATAATCTTCTGCATGACTCTGGATAGCACCATGGCAACAACCAACAATTAATTACACTAAAGTTTATTTTCCAGTTAGGTTTTATTTGGGGGGAAATATGTAGTACTATGTGTGTGTGTGTGTGTGTGTGTGTGTGTGTGTGTGTATATATATATATATATGATTTATGTAGTGAAGGATTAATTCTCAAACATTGAAGATATTAAGATTTCACAAGCTTTCCAAAATATTTGCCTCACATTTTTAAGTATTTCATATTGTATGTCATTCCGTTATTTAAATATGTTTTGTTTTGATTTATAATTTAACCCATACAAAATGGCAAACAGCTACAAAAAACACTAAGGCTTAATGATGCCTTCCATCTTTAAGTTTATTGATGAATAGATCACCTTTTTCACTGGTAATAGGTTTTAATAAGAAAGGATGGGGAAAATAATGAGTACGCTGGTAAACTCAAAGAAGTCCTAAGGGATCATGTGCATACCAGTTCAGCAAGGGGTGGAATAAGAAGAACTCAGAGTACCCAACTACCAAGGCAAAGTCTGCCAATGGGACTTAGTTCTGGCTTAATATCTCTTATTAAACTAGGAAGAGAAACATCAGAATTCTAGCTGACATTTGTCTTTGGCAGGCCATGTCTCTTTGGCAGAACAAAAACAAAAAAGGTATCTCACTGCTTACCTGCGTACTACCGGCTTGGCTTCCTTTTAATTGGCATCTGGCCCTTGTTCAAGTGGTGGGTGGCAGAGCTTCGGTGTGTGCTCTGCAGCTGGGTGGCTGTGACCAGTCAGCCTCCTTCAAAAGGATCCTAAGCTTCGTTCCTGAGCTTAGGACATTTTAGTTGGTTTCATTTGTAGAAAACCTACAAGTAATCCTTTAGCCTGAAAAACATAAAAGACAATTTCACATAGAGAAATCATACAAGGGCCTAAATAAGAAGACAGCTGGAGATAGACTATTTAAAAATCTGTTCTGCTGATTCTGATAACTTAAAAGAAGAAGAAGAAGAAAAAAAGTGTAGAGCTCAGAGAGTTTGAAATAATGCATAGAATATGTGACTTCTTTTCTTTGGATCTGTGGCCTTCTAGTTAGTTGAAGAGGTCATTTTTTTCATAAGTAACATGCTACTGTTATCTGAAAATATAAAAGAAGTAAGAAAAAATTCAAAATTAAAATAAGAAATACCTTAGTGCAATATTTGTTAAAATGGAAAATCTGTCAAATTTCAAGTAATGTTTACATTTAAAATAAGGTTCAGTTGACATGTATATGTTTCCAGTTTGAGTTTATTGGTGAAATGGTAAATGAATAATGTTCTTTAGTAGAGATTCACAATTACCAGCTATTATTAAACTATCCATTCATTTTTATTGGAAAAATGTGAATAGTGACAACATAGCAGCCCACTTTTAGACAAAGAACCAAGTTAAATAAATACCACCTACGACTGTCTTATTTACTACATCTGAACTAATAGTTTACTTGTAGTTGAAAGGTGGAAGTTCTCTTTTAATGACTTACAAAACTTTTTCTATCTTTTTCACCTGATATATTATATAAGACCATAAGTATCAGGCATCTTTTCTTTAAGTCTATCTAAGAAACCTAACACTTCCTTTTGTGAATTGTGGATTCTAAACTGTTAATTAATTTTATTAAACAAACAATAGATTGCATATCCACATCCAAGGTTAGAGTTAGGGTGAAATTCCTCCTAGTTTCTTACTCAGCTCTTTTGATAGTGGCAGGCAAATGAGCATCAGACCATTACTATTTTGGGCTTAAGCCTATTGTCATGCCACATATAAAATTCTACATCTCATTACAGTGTTCAAACTCTGGGGTCAAACTGTCCAAATCACTTGCCAACTACCTTTAGCATAACAACTGAAGCAAGATTTGTAACATTTACTAGCTTCATGTTCCCTTTCTGTAAAAAGAATAAAATGATTGTATTGAATTCATAGAGTTCCTTGAAGAATTAATTGAAAGAGTTCATGTCAAACAAATAATGACTGGCACAAGTTAAGACATAATACTATTAGCAAACAGAAATTATTATTATTACTAATATTATATAATAACCCAATGTTTCTAAAAATTCTAAGGGTAATGGCATAACTCATACTTTTGTCTACATTTGTTATATAAGTATGGATTTTATTATTTTTTCAGATTAAAGGATATTAAGGAAAATAATTTTTAAACTTTAACTTGAGAGTGTACCCATTGTAGACTGTGTTGTATAAATGAGATTATGTGATAAAAATTATTTAATGGGCTAGGATGTAGCTCAGCAGTGTAATACCTGCCTGGAAAGCATGAGGCTCTGACTGATTCCCACTGTCCAAAAAAGAAAAAAGAAAAACAAAGACACCCCCCAAAAATAATATTATTATTAACAGTTAATCCAGTGCTTGTTTTCCTATTTTATAAGATTTAGAATTCTATCATACAGGTTAGGAAAATATTTGTTTTGAACTTAAAATTGATCATAAGTGTAATTTTATAACTGATTACATATATAGTTAATTCTTCTTGCAGTGCTTATTACATATTAAAAGTCATATAAAGGATGTTATTACAATTTTATCATTGTTACTATCATTAGTACAAGTATTATTGCTATTATTAGTAAAAATTTACTAGTATTTGAATATTCTTATTTTTTGTAACAACACTTAAATGTGAATTCAAAATAATAAGAAATGAAGTACACAGAAATAGTCTCTGACATAATAATAAAATTATCTTTTCTGTAGCCATTTATTGTACAGATTCATGTGAAATACACATATAGCTCTTAATCATGAAGTAAAAATGTTGCTTCTCTTTTTAATTTGCTGTCAATGTGTTTAAAAAAACTTTGCTGAATCTTCTCAGATAGCTTCTCTTCAAATGTCATCCTAAACAGAAAGAATAAATCTGAATTCAAGTAATGATTCCTCCATACCCTGTATCTGTATGTTATCTTATTATACTTCTTGGAATTACTGAGAAGGTCAGAGGCATATTGCTGAAAATAATGTTGCAATATACACAATAACCTATGACCTTACATTCTCTCAGAGCTGTCAATTTGAATCTTTACCTTTGAGAAAGAAGTATTTATTGAAGACGTCTAGAAATAACTAAACTTCATTTAATTCATAACATTGGTTCATCAAAATATCAATATTAAAATATCAACTTTTAATTTTTTAAACATTTTCATTGACATAATAGTTATACATAAATAAGATGAAAAGTAGCATTTTAATACATGTATACATTAAATAATTGTAATTATCATGTCCCTCACTTTGAACATTTATTTATTCATGATGAAAATACTCAAAATCCTTTATTTTTAGCTATTTTGAAATAACCAATGTATTCTTATTAACGAGTTACCTTACCATGCAAGAGAACACCAAAATTTATTCCTCCTAACTGTAACATTGTACCCATTGAATAATCTGTCTCCCTTCCCTTACTACTCTCCTAGACCTCTAGCTCTATTCTCTTAATTTCTATGAGATCAACTATTTTAGATTCCAGATAGGAATGAGATTATGAGTGTCTGACTCATTTCATTTATCATAGCGTTTTTCAGGGTATTCTGTAAATGACAGAATTTCTTCCTTTTGTGGCTGGATACTATTTCATTGATAACATTGATTTCATTTTCAGCGAAATTGCTCTATGATATGCTCCTTCTAGGATGTACAAGTCCATATTTATTGTGGTGGTAATCATAATAGATAAAATATGAGATCAGCATAGATGCCCATAAATAAATAAATGATTGGATGAAATATGGTATATATGGACAATTCAATATTATTTTTAGTTTTTGAAGAAACTTCACACTATTTTTTTAAAGCTTACTTCCTAAAGTTTCATACCTCATGGAGTAAACTACCATATCTGACTTACTATTACCTACTAATGATTCAGTAAACAATAACCTTTTTTGTAAATACACTTGCAAACAACACATTATTCACCTTGAAAAATCTTGCCTTACTGTTGTCTAAATTTTTAATAATCTCATTTTTTTCAAGTATGTATAATTATTTCTACAGTTCACAAACCAATATGTTCCTATCCTACAGGCTTGTTAGCAGCTGGAGACTTTGTAAAGGTGATGTGAATGCTTCTTGCAAATACCATGCTCCATTCCCCTTGCATCAAAAAGCACCCTGAACTCCTGGAGGAGCACCTTGTTATGATCCTTTAGGACATCTTTCTTTCTAAAAGCAATATATAAAATCATCTTTGTAGTTTTTGAGTAACAAATATAACATAACAGTGAGCTTTGAATCTAAAGCCTTGAGATCAAAGTTCCAAGGATTTGTCTTGATATTTCTATGACCTGGGAAAATCTTCATAGGTTTTAATTAGTTTAAGCATATAAATATATACCTAAGATTTTGTGAGATTTATATAATATGAATACCAATAAACACTGATGAATATCAATCATATCCATAGGCAATAGAAAAATATCAATGAAGATAATTTAGTTAAATAGAAATTTTCTAATCTACCATCTTTAATCTTATGTAGCAATGGCCAGATAAACAGTAGTTCACAGGAATTCTGCATATTTAATTAAGGTTGGTTTTTCCTAGGTGATCAAGTAGGTTAGGAAAATGGAATTTGGATTGCCAAATTTGAAATTATCATTTTCATGTTAAAGCTAAATAAAAGAACATACTAACTAAAGATATTTTCATATATTCACATTCATTCTCAAATAGTGAGCTATCATTTCTCCTTTACATCTAAGCCTTGAGGCTGTTATTTGAGGGCTATCTACCAACAAAGAGAATACATGAGATCTGGAAAACAGGCTACCCAGAAGAACAAAAAGATGCTGTAATTTCCCAGAAAAATTATGAGGAAAATTTTTGAATAACAATATTCAAGATATGTAAGGTATTTCTTTTTTTTAAATAATGGGAAAAACTTATAAACTGTTAGATTACAAATGAAGACATACTAATGACAATTCACATGAAATTATGCTAAAATTTATTTTTGACTAGAAAATGACTTTAAGGATGTGTGCTTTAATTTTACTCATTGGATTAATTGCAATTATATAATTTCCTAGAGCTAAATAACTTCTAAATTTATTTCTTCATATAACATTCAGTGATACCTTTATTTTCATTAGTTAATTTTGCATAACACCTCTGGCCATTAAATGATTGTTTTATGATGCAAATTTCTAGTCTTTTTAAAAGCTTTTCCTAGCATCTAACAAATTTTTGCCTAACTATGTGTGCTATTTGCTTGATTTGTCATTTATAAAAAAGTGAGTTTCAGGCTATTATATCTGTTACTATATACTTAAAGTACCATTTTTATTTTGCTAAGTCACCTGTTGTGTAAATCAAAATGTTGAGTTGACAGACCTATCATTCAAAGGGCAGTCTTATGTTTTGTACTTATATTTTATCAATTAAAGCTGCCAAGTAGGGCATGTTTTTGCCTAGAGAAATACCGATACTGTCTTTTTAAATAGTTTTATTGTAAATTTAATGTCAGTAAACCAATAATACAAACAGTAAAGACACTGATTGCAGAGTATTCCTAATATGTAAAGGCTAAAAATTCAATGAACACTCCCTTATTCTTCAGTCACTGTACAGAATAAAGCAAAACCATTAAAGCTTCAATCATGCACCTTTCTTGATTCTCTACCACTCTCTCAAACCTCAGGGCACTGCTCCACAGAACTTTAAACGGATGAAGATATCAGCTCCATGATTCCTAGGTCATTGATCATCAACAAGATTCTTTCTCTATATCATAATATAGATTTTTTTTTTGTAAGAAAAAATTCATCTCTGGACTGAATTTATCATAGAGCCAGTTGTACGCTATGTGATTCATATGTGCTAATCAATAATAACAGCAGTATCAGGACTAGTTTTAGAATTATCCTAAAGTGAAAAAATAGAATTAGTCATATGATTTATTTCTTAGGGATATTTCAGAAATAATTTCTGATTTATTGATTTAGTATTCGAACCCCTGATTATTTCTGCATTCTCTTTAAAGACACACAATCCATTTTTTTCTGCTACTGCTCAATGGTTTTCACAAATTCTTCCATCCTAGGGCACATTGTATCTTTATCATCAATAAAAACTTAAGAAAAGAATTGAACTTTTTAGTTCTTATTTGAGATTCTCCCTGGAAGAAGCTAAACACCCACGCTCACATACACACACACACTCACACATGAGGAACATGAAGGAAGGAGGGAAGAGAGAGGAAAGAGATAACTATTATGAGAAAGTGGATATTTGATATGTAGGGTTTAGTAGCAGGTAGGAATGGACAAAGCTCAGACCAAGAAGGCAAAATACCTTGAGCATTAAAGATTCAGAAAGGAGGATTAGGAATAGGTGGAGGCAGAATTAGTTTAAAAATAAGCATCCTGAAAAATATGAAGAGTATTTTTTCACATTGTTACAAGAGAACAATTGATGAAAAGTCTCCATGTGCCCAGATGCAAAAATACTAGGACTAGTGTCTATGATCAATGATAGAGGGCAGGGAGAGTTTGAAAATGAATAAATATGAAGAAGGAACTAGCCCATGTGAGTGACATCTCTTTGGAAATGGGCTGTTATCCAAATTTCTGTTTGAGAAAACACTGAAATTCTTAGTTTTTCAAATGATATTGCAGTTTAGACAGAAGATATTCTGATATTGGATGACACCTGGAGACTGATGTGCAGCATCACAATATATGTAATTCATTTTAAGAACAGATATGAAATCAACAGCAATGACATGTCAGACAAATGGTCTAGGATTTATTATGCATATTTATTTAACCATTAGTTCGCTTCCAAATAATATGGAAGTTAGCATTTACTTAACTACTTTTGTACATCAGAAATGCAGTGGTGAGTAATATTAAGTTATATATATATATATATATATATATATTAAGATCTAGCATTAAAGACTAATGACTAAGAAAGCAAATATAATGCAATCTTGGTAAGTAGGATGATTGAAAAGTGCATGACAAAATGCTTACTAGAAGATAATTCAAGTTTTAATGCTGATTATAAATTTAAGATTAAATCTCATTCTTAAGAATTAGACAAATGAGGAGTGAATTTTAGTATATATGCAGATTCAAGGACACTCAGATATCCAAAGTACTCTCCAAATACATAGATACCGAGCCTATAAAATAAGATTAATTTCAGATTTTACTGAAAATTTAATGACCTCATTGATTTGCACATGTCACTCAAAATTCACTCGTGTTAATCTCATAAGGAAAAACCATTAGTAATTAAGAACAGAAAAAGAACGGACCAGCACAACCAAGGTTGACTGGGATGCATCACAAAATTATATATTTTGGAGGGATACTGTATAAATATTAGGCCCTTAGTGGTAAGATAAATATAAGCTATCAGGTTTTCAACATTTAAAGTTAGACTAAATTCGCAAGGTTCTAATTTCCAGGCTATCCTAAGTAAATATCAGAAGGGGGCAGCAAAGAGCTGTCTGGGCCAAAGAAAGCATCTACTTTCGCACATGGAAAAAGATTAGCATGGATTAAATTAAGTGAAAAATGCTATTCCTAATGAGTGTCAAACTTCATCATGGACATGGATCCAAGAGGAGCTCTAATACTTTAGACCTTATTTGGTCTTGGTTTTCTTCTTTTCTCTCTGAAAAATCTCTTTAGTTTTCTTGTTGGAAGTTTTTGTATTCATCCTTTGTATATTTATTTTTCAGCTTTCTGGTCTTGGTCTACTTTATTCTTTCTTTTTATCTTCTCAATCTTTTTATTTTAGTCTTTGTGTTCTAATCCACTCTCACAGAAATAATTAGCATCTTTAGGCCAAGAGACTCTCTGTTAAAACATTAAGATAGATTTGGTGTGAATTAGAAAATTATGCCATCTTCAGGCAGATGAATTTCAAATAGCTACCTGTGTCTTCACTTTAAAAGGCTCCTTTGTGTCCAAACTAATGCAAGCCTTATCAGAATCAATTACTTCTTTGTCAAACCAGTTACTGTTTTTAGTCCTTTTTCTCATCTATTCAATAAATTTACAGAGTTCATATCATGAAAAGTATGTATGCTAAATATTTTCAAATATGTAACACTAACTGGATTTGTGTTCCTATACCTAAACTCCCTAGCCATCTCTCAACCCAATATTTCCACCAGTATATGGCAGACATATCAAAAACTAATCTTGTTATTTTATCAAAAATGCATTCTTCTGTATTGACTTTCCTCGTTAATTATGATGTTTTACAAACCATTTGCTAAAGTGGAATGCTGTAATTCATGTTTTCCTTCTAATTTCAGTTCATAAATGACACTTCAATCTCAAAATCTAGTAATCTCATTTTTTAATTCATGTCCTGAGAATTCAGTGATGTTGACCTTGGGCAAAGTAACCGAAGTAATTAAAAACACGTATATCTGCATAAAGAAGAGCTTTCCTTTTTGCTAACCTTTTCCGTAGACTAGTTTTCATGTTTCCTCCACAATTCTTCACACATGATTTAATCTTCAAGCCATTATTCCTAGTTTTCAGGCCACTGTTCCAAGGAAATTACACTCTCCCTGATATAACCATTCTCTCCTCTGTCCAGTGGACATTTTCCAGTATACGTTGGCATTGCAGTATTCTAAAGTACTCTTCTTCTTCTTCAGAAGTTCTTCTGTACTGTCTTTAGGAAACTATCCTCAAATTTTTCTTCTATTATTTCCCGTGTGTGTGTGTGTGTGTGTGTGTGTGTGTGTGTGTGTGTGTGTGTGATTATATGTGGTTTCAATTTCCTATGTATTGGTGTTCAGGAAAAATCAATTTTTCAAATTTTTTATTGCTTCCTTTTTTCTTCCTCTCCCTAGGTTCTATGGACATATCCACAACTTCCACCACCATCTGCATGCTGCAGACTCTCAGAATTTGAACCTATATTTTAAAATCTCACTATTGTCTTTCCTTGGAAATCACACAGGTGGAAAAGGAATAGGATTAGAAGATGGTGGAATAGGGACCAGCAGCAAGATGTGGCCTGTGTAGGGCCTGGAATTGAAACACCTGGAAGACAGAAATTTTGAAGAGGAGGAAAAATCTGAATCCTGGAGAACTGTGAGGTCATTCACAGGAAGTCTACAAACTACAAAAGCTGGAAATACAAAGCACAGCACAGAGAAAGGAATGAAGCAGTCTGGAAGGCTCACCCAGAAGAGTACTTGACTCCACTCCCTCAGGGGAAACAGAGATATGGAGGGCAGCTCCACAGTGTGACAGCAGACTGGTTTTGCAGCACCAGCAATGGCTATAACAAATTTCAAAAGCAGCATGGTGTTTTAATTCAAATTTTAATTTAATTTTAATTGTTATTTCAATTTTAATTTAATTCAAAATTTACTTCTGCAAGAGTGACTGGAGTTGGGAAGTAAATCTAGAGCAACACCCACTATTTCTAAGAGGGTTAAATGAAGAAGAATTTTTGGGAGGGTCAATTATTTGGGACTGAGATGTAGAGCAACTTCACAGTAGTTAACACTCCAGGATTTCTGATGTTTCAGTGCCACAGGACTGGGTTAGAGATAGCCATAGGAGACAGTTGCAGAGTGGGAATGGACTGGATATAGATTCCCTAAGAAGTTTAAACATACCTGGGAGGAGCATAGGGGCCCCATCCTTTGAGGTAAGAAATCAGATTGAGCATATGTGGCTTTCAAAGGTGGCTGTGTCCAAAAGTGCTGGTCTACCTGAGCCCCTTCACCACTGCCACATCAGGCACAGAGATTGGTGGTCTGTTTTCCTCATCTACCAACATGAACAAAGACATGCCTTGGCTTGGACGGTTTGCACAACCTGGGTTATAGGGAAAGAGAAGCTGCTGCAGTGGGTGGTGGGGAAGGGTAGGGGAGTGGTGAACTTCATATATCTATACTTTAGAACTAAGTGGAGAAAACTGTGACTTAGGATGCAAAACAGATACAGAGAGTGGTAGCTGCTGGACTAACTGTAGCCTTGAGGCATATCACATTGACCACCCACACCCAGTAAGAAAGACAGGGCAGGATTTAGAAATAAAAATGCAAGTGTGGGGAAAAAAATAGGTCTTATCAGTGACTATCCATCTTTTATATCTATTAGAGTCCAAGAATGCAGAGCCTAGGAAGAAAAGACCTACTCAAAAACAGGAATTTTTCCCAACTCAAATCTTTTTTTCCCCATTGATACCTTGCAGTTTGGGTTTTTTAGAAAATGTTTTCTTTGTATTTGGTCTATTTTTTATGTTGTGCTCTGTTTTTCTCTTGTCTTCTTTTTCCTATTTTTACTTTTCTGTTACACTTACTTAATTTTATTAATTACCTTTAATTCCTTAATAAAATCTTTTGTCCCACTATTCTTTGCTCATCTTTCTTTTCTTTGTTTTTCAAATTTTACTTCTTTTAATTTTCCACTTTCCACCTCTTTCTTCTCTATTTACTAGCACAAACATTAAGCTTTATTAATTTTCAAATATTTAGTTAACTCACTGCCATTACTGTTGAATTCATTTCTGTTGCTAGTGGAGGTATAGTTGTGCATTTAGTAGATATTTACTATATGTCATTATTTGGCATGCTTTTGTGTTTATACTAAAATTATAGATCTCTTTTCTGTGGATGTTGGTGGTATATTATTGGTGATTATATGTCAATATGCAATTTGTCTTTGACACTATTATTGTTGCTGATATTATTGCTCTTTACATGGTGGCATAGCTGTTGCTGTTGGTTTTTACTGTGTGTTAATATCTGGTTTGTCTTTATATCATCAAAAATCCTGTGGGTCATTTCTCCAGAACTGGGTACTTGGCAAAAATTAATGACAGAATCAAAGATCTATGGCTAGCTACAGCCAGGGGACAACACTGAAAACAAGACCCTAATTAAAGAGCTCTCCATACTAGCAACAGTTTTTGTACCATAATCAATTTACAAATGTCAGCACACACACACAAAGAATAGAAACATGAAAGGACAAGGCAACAAAATTCTTCCAAATACTCCCTCAACACAACCATGGATCACAAAGCTGATCCATGGGGAGGAAATCAAAAGCTACATACCTGAAATATTGGAAATGATGAAAGAGATTAATGATTAATCTCTTAATTATTAATTATAAATAATTAAAAAGATCAGTAAGATGTTTGGCAAGCTCACAGAAGCTATAACTAAAGAGATAACTGACTTAATAAACAAAATAGAAACACTAATAAAAATCTACCCATGTTAAACAAAAAGGTACAAAACATGAATGACAACATTAGCAATGAACTAGAGTCCATGAAAAGTTAATAAACAGGAATCTGGGAGATTAAAAATTCAACAGAAAGTATAAACAAGAGAATTGACCATTGTGAAGAGTGTCAGAATTGGCGATACTAGTCAGTTTGGTTCTTGTGGCCATATACACAGAGATACCTTAAAAACAAAAGAATATGAAAAATGGATCAAATAACTGCTAGATGATGGAAAAAAGACTAATCTAAGATTTATTAGAATTAGTGAAAAATCAGAAGATAGAATAAATGGCATAAAAAACATTCACAGAAATAATAGCAGAAAACTTTCCAGATATGGCAAAAACATTTAACATACAGATATTTGAGAGTTATAGAACCCCAAGTGGACAAAATCAGAAAAGATCTTCTCCACAAAAATTCATAGTCAAAATTCTAGAATTCCAACACAAGGAAAGAATCATAAAAGCTGTTACAGAAAAGCAACAAATCACTTTTAAATGTAAAACTATTAGTATTTTAGAGCAGACTCCTCAACACAAAATTAGGTCAGGAGAGCTTGGAGCCCTTAAAGAAGACAACTTCCAACCAAGATTGATATATCCTGGAAAACTATCTTTCAAAATTGATGAAAAAAATGAGGTATTTCCATGACAAAGAGCACCTTAAGAAATTCATGACCCACAAATCAACACTCCAGAAAATTCTAAAAGATGTCTTGGAAAAAGACAGTAGAGCCAACAATGCCAAAAAATCTAATAGAAAGAATACACCAGGCATGGTAAGTGGTTAAGCAGGAGAAGGAGGAAAAAAAAAAGAGAATTTGAAAGAGGAAAATAATATGACAGGAATACACCAATGCAGTATTTTTAATAATAATTCTCAATATGAATAGTCTCAATTCTCCAATCAAAGACAGATTAGCAGAATGGATCAAAAAAGAAAAGTCAGTGTTATATTGAAGAAACAGATATTGTCCAAAATGGCATGTATAGACTAAAATTCAAAAGATGAAAAATAATATGGTGTGAAATGGGGAATGCAAAAGATGGTAGCTACCCTGTTTTCAGACTAGTTGGACTTCAAGTCAAAATTGGTCAAAAGAGGCCATAAAGGTCACTACATACTGCTTAGGGGACAAGTCAACAAGAAGAGGTAACAATTATAAATGTACCTGCAACGAGCGCTGGCATAACCAATTTCACAAAGAAAAAAAACGTTACTGGGCTTAAAAGAAGAGACAACCCAACAGAATGAGAAAATACTTTGAAAGCTACTCCTCAGTCAGAGGACCAATGTCTAGAATATAAAGGATTGAAAAAAATTAACTTGCCAAAATAAAAGAATCAAAAAAGGGACTACTGGGGGCCGGGGATTTAGCTCAGTGACGCTGCGCCTGCCCCACAAGTGCAAGGTTTAGAGTTCGATCTCTGGTACTGGAAAAAAAATAAAAATGAAAAAAAGGGACTACTGAAATGAGTAGACACTTCTCTGAAGAAATGTAATTGGCCAGTAAGTACATGAAAAAATGTTCAACATCTTTGCTTATTAAAAATGCAAATTAAAACAACACTGAGATTTCATCTTACTCCAGAAAGAATGGCTGTCACCAAGAAATCAAATAATAACAAAAGCTGACAAAACTTCAGGGGATAAGGAACACTTCTACACTGTTGGTGGGAATGTAAACTAGTTTAAGCACTATGGAAATTAGTATGGATTTTCCTCAAAATTTAAGCTAGAAATTCCATTTGACCTAGTGATTCTTCTTCTAGGTATCCTTGTGAAAGAGATAAAGACATCCTATTATAATAACGCATGTATACCCAGGTTTAGAGGAGCACAATTAACAATAGCTAAATCTTGGAAGTGCCCACAGATACCTCAGATAACCATGATACTCTGCAGGCAATGCACACATTTTTTAGTTTTAGAACTATTTCTTTAATTGCTTACCCTAAATGCTGGAAATCATTCAAATATTAATTGGTCTATCCTTTCTCTTTTCATCCCTCACAAAAGTTAATCTAGCTTTTCATTCATCTTTAAAAAGGTAATAGTCTCATTAGAATTTATTTTTTCTTCCTCAGGATGGTACAATGAAAACTCCATGGCAATCGTACTTTTCCTATTCCACCTCAGCGTTTTTGAAAAATATGCCTGATCAATTCACACGCCATAAATTTATCTTTCTCTGCTCTCCCGAATCTACAATAATCTGCACAATGCTTAAAGTACATTAGTAGCTCCCTTCATTTATTATTCTAGCCAGATCTCTCCACTTCCCTGACGTTCCTAAGATTCTCTCCAATTCTAGTAATGGAAACAATTTTATTAAAAAATCAAATAATAATGCAAACACTTAATAAGTATTTATTATGTGTGAAGTATTAAACTACATGTAGTTTCAGAAATAAATTAGGTTCAACCTTGCCTCATTTCTTTATTCTGGTTGATACTTTTCATGAATACTTCTGTCTAGTGTTCATTTACTAGTTCCTTCCATCCAATCAGCTGCTAACTGTCTTCAGGTTTCCTGTCCCTTTTTTGTGCTGTCATAATATATTATGTACATTTTTGTCTGAAAAGCCTACCAGAATTTTGTAATAGAGCCATTAGATGGAATTCTAAAATGGAAGAAAAAAATCAAGATTTAAACTCAATCTACCAATTAATTCAATGGAAGTATTTGATATACAACATTATATCATTTGATATTTGCCACACTCATGCAAATAATGTAAAGTATTCTAAATATAATTGAAATCTACATGTCTAGATAATGATGAAAAATTAAAGTTATGGATATTCGAGTTCTATATTTAAATATCTTTGTTGTTCTTTTAACAATCTTGACCGACAACATTTCAAATTATGATAAAATTAGATTTGTTCCACTCTCTATATTATACTTGAGAAGTTTATTGCTATGTGTGAGCAGTTATTACTAGAATCAAAATGTCTGTTTTGTGGGTCTGCAGTTATACAGATTTTCAGTAAAGACAGAAAATGAAGTTCTCTAGTTAGTTCTACTGAGAATATCAAATTATATTTATAATGATAGGTCAGTACATCAGGGAGATGACTCAGATATCATGCTGGCATGAAATTTCATAGATTTGTTGAAATTTATATGGAGTGAAGTGGGTACTTTTTGCATTGACTTTGGCATACCACCATGGTATCAGGCAGTAATCAAAGCATTGGCAGATGTTACTAGTTACATACATCAGGAGACAATGAACCTTTTTGATATAAAATAATCTCTAAAGATTTTTGGACATACATTAAATCTTTAATACACTATAACTCATTTCATAGCAAGTTTCACACCACTTTGGAATAGTTTCAATCCTCTTTTGTAAATAGGTAATAGAAGTATCTGACTATAGAGGAACAAAGCACATTAACAGGAGAAAAGAAAACACTGTCTACTCCATCAACCATATTTAAACTCTTCAAAAGTCCTAATTTTAGGTTTACGCTGATTGATTAGATCTTGTCTGGTTATTTATTCTGGGTATTTCTCTAGCAGATATTTTTCAGATTTGTCTTCCTTGTTTTATTTTAACTTACCCTCTAATGCTGTTTTGTTTGAAATTTAGAAATAAAAAAATTTCCTTACAATTTAGAAATTAAGAGAATTCTGAGATCACATTTATTTTTTATAATCTTTGAGATAAATAAGAGATCAATAAAAGAACAAGCAATAAATTTTTAAATTACCTAAATGCTAATATCAACAAATTTCTCCATGTATTCACTGATTCTACCTTATTTCTGTATTTAATATATTTACTAAATAGTTGATACTGGTTATCCAATTATTCAGTCACTATGTTGCTGATCCATTTATTCAAGGGAAACATTTTATCACTAACTTATTATATATCATTGCAAAAATTATTTTACATCCATTTTACGTATTACTCTACAAAGTTTTGAACTACTCAATGTTATTCTCAGCTGAAGCTTGAACAGAGAAAGAACACATGGACAAAAATTGAGGGGGTCCTAGACTTCCAGGAAAGTGTTTTTAAGGTGTTTTTTCATTCTCTCAGGATGTGTTTCATCTAAAGTTCTCAAATGATGAAAAAATATATGTCTTGGGATCAGGGAAATTGAGGTTGAGGCTGAGGCTGATTGTGAATAATTGTGTGTTGGTTGAGTTTTAATGTCCCATTTACGACATAGCCATAAGCATATCAGGTAATAAGTTCAAACAAGCGCGAGTTATCAATCTATACATCTCCTGTAAACAATATTATGCCTCTGAGGGAGTTTGGGGACTTTAAATTGCACAAAACAAATCATTATAATTTCATCCTTACCTTGGCCAAGAGTTTCTTAAATGGAGCTCCAGAAACCTAGAACAACAACAGACCAGCTTCGAGTTAACTCTTGTTTAGGTGCTTTTCTTCCATGAAAGTAGGAGATCAAATTGCATTTGACAATTTTACTATTTACATGCCAGAGTACCAGAAAGGATGTAAAGATCAGTTTCTCTTTGATTTCTGAAAGAAGTCAATGCCGCACAGAGCTTTAAATGTTGGTTCAATGTTACTTACCCTTCCAGAGCTGTCGTTCTGTTCTATATCAAAGGTCTGGTCTCTCTAGATTTCAGAAATAAGGCTTAGCCATCCAAATCTAACAGTTTGGCCACTAATGTTCGATAAGAGGTTTAGAGAGAGTAGAACTGGGACACTTAGTCTTACCATCCTTGATGAGCACAAGTGGACTGACTGTGACAACATTATCAATGACATAGCTCCTCTTTCCAGCTTCTCCACATAGTGTCTTCCCCAAGATACAGTAATAGCCCACTCTTTTTTTCCCCACTGAGTTCAGGGATACAGAATTATTGTTTGCTCAAGTTAACAACGAGAGGACACCATACAATCCTTGCAAATTTTCTTTAATTCTGCTGTCACTTATGAACATTAGAAAGGATTTTGAGCAAAAGTTCCAATTACTAAATTTTTATTTTCTGAAAATGATATATGTCAGGGCTGTTCATCTTAAATTCCCTTTTTGGAGGACACTTCACTCCTCTCTCCCTTTTCATAATTTCTCCAAGAAAAACTAATTTATGCTTTTGCCTTTGAAATTACTTCTTCTAGTAAGCATATCACTTCCCAAGCAGTTAGGTGGACTTCTCCATTTGTACGATCACTCAACATATTATATACCTCATCATAATATTTTAAACACTATATTTTGTATGAATTCACTGTTAAACTGTGGTTCAATGAGAGATAAGTTCTATAAATGTATTATTCTAAGAATTTATTTATGTAAAGCATAGGAAACAATAAATACTGAATTGAATTGTTAAAGGATAAAGATGTTTGTAGAAGGTATTGAGTTCCTTGTTCATTGGTGTAAATAGAGCAAGAATATTTTAAAGGGCAAGAATATTTTAAAGGACAAAAATATTGAGTAGAATTGTATTCTCTTAGGCACTGGAGATATACAAATGTGTGGGTCTTTCTTACATTTTACTTTATAAGTATGTGTGAGTGTGTGTGTGTGTGTTTGTGTATGTATGTATGTGTGTGTGTTTCATTTTCAGGACCTTATGAATGCTAAGCAAAAATCTACCATTGAACTATACCCCTGGAACTTGTGGCCCTCACATTTTTCCATATTAGACCATTAGAATAGACTGTTACATTTCAAAATATGACTTAAGGGTATGTTGTCTTCTACTCTTATATGACTGTCTGTACTTATTAGCTTCCATGGTTTAAGTTACCATCTACAAGCTCAATTTCACTATTAAGAGCTTAATATGTACCATTCTCCTGGAATATCCTCTTCCATTTGGAGAAATTTACATTAAAGCAATTTTATCTCTCTCATTTTGCCCAAAATGGAAGAAAATTCTTGTATGACTAGTGATTTGGAGAAAATAATTGAGTTTGCATGGGCTCTCTTTAGAATCTGCTTACTCAAAGAAGAAATATATTCTCATATGTTTTTGGGTCATATAGTAAGCTTAGGAGATTTGGTCTTCATGTGGGAAGCTTATGTACACTCAATAATCCTAAGAAATGGAAGTTACCCTGATCTATTTCTTTAATTTTTTTTGTCAAACCACTGTAGTTATGTAATTAGTTCATATTTTTTTACTTTGAAAATTAAGCCATATTCTTTGACCAGCAAAAGGAATGATATTTTGATCACCAATCATTTGACTCTTATTTCATTTGTTCCAACTTTAAAGATAAAAGATGTTTACTCGTGCAGAAAACTACAGGTTCCAAGAATTTTTACCATGTTATCTGTATCCCAGACCTCTCCTCTCAACTTTACATCCACACACTCTTGTATAATTCACACAACTACGAACTCAACAATCTTACTTGAATCGTTCAAAACTTATTAAATTCAATACTTTACAATCATCTTATCTCTATATCTCATAGTGCATATACAGAAAAATACATTCAAGAGATTGACTGAATGTTTGATGTTGATGAAAAGAGTCCAAAAGATAATAACTAGCTTGTTGTGAGAGGTAATTCTTCCTTTGATTCTTTTTCCAATACACTGACCTGAATTTTAGGTGGTAAAGTTAATGCAGTGGGTCTGATTGGTCTTTCAGTTTGGGTAATGTTAAGAGATAAACACAAATCTTTGTATGACTTAAAGTATCCTTTGTCATATTTTGCCTCTATATCTTGCCCACTGTTTTTCTCACTTTTTCCACTTCATCGTCTACTTTTCAACCATACAGATATTTCAATTTCTGGAAAACCTGTGCACTATGCCATCTGTGACAACAATCATCAAACATTCATCATGCCTGAGATGATTCTTCCTGTTTAGATGCCTATTAACTCCTATTTAGTTTTATAATTAGCATATGAGCCTAATATGTGCTCTATGCATTTTGGACTTCCCTTTAACTATGAGCTTTTACAGATATCTTTCAATACCCTCACAGTTTTTCAAATAGCCCCTTCATAAACTTTTTGATAGATTAACTTTACTAAAATGTAATTTTCCTACTTGTTAATCTATGTCCCTCTTCAAGATTACTGACAGATATGGTGTCTTCTTCAATATTATATTCCCAGATCCTAACATCTATCAGATAAAAGAATCTGGTGAGTAAAGAGTGACTAAATAATAATTAAACCTCTTTTAAATTTTCAGAAACAAAATAACTAATAATAAACCCTAAAATTAGAATAAAAAACCTTCATTGTATTTTCTTTAACTTTTTTTTCTTGCTGTAATTTCTCTGTATATGTCAAATATAAATATCCATTCTATGCTCTTAGAGAAAGCATTAATTTGCAAACAAAATAACACTGGAAATAATCAAACACTTTGGAATAATTCAGTATATCAGTATATTAACTACCAATATATTTATGGAGCATACAAAAATTATGAATATTGTATAGAGAAGCTTAGAGTTCCAAAAAGTGTAGAAAATTAATCTGGAACTTAATAATGAGGTTATGATATCCTTATAGAAGTCATCACTTATAATACTATAATTGAAAAAATAATAAAAGATACATAAAATTGTAAATTAATTATTCAGAAAAAACTATAGTCAGAAAATTTTGATCTTATTGACAGGGAAAGTTTATTATAAAATCTGATAAAATAAATCAATGAACAGGTATCTAGAAATACAGAAAGAAAATAAATATTCTCTACCAATGATACAAGTTTACTAGACATTTATTTTCTAACATAATAGAAATAATATGATAGTAGCATAGATAAAATATATTCCACAGTATCACAGGTTCCTTTGTATTAATCTCATGCTCACTGACACTATTGAATTACTAATTAGCTTCTCAAGTCTTGAAATAAAACAGATGTCCTCCAAGTTGAATATATAGAAAGCAACAAATCTAACTGAATTAATTATAAAAAATCCAAGTACCCTTTTGGATTACAGATCAACTTGATTATTGCTAGGTGTGTGAGACTATGACTTTGCTCCTTTATCACCCAAAGATCTGTATGAGCAGCCTGAACTTGCTTTAACAGGTCAACATTCTAAGATTCTAACATTGCAAATTAGCAGAAAAAATATCAAAGTTTTTAATGCATTTTACTTGTAAATTGATTATATAACTTATGTTGTAATTACCATTAATTTCATTCAGAAAAACTTGAAATTCATCTAAAATAACCTGCATTTTTACATTTCAAATGCAAATAAAATCAAGCCTAAAGGAGACACACATTTAGACAAAGTGTGACAATTTCTACAAAGTAGAAATAAAAATATACATAACCTTGAAGATTCATTAGACTATTTATGTATTTTAGGATATAATTATATTTTTGAAAAGCAATTTCATATTATTTTTAGTGTAAAATGTACAATATTGCTTACAGTAAAATAGCTTTTTGGTTTTTTAGTTTGTAATTTTATAAATGAAAAAATTTCTCCATAAAATTATAAATGGTATGCTTTTGATTCAATTAAACCACTTATGATACTTACAAATAAAAATACATAATAGAAATTAATTATTATAACCTTAAAAAGTAAATATATTGCATATATCAATAAATAATTTTGGTGTGGGTGTTTTATAGATTTTTTAATCAAGATGCAATGTTATTATGAGAAAAATATGCCCAGCATAAACTGAATTAAAGAAAATGAAAATATTTTGCATAGTTTTTCTGTATTTTGAGTGTTTGAATTTAAATATTTAATAAGATAATGTCTCTGCTTATGTATGTAATATTTTTTGTCATATTTCCCATAATTCTTTAGTCATAATTCTTCTCACCAGATTTTTTTCTGCCCATCAGGAGAAAAACCTCATGGACTTCTCTAAGAGCCATTAAAAATGGGATCACAGTCAGCAGCTTACAATTACTCCATAAATAAATGACTTCATGAGATAAGATGCTAGAAAAAGTCTGTTGGTGTCTCAGTGTGGAGCATACAGTGCATTAATGTAGTCAGCAAAGGAAGGAATTTTTCACGTACTTTGAAATGCAAGTGCAAAGTTTGAATGTACCTCCCAAAGTTAATATTTTGCAAACTTAATGTCCTATGCAATGATGCAGATGGATAGGACATTTATGATAAGATTTGATCATGAGGGCTCTGGCTTCATGAATTGATTAATGCCATTTTTGCATAAGTCAGTCCATTGTTAAGTAAAGACCAGCTTAGTGTTTTAATTCTCTCTCTCTCTCTGCCCACACCACTTTCTCTGTGTGTGTGTCTCTTTCCATCCTTAAGCATACTCTCTTGCCCATCTCATTTCCTCCATGGAATGACAAATCAAAAAAACCCTCTCCAGATTCAGGCCTTTGAATCTGTCTTCCCAGCCTACAGAATGATAAGAAATGAATTACTCTTCTTAATAAACTGATCTTTCTCAGGTATTTTGTTAATAGTAGCACAAAATAGACTGAGATAGTCTCATGTCACCTTTTCTACAAGTCAAAATGCTGAGATGGTTGATTAAAATGTTAAGAGTTTTAAAAGAAATGCAAGTTTCTCCTATTCTTTTGAAACTATCTTTAAATTATATAATTGTATTCTCATGATGCATATGCTATGGAATATACAATCTAAATTAATATTTGTGTTTCTGTTTGCTGGTTCGTGAGGAACTTGACTTAAATTATTTCATTCTTGTAATATACACTATAGTTTCTTTTTCTTGTTGATGTTCTTAAAGGTTTGAAGATAATAATGACAGATTTATTTTTTAATGTCAAATTAACACATGAGGCTGCAAACAAGAAGAGGAAGCATGTTACTGTGTTCCACAGGGGACACAAAGTGAAATAATCAAACTGTACTGATATTCAAGATAGAAACCAGTCAATTCTTATCTTGGGGAATATTAAATATAAGAATGTTTCCTTTAATATTTCAAAGAGTTTATCATTATTTAATTGGTGAGTTTACATGCGTGCACAGACATATATGCACAGACATATATGCACAGCTGCAAATTAACACACACACACAAACACGAAATGCATTAAGACGATAGGATAGTGGCCAAAAGAAGGCTGCCACTTGAAAGAAGAAAAGGCCTTTTGGCACATTTATATAGAACTGTGTTGCTCAGGAAATATCCCAAATCCCGGGGTCAATGTGGCATTCAGATGTTTTCACTTGAAGTGAGCTGCAAAGACAGAAAGCAGTAAGATAAGCTCCTATTTCTCTTTGGGAATCAATGTAGTACCCAATGTTAAATGATAGAGATTTATTTGTAACATGCTCATAAACTTTGCCAAATACTTTTTTTTAGTCTACTCCAATTTTTCTAGACATATCAATGTCTATATCTTCTCTACATTTAGGGTCATTCACAAAATGGTCATACATCAACCAATCTAAATTCTTTTTAAAGCCTCTTTTATGATTTAAATTTATTTATTTTGGACTCTTCGGATACTCTACAGATACTCTTCAATTGTCTCTGTACATACAAGTCTTGCTTTCTCTGAGTAAAACAACATTACTCCTCTTGCTTCATGAACTCTTTCCTAACCAGAAATCCAAACTTGTGATTTCCATTTGTGCTTCTGCAACACCTAAATATATTATTGCATGTTTCCATACTCAATTTGCTTGTCACTTTCTGCTCACAGATTATAAATTTCTTATCAGGAAAGCATGATTTTACTTTATTCCTTCAGATATTAGCATAGTGCCTTGTATGTGATAAATGCTCAAAATATAATTAGGTGACTAATCAAATTTACCTCCATTCTCTTTATCCAAGCTTTGTTACAAGAATCACACAATTGACTGTATGACTCCATTGGCAAGAAAGACCCTAGTACATTTTCCTCTTTCAACTCACTTAATTCATGAATAAGTAGGCACACCATTTATAATGATATAAATATTATCAAAATATTCAAAAAGAGACAGTACTACTAACATTAATATAACTTGAAAATGTTGAATATATAGCAAATAATGCAAAAGAACTAGTGAACAAAGTCTAAAACAAGATGTATGTTTCACTAAAAATTACTACATTTAAAGATATATTGCCATTGATACTCCTTAACATACTTCCCCTCACATTAAACACATTTATTTCATTTTTCTTGCCATTTTCTGAACCCATTCTGAAAGATCTCTTTCATGAATGTCTCTTAGATTGATAAAAAGTATTGTGAATGCTTCTGCCAATGTTAACCAATGGAAAGTTGGACTCATAAATAGCCTGATCTTTACAGTCTTCATTTCTATCAACATTCTGGTCTTCTGAGATTTGGCCAGAATCTTCTAGCAAGCTATATTTAACAGCACTCTGGGCTTTTCTACCCAACATCTCCAAGCCTTTCAAAACTCCTCCAATGAATCACTTCTGAAGACTTCTAAACCACATGGTCAAGTATGGTCACAGCAGCAACTCCATTTCTCTGGTACTGAAATCTTAGTCATTTTCTCATTGCTGGGAAAAACACCCAAACTGAATCTCTTGTCAAGCTAGGCTTTCAGCATTCCAAAGCTTTACAAGCCAGCATCTCTAAAACTTTTCCAACTCCTCCCATGAATCAGTTGCAGAGGGTTTTAAATCATATGGTCAAGTACAGTCACAAAAATGACCCCACTTCTCTAGTACCAGTATCTATCTTGGTCACTTTCCTCCTCAGGGGCAAAATGTCTGACATCCACCACTTAAAGGAGGAGAAGTTTATTTTGACTGACTCACGGCTTTTGGCTTTTAGAGGATTCAGGCCATAACCTGCTGACTCTGGCATAGAGCCAGGCTCTGGCAGAAGAAAGTTGTTCACATCATGGTGGCTAGGAAGCAGAGAGTGAAGAGAGGACCCAAGGTGGGAGATAATCTTTCCAGGTCATGCCCCCAGTAAATCATCTTGTCCAACCAGGCCCAACTTCCTAATAGCACATTCGGCTGTGGATTCACCAGTAGATGAATTGTGTATTGTGTCCTGATAATCCAATCACCTTCTAAAAGACACACCTCTGAACACATGGGGCTTTGAGGGGACATTACAGATAGAAACCCTAACAATTTTTTAAGTCATTAGGAGACCTAATTATCTAATTAATTAAAGTATGAAAACATGCATTGAGACTGAATCTTTAAGCAGTACAAAATTTATATTTGTAACATAATTCTAAGAATTTAAAAAATAGAATATTGTTTCTTAAATATATGATTTTTATCACCTATTTCCATTTGAATTTTATTGTATTTCTGGCCTGAAACTGAAGCTAAATGTTCTAAAGATTTCCTATGGGATGATTCCATTAATAAAATAACAACAGTAACATTTCTTCATTGATGATGAGACTATAGCAATTATATATGTTTTCATTCCAGTTTACAGCTATATTTCTACCACTGTCCCAGGGTCTAGAGTTTTAGGCAATCTCTTAGCTATGCTTTGTTGATAATAAAACTATTTTTCTATAAAATGAATTTATTATCAGGTTTACACTTTAACCTCAAATTTAACTAAAATTTTAGAAAACAGCTAATATTTCTAGTTTTTGAAAATTAGGCTTTAAGGGTAAAAAAACTTAAAGCTATGAACAGTGGCATACATGTAAAAATTCACCCTCATTCAGAGATCAAAATTTAAAGTATTTGCAATATAAATATATCAGACAATCCATTAATCTGTATGACTCTCAACTGAGAGTATATTTTGCATTTATCACTGAAGCATATCATAAGGATAATATGGTCTTTCATGGGTTATTCAAATGGAAAATCTATTATCTTATATTTAATGGTTCAGAATAAAGAATGACTATGAAAAATAGTGCTTATACTTTGGAAATTTCTTTGAAATTAATTTCCTTTATCATTGGACATGGTTTCACATCTTTTTGAAAAAAATGTAATATTTGTAATATTTAAAAAATTAAAATTCACTAAGGGTCAGTTGATATAGTAAAAGATTAGTTCAACAAAATCAACAATTTTCCCCCCAAAACACTTTTGTTTAAATAATTCTATTTACATTTATTTCTTAAAATAATATGCCCACTTTATAATTTATGCTGCTACCCAGAAAACAAAGTATAAGATCTTTTTGCGGGCACTAAATTTGTGGTCATTTGTTATAGCAATAATAGGAAATCATTACATCGTTCATCTGCTAAAGATTACTTACTACAAATTTCTAGGTTTTTGGGGGGTTTTTTTGGTAGTCCTGTGGATTGATGCCAGGCCCTTTGCACTAAGATATATCCCTACCCATTTTTATATTTTTGAGATAGGTTCTAATTAAGTAGCTAAGTTGCTGAGGCTAGGTTTAAACTTGCAGCCTTCCTGCCTCAGCCCTGAAAGTATTGCATTTATTTTCCTGATTCAAACAGCCCTGTCAAAATTAGATTCCTAGAGATGATCTTAGGAAGCCAAATCTAGTACTGTATTTTGGACCTTGATCACCCAGCAGCCAGCTAACAAAGAAGATTCTATCACCATTGGTATCACCTAGTATGAAGTCGTGGTAAAACTTTCATCAGATATGAACCAGAATGGAATACAGAAAAAGTATTTACTTGCAATTAAAACAGACTGCACTCTTATGAAATATTGGGGTTGTGGGCCTTATTAATTAGGCATTCAGTGGTTCTGGATATCTTCTACTGAGTTTGATTCATTAGGTGGAAAAATGAATGTTTAAGTATACAAGCAGCCATTGAAGGCAAAAATAAACATCAAAAAGCTTTCCATAAGACTCATTTTTGTAGAGAGAAGACAAAACACTGACTTTTAGGTACTATTTTCATTATAATTGTAAGAATTTGAGGATTGGCAATAATTTTTGCTATTTTTTTTTCTGGTACTGGGAATCAATTCAGGACCTTGAGGTTGCCAGGCAGGAGCGTCGGCGCTGCTGAGCTACATCCCCATCCCTTGACATTAACTTTTTATGTGTAGGACAAAATTCACTATGCTCCTTTGTTGGTAGATGAAACAGTCTGAATTTATGTGTTGAAATCCTGCCCTGTCCCAGCCCAGGTAATGCTCTTTGGAGGCAGGACCTTTGGGGAAGTGATTAGGTCATTAATGGTTGCTTTCACAAGTGGGTTTATCATCCTTGCAAAATAAACTCTAGGAAGCTTTTTACATATGGCAAGATATTGAAGATATAGCAAGATATAGCCAAGATATAGTTGAAGACATAGTAAGAAGAGTACATGTGAACCACAGCAGAGGCCCTGGACAAACACCAAATCTCAGAGTCTCGATCTTGGACTTCTCTGAATTCAGAACTGTGATGAATACATTTCTTTTATTTATGAGTGACTAAGTTCACCTTTTTTTCCTTTCTGTCTCCTGCTCTCTTTCTCTCTCTCTTTCTCTGTTTTTTGTAACAGCAGCCTAGTCAGAAGACACTGAGACAGAAGGTATTTTATTACTGTTTCAGGCTGCTTGTCTGCTATGCTTGTTATAATGTGTTCAGATTTCTATGCCTGAGTTATTAGATCTTTGTAGGATGTATTTATCTAGAAATGTATCTATTTGTTCTAGTTTATCGAGATACATTTTTTCACATTAGTCTATATCAATCATAACCTCACATGAGATGCTTTACTAAAAATAACACTCATTTTCAGAAAGCTATCACATGCAAAGACTGATACATTGGCATATAAAGGCCTTTTATTGTTTCAGGGAAGAATAACTATGAAAGACCCCACCAGATCTAGAACTGCTGGGTTCTCTGTTGCAATGTGTCACAATTTCACTCCTCTTTCTGACACTCATCAGTCCTTGGTGCCTCTATCCATGTTGATAAGAAGAGTATTCACAATAAATTTTTACCTGGAAGTCTCCATCTCTGGGCATTGTCCAGTTAATTTGAACTAAGCCAACCAAACAAAACATGTGAAATTCACAACATATTTGGTCAGAATATCAAACAATATTGAGAAATTCTAGTATATGCTCTCTATTTTTCTTATTCCTGATGATGAACTGTATGAGACACTTTCTTTTTGAAATGTGTAAAGTTTTCTTAGTTAGTCATTAGTATGGTAAGTACTGTAACACAAGCAACCATTTCCCTGAACAAATCACCTGTCTTTTTAAAGCAGCAGCCCACAGAATTGAAGTGTAACACTGACAAACCAATATTTCAAATGAATTTGCAGAGATGTCATCCAAAAATAAGACAGAGAAAAAAGAAAAGAATATGATTGTCACAAGAGAGAAATAGATTTTCTGCTTTGACTATTTATAAGGACTTAAGGTGATAAATGAGTTGATAACAATATCTGTTGTTATGGGAAAAATGTCTCTGTTTCATTTATCTGTTTATCAAAACATTCAGGATATTTGAATAGTGTATAAGAATCTAGTTTGAAAAGCACTGATTATATTTCCTCCTTTCTACCTGTATTCCACAAATAATATATGCTATGACTTGGATGCTCATAGACATCTTCTTAGTTTTAATGATAGACATTTTATCCTTCATATTATATTATTTCTACCAGTTTTCCTTATAAGATTATTGATTTTTAAGTTTTCTTTTCATTTGCATTTTTCCTTATGTTAATTATTTAATGTGTATTTATTTATGATTAATTATAAATTCCATAATATTTTTCTTTTTATGGACACATTTTAAAATCTGGTCTAAACCTCTTAGCAAAGAAGATAGAATTTTTGTAATTGAGCCCTGGCATTTTATTTAGCATTCATGACTTGGTGGCATGAATTTTTTTCTGATAACATCAAACATACACCCAGTAATAGGTCTGTGGTTTTGCTCACTCAGAACTTTTCCTTGAAATTTTTCTTTGCTGTACTTTAAATTCACATCTACTTTGGGTACAGCTTTTTTCATAAAAGTTTACTGACTCATCTAAATTACTTCATAGTATATAAGTATGAAATTACTTCATAGTATATAAGTATATAGTACATAAGTATGAGTTTTCTTTTCAGTATTTTTTTGCTAACATGTTTACAATTATATGTTTTTATTTTAGTATTTTTTTGCTAAAAATAGAGCAGATACTAAAAGGCATATGAATAAATTGTTTATAGTGACCTCAATAATTTATATCACTTCTAGTTTTTAACACCTCCTGATCTAAATATTTGAGGCCTACAGCATTTAATGTCATTCTATTTTCTTTATTTTTGGGGTAAATTTTAGTTGAATGGATTTTTCAAATGGTGTGAAGTAATTATTTATTTTCTAACAATATTAATCCAGTGTTTTAAATAGCATTAATAAGTATTACCTTTCTTTCATAGGCATTCATTTTAAATTTCTAGTTTATCATATGCTTTTGTGTATCTTAAAATCAATTTTGGTGAGTTCATCTGTTTTTTCCCTTTGTTCTGTCATATTTACAAAAATTTAATAAAGTCAAGTATTCAAAAGCTAAATAATAAAATGTAAACAGCTATTGAATGGAAAGGTTCTCTTCTTTAAAGCATGTTAAAATATTTATGTCTAAATCTTACTGTAAGAGCGAAATATAAGTTATTTGATGTTTGCCACCAGAATGAGAGAATCATCATCTTTTACTGTTTATCCACTGGTTTAACAGAATAGACATTTGTTCATCTCCATTTGTGTTCCAGATGCTTTGCTGGGCATTGAGAAATATTAATGAAAGACATTTTTTGAAAGAAATAACTTCTATTCTCTAAGACATCAGCATGTTTTGACAAGGGGATCAAAGTCACATTAATTAAGTTACTCATTTATTAAAGGAAATGGGTACAAATAACTCAATTCTCCCAGGCTGAGGTTTAAAAGACCTGATGCCTAAGTGTAATATGTATATTTTAACAAAATTGCACTGTTTCACTAAGGGTTCTAATTCTCTGATAGTAAACCATAGGCACATTAATGTGAAAAACTTGTGAGATTATCTTTTAAAGCATCCTATCTTTGAGTATTGTTTTTCTTCTGCTAAATTTATACTTCACAGTAGTATTTAGACCAAGATGACTGACAAAGACCTTTTTTGATACCACCATTTAATCTTTGAGAATACCATCTAATTTCTGAGACTGCCTCTCTTTCTGGAAATTGTATGAATGCATCAGTGAGATATAGCTCTAATGGCTAGAGTTCTGCCAGGTTGTGACATTTTGGCAGGAAATAATAGAGATTATTTTTCACATGTCTTTCCTGTGTTTCCTATTGTCTTTTATGTTTGTATTCACTAATAGTTGTTTCAAGGTAACATTAATATCCACTGTGGAGTTTTATTGGAATTGAATTAACATCTAAATAACTTAGCATGTAATAGTATCTTTATAGTGTTCAATTTTCTCTTTCTGGAAATATCTTCAATTCATTTTTTATGCAAGTCTTTTGTTAAAGTTCATAAAAGATTTGTGAGTTGACTATTTGAGACACAAATTTTATGTTATAATAACTTTCAAATATCTATGAATTTTATTGTTATTGTGGATAGAATATTTCATCATAATCTGCTTGCTAATAGATATTGCTTATAAAATACTTTATCAAAAAATGCAGAATTATTAGAGTAGACTGCCAAGAATCACAGATTTTACCTCTCAAAAAACTTTACTGATGATAGTGAAGAGTACAAACAAATAGAAGGCATACTATGAAGTTTTTGACACTGCAAAACTAAATTGTTGGATTTAGCTTCCAATATACCTCTTCTTTGGATCAGGAAACATTTTGACTTTGGAGTTGTTAAATTAAATGAAAGGCCATTAGCCTGAAGCTGTTGAGTTCCTATATAACAAAGATCAACATAAATTAGTACATATAAAAAATGAAATCAACTCGTGTACATTTTTAAAACAAACAGACGAATTTCTACCAATTACAAATTGTTGAACATGAGTCAGTCACAGGCAGCCAACTGATCACACTCAAACAATGCAAATGTGTAAACAATCCAAACTTTTCTCTATTTTCCTTGTTTGTTGGGCAGATAGAATCTCATTGCTCCCATTGCCAAGTAGAACTTGGTGAGCCTTACTACTTATGTATTTAGTTTCTAAATAGTTACATCTCAAGAATTCACACAGTCCAAGTACATTTACAATAAACAAGCAGATGTATTAGTTATGTTCCATTACAAACATTTTTATATAGATGCTTCTTCAACTATCTTATTGCTACCCTCTGTCATTCACATATTTACAAAGTTCTCTAATAGAGATATTTAAATTTTCTTATGAGTTTTTAAACATATATTTTCATGATGCAGAAAATTGGGTAACATATCTTCCTTCATAAGAGGTAGGAATAGGTTTACCATTAATGCCATCATTAAAATTTGTGTCTTCAATTCCTGTAATCCTAGATACTTGGGAGGATGAGGTAGGAGGATTGGAAGTTCAAGGCCAGCCAGAGTGATTTTGTGAGGCCCTACCTCAAAAAAGAAATAAGTAGGGGCGGAGGTAGAGTTCATTGATGGAGCACCTATGAGTCCCATCCCTTGTACCACAAAAAACAAAGGAAAATTATGAAAGTGTTTTAATGACTTTCAAATTTGAAGACTGTCTATATGATTACTGGTCATATTTTTTCAAAGTTTAAATATTTCAGTGTAGATGACAAATCATTTGGTTTTCCTCTTTCTCATTATAGCTTTTGGCATATCCTCTACCTTAAATAATCAATTCTAAATAATTTTTGTAGAAAAATAAAGAAGTCTAAGAATAACCATTCCTTAGAAATGTTAGTAACATCATTCTAATAAAATATTCTCAAAATTGCAGAAAAGTACCAAAAGTGCCTACACCAAGTCCTATATGTTGATAAAAAGAATACACCATTGAGGGCTATAGCAGAAAAACATCTCTAAGAGAGCTACTTAGTTCAACTCTTTTATCAGATGTGGAAAATAAATCTATAGAAGTCAAAACAAAATAAAAGCCAGAACTACTGTGCACTATGTTTTCCACTATAGATAATATTTAAGAGACAATGGTTCTTTGGCTCAATTTGGATAGAAATCCTTAATCAGCAAAATGTAATTCCCTTGATGTCGCTGATCCATGCTTTGACTGGAAATGGCTCTCAATGCTTAGCTTTACAGTTCTGTGTTCTGAGTACCAGTGGCTCTTGAACTTAATATTCAACCTCTTAAGTGTTATTGCTCTTAATGCCTCCTGTTCTCTTCTATTACAGTACCTCCTCAGCAGCCAAGGCTCATAGTCCCTTCAGCAGCTTTCAGGAGCTCTTCTAGCAGTTTCTGTTGTTTCTCTGGACTCTTTACCTGTCACTATCATTCTCTGTCTATTGCTACAAAGTATCTCCAGGTACTGATGGTCGCTGATGCCTGTAACTGCTGTTCTCCACCCATTGCTGCTGGTCTCCACTCATCTCTGGAGCTCTTCGTGACTAACAGTGGCTAGTGTGACCACCTCTTTTAGTGCAGAGTTGTTCATGAGATAAGAATCATGAGGAGGAAAAGGGACCACTTGGTTGAGACTTTGATGGAATCCATTCTGCAGCACAGAGATTATTGCACCAGAAGAAACTTTCTGCACTGGCTTGAAGGATGTTGTGATGGTTGAGCGATTGCGTCAACTTGAGAAGTTTGGCTAAGAGCCTGGGAGATTCACCCTATGGCTGCTCCTCGCCTGACTGCTATAGAGGGGAAATGAGGAAGGTCGAGTTCCTTCTGTTCCTTTGGAGGCGCTCCAGTCTTTGCCTTCCAGTGCAGACCTATCGGCCTCCTGATACAGACCCCAACAGGACACCGCAGTGGGCTCCAGAACTTTGACTGAATCCTTTGGTCTCCAGTGTGCGGAGAGACCCACTGGACTCCTCCTTATCCGACCCTGTGAGTAGCTATTGTAAGCTAATCTTGTAAATTCCTATATAGATCTATATTTCTTGTGTTCTATCAGTTTCTCTAGTAAATACTGATTGATACAGATTTGAAGGTGCAGTTGTATAGACCAGGAACGACTCCCAGAATGTAGTCTTGTAGACCTATTTAAGAACTTTCAGAATAATGACAAAGAGGGGCAAGGTCATCTGGAGTGGTCAGGGTGGAATCATGAGGAGTATTGGGGGCCAGAGTCATCTGGAATGAGACTGTGTTCCAACCTAGTCCAGTCAAGGAGAATAGTTCCCAGAATGGCCACTGGGTATCTAGGACAGGCTTGGGTACCATGGCAACAGCTCTGCCAAGCTTCTGGAAAAGAAGTTGCTTGATTGACTAATCATGTGTTTCCAGGAAAATAGCAGTTCTGAAGTTGTGACTGCTGCTGCTTTTAAAGGAGTGTCTACGAGAGCTGGCCATGTTGTTCGTGGCCCTCCGTTTGCTCTTCAACCTTTGCCCTGTCAAGAGTGGTTTGCTGACTCCTCCCAGAAAGAAGATAGCAATGGCCTGAAGAGGCCCAGGATGGTGGAGCTCATGGTACCCATCACTCAAGCACTGGATACTGCCAGAGCAGCACAAAAGATAACAAGTAAAATAACCCCGGGGTGGGCAGGAAGACCTTGGCTCGAGTTTTTCTACACTATCCTTGGGGATGTGAGGGGGAGAGAGGGAAGGACATGACAGCTGTCAGTCAGATCAGGCTTCTGTCAAAGGGAAAAGGAAAGAATAAGCCTCCTTTCTTTTCTACCTCAAATACGTCCAGATGAGAGATTTCTTTAAATATCAAAGAAGGTTTATTTAATTTATATACTCGGTGTTCCTCTAAGTTGTTCAAAATTATCTTTTCTACTGACCTAACGTGCTACTTCTGTTTTTTGTATTCTGGTGTGCTTTTTAAGGACCTTCAATAATTTTTGTATTTTTTATTTTAATCTTCACTGATCATTGATTTTAAATGATTCTTTTTTTATAAAATGGAAATCTCAATGGATTTATATTATTAATTTAATTTTCTTCCCCTCCGACTTTGCCTGTATTCCATTCGATTTTAGTTCTTTCATAAAATTTTATGAGACTAAATGTATATGCATCATCTTTCCAACATGTTCAGTAGTTTTACATGAAAATTGTCACATGCATAAGTTTGCATTCTAGTTTTGTGTATAATCAAAAAATAAAATTGATCTCAAGCATCTATTAAATTATAAATATTTCTTTCTAAAATACTCATTATTGTTAAAACTGAGTCTTTGTATTTTAATATAGGTAAGCCTTAGTCCTAATAGAACAACAGAAATAGTGCACCTTAATATAAAATGTTACCTTAAAAAATTTACATTTCCACTTGGAGAACTAGTAATTGGTTAAATGAGGTGTGATATAATTTATTTCATCATTGCTTCTGCCTTTTAATTTCAGAAACTTGCTTCAACTCAAGTGCATGTTAATCATTATATTCAATGACAATTGCTTGAATACCTACCTCCAAGGCATTCCTTATTTCACTTCACTTTGTTTTCATAATACTGTCAGGTTTTTTTTAATTCACTCTGGTACAATCTGTGGTTAATATGCAGAGCACCTTGCTTCATAATCAGTGTTTCTGAAAGGTTTTTACCAATGTTCCCTAAGGACCCTATAAATCCTGAATCAGGAGAAAACACCATACCAATCTAATTATTCTTTGCCCTACGCCTCACATCAATGATGAAATCATATAACTACTCATTATCGTATAATTAATAATACTTCACTAATTTTGTTACAGTAGTACATACATATACATGCATTTGCATATGTATACTTATATACAAAACTGAAAAATATTCATGCTACAGTAAGTCCTATTAACTTACCTTAAACATGTTTCTCAAGGAAATACTCTATTTCATTAATCAGCCCTGATGGGGGGAATCTGTACTTATATTTTTCCTCTAAATAATCACAAGCCTGATAGCTGTGTAATAAGTGAAGGAAGCTTCATATAATTTGAAATATTATCACAAGGAAGTATAATCTGTTCCAAATCCTCTGGGTCCTCTATAATCATTAATTATCTTCTTTTTTTAAAAAAAGAACAATAAAGCTACGAGGGGAGATATACATTGAGAGAAGAAATTCCTAAATTCTTATTAGAAACTTAATTCCTTCTATTTAGAGTAAAAATCTCTGCGTTATAAAACCATAATGATTTCAGAAAAAGTGCTTGACAATAGACAATTTAGGGCATAAGGTCTATAGAATTAAAAATGCAGAAGTTATCTATCCCTTATAAATTTAAGCCAGAAATTTAAATAGGATAAATCTGAAAGAAAAATAAGAATAAAAAGTATGCCTATTTTGGGTAAATTTATAACTTTCTGTCTTTCTCAATAAATTCTAGATTCTATAGCTTGGGGTATGTGCTACTGTTTAATTTGTTTCATAAATATATGAAACGTTTTGTGCTAGTTTTTAATATTCATGGGTAAAAATATTCCAATCATTTTCTTATACAAGTTGATGGCATCACCATGCTATCTTTCATATATCCCAGAATTCAAGACTATAAATAAATAAGTACCATGATAAATCCTAAATTCATTACTTGGAAGAAAAACACACTTGAGAGGCAAAGTGACAAATTTTTAGTTGGGAAAGGCCAAGAGGCTAACTCAGTTCATATCAGAAATAGTGCAAAAAACCATCATGTCCTAGCTAGAGAAAACAAGCATGTACTTAAGCCAAAAGGAAAAATAACTTGAAAACCAATCATACTTGGCACTAATAGTTTCCATCCTCTCAAGAAGTATAAATCTTGAAAACTGAAAATAAAAACTGCAATTTTAAGTAAATAAATATTTAAGTGTGCTGTTGAGCTTCTTTTCCTTCTTTTTGCCATCCAACATCTTATCCTTTAACAAACAAAACATGTTTTAAATCTTTAAGTTGAACTGTTGTCACGAAAATTATTTTTTCAGTTAATGATATCTCATAAGATGAGGAAAATTTACATTGCATATAATAAATTTTTAAATTATGTCTAGTTTTATGAATTCATTATTTAATAATTAGTAACTATTGGATAATAAATTCACTTAAAATTCAACCCTTACTTCAGCAAAGACCTCAGACAACTTTCTAGATGTTGTATACATTAGTTTAGACTATAGATTTTTTTTTCTTTAAATTCTTTTATTGGTACATTTTAGGTATACAATACATTTACATTTATTATTGGGTGCTTGTACCTGTACATGGTGTATCTTGGTTCTTACTTTTTTCCTCATTACCTGTGTACCCTTAATGTTTTAAACAATGTGTAAAAAATTTAATGTGTCATTTTGAATTTATGAAATAAATTAGCAAACTCTGGAAAACAAGTATAACAAAATATAATTTTTATTTTATATTAAAATAGAAAGAAAAACATTTAAATCTTCACTAGATTATGTTGACACTTTGTCTTAAAAGTCAGTATATGAGCACTATGCAAAATAAGTGAACTTTATATTCACATGAATTTATATGTATCATATATGTTCATAAATACATATATATACTCATCTGTATTATCAAGAAAATATGATTTGTTTTATTTCTTGTTGGCTAATAAGCACTAGAAACATTCTTTGTAGATTGATTTTCCTTCTTTGTTTTCTATTTTTCTTTATTTCAACTTTCTTCATTCTTTCTTTACACACTATTCTTTTGCTTAAAATGGCTAATTTACTCTTATGGATTCAATGATCATGTCACCAAATCTATCCCTTAAAACCAAACACTTAACACGGTAGTCTTGTTTTCTCTACTTATTTTCAATATGGAGATTTTATGATAAATTCTGTAAAATTTTTTTTCTCCAACTATTAATTTTGAAAGAAAAATTTAAGAATATGAAAAACAGGATGAAATAAAAATATTAAACCTGGACACCATATTGACAAAAATATTATTTGCATTAAATGTTGCTATTAAGAAGAATTATCTCAGTAGAGTGCAAAACCTCTACATACAATGAAAAAAATGAATGCAATCATTTAATAATTTCAGTCCAAGTTTACCATTAAATTGCTCTATAAAATCAAAGGTCTTCTCTGAAAAGAATTTGTTCATTTTCATTTATCATTAGAATACAATAAAACTTTTGTTGAGGTACTGGGGATTGAATGTAGAACCTCACACATATTAGTAAAGTGCTGTACTACTGAGCTTCATCCACAATTTGAAGCAGTGCTTTGCATAATTTAGAGTTATTTAGTGAAGAAGTGTGCAACATATGCTAAAATTCTCAAACTCTGTAACTAATTTACTCCTTTGTTTTGTTACATTATAAGAAGAAAAATAGTCTGGTTTATTAATAGAGAAAATGAAAAGTTGAATTAAAATGTATTCTTGCAGCAAGTTTTTCTGAATACAACCTTAAGGAAATGACTACAACTATATAATTTATCTCCTTATTAAACAAAAATTTGTTGTGGATAATTTGATTATAGTTAAGGAATCAGTTTGAACCAAAAAAAGTGAAACTAAAGCTCAGAGATAGTTATATTTCATATTGGTATTATAATGTCAACTAATAGATGTTGTCTGTTAAGGAATATTGTTCACTAAATGTTAACATTTGTCTTCCTCACAAAATAAAAAGGATAGAAGCTTAACACATGGAATACACTATATCATAATTATTTCTAGAAAGCACTAGTGTAAAAACAAGAAAAAAAAGAAATCACAGAAGGACCTTAATGGGTAAATTTGGGTATACTGTTACTATGTGGCTCTGACTCTGGTTAGCTAAACATTTTCAATATCTATACATAAAATAATTTGATCAAAGACTTAACTGATCTATTCCATCCTTACAATACTCTCTTAGCATGGATCCCATGTCCAAAGACTATGTCTCAGAATCTTAAAGATAATGATTTAATGAAGGCTCCATTAGTATCTAGTCATCTTCTTTTATTACAAATTGAATATGAAAATAAACTACAATTGGTATATTTTTCATAACATATGGCATTTTTTCTCATTTTTATTCTCCCTTGACAATTAACTGAGGAATTTTCAAATAGAGGAGAGTCTTTTTAATCACTGAAATCTTTGAGTTTTTGGCAAAATGAATTATATGATTAGAATGGAATATATAAATTAATGACTAATAATACATCATTATTGGTCCCCATTAAGATCTTTTAATTAATAAAAATATAACATTTTCTAAACTACAGTTGGTACAGTGCTTGTGAGATTTACTGGTACATTCCTATTGCTCTACTAAAATATAAACAGTGGATATGAGGCAACCAAAAACCATAAAGAGGACTAGACTTGAAATCAAGTAACCTTAGTCCACCTGCTATCTCTGCTTGTTTTAGTTTAATGTAACTTTGAATTTAACTTCTATGGATATCAACATATTCGTCTTTAGAGTGACATTTTAATAAAATGTTCCTGCTCTCTGAAGGATAACTGTATATTTTAAATTATATTATATATGTGAAAATACTTAGGAAGATGCATAATAGATCATTTTAAATTTACTGAATCCTAGGTTAAATATATTTTTATTTATTTTTAACACATAAAACACTGGTATTGGGTATTGTTATGTCATAGGTTAATCCTGATAATTCCTAAATCTCTAGCTATAGTTATAAAATCTAGATCTTCAACTACATATGTTGGTTGTGTATGCTTCAAAAAGTACTTTAAAACTCAATACATTTGAACTAACTCCATTTTACATTACCCAATTCTCATAAAACTTGTACTACCTCCCCAAATTTACCCTCGATCTGCAATCTCTGATGCTATCAATATCTGCTCATCTACTTGAGTCACATAATTATACTTTATCCTATTTCACTATCTCTGTATCCCCATTCCTATTAGTTTTTCCTTAAATTGATTTTCTTTAGTTATTGCAATAGGTTCTTACTTAATTTGCACGTTTCTAATACTTCCACTGGTATACTTTCTACACTTTACATTAATCTTTCTAAACTTTTCATCTGATTATATATGACCTTTAATCTACCTCATTATGATTCCCTATTATCTTCAAAATAAAATATAAAGGGCTCAACACAATATAAAAGAAGCTTCGTGACCTGAGACATTTTCTTCTTCCCAGCTTTATGATCTAGTCAAACAAGGGTTCTCTGTGCCTATATTTTAGTTTTGTATATCTTTTGTACATTTTGCTTTAAATGAAATATCATTTACTTTATATTTTCTATTTTTGAAAGTTGTTTTGAAACTCAGTTGGGGCATCATCAACTTTGACAAGCAAGTGTTCATTCTACCCACTCCCCTCTCCCATCCAGTAACACATTTGATTAGATATCCTTTCCTTATTTTTCCAAAAGCTGTTTATGAGTTTTTATGATTCTCATTCCTCTATATTTTATTTATTGTAATGTGGTTGTGGACTACATGGCTCTACATTATATTTGTATATATAAGGTAAGATAATTGTATTCTTGGCAATTAACTGAGATTTCTGGTTGATAGAATACCAGTTGACGTATAGTTCCTTGAATATGTATTTGAAAATAGGGAACCAGAGGTTTCTACAGAATGGAGCTATTCAGGTCTATGAACTTTTATACTGACAGTTTTTGGAAATTATTACAATGACAATGGGACAGATTTTGCACATACTATCTGTTATTATTCAAAGACTTTAATTTCACAAATGAAAAAAATAGTTGATAAAAGCATAAAGGCTGTTGAAAAATATTTCTCCTCTGAACATTATGCTTTAGTTGCCCTCCCAAGAATATATTGCCTGATTATCTCAGCTATAGAATAAGACACAAAGTATTTTACTGTTATTTCCTTACAGAGTCTAATTTACCATTTACCATCACTTAGAGAAAGGGTATAGCCAGCAAATCAACCTAATTGTGCACTAAAGAAATTTGCATCATGGCAACAGAAAGAAATATTTTTTGTTGCAATTGTACCATAAGAAAGATAATTGTTGGGAAATACAGAAACTGCAAGGAAAATGTTCTCTAAACATGATTGCAAAGGCCCAGATTATATCTCTAAATTGCTGCCAAATTGATTTTTGCTATTTAATATTATTCCTCTGTCATAATATTTTTATCATCATAAAAATGATGAATTCTTCAGTTCATTTTATTCAATCACTAAGCCTGAAATGTAATTGATTTATTTTGCAGTCAGTTTATTTTGTCTTTTCAACATAGCTATGTTTAAATTTTTGCTCATGGTGTTTAGACAGTATTAACATTCACAGATAGGAGAATAGATTATTATTAATGATTTAAATTCTAGGTATATTTATCTGTATATTTTATATTGTGAGATGCAAAATATCAAGTAAAAAATACTTAGATATAAGAATCAAATTGTTCTGCATACAATTTTTGATCTTATCACTAGTAAGAAAGCTTCCAAATCTTGGTGCTTTGACCTAGAAAGTGGAGGTACTAATATTAGTTTTTGGAAGTATTTTCATGATAAAGTGAAATAATATGTGAAGTTTTTCTCAATAAAACCTGTTCATTCAGAACCATTTTGCTATGATCAAACAGTCCCCACTCTGCCATAACCTGTTTGTTTGCCTTTGTCAAGTTACTCATGTATAACATGGAAATTTTTCCTTTAAAATTTATTGATTATCTTTGGTGCCTTCACAAATTTCATTTTCTAGTAGAAAATTAATTATACCAACCACATAGAATAATTTTATATTTAAAAAATCCATATCCAACAGTTAACAGCCACTAATCATTTTTGTAAAATTTCCAGTGATTGTTTTTATTATTGTGTGAGAAAAAATATTAAGGGTTTAAGATTTAAATTGATAAAAGTAGTTGAGAAGGATTTAGTGTAAGAAGATACCTTAGTGAGGGAGGAAAATGGAAAAGAAAGGGGTGGTATCATAACAGGTAAAGTCTTTGTTCAGTTTGCCTAGAGCAGGGTCTATTGAGAAAGTAATGGGAAAAAAAGGTAAAGTAAAATTTCATTGCACTTCATGGAGGATATTGAGGAATCTTTACTTGAATATCAGCAACAGAGGTTTATAGGTGCCTTCTGAAATGGATAACATTATGTGCAGATATATGACGAGTGAGTAATTAGATTTCGTTACAACCTACTTATATGGAAAATTTAGACCCTGCCTAGTCAAATAATTGTAGGAGATGCATATTTTGAAATGTATAAAGTTAGTTCTATTACCATATTACATATTACAGATTTGTGATCTTCTGGTATAACTTTCTCAGCAGAAAACTGCCTTGAGCAAAGTTAGACCCTTTCTGCATAGTAAACTATTGTTTATTTCTCCCTGTCTATATTATCTTACTTGAAAATATAAACCTGCAACTTTAAAGTCACTAGGAATAGAAAGTCTGTCCTGCACTTGAATATCCTTCATGTAAAGTGCACTCCAGAGGAAGAATTTAATGATTATAGTACCAGACTGATGTTCTCAATGCCCCTGAAATTCTGGCGTGAAGGTCAACTACAAGGAGCAACTAGAAGCAGAGGCACACAGCTCAGCTCAAAACTCAGAGCAGGAGCTTCAATCCGTTGCTTCCAGAGGTGAATCTGATTCTTAGTCTTTTTTCCTTGTCAGGCAAATATCTCTCTAATTTTATTTTATTTTTTTTCCATTAACTTTATTGGTACATTCTAGGTATACAGGACAGTTACATTCAACATCGGGATCTTGTACTTTCACACGATGTACCTTGGTTCTTATTTTTTCCCCATTCCCCTCCCCTCCCTTCACTCCCTCCACCCTTTCCTATTTACAAAGACTTTGTTTCCATTTTTTTTCCTTTTCTCCTATTTTTCTTTTCCCTTCTTTTCTTTCCCTGACCCCTCCCACTTCCCCTACTCCTTTAGACTTTTTCTTCCTATTTCACAATATCAATTATGCATTTTGATCCTTATTTACACTTTTAGTTTTTCACACCAGAGAATCTATTCAGTATTTACATGTGTATGTCCTATTTATTTCACTTAAGAGTATGGCCTCGATGTACATCCACTTATCTAGTAGTATTTTAAATTTGTTTTGTTTACAGTAATCAAAATGCTGCAATACAGATAGAAACAGCATCTTCATTCAAGGCAAAATCTACCAAGGTTGCAGTACTGATCTAGAAACTAGTTTTCTAATTGAAATCTAGCAACTTATTTGGAAAATTGATTGCTCTCACCTCAATAAGTCTCTTCCTCCCTCTTTAGTGTAAATACAAAAGAATTATTCTAATTCTGTGTGTAGGGGCATAGGATTAGTGTGAATATTGTAAAGAAAATATGCTTTGCTAAGCTTTACTGAAAACACAATTATACTCTTGTAGTTTATGTTTTCCTCATTATACATAGAAGAGCCATAAGTTTCCCAGTGGTGTATTTGAAGATATTTCTAATATGGTTTGACTCATCATCTAACTCAGTTAAATAAGATGACTATTCCCTGAGTGAAAAGAGATTTAAAAATTATGATGATATCAGGGGAGGAGGCATAGCTCACAAAGTTAATCAGAAAAGATGAAATGTTACTGAAAAGGTTAAAACACTATTTCAAAGCAGAATGAGAGTGACTTGACACAAAACAAAAGCAGAGAAAAAAAAAAAACTTCCTGAATTCTGCCAATGTTGGTAATCTAAACTAAGAACTACACATAAATTTGCAGTTTTACTATTCTAATTTTGACTTGAAATTGTTGAATACACAAAGAAAAATCACACTTCAACCCACAGTAATATATTGGTTAAATACATAAAATCCTAGAAATACAATATTTCTCATTTCTGCCTTAATAAATGATTATTCTATAGTCCTTTTCTTCCTATTTATATCTTAACCTGACTCATTACATTTTACATCATTGAACAATTGTGAATAATTTAGCATTTTACCACATCGCTATTTCCGTGATCTTGTTCTTTCTAGTCTATTATTAAAATGACAGGAAGTCATCCCCGAATTTATATTTTTTTTGGCATAAATTCTTTTATTGGTACATTTCAAATATACAACATATTTACAGTTATCTTTGGGTGCTTGTATATGTACATGATGTATCTTGGTTCTTAATTTTTCCCCATTAACTGCGCGCCCTTCCCCCCTCCACTCTTCCCTATTTACAAAGACTTTGTTTCCATTTTTTCCTTTTCTCATAAGTTTTCCTTTCCCTTCTTTCCTTTCCCCTGCCCCTCCCAATACCCTTGGACTACCCCTTTGGATCTTATCTTCCTATTTTGTATTATCGATTATTCATTCTAATCATTGGTACATTTTAGTCATACAATATAATGATATTCATCATTGGAAATTTGCACCTTTACATAATCTCTCTTGGTTCTTATTTTTCACTCTTGCCCAGCCCTCCCCTCAAATCCTCCATTCCTCCCTATTTACAAAGATTTTGTTCCTATTTTTCCTTTTTTTCTTATTAATTCTATACCCTTCTTTCCTTTCCCCTACCCCTCCCACTTCCTTCCCCTTTGCCCCTTTTCTTCCTATTTCACATTACCTATTATACATTTTAGTCCTTATTTACACTTTCAGTTTCTCACACCAGATAAACTATTTGGTATTTATACATGAGTGTCCTATTTATTTCACTTAAGTTTATGACCTCAATGTGCATACACTTAGCTATAAATGTCTCTAATTTCTCATTTTTTATGGCTGAGCCGTACTCTATTTTATTAAAAAACCACATTTTCTTTATCCAGTCTCCAGTTGATGGGCATTTGGGCTGTTTCCAAATTTTAGCTATCACAAACTGTGCTGCTGTGAACGTGGGTGCATATATCTCACTGTGGTATGATACTTTTAATTCTTTGGGGAAGATCTCCAGCAGGGGAATAGTGGGGTCAAATGGGACTTCCAGTCCTAGTTCTGTGAGGTATCTCAATTCTGATTTCCAAAGTGTTTGCACCAGTCTACACTCCCACCAGCAGTGGAGCAGGGTTCCTCTTTCCCCACAGCCCCATCAGAATTTGTTATTGCTTGATTTCATGATAGCAGCCATTCTTTCTGGAGTGAGGTGGAATCTCAGCATTGTTTTCATTTGCATCTCTCAAATGGCCAGTGATGTTGAACATTTTTTCATGTATTTATTTACTATTTCTACTTCTTTGTCTGAGAAATGTCTGTTTATTTCAGATGCCCATTTTTGGATTGGGTCTTTAAATTTGGGAGGTCTGATCTTTTTAAGCAGGTGAAGATTTTTTCCTACATTGTGGATTGCCTCTTCACACTGCTGATGATTTCTCTTGCTGTGCAGAAGCTTTTTAATAAGAAGAGATCCCACTTGTTGATTGTTTGTGCTAGTTCATGGGCAACTGAGGTTTTGTTCATAAAATCTTTTCCTACACTGATATCTTCAAGAGTTCTACTTAACCTCTGTTCCAACTGGTTCAGAGTTTCTATTTTAATATTTAGATCTTTAATCCACTTCGATTTTAGTTTAGTGCATGGTGAGAGATATAGGTCTAGTTTTAATCTTTGGCAACTTGAAAACCAATTTTTTCCAGCACCATTTAAGAGGCTATCTTTCCTCCAGTGAGGGTGTTTGGCTCTTTCGTCGAAGATAAGATGGCTGAGTGTGTCTAGAGTTGTTTCTGCATCTTCTAATCTGTTCCACTGGTCCTCAGGTCTGTTTCTTTGCCAGTACCATGCTGTTTTTATCACAGTAGGTTTGTAGTACAGTTGCAAGTTGGGGATTGTGATACCCCCTGCCATGTCTCTGTTACCTAGAATTGCTTTTACTATTCTAGGTCTCTTCTTGTTCCAAATGAATTTTTGGATTATTTTCTCAAGGTCTATGAAGTATGCTACTGGGATCTCAATTGGAATTTCATTGAATCCATATAGCAGTTTAGGAAGTATGGTCATTTTCACTATATTAATCCTTCCTACCCAGGAGCAGAAGGTGTCTGTCCATTTTCTGATATCATCTTCAATCTCTCTAAAAGATGCTTTTAATACCAAACTTAATTAAAAGACATGTTTTCATATAATTATTATACTTATTTTGCTAATTTTCTAATATATTAAATATTTGCATTCTTTCTAGCTATGCAGGTTTTCTAATACATTGTTATGATAATAACCTCCTTTTAATTCAAGTATTTGCCTTTCTCTTATGCTCCAGCTACTTATGATAACAAATACATTGATAGCCCAATATATTTTTTTAGATGACATCCTGTAAAAAATAATTTAAGTGAGCTTTTGTGTTTTTATAGAGGAATGAGTGCATTTAACAATAGCTATTTTATACTAAGATAGACATTTAAGTGTGTTACAAAAATAATGTCATCATGATTGTCATGCTAAAATATTATGTGTGACTCTTAAATCAAACTTTTTTGTTAACATTTAAAAAAATTTAACCACTAAAACAACCAAAATTGATATAAATAACAGTGCTTTGTATTTTATATTCCAAAATGCTTGATATCCAGGTAAAAATATAATAAGTTCACTACTCCCATTACAGTACTAATATTATTGATCTTCTCTACTGGAAGTTCAATAACTAAAGTTTAGAGACCAAAACTAAAAAATAACTAGACCAGAAAGACAGCCAACATTTTGGCTCTGGCCCTCCAATGTCAACAAACAACCCAAAACATAAAAAAAAAAAAAAAAAAAAAAACAAACTTTTCTACAACTTTAATGTCACCCAACCTCCTAAACAAAAAATTTTTAGACATCAAATAAATAAATATCAGCAACATACAGTGTACTAAAAGAGTGTCACCTAAAAAAAAAATCTCCCAGGCTTTCATGAAAAACAAAATGGTGAAACAAGGCTGACACTGACAAGAGCTAAAAAGCTCCATACGGTGTTCTAAATAATGTCTGAGAAGACTTAATTGACCTTAACAAATAACAAGAAGTTAATTATAATTAATATGTCTCACCTTATCTTAGTTTTAAACATGCAATAAAAATATAACCCAACGATATATAAAGTGAAGGACATAATAATAAAGCTGCTTATAAAAGGGGCTCCAAATGCTGACCCCCTTCTGGTAGTTTCCAACTACACTGGTGGTTCACCATTACTATGAACCATCAAAAAAAAACTACAAAAAAATTTTATAAAAACTCAAAAAAATCTTTAAATTTTCAGTTAAAATTATTTTCTAAAATTATCAAATTTAAACATTCATTGTTGGTGGGAATGCAAACTAGTATGACAAGTATAGAATTCAATATGGAGATTTCTGAAAGAACTAAACTTAGAAATTCCACATGGCCCTGCTATCCTCCGCTAGGTATCTTCCCCAAAGAGCTAAAGTCATCAAACTACAGTGATACATGCATACCAATGTTTTACCAGCACAATTCACAATAGATAAATCCTAGTAACAACATGCATACCAATCAACAGACAATTTGATAAAGAATATGTGGTATCTATATATAATGGAATATGACTCAGTTATAAAGAATGACAAATATGAGACGTTTGTAGGAAAAAAGATACTCCTGAAAAATATAATGTTGAGTGAAATAAAGCAGACTCATAATCTTAAATGTCATATATTATCTTTCACTTTAGTGAGGTAACATATGAAGAAAATGATAAAAGATGAAAAGAAAGGGACAAAGGGATCAATCTCTTGTGATAGGAAATGATCTAAGGGAAAAAGGGCAAGCAAGGGGTGAGGCGGAGGGGAACTGGAAATGAGAGGAGCAAAGATGTGCCATGTACAGGAACCTAAGAACCTCAATTAATGTAAACATTATAGGGCACAACAGGTAGTAAGACAAATATCAATAAGAATGAAAACTGGAATAGGGGAACTGGAGGAGAAGGGAGAAAAGGGGGAGGAAAGGAGAAGAGAATTTTTAAAAAAAGAAACAAGCTGTAATACGTGCATGTAACCACTTTTCAAGGTGATTGCAAACTACATTAACTGCAAACATGTACAAATAAAATTAAAAAATTTAAAAAGTTTCTATAGTCAATAAAAAAGTTTTGTTGAATGAAATTTTCTTTCCTTCTAGTTTTAATATACCAATATATTAATATAGTAATATATATTAATTATATATTAATATATTATTAATGTTATATGAATTCTATCTATTATTTTTCATGAAAATTTTGTTCAGATCTTTTATTTAGATCTAAATAAAAGCAAAAAAATAAGTAAAAACTGTTACTGTTTTTTTTTTTGTACCAGGGATTGAACTTGGGACCTTGTGCTTGTGAGGCAGGCGGTGGAACTACTGAGTTAAATCCTCAACCCTATTGTTTATTTTCTTTACTAGTTCCTCTTAGGAGACACTTGGCATAGACTAATCATTAGTTTTGCGGCTAGACTTTTTGTTTTGAATATTGGCCTGGCCAAAGACTACTTTGATGTCTTTCAGAAGCTACATAAACTTTAATTTTGTTTTTGTCAAAAAAGAACAGTAAATGGATTTATGTAATGAAATTACTTAAAAATTAGTGTAGGTGACTTCATTAAAAATTTTAATGAAGAAATAATTAAAGTTGAAACCCCCTAAAGATGGAGAAAGACATTTCATTTAATTGTGATGCATATATATATATATATACCTGTTATTATTTCTTCAAATTATGCATTTATCTAGTCAGAAAATGTATTAATTGTAACTTTCTTCTTTCTATATTTCCATTTTGAAAAGTTATTGCAACTTCTGTCAATAATCAGAATAAATTAGACATTTAATTAAGTTAAAAATTCAAACTTATTTTGATGGCTAGAAGTTTTTATAAAGTTCTATGTGGAATTTACTTTCTTTGTAACAGTGCCAATTGCATTATTGCCTTATTGCTGTGAATATAAAAAAAATGCAATATGTTAAAAATTTTGTTTTAATCGTTTTAATCCTTATTTACACTTTCAGTTTCTCTTTGAAATAAGAAGAAAAGGTCCAAAGGGGTAGGTGAAGTGGGAGGGGAAGGGGAAAGGAAAGTAAGGAAAGGAAAAATTATGAGAAAAGAAAAAAATGGAAACAAAGTTTAAGTAAATAGGGAAGGGTGGAGGGGGTGAAGGGCGCACAGGTAATGGGAAAAAAATAAGAACCAAGATACATCACGTACAGGTACAAGCACCCAATGATAAATGTGAATGTATTATATACCTAAAATATACTAATAAAAGAATTTAAGCAAAAAACAGAATTTTGCCTCTAGGATTCATATTATTTCCTATGCTCTTTAATGGCAAGGATAAGAAAGTTAATTTTAGGTTTCAAAAGGTGCAATATTATCTATTATACCTTATAAAACACTATAGTTTAAGCTTCCAAAATTATCCTTAATATAAATTATTTAGATTTATATAATGCATTATTTATTTTGAATAATTCTTTTACATCAATATTTCTTAAAACATTTTGGATGGGGTGCTAGAAACTATACATTTTTTGGCAGTGACAAATGAGTGCTGAGTCATTATTCTTATCTACATAATTTGTTCCATCTAAAAATTTTTAACTGAACAAATTCATAATTAAGTGATAACTTAAAAATCATCTTTTTTTTGGTTTTGTACTGGGAATAGAACTCAGGACCTTCTGCTTGCCAGGCAGGTGCCATGCTGCTGAGCTAAATCCCTAGCCCCATCCTCTTTTGAAATAAAGGCTATTTCAAGATTTTTAGTATTGCACTAATCTTGCCAGTATCAATAACAGCACTACATACAAAATTGTCACTTTTTGTATCCTTATTTTCAATAATTAAATTTTTAGCATCTTTTTATTAATAAATACATAGCAACCATTCTTCAACCTTAGATACCTCAGACTATAGAACTTACTCATGTTTTCTTTTTCTTCTATGCCTTCACGTTCTTTCCTCTCAATCATAAAATTACATTTCATATTTCATCATTATTATCATTATTGTTTGTATTTTATCTCTCTGGTCTTCTTATTCTTCCATCAAATAACACAAGGTAACTCTTTGTGCACTTTCTGCCAGCTTAAATCTGTACAGATTGATTCAATATTGTTTAAGGAAGAAACAAATACAGAGGAAGACAGTTGATGTCCTTTTAAACCTTAACTACATCTCAAGTAAGTCCTCAGAAATTACACAGTATGCTATTCCATTCCCCCAAATTAATTTACATCTGATACCATCAGAATTTTTGTGTTATCGTCTTTATTGAAAGCCCAATATCCCTTATGCTCTCATTGCCAGTTATATTCTTGTTTCTTTTTTCACTAAAAATATAAAAACAAAGAATGTTCTCACCTTTATATACCAGTTATAATAAAGGTAACCTGGTAAACATGATAACATAAATTTTAGTACGAAAATAGAAATTAGCACTGTTTTTCATACATTTACATAGTCATTTCAAAAATGACAGATATGGTTAGAAGTTGTTTTCTTATTTTGCTTAAGAATATGAAATAAAGATAATATGAGAAAGTTAATTTTGAAATATAATAAATTGAATTAGCATATAAAGTAGCACTTGTGCTGCCTAATATAGTTTTAAAACTATGCTCTCAGTGAAGAGTTGTTTAGTAGAGTGATTTCCAAACTGTATTTTACATATGTTGCAAACTTCAGCAAAATAGACTAGAAGCCAGGAGCCTTAGTACCACTTATGATTAGGTGTGGATACAGGACAGGTATTTTTATCTTAAAATTCTTCAAGCTAATACAGATGTAGCTGGTAAAAGAACTATTCTTAAGAAAGAATAAGATAATAGTTTTCTAAGCATATAATATAAACAATCTCATTTTGCAGGTATGTAAACTAGGTACATTGTAATTTATCTAACAGTTGAAGATATACACGAAGAAACTTGACAGGGGAAAAGAAATTTTCATCTTGTTTTCTTAATATTTTTAGATCATCATTATGATCTTCTCTAGGTTTAAGTTGCTTTTAAGGGCAATGAGCATTGGACACATACTCCATAATTCTAAACTGAAAAAAACTACTTGAAAAATCTTATTTTTACGTAGCTACATTAGAATCTTTGTCATTCTGTGGCTGATTTGAAATGCTCTGCTAAATATGTTATATTAAGTCCATCTCAATCTTTTCAGTTATATTAGCCTGTAAGGAAATGTTTTGCTTTTTTCTATTGCATAGTTAATAAGAAACGAACAGTTATTGAACGTGTGTTTAACAGGATAGACAGCCTGTACTAGAAAGAAAGTATAATTGAAATATTAGTAATTGAAGCATAACAAAAATAACTGAAGTGTGCTTATCACTGTAGTGGAGTTCAGTCTAGCCTTCAATTCCTTTGTATAATTTCTGTATGTAAGTCTTCACTCACCCTCTCAGTCTCACAGGAAACATTTGTGGTGTCAAAATTGCTACCAGAATTACTACCTGAAGTTATAGCACTGTGACATTTTTGAACTCTTCAAGGCTTGTCAAGCACAGTAATTACATTTACTAGAAGTTTCTCACCTCTCATACTCATCTACCTTAATCATACACACAGTGGAAATCTTTAAATTGTGCAGCTCTAGAATAACAAGAGTCAGTTTGAATGTTACCTGTAGGGACACGCACTCATTAGTACAATTTTGAAAATAAGATAATCCTAACATGATGGTATGTTGCTGTTTTTAAAACTAGCATGATAATAGTCTTCTACATTGATTGCTACAGTTTGAAAGAAAAAGCTATTTGAAGGTTCCTAGTCAGTTAAAGTTATTCTAGTTCAATTTCAAGACCTTGAATATATCATTTTGAACTATTATTTATTTTCTGTAATGTTATATATGAAAATTTTTATAGTGATATTACTAATAAGGATCATAAGTAACTAAGGGAAATTTGTCAGTTTCCAATGCAATGATATTGCATAGAAATATTTTGATATCAGGATTTCTGAAATATTGCCTAATCTCCTAGGAAAATATATAACTAGTAAACCTTTCCATTATTTCATTAATAAAACTAGCATGTGTTTTGACTAGTATCTACAAAATAAATATAGAAATGTGAATGAATGAAAGCTCTGTATTTTACAAAACAATACTCATTCACATGCTGTTTGGTTTATAAATTCTCATGTTTCTTGCTATGAATGAAATTCAATAGCTTACATTATATAGTTTAATTATATTTAAAATATAATGGAAAAATACTCAAAAATATGCATGAAGATAATATACTACTGAAATATTTGAAACATATTTTCAAATGTTTATTACATTATATATTTTATTTAAGGTAAAAAATAACATGCAAGAAAAAGAAACATAGAAGTTAAATTATAAATTTTATCATACAAATTTAAAATGACTTCTCTGTGGAAAACACTGTTAAAGAAACAAAGTGAAAAACCACAGACTAAAAGAACATATTTTCAAAACACTTATTTCATAAAGGTCTGTATTCAAAATACATAAAGAATGCTTAAAACTCAGTAACAAAAAATTTGATTAAATAATGGACATAATATCTAAATGTATACTTTTTCATTAAATAAAACTGATGGAAAATAAGCATAAGAAAAGATGTTCAAGCTCACTTGTTATGAGAAATGAAAAATTTAAAAAAATGAGATACAGGTACATATCTAATAGAATCACTGTAATAAAACAATTACACAGCAAATGAAAAGCAGCAGGAATTCTAATTAATCAAAGGTTGGAATGCAGAATTATACAGCTATTTTGGAAGACAGTTTTACAGTTTTTCACTAAGTTTAAACATATTTCTTACAATACAATCAAAAACGAATGCTTCTATGTATTTACTCCATTGATCTAACAACATGTGCATACAAAAGTTATATGTGTTTATAAGAGATTTATTCATTCTATTTGTCAAAACAGGAGCAAATAAGATGTTCTTCAAAGCTGAATGGATAAGCAAACAGACAACTTGATAACAGTGAAGTATTATTCAGTGAGGAAATTTTTTGAGAGTGAAAAAATAAAAGCATGGAAATATCTTAAATATATTTTGCTATGTGAAACAAGTCAAAATGAAAAGGCTATGTATTACATTGTTCTATTTATTCAACATTCTACAAAGGATCAAACAATTGAGGTAGTAATTAGCTGGGTGACTGCCTAGTGTCTAAAGTGATATGGCTGAGGGTTTGAAAAGACAAAATATGAGATTTTTAAGAAATTATTTATGAAAACAGGATGTTAAATAGATGATACTGTGGATGCCATATTCATATACTTTTACAATTTAAAGTGTAAAACCTAATACTTAAGTTTCTTTGAAATATCACTTATAGGATGTCAGGGAGTTCCAGGAGGAAATGCTCACTATGTACTAGAAGTGTATGGCAATATTAGACTTGCAGGGATAATGAAAAAGGTGTTCCAATAAGTAACATTGGGAATGAGAGTAATCTATAAGATTGAAGATGATCAAAACACATTTTGAACCTTATTTACACTTTCAGTTTCTCACAGAATATAAGCACAACAGACTAATATTTTAGGAAATAATGGATTGGCAGTTCTGAAAACAGTATGCATGTATAATAGAATTGAACTATGAAGTCAATGGATTTTGGATTGAGAGAATTACATATCTCTTGCTGAGTAGGAAGTTTTGGATGAGCAAGGCAAGAACAGTGACAATGCTTTGTCCTTATATAATAGAATTTCAGTTACTCTGAGTTTATTCTTAGCTTGCTGAAGGTACAGGTGGTTGCACTGTAAATACTTAGATATATTTATAGGTACTTATGTTTCACATGAATATTTCCTTATTCTGTTAATGCAGAGATTCTAGAAGAAAAGAAACTATAGTAGTAACCAGAACACCAAACAAACAAACAAACAAACAAATAAATAAATAAATGATACATACATACATACATACATACAATGTATGTCAAAAGGACACAGGAAAATAACCTAAAGATTTACAATAGGGAAAGGAAGAAGAATTCAAGCACCAATATAAATACAGCAGTATTGCATTATAAATAACCATGTTAAATAACTATCAATGACTTCATACTTAAAGATATAACTGATCAAAAAACAGGGAAAAGTTGAAAATCTCTGTGCAGAATAACTGTAAATGACTTATATAAATGTGCTACCCTTTAAAATGTGAAACAATATCTTCATTCCTTAAATTCTAAAAAATACAGTATGGAATGGGGGACAAAAAATGAATGATGATAAATTTTGTTGACGTTTGTACTGATAATATCATGTTGATGAGATTTTTTATTTTACCTCTGTGGCTTTTCTCCCCCAAACACTTTACTGCAATCATGCCATAGAGAAACCATGTAGCTATTTGGAATTGTTGGACCTTTTACAAAGTATGTGAGTAAGTAAGTATTTCTCAAAGTTGTAAGATCATCATGAAATACAGAAAGTGTGAGGCAAAGGCTTGTCACAGCAAAGGGGACCTTAGAAGTCATGACAACTAAATATAATATATTAACTTGGATGAGATCTACAATAGAAAAAATATTACATGAAAACCAAGGAAATCTGACCAAAGTATGAAAATAACAATATACTATATTAATAGTGAGTAATCAATTGTGATAAATTATATAAATTTAATACATTAATATAGGATACATAAGGGTTGGGTTTTGTGCTATCTCTGTAATAGAAAATTTGTGCTATATCTGTAATATATATAAAAAATAAAACTGACATGAAAAATATCTCCATCCTGAAAGTGTCACTTTGGTAATAATGCTCAGATTTTGAATTCTTCAATACATTTTTCATTAAATTTAAATTTAAACAAGCATCAATGTTTTATTATTCTGAGAAAAAATCATTTTATTTTATTTTATTTATTTATTTTTTTTTATTTTTTTGAAAAAATCATTTTAGTCTGACAAATAGATCAATGGTGAATGGTACATTTTTAGATTCTATAAAATCTAATACTGATTTTTTTGAACAGTAGTTTGACATAATGGATACATTTCCGTAATTGAAATTTCATTAATTCAAATTCTCAGCAATTTTCCCTTTATAATTATTTTCTTTGGTGACTTATATCGTCTTTGAGAAAACTTAGGACGTTTGGCACCATGTCATCGAAATGCACCAATTCTGTTTCCAAGACTCTTGTTAATTCAAGAAGGTAGTCTAAGCAGAGAGGGACCAGAATGTCCCAATAGTGTTAATATGAAAAATATGGGGAAGTAGGTAACCAGCGTTTTCTGTAGGAGCTACCTTCCCGCCATTCTCTCCTTGGAACGCTGGTCATGCAATGGAACAGAGACAATGAAGTCACTACACTACAGTTTGATCTGTGAAAGCCCTTCCCACAGATAATCTGTAAAGTTGCTCCTACTAAACAAGTCATTTTACCAGCTTCCCCTAAAGAGGCTAGGTGACAATAGTGATAGAGAAATGTCCCTGATGCATTTTGGCTGGGCAATGCTGTTAATTTGTGCGCTTCTCCAGTAGGATTTCAGCCAGGTGGGGCTATTCACCTGCACACTTCTCTCATGGGGTTTTGCTAGGAGTTGCTGTTGGATATATGGACTTCATGTGGACCCCCCTCCCTCATAAGTGAGTGATAATTAACCTTTACTTCATTCTTAGTAACTGTTAGTTAACCTTAAAAATATTTTCTTTCACAAAAACTATCTCTGGGTAAACAGTCTTTAGTCTCTGAAATGCACTGTACTTCTCCAGCACAGCTGGGCTATGGGACAGATAGGTGGCATGCCTGCCACCATTCCAGAGAAACTACCATGAGTGTTGAGATTATTGAGACTGAAAAGGATCTAAACCCTGAAAGAGAAATCCAGGGATAGTCATCCACCTCTAAGTAGCAGTGGGTGGCAAATTACTTCAGGATTACAGGGATGTGCTAAAATTGCATGTGAGATTAGGGGAAATACTGCTGTTAGGGAGAAACATGATTTAAAGAAAAATATCTAAGGGGCAGTCCCCTCTCATAGCAGCAGCAGAAACTGAGCTCCAAGCTCAAGACTATGTCAAGCAAGTGCAGAGGGAGAAAACAAAAACAAAAACAAAAAACAAACTGAGATACACCTATTAAAAGTGTCAGTGCTAGGAGTGGACAGTGCCATGAAAATGGAGATTCAGGAGGAGGGACTGGGCCACCAGAATGACCTCAAGCTGGAGCCTGAGGCCACGATGATGTGGAGAATAAATCAGACTTCAAAGCCAGAAAAGCGGATGAAAAAAGTGTCTACTTAGTTGCATGCAGCTTGTACCATGTCTTGGCAGGTGTCAAGGGCAGGGCTGTCTCCTGTCCAAGGAGATCAAAGAAGGGGAAATACACCTCTGACAGCCCGTCAGGAGTCAACAAGAGCTCGCTGGGGACTATCTTGATCACCTGGCAAATGTACTTTGAATTCTATGGTATATGTGTATACTTTTGTTTAGTTGACATGCCTGAAACATTTATTGTGTACTTCTTTGGGATAGTTTTAAAACCACATTTACGTTGTGGTTACATTGCTCATTCACTGCTATCTGTTTCTATGAAGATAATTTTGTCATTCAAGGTCATATAAAGGCTTGAAAGTTCAGCATAACTAAAGTGGAACATCTATGAGACCAAAATGAAAAGAAAAAGTGACAGAAGCCATTTTAATATTTAAGTGGCTCCAAACATACACTAGGGTAAAAAAAAAATGTAACTAGGACAGTGTGAGACACGGATATGTGAAAAAGAAATTAAGGTTGAGGATATATTTTTTAAGGGAAGATTTCATATGAAATAATAACTTTTGTTCTATTATAAAATGACTAAATCGTTCCAAATACGACAAGGAAAGCTACGTGGACAGTCTGAAGGTTTTGTTTTCAAAGAAAGTTTATGGAGGGTGAAACTTGTGAGCGAAAATTTTATTTGCAACTGTTATAATCAAAAGATTATCTAAAGAATTCTCTCAAATCCAACTTTGATGCAATGATATAAAACTGGAGTGCGATTCTCTATGTTTCACATTGATCATATCTTAATAAAATTTAAAAGGACTGGCCTAGGAAACAGCTTTTGTGATTTTTTTAGAGATAATTTTTTGTTTTCTGTTGTTAGGTTGTGATTACTGAGGGAAAATCCATCAATTATACAGTTTGGCTATCTAAAACCTGGCCTATAGTATATGTTTTATCTTTTGCTTTGAGAAAATAAGTTCACTCATAATCAGATAATAACTTTGTCTGTAGTCATTAATATAATTTCCTAAGTTTGGAAAATATCTAAGGCTATCCATTCATTTTTATTCAATGATGTCAATTTGTATAGAATAGTTAAAGATTACTCCAGAGTAATAATTGAAAGGATTCAATATCAGTTGCTGAAGAAATACATCTGTTCACAGAAGAGAGATCTTTTGTTCTGATATAATGTTGCCAGTTATGACTGTTATCTTAAAATGCTATATAAAATATTAACTCAATTATTATTGATAAACTCATCAGAATTCTAATTTCTGCTGCTCTGAGTCATTTGTTATCCAGTTCTGATTCATTTGTGAAGGGTTTGCAATCAGATTCAAGGAAAAAATTCAATAAATACTTCAGAAATTTGCTTTTTCATTTTCTTTGGTAAAAACAGACATAAGAAAAAAGTATTCCTTAGCTCAAAACCATTTTACAAAATGAATTTATTTGACTCTGCTTGATTTTGTTTTATTGCTTCCTTTAAAACTTTATAACTGCTTTTCTTTGAAATTCTGCAAACTATAATTCTAACACAGAGATATGATCCAATTTTGGGAGATGTTGGCCATCACTTACAAAATAAATACAATTAAATTTAATAGTGGACTCCAGTTAAACTTAGCCTGACATTGGGGCTGGGGATTTATCTCAGTGGTTCTGCTGCCCGCCACCCAAGCACAAGGACCTGAGTTTGATCGCCAGTACCAAATACAAAACAAAACAAAACCTAGCCTGACATCTACTCCTAAACTTCTTTGTTGCTCAGATGTGGCAAAAAAGTTATGGCAGAGACTGTCAACCATGAATCATAAGACCGGATAGCACCATCAACTGGAACAACATTCCAGCAACAAAGTACAAATTAAAACATAAATATTGGATGGTTGAACAGCAAAGACTTCAGAGAGACTCTCATAAAGACAAGAAGGAATGAAAAGAGGCATGCATTCTGTCAAATCAAGATGGAGTCATTTGTGTCAGCAGTGCCAAAAACTGAAGCTGATCAGTTATGAAGAGTTTTAACCCATGAATTTTTGATAGTAACTATCACAAATGACTCTGCCAAAACATATTTACTCTGGATCAGTTTGAGTCTGATTTAACAGAAATGCCATTGAAAAATCCATGTCTTGAAATGTTATGAACCAAAGGCAATACAAAGCTAGTTAAGGGTTAGAGTCCAGAAAAAGAATAATTAACTACATTGCCGGGGCGCTATGAGCTGTTTTGTACTTCTCTACTACACTCCTGCAATACATACAAATAGCTGTTTTGACGCAAAATAAACAAATGTTAAGTTATAGAAATACACTTTTCTCATAAGCCCAACTGGACAACTGCTTTATGGACTTAGACTTTAATCTCTTTTTTATGTCTCTATCAAAAATTTTATTATGACATCGAAGTTGCTTTATTCTTCCATGAGTTAAAATATTTAATTTATTCTATTTCATCTTTCTGATCTTCACAGAACTGTAAAAAAATCATTTCAGGATTATTCTTCAGTACTTGAGCACAAGATGATTATGATTCTCAATGTGAGAGGAAACTTAGTTTAACCAGTTTAAAATATTTTACTATTGAGTGAAAAGTTAATAATCATCACTTCCACTGGCATAATGCTCTGTGACTTCAAAAGTATTTTAATATGCACCATCTTGTTTGCTCCTCAGACTCACTCAATTAAATAGACATAGTGTAAGTAGTTTTTATTGTATACAGAGGGAAATCTACATTCCAGGCAATTAAGTCAGTTGAGCAATACAAGTATAGTGGAGGCTTTAACTGAATACAAACACTGTACAGCTGCTTTATCTGATATTGTCTAGTTTCTGTTTAGTTTTCTTCCAAATTTGAGAAGTTTATATTTAACATACATAATAATTTTTAACTAGAATAAATCTAAATTTAATTGCAACATTAAGGCTAACACAGGAAATGTTAACTTGAGCTTGTGTGGTGTTTCCTGTGGATTAAATTCAGGTTATACATTTTGGGCAAGAATCCTTAGAACTGATGTTGGGTCCTCCTGAGGGCATCACATCAAGGGATTTCAGATATCTGTATCTTTTTACTGGTGATGCTAACTTTGATTAATTGGTTAAAATGGCATCTTTCAGGTTTTTCCCTTGTAAAGTTATTATTTTCCATTTATAATTAATAAGTATCATATGGAGTAGTAACTTGAAAGCATTTAAATATAATTTTCTCATTGTACTTTACTCCATAAATTGCTGGTCTATAGTAGAAACAGTTAATATTGAGGGGTTGACAACTAGTGATTTTCCATCATTCTTGATATATTTATTAATTGGAATCATACTGCAAGAAAAACCTTTTCCTTCTCCCTCATTTACTTATCAATGTATGAGTATATGACACTCCAGATTACATTCTTTCCTATCAGTTTTCCCTATTATTCACATCTGCAGCATAGTATATGTATTACAGTTCGTGAGCCCATTTTATTATTACCTAAAGTCCATAGCTTATTCAAATTTCCTGAGTTGTTATCAAACGTCCTTTTCATGTTCAAGGATCTTATCAGGAGACTATATGACAGTTAATTATTGTAGCTCCTTGCTTTTGTTGTTATGCTTTTGGTGTCGAATCTAGAAAGGTCTGATCTAAGATCGTAAAGATTTATCATTAAAAAAATTTAACTTCTTTTGATGGCCTTAAACACCTTGTCTTTCACCTGGTGTGGAAAGAAAAGAATATGACTGAACCCATGTTAAATAAACTGTATTTGTTGGCCTGTGTTGGCTAAGTACCACACAGGTGGAAAAAGAGGAATTCCTCCCTATATTTAAAGAACAAGTACCATCCCTTCTATTTCCCCTCTGTAAATATGGAATGAACATTAAACACCATGTCTTCATGGCACAGTAGTACTCCACTCTGTATGTAAATATCACATTTTCTTTATTCATTCATCTATTGATAGACATATGGGCTGCTTCCAAGATTTAGCTATTATGAATTGTGGTGCTATAAACATGAGTTTGCATGTTTCACTGTAAGATGTCTTTAACTCTTAGATACCTAGCAGAGGAATAGCTGTGTCAAATGGAATTTCTAGGTTTAGCTTTTTGAGCAATCTCTATACTGATTTCTACAGTGGTTGTACTACTTTATATACCCACCAACAAAGCAGGATTCCTTTTTTTCCAGCAGCCCCTCCACCATTTGTTATTATTTGACTTCTTGATGATGGTCATTCTATACCTCAGTCATCTGGATGAAAATGAATGCACACTGAGGCCATAATGTTAAATGAAATAAATCAGACACAAATGATGAAATATTGCATAGTTTCTCTTATATGAGAAACCCAGAATAAAAATAAAGAGCAAAATAAAAGATAGATAAAAAAGGAATTAGAGAGAAAGATCATTCTCAAAGGAAAAGGGGATCAAGACATGGAGGGAGAGGGAAGTAAGGAAGGGACAGGAGATTTATAAAAGGGAAATTCTGCTGTATTATGTACATGCACCATCTCCACACAAGGCATTTAAACATCATACTGTAAATATACCAGAAGACAAACAAACAAGCAAACAGAACAGGAAGGGGATCATGTAATTGGGAGAGAGGGGAGGAAGTGTGTGTACACATATCAACTTCTCATAGGAACTTAAACATTATGTACTATACACGCATGCATCAGAAAAATAAAATTAAAAATATAAACAAAACCACCATGTCTTTCACATGGTATGGAAACAAAAGAACATGCCCGAACCATACTAGATATATTCAGTTTGTTGCCCTATGGTGGTTAAATACTACACAGCTGGAAAAGGGATAGTTCCTCCCTATATTGAAAGAAACAAGTATAGTAACCTTTGCTTATCCTCTGTAAATGTGGAACAGACTTCTATCAGTCAATGCAGTTTTACCACTGTATTTATGAATATTGATTCCCAGGAGAAATATTTTTTGTCAGCTTTCTGTGTTAGCAAAGCCTGACACAATATGTTTTCTGCATTATTGTTGTGAAATTTGGTTCAAATGTACATTTTTGTGTGTCACCCAAGGGACATTGTGGAAGATGAGCACAATATGATTGTAAGAGCATTCAGTCATACAGGGGTTGCATCATCAATGAGAAAAGCTAGGACATTTGGGATTATGCCCCTGAAACACCTTTTTTCCAGCCCCAAGACTTTTGCCAAGTCAAGAGTGCATTGTAAGAAGATGAGGACCAACATGCCTAGATAGGTTTTATCTGAAATATGATGGAAATGGGACAAGTTATCTGTAGGAATTAACTTCCCATCTGTATGTTAAGTCAGCCTTTCCTTGAAATGCTGGTCGTATAATGGAATAAAAAAAGCTAAAGATGTCACTATTATGTTGTGTAATCTGTGTAACCCTCTTCCTGGTGTAATCTGGAGAGCTGCTGCTGCTTAGTAACTCATCTAACCCATTGCTACTAAACCTGCTGGGTAATATGGTGAGATGGTGCTGATGGCTGGTGCAGGTCCCTCATGGATTTTGGCAGGAGTTTGAGGTGGGTGAGTGTTGAACTCTATGCCCCTCCAGTAGGGCCTAGCTACATGAGGATACTGATCTGTATGCCCCCTCCCAGGATATGGCCCAAGAGGGCTTGTGGATCACAAGCAGCAATTTGCTTTTCTGAGAATGCCTGTTAGTTAGCCTTAATAAACTTTGATGCTCACAAAACCCACTTTCCTTTTTTTTTTTCCTCTTGGAAACATTCTCCATTGCCTCAGTATAATGTGGCTATGGAAGAGACAACAACTTATATTTGCATATAACTTATATTTGTGAACTTGTAATTTTCTAGACATGAAACAGACATAGATACATCCCTCTAGACTGCTTCAGGCTGAGTAATTTTAGAATGTTTTTGTATAAGAATAGATTACAAAAGATACAATTTGTGCGAGCACAAATCTAGGGGAACTGGGATATTATAGATCTTCCCACAACAGTTGATGCTAGCATTATACTTGAAATCAATTTATATTTGGTGGCCAAATGATTTTAACAGTGATTATATGCTATGACTAAATAGAGGAGAAAAATCAAGATGAATAATTTATTAAATTGTATTTAATCATTTATGTGAGTACATACAGGAAAACACAGAGTCATAGAAATTACAAAAATTTTTAATATCAAACCAAAGTCAATGATGTGAACAACATCTGCCTCAAGACTGATAAAGGATTGTGAAATTTGGTGATAAGTATAATATCTGAATTATTTAATAGGGAAAAAGAATTTGTACTTAAATTCTCTTTAGATGGGAAAACTTCAATCAAACAAAACTAAAGTATAAATAGCTTTGATATATCAAGAATGAGGAAGAAAATTGGAGGTTCATATTTAATCTCCAAATAACTCTGTCATATATAATTCTCCATATATTCAACCACCATTAAAGAATCTTCCCATTAAAAAATAATCATATCTTCCCCTTAAAAAATCTTGAAATTTCTTATATTTTAAAATATACTATTTTTCTTTTAAAAAATTTTAGTGTGGATCCCACCTTTTCTACACATAAAGAGAAAAATATATTTCAAATACAGAAAAATAAACTTTATATTAAAAAAGTTCATATGTTCTGCATTTTATTTTTTTTATCTGAGAAAAATAAGAAATCACATAGATTCAGCAAACTCAAGAAACTGATTCCTTTGACAGTTCATACAAAAATCAATACTATACTTTTACCAAAATTTGTATCATTTTATTTATTTTGCCATTTTAATGGACATGAACTCAATATATATTTAATGGGCAGTAACGCTATATATTTAGAGAATGAGTTTCAAATATTTGGTCAGAACCTGTGCTTAGTATCTCCCCTTAAACCTCACCAATTGCCTGAAGCTATGTTAAGTGTGAGATTTTCATAGGATCAAACAGGAACTTTTCCGGAATTTAGAAATGTTCTCTATCTTGACTATAGTAGTTGATAACTCAGTGTACATATGTTTTAAAACCAATGATGCATATGTATATGAATTCACCCTAGCAAGTTGATTTTAAAAGACTTTAAAAAACACAAGCCTAAGGGCTGGGGTTTTATCTCAGTGCCACCATGCCTGCCTCCCAAGCACAAGGTCCTGAGTTCGCTCCCAGGTACCACATACACAAAAAGCATATATCAATTAATAACTGCTAGTTGTTTGGTAAGTAGATAAGTCTTTAATTATATTATTAACAATTGTTAAAATTTTTCCTTGGGCCAGAGATTTAGCTCAGTGGTTCTGCTGCCTGGCTTGGAAGAGGAAGGTCCCAAGTTCGATCCCCAGTATCAAAAAAAAAAAAAAAAATTTTTCCTGCTCAAACATATTTTACAAATTATTTCACCAACTGTGTTAACTCTGGAAATTTAATAATTTAGGACAAACTAAAACCTATAAAGTAATTTGTATCACTTAATTTATATTTGTCAATCATTAATTAATCTCTAATTTCCAAGATTAGATATTTATATATTTAAGGAAAGTTTATTGTTTTGATATTGTTTTTTACATAATATGTTCTCTGTGTAACAATAAAATACAGCGATCAAATAAAGATCATGACATTTTTATAACAAAACAAAAATATTTGTTTTGCTGACATTTAAGGTCAAACACATTGTTAATGTATACAGTGATATATTAGTCAGCTTTTCCATTGCTATAACAGAATCCCTGGTACATGCAACTTTGAAGGAGGAGAAGTTTAATTTGACTCATGGTTTCAGAAGTTTCAGTCCATTATCAGCTGGCTCCAGAGCAGAAAATCATGGCAAAAAAAAAAAAAAAAAAAAAAATCGCTAAGCCCATTATAACCAGGAACCAGAAAGAATAGGAACAGAGCTACATAGCAAAGAAGGGACCAAGAAAAAAATATAGCCATTCACGTCATACCCTTGGTGACCTTTTTCATTTCAATGGCATATCACTCAGCTCTGAACTCATCCATGACTTAATCCACTGATTAATATAGCATGCACATGATTTATTCTCCTTCCACAAGCTCCGCCTCTGAACACATGAGTATCTGGGGAGACATTCTTTTCCCAAAATATAATATTCTGTCTGTGGCACCCAAAGGCACATGTTCATCTCATTAAAAAATAAAAAGAAAGAAACACCATTTGGCCCTCTCTAAGAATGGCTAAGTCTCAAGTGATCCAGCTTTGGTCACTCTGAAGTCTCCTATGTGACTCAAGGTAAACTCTTATAGACCTTGTAAAAGGAAAACAGCAACAACAACTACAACAAAAAATTCCATAATCTCAAAATAGAATGGCACAGGGTAAACATTTCTATTCCAAAAGGGATGAGCAAGGGAATAAAAAGTAATTGGAAAAAAGTAAAAATAAAATCCAAATGTGAAGTCTTGTAGCTCCTTATCTGGCAGCTGGAACACATGACTTTGAGCTGTGAGTTTCAAATGCCACATCCAGTCATGCTTCTAAGACCTTACTGACTGCATCCCACATAGCCTCTCTCTTGGGTGGTCTGCTCACTGCCTGTGGCTTCCCCCTGCATATATTCCACATTTTGGGCATCTCTAATTTACTGGTCTCTCCATTGTAGATTTGGCTTCACTTCATAGCTTCATGTGTCACCCTCTCAGGCATTTCTGACAAAGCCTCTGACCCTCCACCCATTTTTGCCCCTTCCAGGCTTTCCTTTTATTTCTGGGAGGAAATCTCCATAAATCCATACCTCTTGTATTCCACGTGTTCGCAAAGCCAGCATCACAGAGGTAACACTAAATTCTACTGCCAACTTGATCAATAAGCAGACACTCCTTGGATCTTAGCCCTGAGTTCCTGGATGGGTGAATGCAGGAAAACATCTTCCTAGGTATCCTCAAGTGAATGAGTTGCCCTGAATGTCTTCACTCAAAGCAAAGTCTTTTCAAGGAATTTACAGTTTTGCATCTTTGGTCATATAAGAGTGGTATCTGGCTAGTTCCTAAGTGCCCTCAATACATTTTGCTAAAGATACAAAAGCAGTATCATTGAAGAAGCTTCAGTACTAAAATCATACTGGTTTTCCTGTATCATATCCTGTTTTAGACTTTTTCACTAGTGGCTGGAGAAATTTATGCCCTGATATAATATTGATAATTGGTAATGATTTTAAACACGTATTCTTTTTCAGGAATTGTTATAAATTCTCTTCCATCTTTTAATTGACATAATCATAGTAGCAACACTAAGTAGTAGATTAAATTATTACTTCCATTTTAGGGCTGAGAAAATTCATGATGGGAAAAGGTCTAAATGTAGTAATCTCCTAACATTCTCACACCAGCTGACTTACAAGAGATTTTTTTCCAGGGCTCTCACATTTGTTGATAAGTCTAGATAATAGCAGAAATTTTCCTTAGGATGACACCTAGACTGGAGTTAAGGTTCCCTTTATTCACTTCCTTTTATTTCAATGTGGCACTGCCACATTGGAAGCTTTCTTTTTATGATGGTTAGTTGTATGCGCTGATTTGACCAAATAAAGTTGAACAAACAGTTCTGACATCTCCCCTATGTTATCCAGCCTGTGTTCTCCATTGGTAATATCTGACACTGACATGAGAGAGACTGACCAAAACTGTACAATAGACTCATGTTCAGTCATGAGCAGGAAAAAAGATACTGTCATTTTAAGCTAAATGGATAGAACTGGAGGAAATTTTGGTAAGTAAAATGAGCCACACAGAGAAAGACAAGTACTGCAAGTTCTCTGTCATATGTGGAAGTTTAAAATAAAAAGTCAACCTGAATGCAAACCTCTGACAACTAGGGTTTGGAAAGGGAGGGTACACTGGATAAAAGGGGGCTAGATTTTTATCTTTGCGTGTTATATTCATGCATTGAAACATTCAATCCTGCTGATATGTACTATTAATGCATATTAATCAAAAATTTTATCAATTAGAAAGCAATTAATATTGATAGAAGTGTCAACTAGGGTCAATTTCATGTCCAGGACAATACCCTCTGGCAGTATATACACTAAATATGATTCATACATACAGTCCTCATTATTCCATAGTTAAGCTTACACGGTCCATTTATCAAGGTGTGAAAATGGCAGAAGTATCATTCATTATTATTCCTAGTGATCAGGTAACAAAATTTTCTTTCCTTGTAGCTGCAACCTTATGCTCTTTTGGTTAAGACATCTTAGTTCCAAAGGAAAGTGTGTTACATAAGAGTTATAAAAATTGTTCTATGGAATGAAAATTAAGTATGCTACCTTACTAATTTGAATTTTGTGGAGAAAATACTCACTGCATTAGTTTTTCTAATTGATGCAGAGTACAAAGAGAAAATTGGGCTGTCACTACCCAAGAGAGGTAAAGATTATGAGATCATGTATACTATACCTACTGCTGTGTCTTGTAAAACAATAATGAAAAAAAATGATAACGTAATTCCATCTCTGACAACAGGATTCATTAGGATTATCCGTGGCACTGACTTGTTGGTAATGAAAGTTAATCCAAAAAAGAAAAAGAATCATGACCCAATGCTGCAATTTGGATCTAGAATGTTCTCTGAAGGCCTATGTGTTAAAACCTTGGTCTCAAGCATGGTACTATTGTAAGGTGGTATAACCTCTCAAAGGTGGAGCTTGATGGAATATCCTTAGATCATTTAGTTCAAGTCATCCAAAAATATTGCAGGACCCCAATCCCTTACTTATTCTCTTTTATTTGCTCAAAATAAGATCAGTGCATTGGTGCCAACATTCATTCTTACCACTGTGTGGTGCTTATGGCAGGCTCAAAACAATGGGACAATCAATTATGGACCAAAAACTCCAAACCTATGAACCAGAAAATTTTTGTCTTTATAAGATTTTATCTCTGATATTTCATTATAGTGATGGAAAAATGACTAACACACCAGCTGAGATGTAGGCTATGGAAAAAATTGAATGTAGCAAGTGTGGTAGAAGAATTGAGTTATAAGTACTAGCTATAACTGGGTATCAAGTTGAAAAAGTGGGATCTATTCTCTTGCAATTGATTATTTTTTCTTATTTTTAGGAGTAGATATCTATGTATTTTATGTATATATTTTATATTCTATTTTTATTTTTGTCTCTTTACTTCCTAAAATAGAGATTACAATACTTGAGTATACTATCCTTTCAGTTACAGAACCATAAAGGGAATCTCATCCATGTATTCTACATTCTTGTCCAGGGAAAGAGTTACCAAGCTTTCACCTGTAAATAGTATAGGTTTAGGGCTGGGGATTTAGCTCAGTAGTTCCAGCACCTGCATCAAAAGTGCAAGGTCCTGAATTCGATCGCTGGTACAAAAAAAAAAAGAAAAGAAAAAAAAGAATAGGTTTATGTTTGCTGAAAGTGTGACGTTATCATTATTTTGATATGAAGTTGTGATTTGATGTGAAAAATTATCTGAATAAGTAAAATATCATTTAGATTTATCCCACCTAAGACTCAGTCTTAGTTCTGCATGTCTATGTGTGTGTGTTTGGAGTGTTTCCTTCTTCTTTTCCTATGCATAAAAATCAACTTCCTTCTTACTGATGCATCTCCAATATGGTTGTTACAGCAGACATGGAAGCTTACTTTTCACTAAATTATCAATTACCTACTCCAACATTGCAGATTGACTCAAATTGTATTCAACTACTCATATATTCTTTCAGAAGAGGATTCAGTACCCAATAAAATGGTACACTAATAGCTTAGCATTGGAAATTGAAGCTGACTAAATATATTCTCTATTAATTTTCTTAGTGAACTAACCACCTCAATAATATCAAGGAACTTTTTAAAAAGACAGGTTAATATTTAAATTATTTTACCATGAACCTTCCTTTGTAAACTAAAAAATTATATGTTACAACTCTCATTTTCAATTTTGTTTTCTTAATGATAAATAATAGCTCTTCAAAAAGGCTGCTACCAATAGCTGTAAATTGTAAAGTATTTTGAAAGCACTTTCATTGTGTAAAGCATAATGGTTAATCTATACTGATGACTTCCAAAAGGAAATTATCTAAAAATACTAAACAAAGTACCTGAAATAATATTTAATTAAATAATGAAAGAACACAATGTATCTGTAATTAGCAAATTTTAAATCAAATAGTTTTAACTACAATAAAAATGTGAATTTTAAGATACTTCAAAATATTTTATAAATATAAATTCATGTTAGTAGTAAGCTAGTTATTTAAATCTATGCAAGCGGTCTAATTAGGGAGAAGAGTGTCAGGATGTAATAAGCTTGTGTCAGAGTGGACATGTGCACTGACTTTCCAGAAGACAATTGGCCAACACTCAAAGGACTAATTAAAATTTTCAGCTTCCAATGGAAATAGAATTATATGAGAACATTATTCAGCCATAGAGATATCTTCAAAAACAAACAGAAAAATCAATGAAAAATTAGATTGCCCTTGGCCTCATTGTTCTTCACTTAACTAGGAACAAAGTGTCCCTGGGAGAAATGTATTGACTAAACATGACCTAACCTTTTCATAAACCAACCCTCTTAGGATATTAGTCTTCCAGAACAAGATAAAATTCATATGTGTAGGTTCATGAGTGAACATTAATGTTAATGAATTTATTGAAAATTATAATTCCATGTCTGTCCATAATTTGCTCCATGATTCTTCTCAAAAGAATTATGCTTATAAAAATAGCATTAGCCAATCTGATATGATTCATATGGCAGATGGTCAACATATGGTTGACATACTACTTCTCTTAGCAGGGTGCTGCATTTCCATTATAACTCTGAATAATAATTCAAATTAAATGTTTTCAAGAAGAGAACTGGAGAATAATGCTTGTATATGTAACATACAGAATCATGTAAAATGATCATAAATGATGATATATTTGCAATTTATGTAGCTTTCATAGTACCTATCATTCAAATGATGTGTGCGTTATTGAAAAGTTAGCAATCTACATACTTGTTTAGGATGCATTTGCATGATGATTTTATATAGTAATAATCTCAGTACTGCCAATTCATTAACAGGCTAAACATTTAAAGGGGTTTCAAACTCATTGTGAAACTAAGTCAATTTAACAACATTAAAATTACTTATAAAAATTGAGTATTTAAAAGCAAAAGAAATGTATGATTACAAAATTTAGAGATTTGGATTATGAGCAATCAAAAGCATACAGCTCCTCTTCCCTAATAGTATTTTTTTTTTTTTGGTACCGGGGATTGAACTCAGGACCTTGTGCTTGTGACGCAGGTGGAGGAACCACTGAGCTAAATCTTTGGCCCCTCCCTAAGAGTATTTTAATGATGTTAAATTAGATTGGTCAAAGTCTTAATCAATTTTGTGATTCTATAGCACAATGCCTTAGGCTAGATATATAATAAAGAGAAGAAGTTCATTTTAGATAATAGGCTTTAAATTTTAATAGCATTGTGCTGAAATCTGACTGGCTCTGATGAGGAACACATGGCATCATATTGGCAGGGTTATGTAGAAAAAGGCCTTTAGTAGGCTGTTCAGATTTATGTATAACAACACTGTAGTGGTTTAAATCTAAAATGGCTCCAAAAGGCTTACATGTTTGAAGGTAATTGGATTAAAGGCACTATAGCAAGATATGCTATTAGAAGATGGGGCCTATTCAGAAAAGGTCAGTGTCTGGAAGGATTACCTAAAAGGTATATCTCCGTCCTGGCTCCTATCTTTGTCCTCCTTTCCCCAGCCACTATGATGTGAGCAGTTTTTCTTTGCCCTGGCCCTAGCACCATGATGTTTCTGATTTGGAGCTAGCCAACATAAACCTTTCGTCCTTTAAATTGTAGTTGCCATTTATTTTGGTCCTGTGATGAGGAAAGTGACTAAGACTGATTTTAGTATCAGGAGTTGGGTCCTAGCTGTGATTGCACCTGAAGATGTTGTTTAGAACCCATTACACCTGGCCTGGGGGGGTGGGGGTTGAAAGTTTTGGACATGCTAGCTTGAGAAGACTAGAATGCTGTAACCTTAGCTTGATGTGAGATTCTGGTTAGCACTCAGAATGCTAGAATACAGATAGAAATGAAGATGGTAAAACCAGACTCAGGGAGTTCCAGTGGGGAACAAGGATACCACTGGCAATTAGACTGTGTAGCATGTGGTCCCATTCCTTTTTACCCTCTCTCTTAAAATTTCTCCCTTTTGGAAGGGGACTGTTTACCCTGTGCTGTTAAATGTCAGCAGTGTTTAACTTTCGTTTTGACTTTTACATGTGCTCACAACTAAGATTTTGTTTTGAGTTCCAGAGGAGATTTTGGACTTGGATCTTTAAGCAATGCTAAAACTATTAAGACTTTGGAAACTCTTAGAAATGGATTAAATATGTTTTATATATAGAGATGTATATGAGTCTTTCTGTCCAGGGCAAGAATGTTACTGTTTAGATTTTAAATGGCTCCAAAAGCTTCATGTGTTTTGAGTATGGAGGCAAGATACTAAATCTGTTATTAGGAGGCAGGGCCTTGTCAGAAGTGGTGAGTTACTGAGGGTTGATCCTATTCTTGGAAATACTCTAGGGTCTTTGCAGATGACCAAGTGCCGGAAGGGTATATCATCCTCCCAGTCTCCTTCCATCACTCTCTGCTTCCTGGTCTCCATAATGTAAGCAACTTTCCATTGCCCAGGCCCTTTCACCATGCTGTTTCACTATTGGAGTTGCCCAGCCAGGGACTGAAACTAAAACTATGATCCAAAATAAACCTCTCTTGCTGTAAGTTGTGGGTTTCTGGTATTTTGTCTCAGTGTGAAGGAAAGTGACTAGGACAAATGGACTCTCTCAGGAACTAACCCACTCTCACAAGACAGCATGAATTCATTTAAGAGAGTGAAGAACTTATGACCTAAACAGTTTCAACCAGAATCACCTCTTAAAATTTGCTTCACCTCAAAAGTTCCAAAAAGAGATCCTGCTTTCAGCACATGGTATTTTGGGGGTCAAACCATATCCAAACCACAGAAGCAAATAAGAATATGAACTAGATAAGAACAAGTTATATATAATGGTGATACTATAAGGGGAAACACCTTGTCATATTTGATGCTCAGTACAATATCTACTTAAGGTATATTTTTCATATCACTAGTCAAAGAAAAACTTTGAAATTTAATTGTAAAATGCTATAGGTTTTTACTATGCATTGTGATATAAGATGTTTCAAAAGATAGAATATCTTAAATTGATAAAATAGTTTTGATAACAGATAAATTAGTTGCAGAAATTTGTAAAGAGATGTGAATGTCATTAAAAAGAGTGACATGAGCCCAAATTGTCTTTGATATGTGGGGTTCATTTCCTTTTAATATCCTCACAGTTAATACTATTTCACTTTTGATTATGATGGCAAGCTTTTTGATTGGTATGAATTGAAGTGTGTCATCCCAAAAGGTATCACAGTCTCAACCTCAGCATATGGAAGGGAGTGAACTTTTCTTGGAAGAACGATCTTTGCAGAGGACCAAGGGAAATGGTGGTCATTGCATTCAGCCCTATTCCAACTTGACTGGTTTCTTATAGAAAGGAAAAATTTAGACACTGAAACAGGTGCTTACAGGGAGAACTTCATGTGAAGATGAAGGCAAATATTAGAGTGGTAAATGTGAAAGCCAACAACTGCTAAAGGTGGCCACCAAATCACAAGAAGCAAGCAGTAAAGTATGGGACTAATTCTCTTTTATGCCCTTCAGAAAGAGGAGCCCCTATTGATATCTTGTGTTAATTTTGTTCTCCAAAACTATGGGATAACAAATGGTAAGCCATCCAGTTTGTAGTATCCTGGTAGAGAGATATTTGAAAACTAACACAAAAAGGTGATTTAGTAATACTTAGTAAGATGTTGTGATACGGGTGTTTTATTTACTTTATTTTATTTTTGTAGCAGGGATCGAACTCAGGACCTTGTGCTTATCAGGCAGGTGATGGGAACCACTGAGCTAAGTTCCCGGCCTTGCTGGTGTTTTAATAAAAACAACAATTAAAATTGGTTTTGTTAATCCTCTAGCAATTAAATAAGTTAACATTCCCATCATTAATATACATTGTTTGTATTCACTTTTCCCCTGCTGTAAAAACAAGTACACAAAAAGTTATGAACAATTTGAGAAAGGAAATTATGTTTCTTAAATTAGCTAATACCATAGTAAAAGTAACTAGAGATATTTAATTCTAGAGACCACAACAATTTTATTAGAAAATAACATTTAAAAAAATACATAGAATAAGATAAATTGAAAGTAACAAGAGAAGTGAGAATGTTATACACAAATATTTATGACTTAAAATCTTAGTGCCGTATTTCTTCATATTTTAACATTAATATTTTCAGAAACATACTAAAATATTAAAGATTAGATGCAGATGATTCTTTTCAAAAAAAAAGTTCAGAGCAAAGAATAAGACTGTCAAATGTCTCAGTGATATAGGATTACATTTCTAATTCTTTTCTTTGACAAGCATGGGGGTATTTGTCTATAATAGCGTATGACTTAAAATTTGCCTGTCAAGAATATTCTAAAATCTGAGCTATATTTTTGAGTATTTAAAATTTGTTTTGAAATGTCTTTATATTTAAATAATCATAAACAAATTAATATTCCTGATACAAAGTACTTTGGAAGGGGCCAGATATCCACAAGGGCAGTAAGTGGACCCTTACCTTAGCAGAATAAAAACCAGATGACAATTATGAAAGAAACCATCACTTAAATTTTTGAAAGTTGTTCTATGGACATACATAAAACAGTGATTTGTGTTTTTCAGAAAATTTTGTAGCCCTGACCAAGAATCTATGACATTTGAGTCCTGTTCAAATCTCTGTAGTAGTTCAGCACTTGGATAAATGTGGGCAAGGACACAGGGTCCCTACCTCCAGTCCCCAGTTAATATTTATGTGGGAAGATGGATTAAGACTTCTACACCCATTGTATCTGATCACCCTAGATATTTGATCAAGGGGTTTATCCATTCATTCTGTATCTTATAACCCTTTCCTGCCACTATCAAGATAACTGATCAGTCACTATAGTAAGAATCTTCATAACCTTTGTTCTTCTTTGTAATAATTTTCCATCCATTAACCTTCATTTTCCTTTTTGTCTACAAATTTTCACTTGTCCTTGCTGTATTCGGAGTTAAGAGCACTCTTCCTCAATCTAAAATTCCATTGCAGTAAACTTCTTGAATAAAATCAATCTTAGAATCATTAGCAAGTGTTATAAATATTTTTTCTTTAATAGGACCAAGCTTTTTCATATCTCTCCTGCCAAATAACTGGAAAAGGGTTGAGTTGCAGAGGCTAAACTGTGCACAACTGTTTTTGAAAGGTGAGAACTCTCTTCTTCCTCACAGCCTCTATTTCTAGGGTGAAGGCCTTTTCCCAAAAGTGGCACAGTGAGGAAACTATGACCTCAACTTTCCCTCATCTCAGCTCACTGACTATGTAGAGTTTTTACCATGAGAAAGGAAGGTAGAAAAGACCAAAAGCCCCAACCCCTGTTAACCACTGCTTAAAGCAGAGAATTCATTCTAAGAGAAGAGGGTCTCTATTCCCATGACCATCCCCAGAGAAGAAATGGGACTTTGTTGTTATTGTTTTTAATTCAGGATGAGAGGAACACCAAAGCTCCTCTAAAAAAAATCACTTGTTTATAGAATATAGTGTGGGAAAATTTAAGCCTAATAATTTTATAAAAAATAAAAATTATTATGGTAAACCATTAAAACAAAACTAACAATTCCATAAGAGCAGTACAAAGTAAATCTCAAGTCAGCCTGTTAACTAGGGAGACCTAGAGAAACAAACAGCTAACAATTGTCTTTTAAAAATACCTCAAAAGTATCTAAAGAAAGGGAAATTATTTAATTCATTTCCCATGACTGCATCAAAACAATAGAACAATCAGATGAGAATTAGTAGAGTCTAACAGTTGGATGTAATTCCAACAAAAGCAAACAGCATAAAACTGAGACCAGAAATAATATACAAAATTTCTAGAATAGGTACATGCACAGAGAAAGAAAAGATGCCATGTAACAGGGATAAAAAGGACATGGGGTCCAGCTGCTTCATGGGTATGATGCTTAAATTTGGAAGATGAAAATGTTTTGGAAATAGGTGGAGGTTGTGGTTGTGCAAAATTTTAAATATTATAAATGCTATCGAATTACTAACATTAATTTGGTTATTTTTATGATATGTGAGATTTACCTAAAGTAGAAAAAACAAGTGTAATTCCTTTGTTTACTGAATGTGGTGATAAACTATGTTCCTCCTTGTAAGATTGTATAGCAGTTTCTTCCCATTGTCTCTTTCTTGTATCACAAATAATGACGGTAATAAAGCTTCCTGCTGACTCTCACACCTGTGGTTTATTAATTCACACAAGAGTCTGTTAATGGAGCTTTAAACACTGAAGACACCCAAAAGAAATTTACGTGAATGTGTCACTCAATCAAATACAAGTTTATCAGTGGTACTGTATTTTTATTAGTCTTTGATATACCACTTCAAGGAATTATTTTAAAGTAAACACTATCTGTTATATTGTTGGATACATTTTTAAACATGGCTTTAGCAGTCTATGAGAAGAAAATTACTAATTTTGGAGAAAAAAATGATACCATTTGAGAGCTAGATCTCAAAAATAAAAGTGAGAAGTGGAGAACAAGCTCAAATACAGATCAGAAAATAAGAATTTGACTAGCTTGGAACAACAGAAATCTTGTCCCATAGGTCAGCCTGCTAGGTACCTGCATTGAAATTGCTCCTAAGAGATTTGACTCTTGTGTGCTAATGACCACACCACTAAGGCCTGCTCCTCAATGAAACTGATAACTTTAAATATCATTGCTTTCAGTAGGAATAATTTCTATACCCAGTTTTTGCCCATTTAGCCCCTTAAAACAGTTGAGTCAGTAAAATATTGTTTAAATGAGTGTTTATAATTTGTTTATATACTTTTTCCAAGTGATCAATTGTTCAAAATTTCTCAATGTAAAGGTGAAGATGTAGCAAAAATCACAATATGCTAATTATTATTTTCTCACTTTTAGCAAAGTCTTCATAAGCACTACTGATAATACTATACATCACTTTTTAATAAATCGACAAATATAATTTTAATCTTAACCATAAAACCCACAACTGTTGGTAGCTACTGCACAATACAATGCAAAGATGATATGGTCCATATAAATTAATTAAGAAACAAATATAAATCACAGCTAGAAAGTTTATTTATACTCAATATCTCAATACTTGAGGATAATTATGAGTGTAGAGGAGAGTGACTTCAGTTTGGAACTATAATTTGTGGCCTTAAGAGAACTGGAAGTATTTAAAAACACCAAATCTTTGAGAGAATCTTTTAATTTTTTTTATCATGGTTTTGAAGCTCTTTCTCCAGGCACTAAAACCAAAAGATGAAAAAAGCATAGTTCAAATGACAGCTACTTCACAAGACTTTCTAAAACTTGTGAAAAATATATTTCAAAAGAAAGAAAAACTCAAGTTATCCCTTAAGTATATATCAATGGATTCTGTTGTTGTTTTTATTGTTTTCTCAAGTGAGAAAGTTAAGAAGGGAGTCTGACTTGAAATTGAGTTGTAGATTTGAATATAATTCAAAGGACTTGATATTAAAAATGAAATGGAATTAGAATTTGTAAGTATAATATGTACAATTCCATTGGAAATATTTACATTATTAAATAGAAATTTTAAAAAATAATTTCTAGAAACAATTTCTGACATTGAAAATTCAAACATTTTCTCATTTTTATCTTTCTGTCTTCATAATGTGAAATGGATACATTTTAAACATTTTGTGAGCATGTGTGTGTACTTTTCAACTTATGACAATATTACATCCTGATAAGCTCATTGTAAGTTTAAAATATTGTAAGCCAACAATACATTAATCCACTTAACCTATAGTAAACCATATTTCAGCCTTGCGTGCCTTGATCTATAACTGGACAAAGTCATCTAACACAAAGCTGATTTCATTATAAAGTGTTGACTATCTCATGTAATTTGTTGAATACCAGAATTCTTAAAAAGATGACAGCATAGTACCCTGAAAAGTATCAGCTGTTTACCCTCATGATCACATGGCTGACTAGAAGTACAGATCATTGCAGGTGCCCAGCCCCATAAGAGAATATTGCACCATCTGTTATTAGCCTAAAAAAAAAAAAAATCAAAATCTGAAGTTAAATTCCTACTGAATGTGTATCACTTTTGCACCATTATAAAGTAAAAAAAAATCATCAGTTAAGCTATTGTAAGTCAGGAACTGTATATTTATTTATATATTATGTGTATATATATATATATATATATACATATGTGTGTGTGTGTGTGTGTATGTATATCCTGTTGAACTTTATCATTTCTTTTCTATTTCTGTAGAATGTCATTATAATCATCGGAGTCACACAGACATTAGTAAAGTATTTTCTTTAAGAAATTAATGGAAGCATTTAGGCTTTCTTTCCCAGAACAATAATAAAATGTATAATTTATTTCTATAGTATTAAAAGGGACATCAAGTTAATCAATTAATTTTATGATACTAAAGATATTAACCCAGGTTAAACATTTTCCTTTGTGAATAGAATTTTTATATTCCCATTGTGGGTTTTAATTTAGTAAATAACACAATTAGCTTTGCTTCTATTTTAGTAACTTTCCTATTGCTGAGACAAAATACCCAACACTTGCCACTTAAACAAGAGGTTTATTTAGTTCTCAGTTTCGTAGGACTCAGAGAGTGATTTGGTTGGCATCAAGGCAGAAATGGCATGGTGGAAGGGCCCTTTGAAGGTCAGTTGCTCATTCCATGGCAGCCAGGAAACAGAGAGAGAAGGGAGCAGTGAGCGAAATGTATAGATCCATGCAGGCCCCACTTCTTAATAGCACATTCAGTCATGAACTCAAGAATGGATTAATGCACTGATGTGTAAAGGGCCCCGTGATCCACTCACCTTCCAAAAGCCCCACCTCGGAATACAAGAGGTTTTGGGGTGCATTTTAGATCTAAATGATAACAGCTTCACAGATTTGTTTTTCCTAATCATTGTTTTAAAATCTTACAGATATATTTATTAATTTATCATTGTTTGGAAAAGCAAAAATTAATAAATGGAAATTGATTCTACTTTCCACTCTAACCTTTAATGTATTTGTAGCAAATCCTTACTCACTTTCAATTCAAAGTAATACTAACTACTGATGAAATGCCTGTTCAATTCTTTATAATGTTGACATAGTTTGATGTCAAATGCACCAGAACAGGAAAGTTTCAAAACTTAAAAAAAAAAAGAAAAAGAAACATACTTTGAAAGAGTTCTCACAATCCAGAAAGGACACATAAACTTTGTAATATGTGCTTGGCCTCTATACCAACTATGGGATGAAATATGTAATTTTTACTGCTTTAGTTCTTTTGTCCAACATTGCCTTGTTGGATAAACATTGTCCAACATTGCCTTGTTCCCTATACAAAATACCATGAATTCAAAAACTGATACTTAAATAATTAGGTGCTCAAAGGATTGATAAATAAAATAGAGTCAATGCTAGGTCAAACTAATATTACTCAGATATACTCACTGTTTTTAAAATTCTTCTCTTCCTCTACACCTATTTTTCCCATTGTGCTTCCACAGCTGACTACAGTTTTACCGAGCACTGGTTGTACATGGTAGTTAACATAAAATCCTCCCTTTTTTTGTAATGTCCTGTAAATACACATCTGCTCTGGCATCTATTTCCACAGGTCCTGTGTCTCTAAAGTAAAGCTTATTAATTCAAGCAACAGCACACAAAAAAATACGTTAATGGGCATTGATGGCTTCCAGTTTTGTTCTCCTAAATAACACAGCTGTTTGTAAAATGGGTCCTTCTATGGATATGTGATCTCAAGTGTACAGAATGATTATACCAGAAGCAATTTCATGCAGTAATTAAACAAATTGAATTTTTTGGTAAGCAAGTCTTTTAGCACCCTTAGTAATGAGATATTTGGAAAAGAACCTAGAAATTCACCTCTAGTGTTGGAAGTCTAGCACATCTAAACATTAAGATGATATTCAAAAACTTTATTCTATATCAGGTACATGTTTTGGACACTTGTTTTTCAACTGAATTCAACAAGTCCTCTAATATCTAAAGCAATATGGTGAATCACTTTCTGGACAATTTATGGAAAGTAGAGAAAGTCTTGAGACATAGATAGATAAATTATGCATTATTTATCTCAGTTTCCTTAAGCTTAAAAGTATATAATACAGTAAAATGCAGTTCTTATATTTACATGTATTATTATATATTTTATACATTTTCTAATTATATACTCAAGGTAATTAATAAAACATTTAACTGGTGGTACTACAAGTAGATCTGTTACTTTTGTTGCATTTATTTTCTCATTTTTGTTAAATCCATGCATGTTTAGTTCTTTTCTCCATTTTTAAAAAATTAAAGTGGCTGCATTTTCATGCTGGGTTCTTTTTATTAGTCCACCTTTAGTCAAACCTTCCTATTTTGAAATCTAAAAATCAAGCTTTTTAAACATAGTCATTGTTATATTCTTCCGATTTTCTAACTTTGTGGTACAATTCGGAGTTGGAGATTCCTACTCATTCTAATGGGGAAGTCAGAATGCAAGCCCTCTGTCGCTTCTTTGCTTCTTCGCTGAGAACGCACCATGTCAGTCTCTCAGGCCCGCACTCTGCCTGCTTTCCTCTGCCTCCTCGGGCTGCCCTGGTTGCTCTGTGTTTTTCTGCACTATTTTCCTGATAACATACTGCAGAGTCATTATTTTCCTTCCCGTGGCTCCTGAATCGTGTCTCAGTTAAAAATCGATCCCCTTGCAAGAAACATGAATGCGATGACGCCTTTTCTGTTCCACTATTAAACATCTTCCTTAGAAGAATCATCTTAGGAACTTATGCTTTAACATTTTTACGGTTGTCAAAACATATCATCCTTTTCTTCTGTAGGTATACATGACACATTTTAAATCCTTTTTAATATTAGATTCATTTTAACAAATAAGAAAATGTATGTGCATATATACATTCTTATATATATATATATATGTAACCAAAATGTAGCAAAAAAACTATGTAAGACTATTACATAACTATGAATTGCTTTTTTTCCCCCTTTTTCATCTTCTTAGTAATTTCCCAAGAGTTCCAAGTAGAACATGCTACAGATATTGCAAAATGTGATCCTGTAACATTCAGACATAAGCCTCATTATTGTCGTCCATTTTTAGTGTTATAATAAAATGGCTTAAACTAGGTAATTAATATACAAAAGCTTTGTTTTTTCCTCATAGCTCAAGTAGCTGAGAAAGCAAGACCAAGTTGCCAGAAGATTTGGTATCTGGTGAAGGCTCACTCTCTGCTTCATAGATGGTGCCTTCTTTGCTGCAGCTTCACATGGCAGGAAAGTGCTATGTCCTCGCAAGTAAGAAGCAGCAGATCATCTCCCTTCCAACCCCTATCTAAGGGCACTCATCCAGTTCATGAGGGCGGAGCCTCATGAATTATCACTTCCCAAAAGCTCCCCTCTCTGATGGGGTCTAGGTTTTCACTTGATTTAGTGAAAAGAATATTTTCACTTGGATTTTGAAGGGAGACCTTTAGACTACCTGATATATGTGGAAAGTAGATATGATATATGTAGATAGGTGATACAGAGATAAAGATAAGATATAATCAGTCAAGGTGTCTTCAGGAATACAAAAGCTACATTAGCCTAGTGTCTATATTTTTAATAGAAATTTCCATAATTTTTGGAATAACTGTAGGACCAAAAATGAGAGAAGTCATAAACAAAATTTTGTTATGCTGTATAAAGACACATGATTTTCAAAACTCTGGAAAGTTGCAACAACGTTGATAGTCCTTATCAATTTTCTGATGTGGGCCACAAAAGTGTACAGTTATCTAGGTAGTTAACTATGAGTTTCGTATCTATAACAATTCCCACTTTCTCAAGCTTTGCAAATTTTATGAATCTATTGCTCACTGACAACATTTAGAAGGAACTAAATTAATGGTAAATTGCCACCAGATCATCCAGGACAGACACATATACAGAAAGTTTTTAAAAACGGAAATATTTACAGAGCTGAGCCAGAAATCATAAAGTAATTAAAATTATGGTTAAAAAATAAATAAAAAGAACATCGGTAATGGAACAGAGAAAACGACCCGTATCCCCTTGGGGTACCCAAGCAAACCTGAAAATTAAGTTGACATAAGGTAAATTACAAACAAAAGGACACATGGGAACCCTGATAAAAATGAAAACCTAAAAAAGAAGCCAAATGCAAATAGTTTTATATTAGGTTGAATAAAGAGAGGAAAATGTGGAAAAATAATTAAATTTTGTGAAGAGACTAAAGGAAGATAAGAATTATTTTAAGGTTGTTTTTGTTGTTGTTGTTGTTGTTGTTGTTGTTGTTGTTTCAGAATTCTCTTGGCTATAGTTCCTTGACTAGAAATATTTCTTTTTTTCAGGATATTTCTTAGTTTAGTGAAAGGAGTATTTCACATAAGAGTTTTTAATCTTCTGCCTTCAGAAAGAAGGGAGATTAGAGTGTCTTTTTGCATCTGCTATTTTCAACATATTTTTACCAAAAAAAATCCTTAAGGCAAAGAAGTGTATTTTGAGGGGACTTATTCTGGCATCTGTCAGCATCAGTGAAAGTTCTGTCATCCCTCTTGCTGTGTTCTTTCTTCCCTAAATTTAATCACAATCATGATTCTTAAAATGATAACTTTCTTGTTTTCTTTATTGTTTTACCACTGACATATTAATTCTTAAACACAATAATTTAGATTTGTCTAATTTGATCATTACATAATAAGAGTCATAAATTATTGTTTTTGACATTTGACTTCATTTTCTAAACAATGAATAGTAAGATTCACCACATTGCATTATTTCTGGGCTGTCTATTCTATTCTGTGTCATAGATATATATGTCTTTCATTCTACCAATAACTGTTTTGATTATAATAGCCTTGTGAGTTTTGATAAATCTGTGTGTTATTAATACACTAGAAGATTTATAGCTAATAAATTATCTCTTCTATTCAATGTTACCTTTTACTGTGATTATTTATATAGCTCACTTTTTTTTCTTATTCTTATTTTTTGTGTACATCATACACATGAAATCATTGCCAAGACCAAATCATAGGATTATCCCCTAAGTTGTCTTCTAGAAATTGTACAGTTTAGGGTCTTATGTTTAGGTAATTAATTAATGTTCAGTCAACTTTAATGTATGATCTACAATAAGGCCCAATTTCATTTTTTGCATATAGACATTCATTTTTCCCAACATAATTCATTGAAAAGACTATTCATTCTGATAATATATTCTTGTATATATGTTAGTATCTGTATGGGTTGGCTGTGTAGGTATGGATTTATTTCTGAGCTCTCCATTCTGTTCCAGTGGTGTGTATTTCTTTGTTCTAATAATATGCTGTTTGGGCTACAAGAGCTTTTTGATATTTTTTTTCAATCTGAAAGCATGATGTCTTCATCTTTGTTCTATTTTTCTCTAGGTTGATTTGGCTATTCATGCTCCTTTGTGGTTCTATGTAAATTTCAGAATTATTATTTAAATTTCTATAAAAATGCTGGGATTTTGACAGACTGAATTAAACCTTAGGTTTCTTTGGGTAGCATATTAAAATAGCCCCCAGTTGACAACTTAAAAACTAGCAGTATTAATAACCACCAAAAGTGCATGAGGTCAGCTAATTGAATTGAATTAGATAAACTATATCAGAAGACAATACAGGTCATTGCCTAAATCCAGTGAGAGGTAATGGCTATCAGGACCATGAAAGACAATGAAGGTGAGGCCAAATCATCAAGGGATTACATTAGTCTTGCATAAATCTACATGACACCTGGCACTAAAATCTCAGCAAAATGAATGTTATGGTCAAGTCCATTTCAATCTCAGTAGTTATCAGCTCTTGGCTCATACTGTACCAACAACTCCATAGTATGGACTGGGTAACAGCAGAATTTATATGGGTTTCAGTTTTTTCTCAGAAGGGAATTCTACAGTCAACAACTTAAAAAACAAAGATGACTCTTCAATCCTTATAACTTGGAGAGAATTACTATTGCTCAGATTCATCTGTGAAAATCATATATTTAATGGAAACTAATTTAAATTAACTATTCCTATCCTCTCTTACCTAATCTAGCATGTATAAATTGGCTTTGATATCAGATCAATTATATAATAAATAAAGATACCTTTTATTTGCAAAAGTAGCATACAACAAGTACAATTATGCTCAGTTGTATACTTCTTTTTTTTTTTGTACCGGGGATCAAACTCTGGTACTTGTGCTTGTGAGGCAGGCGGGCATCACTGAGCTAAATCCCAGGCCCCTACACTTCTTTAATATGCATTTTCTCTCATTATCCCATGCCCCATCTGCTCCAAACTAGTTTCTTCCCTTACTCCTACATGTGCTCATTAATGCTATTTAGCTAATTAATGATTTTGCTTGGTCAAATTGCTACAAAAGTCATTGATATATGTCTTTGTTTTATTGTTTAAATTGAATATTTTTTAAGTATTACTACCCTTTGTGTAATTAAAAAACCTAAGGCTGTATTTAAATTACTGTCAATCTTGAGTGTGCACAATTAATCATAATGGCAGAAGAGATAGCTATGATTGAGAAGAGGGAGAAAGTGAGCATTTTTATGGATGAAGAATTTAGAATACTTAAAATCACATTTCCCACATTATCATTTCTGCTACTTTTAATCATCCTGATATCAAAAGAAAACAAACTATATAAAACACACATTAGACCTGCGTTATATGTACTTTCAATACACATATGAGCAACACTATTTGAGATCATTTTATAATGTTTTTGCATTCTTAGTCAATTTACTTCGTATTTTAAATTAGCTTTTAGTAGATGAAAATATATAATATGTGGTATTTATATTTCTACTAGTTATCACTTTAAATGCATAAACATACAATTAAAAATAAGTCACATTAATTTTGATTTTATTTTTAAATAATGATACACATTTTCTTATTTTTGACAGATTCAGAGGTGAATAATGTATGCTTTCTAGGAAATCACATTAAGGTTGAATCTTCTCAGCTCAATATGCTGAAGAATATATTATTTAGAATCAATTTCATTAAAATTTAAAATATTATAAAGTAGGAATTTTAAATTAGATAGCATTATAAAAATGCAAAATGATTTGTCATCATTCAAGGCTTTCTTTTTTTTAATATTTTCTAGTTTCATTAGTAGTAGAAGAATAATGACTATATTCTACTGAGGTTAAAATATTTTTCTTCAAATAAAATAAATATTTTATTATGCATTTTTAAGTATACAGTAGCACTGATATATATCACATACTAATAATATATTAATTAGTAACAGGTTAATATAAGCCATTATTTAACATATTATTACAAAATAATATTTCTTCTTTGAATGGACACCCCTCTGCTACCTAAGAAACAATGATAATATCTCAAAATTATCTTTAGCTTCTACAGAAGGATGGCTACTTTAATAGTATTTGTTAACCTCAGTATGTCTCTTACCATTGTAGACAAACAGAAAATCAAAATAATCTCCCTAGAACTATGCCTTATTTTTTTCCTTTTGCGATGGGGCCAAAATGTTTAAAAATATACATTTTCTTAGTGAATGAGCATAAAAATTATTTTGAGTAAAATCTAAATATTTTAAACACATCTGAGACTTTTCTAGTTAGAGATTAGTTCATCATATTTGTTCATGTTCATTTTCCTTCACAATAATTTTTAAGAATATGATTAAAATTCATTTAGCATAAATTATTACTTGTGACTTTTAGTGGCTGATACATATTAATAAATCAGTAATTATATGAATATAATTACTAATGTTCTGATTACATGTACATGATTTAGTATATTCTGATTCATCTAGAATATTTATATTAAATATAAAACATCTTGATTAGATGTATCTAGAATAAGACCAGAAATATTTATAAGGATGCTTAAGTAAATGCAATCGAAAAGCATGCTCACTGACATTTAAGAGAGATGTTTCTAAGTGTAAACATAATTGCAGAGCATTTTAAATTCTCTTTTTAGAAAGCAGTATTAATAGTCTAAGATTTAATTTCTTGCATTTCACCTCTTGGATTCATGCTTTCTATTGAGAGTCAAGAAAACATATTAATTTAAATATATTCAGATCTGTTTTCCTGTTTTTCATTATGTACAACACAAAAATCTTGGTAAAACAGGGAGAGAATAAGAGTTCTTATGTAATTCTTTGCCAGGAGTGTAACATGATGCCTGACCTCATTTTGAACTCCACAGTAGTCTTTATTTGTTCCTCAAAAAATTCATTTGAACTGCCTACTCAAAAGGACACACATGTATAAATACCGAATAGTTTCTCTAGTGTGAGAAACTGAAAGTGTAAATAAGGATTAAAATGATTAAAACGAATAACTGATAATTTGAAATAGGAAAAGGTCCAAAGGTGTAGGGGTGGTGGGAGGGGAAAGGGAAAGGGAAGAAGGGAAAGGAAAAACTATGAGAAAAGAAAAAAATGGAAAGGAAGTCTATGTAAATAGGGAAGGGTGGAGGGGGTGAAGGGCACACAGGTAATGGAAAAAAATAAGAACCAAGATACATCATGTACAGGTACAAGCACCCAATGATAAATGTAAATGTATTGTATACCTAAAATGTACCAATAAAAGAATTAAAAAAAAAAACTATTGATAGAAATAGTAGTGGTAGAAGCTAAGGTTTATGTTCTAGGTTGTTCATCAGAATTATTTATAAGAAAAAATTTTGGAAGAAAGAAACTAACAGGAAACTGTTTGGAACATTTGACTAAGTATTATATATATGAAATATTTTGTAGAAATCAAATTTTTGTTAACTAATGATAAACAATATAGATAGCATAAATCATATGAAAGTATAAAATTACAACTATATATGTTAACTTGCTCTCAATTAATAAATTATAAACACACAAAATTACATATTCACACACATATATGTATAAAAAAGACATACAAATTGAGGAAAGCAATTTCTGAAAAAATATATACAATGTTAATTACCGAGTCAATATTTTTTATATATTAATTTTTACATGAAAATTTACTAAGCTTCTAAGCATTCATTATATGTAATGAATAAATTCACAGTGTTTACAAGCTTCCTCTTTCCCTCGTACTCCTGTAGTTCAATGTATAATATTCTTTTGACATTGAAAATATATAATGAACAGTAAGAAAAATGTTGCGTCAAAAGTGATCACAGCTTTCAATTCAAATGCTGTACTACCATAATATTGGCCTAAAGAACAAGGGGAAAAATAATCATGTCCAATATGATAACATAATAAGCCTTATGTGGTGAGAAGTTTCAATTGAAATACATGTGCATTGCTTAAATTCACCTTTAAAGAAAAAACACTTTAGTGCTAAATAGTCAAAAAATTTATGGAGAAATTCACAGGTAAATGCTTATCATAAAGTATAGTACTTAACATAGAGGAACTAAGGCACCACAAAAATTTGTCTTTGGTTGGAAGAAATGATTCTGAAAATGAACTCTAACTTTTAATATATGTATAATAAAAAATAAAACTGAAAAATAGACCACAGTATGTGCAGTGTTAGAAAATGACGACCAACTAAAAAGTGATGTTTTCTTGAAGTTTAGTGAAGAGTATATTACTGATGCTAAGTTTCAGAAAGTCTCACACTTAATTATTTGAAATATGTAAAACATTCATAGATCTATACCTTAAACATGTTTTACTTCTCCAAATAAAAGTATTTTTTTGTTTTCAACTATATGCATACTGATCCAAAATAAAATACCTGGAAACTGTTGACATATACTATTTGCTTGTAGAATTATTGTAAAAAACATATAGAAAGAGTAAAGTAAGTCACAGGACAAGCTTTAAATTTATTCTTTCACCGAGTGATGGAGAAAATGAGTATATACAATGTACTGAGAAAGTGTCTGTTAATTGGCTAAAGAAAATTTCTCTACAAATAGATTACTCTTATCTCAATTTAACATAGATGACTTTATGGCCATTTACTTACCTCATGATGACTTTTTGAACTAAATGTTTGCTTGTTTGTTTTTCAAACTGCTGAAAGCTAAGAACAGAGAGTCTTCACAGCAAGAAGAGAAAAATAATTCATATATAACAAACCATAAGATTTGCAGCTGACTTCTCATCTGAGATACTGTAAAACTTCTCCAGCTCTTAACTTAGTGAATACTAAAATAAGGGCACAAATTTTATATTCTTTATTTAGTGTGGATAAATATTACTTCCTAGAGTTTGGTCAAAATAAAAAGCGGCCTCACTTTCTTACCCTCTGTAACCAAGTTTCCATAGGAAGATTTGATTCTTTGAATCCAATTTTGCCCAAAATTTGAGAAAATAATCCAAGAGTTCAGTCAAATTACCAAGTTTGGTGACATAATGAAAATATACTGATTATAGCTCGAAATGTAACTGAAGAAGCAGAAGTCCTAGGGAAATAAATTAAATGGTGATGCAAAAATATGGCTCAGAGGTTAAGGCAGATGAATGGAAAGGTCATCCAGAAAGTCTTGTGAGTACCAGGAATGAACCCTTGTTGAGTATTTTTTTACTGAGACACGAATAAGCTCATTCATTTTAATGTTCAGAATTAGAATGATAACAATAACTCAATCTTCTATTAATGGTAAATAAGGAGAATTTACATATAAGACAGGAAGGTCAACATTTAATGAAGAAGAGGAAGGAAAATGTTAATTTCAAAAGAGTAAATGTGCTAAAATATTATTAAATGTCATAGAGAAGATTAAAATGTGATAATTTCATAAATGTCCGATATTACAAGATATTAATAGTAAGAATTCAACTTTCTAGAACTAATATCCAGATTTTAATTGGAAAATATTGAAAGAGAAGTAAACAAGTAGAGATGAAGAGTTTGGAGGGCGCCTTCTCTGTACCAATAAAATTATTTTTTAAAAAAGAAATTTGCAGATATGTAAGCAAATTTTGAAAGACTTCCTGAATGTTTTGTGCTTTTTAAAAATGTATTCTTCATTGAGAATGTGTAACAATTTGACAAAAAGAAATAACTGAGGTTTAAAACATGCACATGGGTACAGGAATAAGTAAGGCCAACATTCATGACAGTACAGGCTTGCCTTAGTTGAACTTATTGAGGAAAGGGGTAAAGAAATCAGAGAAAAATTTAAGTGTTTAATTAAAGGAAATGTTATGTACTATACTTGAAAAGTAACTTTTTTTATATGGAATTTATGTAAAACTGTATTTCTTGAGAGTAATCTTCAATTCTAAAAAGTATTTGCCCTCTACCTTTATGACTTGAAATACCTTCTAACATGTTTAGTTATTGCTGAAAATTTTCACCTGTTTTACTAGTATTTAAGACATGTTAGCCATCAAATTAAATTTTGGATATGGGAGTCCATATTAGAATAAATTTAAATTATTTATGTGGACCTTAAAATTTTAAATATACTGTGTACTTTCAGAAATTGTGATAGATACACAGGTGGAAGACTTCTGTCAAATCGAAATCATCCCGTGGACATAATACTTGCAGTGACATGCAACACTGGAGTGCTAGATTTCGGCCTCAAACACTGAGATTTATATTTCGCATTTTACCACTTCATTATTTTTTGACAGTGAGTCTGGGAGAGCTGGGATGTATCAGCTGCTATAAGAATTTTGAATGTTGGCAATGAAAACACCTAAACATGTAACTCCAGAAATTTTTCATGAATCATAATAGTCTGAGAATATCAGCAAGTTAAGACTCATCAGTTAGAGATTTTTCCCTGCAAGTAAATAAAATTTGGAGTTAACAGTATGACATTGCTATTTTGAATGGATCTCATTATAAACCTTATGCGTACTCATAATTAATATTTATGAGTATGTATATAATAATTATATGTGTATGCACAACATATGAATATAAGTAATTACCAGAGCAAACTTCACATTGAATATTGAAATCCTGTGAGTATAGTATTTTCTTTTTTTTAGATTTCAGCATCATAGTAACTGCCATTTGTATCTGTTTTATTTCCTGCAACTAATTCACGACTTTTTAAAATTGTAGGATAATTTCCTCTGTTTTCTCTTACCCTGTGGATACCTCCTCTGCTCTTCCTGTCCTTCCCAACTCTTGTTAGGATGCTAATTGCCTAATGCTGGCTCCCTTGCACACTCCTTTCAAGACTGCTCCATCCAACTTAAGCTTCTATAATCAGTTCACCTCTTTTCCCCTCCAATACATAGTTTTAATGGTTTATCTTAACTATACGAGGTTTAATTGGGCTAAATATATTTTTGGACTAAATAAAATGCAGGACAGTCACACACACACTTCAGTGAGACTAATCTCAATGCAATAATCATAATAAATAATAGAAGGAATGAACATCCTTATAGAATCACTTGTGGTGGTAAGTTGAGCAAACCACTGGGATAGTGATTTGCATCTGGACAGCAAGTGTGATGAGGCCCAAAACCCATGGTTACCCATGGATACCACCACCTGTTTTACATATGAGTAATATATTTGCTAGATTAAATATTTCAATCAAAATTATGGAATAGCACTGCATTCCCCTTCACTATGTTTCTGACATTAAATCATCTATTTTGCAGTGTCTTTTCTCCTCTTTTCTATACCTTTCCAAGATTAGAACTTCTCATCAGCTGCTTCTGTTGATAGCCCAGCACAACTAACAGGGTATGCTCCATAAATTCATGCTGAGTGAAGACAGGACATTTACTGAAGTTACTGACAATTATTTTTAATAACTCTGAAGCAAACTTATATAACTTGGTCAGGAGCTCATCAGAGCTGGAGAGTTCTGAGATCTCAGGTGTTCCAGTAGACAGTCACAGCAGCAAGCTCCAAATGAAAGATACAATCAATCAATCATTTAATTTCTTGCTATGACAGTATGAGCAAGAGACTAAAATCAGAGACTGATCAACAGCTCTTTCCACAACCACATTCTGCTGCATTTCTCACATGGGCCTTGGATTGGTGGAGACCAGGTGGATCAGCACAGATATGGCATCATTTCACTGGCCAGGGAGCTACAAACAAAAGATTCCTGCAGTTTTATAGATCTGGTGATGAGATAATCATACTGCTCTAACACTGTAAATATAAATTTAGTGTCATTTTGATTTTCTTCTTCTCTCTATATAATTGAGGCTTCCTGCTGTTGATTAAAAACTAATGTATAGTTTTTCAGGTATGACCTGAGGCACTTTCAAAGGTTTTTCATGGCATGCCCCTTCTGAGGAAAAGCTGCCTTTTCCATCCTAGACATGGTAAACAGCCAGTGTATTGCAGTCTCTGAAAGGAGTTTCCTGAAGGATTTAAGGGCCCTAGACATGCTCTTGAGGTAGGAGATTAGGGCATAGCAAAGCAGCTGGCAATTGTGCCTGAGCTGTCAATCCTGGAGACCTATCCATCACAGCCAGGACGTAAGTGGAAAACAGCTTCCAAGCCCTGGATTGGGCAGCTGATCTGATGGCAGAATGAGCTTATAAAGAGGCAGTGGCCATTGGCCTTGTGGCCACTATCTTCTGTCTCTTGCAGTAGTTCACTTTTCATGGAAGGTATTTTTTCTTTTCCCATACTTCTTTTGTTCGGATATTTCTTCTCTTTTGATTTTTTCCTACCTTTTTTTACCTTTAACCTCTCATTTAATCTTTAAAAATTGTAAAACCTCTATGTTCTTCAGCTGTCTTGTCCAGTTCTTTGAACAGGACAACAAGAGCCTGGAAGGGAACCCCTAGGCATCCATGCAACTGGTAACGCTCTTTCCCATACTTATAGGTCAGCTTCATTCTTTGGTCTCTTTATCTGAAGTTTTGGGTAAAAATTTTCTTCAGGTATTTTTAGAATCCTTCAGAGGAAATAAGTGAAAAATATTTAAGAAACTTTTCCTCACTGCTCAGCACCTTTCCACTCCTATCCCTCCCCATACCTCAGGGTCCACAAAACAGCTGAGACCTTTTATTCAGATTCATCAGCAGTGAAGTCTTCCTCAGGCCCCAAAGCTGTACTGATGATCCACATGAACCTCAATGTGCCGTATCATTTCATAAAAGAAAATAGGACAGGTGACTTAACTCTTTTAGATTCTTTCCTCTACCATCAAGTAAGCCCTTAATGGCTTAATACCTTTGTTACTTGCTGCTTTAATTGGATACTCCAATACCTGGCAGTTGAACACTCTCTCCCAGCTTAGGAGAACTCCTAACAATAGGTACATAGCTATTAAATACCTCCTTTATGGCAAGTAAGTAGTTTATCTCATTTGTTACCAACTTATTCGTGCAGAATAATTAAGGTTGTTTTGGAGTTAACTCAACTCATCACCACAAGATACGCTTTCTTACAAAAAGATGTGACCAAAATAAACAGTGTTAGGAATATTTGAGATCCTGGCTTTGACACTGCATTTGCTTAATTTTCTTTTCTGAAATCATACAATTATAGAACTGTACAATTGTCATGACTTTTCAGCCTCATTTCTTTTATGTGAAGTCTTGTCCTAATTTTTCTTGTATTGTTTGAACTTTTAGTAAAAATTAATTTTATTGGTACATTTTAGGTATACAATATAATGACATTCATTATTGGAGATTTGTACCTTTACATAATCTATCTTGGTTCTTATTTTTTCCCCATTCCCCTGCTCTCCATTTAATCCCTCCACCCCTCTCTATTTACAAAGGTTTTGTTTCCAGTTTTTCATTTTCTCATGTTAATTCCTCAAAATCCCCTAATTTTTGAAATATGTCCTCTATTATAGCATTTCTCAATTCTTTTACCATTAGGATTATCTAGCTCTTTACTACCTCAGTTTGCTTATAGAAATTGTTATAGTTTGAACATTTGTCACTTGCAAAATTACTGTTGAAATTTAATTAACATTATTATAGTACAAGAGTTGGGACCTTGGAGCAAGAGGTGTACCTTTCTGGTAGAGCTCTGGGCAAGCATGTGGCAGCCCCCAAGTTCAATCCCTACTAATATAAAGAGAGTTGGGACTTTTAAGAGAGCTCTGCCATTTTGCTTGGAATAATGCTAATGCTATCAAAGTGTATTTACCCTTCTTGCTTGCTTTTTTTATGCTTCTGGCATGTGTTGCTTCCTACATTAGGACACAGTAAAAAATCTTTGCCACTTGCCAGCAAAATATTGAAGGTGTTAACTGGCTTCTTTTAGTTGCACATAGAAAACAAGTAGTGATTTAAATTTGGACTGTATAATTAAAAATGTAAAGATGTGAACATTTCACACCCTGGTCTTATAAAGAGAGTGTGAAAGTGTGAGGCCAACTGACCCTTTGGTCAAAGGTTGAGTCTGTATAAAAGGAATTTTTGTGCTATTCATCTAGACAATGGGAAAATAATGACCTTGACAGTATTTTAGAGGTCTTCCAGGTATTCCCATTATCATAAGCCCAGCAGTCTAGGAGGGAAGAAAGGTTTCAGAGTATGAGCTCGGGGTACCATCCACAGCCCCACTGCTTCCAGCTTCCTGAGGACTCTGTTCCCCATATTCCAGCGTGTTATTCTTTGTCTCCTCCAGCTCTGGTTTCTATGGGTCTAAGTACAGCTTGGGCTGCTACTCCCTTGGACACAGGCAAGTATCCCTTGGCACCATACATGTGCACTGATTAATTCTGCAGGCAATCTGATTGAAAGCTAAATGATGGGCTTAAGACAGACCTTAAAACCAATATTTCTAAGTTTAATTTCTTAATTTTGCAAATGTCTATAATTTTTATATCCTCTAATTTTTTTTTACTAATATGTATTTTTATTTGTCAGTAGCATATTTTTTTCTTTTATATTTAATATTTTTGGCCTTAATTATCAGAAATATAACCTCCACATAATTAGAATGTTCTAAATTAAGAGCTGTAGAAACAATAGATCTTTGCAATTTTTTTTATGAAAAATAATAATTATTATTTTTCGGCACTTGGGAGAAAAACAATTATTTTTAATTAAGAAATTTATCTCTTTTCAGATCACATGACTATTAGTATTAATTTTCAATATTACCCATTTACACATTTTTAATTACTCACCTTTTTTTCAAAAAATTACTGCTATTTTGATTATAAATTATCATTAATCAAAGCTTTTTCTCTGGATTTTATAATGTGAAAATCATGACAACAATGAACCCTTTGGGCAAAAGGGATTTTAGAATTAGAGAGTGTATATTATAGTAATTTGAATTCCCAAAGGAATTTTTTCTTTTTATGTAATTCTTGTTCATTCTATACAATTAATTCTCAATTTCTTGGGATTCTTTAATCAAACACATTACTGACTAATTCAAACTATTGGATAAGATTAGGGATTAGTGTGATTAGAGAAAAAATAAACTATATCTTTAAATTTTATATTACATATTCTTTTAAATTCCCAGATGAATAAACTGTATGTGTAAAAGGTTATAGCTGTAATTTTTAAATAAAATTCTAAAGTGTTGATATTTTTAGATATTTAAGCAATAAGAAATTAACCTTTAAAAATTCATACTGCTTCTGCTTAGTGAAAGATGTTAGACAAAAAAAGATACATTTTATGGTTTTATATATGTGAACTGATAAGAAAGGAAATTTACAGTGATACAAAGTAGCTTAGTGATTACCTAGAAATGGGACTGGAATGAAAAAATGATGTAAATAAGCAAAGGGATTATTTTTTTAGTTTAATGAGACTTTCCTAAAATTAGAATTTGTTATTTGTGGTGATATTTTTAGAATTTTGTGAATATATTACATTTATTGAATTGTGCACTGAAATTTGATACATTTTATGGGATATAAATTATATCACAATAAAGCTGCTAAATACATTCTTAGAAATTCAGCAAAACTTCATGGTGATAAAAAATTAGGATAGAGAACTATGGAAAAATCAAAGAAATAAAGAAGATACTAAAATCTCTTGTAAAATTTAGCAGGAGTAAACATTACAAACTTTAAATATATTTATTTCCTAAGACATTATAATGTTATTCTAAATAATTCTGTATAATTCTTATCACGTTTTTTACATAGTCAAAACATAATTAGCTTGATGTAAAATACTTTCAGACAAAGAAAAAACTTGGCTTATGGCATAAGAGTCAGGTAAGTGAGTCCAAAGCAGAGCTTAGCTATCAGTAGGCTAACGCATTCAAACAACTTACTTAACTTTCCTGCATCTTAATTTCTTCATCTATAAAACAGGGACAATAATACCTAGCTATAATTCAAGAATGAATTAGTGACAAATGAGATAAGGTGAGCAAAGTACATTGCATTTTTCCCTGTAAAAAAGTAAGGATTTAATTAAAGGTATAAAATTTATTTGAGGTATATTGCCATATCTGTCTCTGTGAAAGTAAAAATGATTGCTTGAATGCACATCAATATTGTTGTTGTTCTGTAATAAATATCTGGATATATGTAATACTTCTCTCTCATCTTTCATAATATTTTTCTCACCACACTAAATAAATGATGGAATTATTTTCTCAGTCAAAAAGCAAACAAATATAAACATTTTTTTCTGCTACATTAAGCTCAAAATGTACATCAGATTGAATGTTAAACCAAGAGGGATCCAGATGTGGTCGAACATGTCTGTAATCCCAATACTTGAAAGGCTGAGGCAGAAGGATCAGGAATTAGAAGATATTCTGGCCTATATAGTAAGCCTGATGTCATCCTGAACTACAAAGTGAAGGGTTCTGACTTAAAATAAAAATAAAATAAGACCAGGAGAACCGTTTCAATATTGTTCTTGCTGTTATTGTTGAAGTGACTTACCGAAAAAACACAAGGGTATCATATTAACACTTGCTTGTAGAATTATTCATTTTATCACCTCTTTGTAAATATATTTGATGTAAGGGGTCTATGAACAATATAAACTGTTGAGGCTCTAATTTAAAAAATGTTTCTTTGGGCTAAGATGGCTATGCTTAATTTCAATCATTGGCAGTAAACAACTCTAATGGGAGGACTATTAAGCAGAAATCACTTTGCTAAAGCTTCTTGGGTGACAGACCCTATGGTTCCAGCAACTAGCTGCAAAACAGAAGCCACAAACTCAAAGAAAGTGCATCAGAGCCTCATAAATGAATGAAATGCAGAAATTCAATTCACAGAAACAAAACTTCATAGTGTGTGTTATTGGATGAGATTTTATTAACTATGTCATTAAATTTAAGAGGAAGTCATTAAGCAGTCTTTGTCTCTATAACTATGGATCTCTGAATTAAAGAAGCAATACCCAGTTTTAAAGTCTCAGAATGTTCTAATGCGAAAACAGTGAGGTTCTTTCCCCTTGATATTTCCACTGTTTCCCTTATAAAAACACAAAGAGATATTATAGTAGACACTAAATTGGTTCAGATATGATAATGGTGCATTTCAATACTTTTTATCTTTTGTGTACTCAGAAATATTAAAACTCAAACACTTCTAAGCACTATTTTCCCTACTCCCACAACGATATTTTAAACTGTTTTGTGGTTTCTAGGCAAGGTAATGTTGTGGCTGCTTTGTGCCATAGCCTTAGGGTGCAAATGCTCTGAGTCTTCCAATTTTATCCTTCAAAATTGTTCAAACTGCCTCAATGAATTGTTGAGCAGTGGCATTGACTCTTACATTCAGATCCAACTATATGAGCATTCTTAATTAGCAATCCCTCAAAATTAAGTATCACATTACCTATTACATACATAATAGAAGATCTTATATGGAGCTAAGAGCATGCATTTCTGCTAAGGCTTTTCCAAAGATGACAATAAATAATAAATCAGAATTCAAAAATCCAGAGTGTAAAAAAATAAAGGAAATTGAACTCCTATGTGTTATCTACGTGTTATCTAGCACAAATTGTAGATAGTATTGATTGTGTATTATCCTCATTTTAATGGATACCAATTTGATATACTGAAATTATGTATATTTGCTCATTTTTGATATTTTTTCTCCAAACTTATTTTACAAGTTAACTTCCGAGAATGTTGCATTGCCATAAAAACTTTTGGATTTTCCTATATCTTAGAACATTTAAAATACTGGTTTTACATGTGCCTCATTTTAGAATAAACATGTAAGCTAGAGTTAGAATGGTTGTCTCTTGCCACAGGTGTGCATTTTATGGTGACAATGTCACCATAATGTGACACAATATCACCATCTAGATTTGTCAAATCTAGAGTTAGGAATTTTCAGTAAACTATCTCATTTAGGCCTCATAGCAAATTTCCTGACTATACTTGTTTAAAGGAGAGAAAGTCATTTCATCTGAGCAAGGTTAGTCTAATTACATCTTTTGGAAACTTTAAACTGGGTTGGGACAGATTGCAGATGCAGAAACTAAAAACTACTGAGATTGCTACTAGACAATATGACCTTCTTATATTTTTCTATTTGTAAGAATAAAAATATAATCATGGGTGCTGCTAAAATAAACACTCAAAAGAGAAGGAAATGTAAAACATATAGGAAAAGAAGACTCTGGATTATGAGGGGGTTTTCGATGTTTCTCTAGTTCATGTCATTTGTGAGACTGTTGTTCTTGAACATTAGATATTACAACACATTTTTCCCTTCTGCATTTACCTGGGTTCTGCTTTTTGCAATGTACAAAACTAAATGAAACTAATATTTTAAACAAAATATTTTGATAGAATCTGTATATTATGTGTTTTATAAATATATAATGAACATAATGTGAACAATTCTATTATTACCCTAGCATTGTGGCCCAAGCAAATTGCAAGTAGTTCCTATGTGAAAACAATACCAAGCACAAAACTAGAAGAGTCAACATGCATAGAATGTATTAATACCTTGTTTGTTAATGCATTTTCAATAATAAATAACTCACCTTTTTTGTGATAGTTTCCAAAACTGTCAAAAGTTATATCAAATTATGTAAGTAATTTCTATTTTAGCTTTGTTAGAATGCTACATAGCAATTCTTAAGTATTGTATGAATAGGATAACTGGATAAGGGAGATTTTGTGGGTGAGGTTTTTTGGCATGAGAAGAATATTGTGTTTACACACACACACATACCACACACAAACACGGGTGCACACAAAGATAATTATGCATACATGTATATTGCTTGATATAGATACATTTGCAAATTTTACATGACAAAAAGATCACTGCTGATAAAAGTTTTAAACATTTCCCTTATAATATCTAAAATATTTTCTGTTTTTAACTTTCTATGATATTATGAGCATAAATATAAACATGCACAGTTTTCATGTAACCTATGTAATTGTCAAGAAAAGGTTTAAAGAACAAGACAGAGTCTAATACCCACCAGTGGAAATCTTTTATGCCTATATCTCTGCTTCAATTAAGAGAAGGCTTTAAAATTAGTACAGAAATCCCAGAATAGCTGGAGGGCTTGTTCAAGTCTTCAACACTGGTAAACCATCTAAAACCTGTAACCAGAAATAGTTTTAAAAATAAAAATTGTTTCTTTTGGTTTCTATATATTTTTCTTGCTACTAAAACTCAGAATTGTTTAATCATGGAAATGTAGGATTAAGTTTTCCCATAGGTACTAAAACACAAACTGGAAACAAAAGAATGTAGCAGCAGCTGTATCGAGTATCTTGCAGTTAAGGCAGCAGGTGCTTCTATAACATAATTGGTATTGAACAAATGACACTGTCTTTTTCCCTTTCAAACTTTATGCCATTAAAAATAAAAACAAGCAGAAGAATGAGAAGGGTATAAAGATTTAAAACTTAGTTTTTATTAACAAATGGAGGAAAATAAAATATGAGGACATGGCACCACAGAAGATACCTGAATAGCAAGATTTAGGTATCACTACTTCTACACAACCACTGAACTGGGAAAAACTGCCTGTGTAACTATTTTGGATCCTTGATTTTAGCCCAACGCTTGTACCAAGCATTATATTTTGGGAAGAAAGAGGCTAATAAATTCTAATAAAATTTGGTTTTTGGAGCAACTCCTGCTTTCTCTCTGTAGCCATCAGCTAAAAAGATGGTGGTCTGTGATTAGTATGTGGCTCAATTGAATTTTGGTAGAAAGCACATAAGACAGAGGCAAGACATTGTTTCAACCTCCATTGGCTGAATCGCTTCCACACAAGCATCAGTCAAAAGACTAGAAGGCACACAGAAACTTCTTTTATTTTCTTTTCATAATGGATGCAGGCATTAAAGCAAATCTCTGTCAGGTCACTTACTGACATGGAAATAATTGCTAAAAACTTCAGTGACAATACATTTCAAGGAACATAGTCTTGGAGAAGAAACAATCATCAAAAATACAACAAAATAAAACAAAAAAGAAATACTGTAACCTTTCTTGAACACCAACAAGCAATTTTATTCCAGTATTACCTCACTGTCATATTTAAAAAGGTCCAATTCTTAATGAAAAAAAATTACAAAGCAAACAGAGAAGTAAAAAGTGTTAGCCAATTCAAAGAAAAACTAGAAATTGAAAGAAATCATCAATAAGAAAGTCAAGAAATGGAATTTTGTAGATAAATATTTTTAACTGTCCTTAATGTGCTCAATGAACTGAAAGAACCAATAGATAAATACCTAAAGGAAATCAGGAGAATGATTCAAGAACAAGTAAATAGTAAAAAAAGAAATAGAAAATATGAAATGAACCAAAATAAAAATTTTGATTCTACAAAATGGATAGCTATAATAAAAATTAACTGAAGGAATTTTGTAAATTCGACTAGGGAAAAAATGACTTTATGAATCTGAAGGTGAAACAATTATGAGCAATGGAAGTAAAAAAGAACACAGAGCAGTTCCAGTTCCTGCCCACGGCATGGTGAGGTCCCGGGACCAGCTTGGAGCCCCGCCTTCATCCTGTGCTCTTCGCCATGGTTCAGCCAAGGAATGCGAAGCTCCTTGGCTGTGTTCCGGTTGCTGCCCAAGGCACGGAACAGATGACAGACCATCTAGGAAAAAAAATCAAAAATGAAATTCTAGAACTGAACCAAGCTATTGAGCAAATGGACTTAACAGATGTTTGTAGAGTGTTCCACCCCACAAAATCAGAATACACATTCTCTTCAGCAGCACACGGGTCATTCTCCAAAATAGATCACATGCTAGCTCATAGGGAAAATCTAAGTAAATGTAAAATAATTCAAGTTATCCCCTGTATATTATCAGATCATAGGGCAATAAAATTGGAGATCAATAACATAAGAAACTGCAAAACACCCACAAACACATGGAAATTGAATAATACTCTCCTGAACAACCAATGGGTGACAGAGGAAATTAAAGAAGAAATTAGATAGTTTCTACAAGTAAATGATAATGCCAGTACAACATGCAGGAATCTGTGGGACACAATGAAAGCAGTTCTACGTGGGAAATTCATAGAAGTGAATGCCCATATTAGGACAACAGAGAGAACTCAGTTAAATAACCTAATGCAGAACCTCAAGCTCCTAGAAAAAGAAGAGCATAACAAACCCAAAGCTTGTACAAGAAAGGAAATTATAAAGACCCGAGCAGAAATCAATGCAATGGAGACTAAGAGAATGATACAAAAAAATCAATGAATCGAAGAGCTGTTTTTTTGAAAGAATAAATAAAATCTATAAAACTTTAGCCAATCTTATCAAAAAAATGAAAGAAAAGGCTCAAATCCATGCAGTTAAGAATGAAAAAGGTGATGACACAACAGATCCAGCAGAAATTGAGAGGATCATCAATAACTACTTTGAGAACCTGTACTCTAATAAAATGGAAAACACAGAAGAAATGGACAGATTCCTAGATAACATACAAATTGCCAAAGTTAAATGAAGAAGATATAGAAATTCTAAACACTCCAATAACAATGAGTTAAATTGAAAATGTAAGAAAAAATTTACCAACAAAGAAAAGCCCAGATCCTGATGGCTTCACTGCTGATTTCTACACGACATTTAAAGAAGAACTATTGCCATTACTCTTTAAACTCATCAAGGAAATTGAAAGGGAAGCAAGGCTTCCAAATTCTTTCCTGGAAGCAAGTGTTACTTTGATTCCAAAACCAGGGAAAGACCCAACCCAGAAAGGGAACTACAGACCAATCTCCGTAATGAACATAGATGCAAAAATCCTCAACAAGATACTGGCAAACAGAATACAGAGGGTCATCAAGAAGAACATACACCCTGACCAAGTCAGATTTATCCCAGGGATGCAAGGATGGTTCAACATACATAAATCAATAAATGCAATACACTATATTCACAGAGTCAAGGAAAAAACCATATGATCATCTCAATCGATGCAAAAAAGGCATTGGACAAAATCGAGCACCCATTCATGATAAAAACACTACAGAAAATTGGAATAGAAGGTCTTTATCTCGACTTGATTAAGGCTACCTATGAAAAAACCGACAGCCAACATCATACTAAATGGTCAAAAACTGAAAACTTTCATGCAAAAATCAGGAACAAGACAAGGATGCCCACTATCAGCACTCCTGTTCAATAATGTTCTGGAAATATTAGCTGTAGCAATTAGACAAGAGAAAGAAATAAAAGGAATAAAGATAGGAAAGGAAGAAGTGAAGCTGTCATTATTTGCTGATGATATGATACTTTACATAGAAGACCCAAAAAACTTTGCCAAAAATCTTCTAGACCTAATTGACAGATTCAGTAGAGTAGCTGGATATAAGGTCAGCACTCAAAAAACAATAGCCTTCTTATTCGCAAATAGCAGACCCATTGAGAGAGAAATCTGGGAAATAATTCCTTTCACAATAGCATCTAAAAAAATGAAATATCTAGGAATCAACCTAATAAAGGAAGCAAAAGACGTCTACACTGAAAACTACAGCACTCTGAAGAAGGAGATCAAAGAGGATATAAGAAAATGGAAAGATATCTCTTGTTCCTGGGTAGGAAGAATCAATATAGTGAAAATGGCCATACTTCCAAAACTACTATATAGATTTAATGCAATATTGATTGAAATTCCAACAATATACTTCACAGAACAAGAGAAAACAATCCAAAAATTCATCCGGAAGCAGAAGAAACCTAGAATAGCAAAAGCAATTTTAAGCAACAGAGACATGGCTGGGGGTATCACAATTCCCAAAATGAAACTATACCACAAAGCTACTGTGATAAAAACAGCATGGTACTGGCAAAGAAACAGACCCAAAGATCAGTGGAATAGATTATAAAATACAGAAACAACTCCAGACATACTCAGCCACCTCATCTTTGACAAAGGAGTCAATTGCCCTCATTGGAGAAAAGATAGCCTGTTCAGTAAATGGTGTTGGAAAAACTGGATTTCAACCTGCTAAAGATTAAAACTAGACCCATACTTATCACCGTGCACTAAACTAAGATCAAAGTGGATTAAAGAGCTAAATATCAAGACAGAAACAGTAAACTTGCTGGAAGATAAGTTAGGTAGAACTCTCAATGACATTGGCATAAAAAAAGACTTTATGAACAAAACTTCAGTAGCACGGGAACTAGCACAAAGAATCAACAACTGGGATCTCATCATATTAAAAAGCTTTTTCACTGCAAAAGAAACTACCAACAGAGCTAAGAGACAACCTACAATATGGGAAATAATTTTTAGCAGCTGTACCTCAGACAAAGGTCTACTATCTAGAATATATAAAGAATTGAAAAATATCAGATCCCCCAAATTCAAAGACCCAATTCAAAAATGAACATCTGAAATGAACAGATATTTCTAAGACAAAGAAGTAAAAACAGCAAATAAATATATGAAAAAATGTTCAACATTACTGGTCATTTGAGAGATGTAGATGAAAACAGCGCTGAGATTCTGCCTCACCCCACAAAGAATGGCTGCTATCAAGAAATCAACCAATAACATATGCTGGTGGGGGTGTGGAGAGAAAGGAACCCTTCTCCACTTGTTGGTAGGAGTGCAGACTGGTGCAACCACTGTGGAAATCCGTATGGAGATACCTCAAAGGACTAGGACTAGAGGTCCCATTTGACCCAGCTATTCCCCTACTGTGTATCTTCCCCAAAGAATTAAAAGAATCATACCACAGTGATATATGTGTACCTATGTTTATAGCAGCATAGTTTGTAATAGCTAAGGTTTGGAAACAGCCTAAGTGCCCATCAACTGGAAACTGGATAAAGAAGATGTGTTTTTTTTATAAAATGGAGTACTACTTAGCCATAAAGAATGAGAAACTAGAGTCATTTATAGCTAAATGGATGCATATTGAGGCCATATTCTTAAGTGAAATAAATAGGACACACATGTGTAAATACCAATAGTATCTCTAGTATGAGAAACTGAAAGTGTAAATAAGGATGAAAATGATTAAAATGAAAAATTGATAATTTGAAATATGAAAAGGTCCAAAGGGGTAGGGGTGGCAGGAGGGGAAGGGGAAATGGAAGAAAGGAAAGGAGAAATTATGAGAATGAAAAAAAAAATGGAAACAAAGTCTATGTAAATATGGAGGGGTGGTGGGGGTGAAGGGCGCATAGGTAATGGGGAAAAAATAAGAACTAAGATACATCATGTTCAGGTACAAACACCCAATGATAAATGTAAATGTATTTTATATCTAAAATGTACCAATAAACATATAAATAAAAAAAAAAGAACACAGAGCAATGAACAGAGACTAAGAGAACCATGGAATACATTCAGCATACCATGATAATTAAGGTGGATTTTCAACATGACTGGCTAAGGAGTTTCCCAATTGGTTATAAAACAAATATCTGACTATGTCTGTGTGGGTTGGCTCCTCTTTCTCTTCTACCACCCCCGTACACACACATTCTCTTTCCCTATTACCATGTATAAGTAGTTTTGCTCCACTATGCCTTTCTGCCATGGTGTTTGCCACTAAAAATGTTAAATTAAATCTTTCTTCCTTTAAATTATGTTTTTGGATATTGTATCAGAGTGATAGGAGAGGTAAATAATAAAGAAAATTTGTAGCAGAGAAGTGGAATCTGTTGTGACTGTATCTGACTATGTGGTTTATATAACTTTGAAATGGATTTGCAGGAGGAATTTGGAAAGTTTGGAGATATAAACTGCAGAAGCTTTTTAAAATTCTTTATATATTCTAAATAATAGGCCTTTGTCCAAGGAACACCTGGTAAAAATTTTATCCCACATTGTGGGCGTCTCTTCACACTGTTGGTGGTTTTTCTTGCTGTGGAGAAGCTTTTTAATAAGAAGAGATCCCACTTGTTAATTCTTTGGGCTACTTCACACGTGACAGGTATTTTTCATGAAATCTTTTCCTATGCCAATGCCTTCAAGAGTTCTACCTAATCTCTCTTCCAGCAAGTTAAATGTTTCTGTCATTATCAAAAGAACCTGATGGGTGATTCTGGTTAAATGTCAGAAGAGCAGAATGCTAGTAGAAATAAAATCAGTAAAGGTCAGGTTCTGGGGCTTTCAGTTGGGAACATGAATTTCATTGGAAATTGGACTATAGACTATGTGTATTACATTCAGGCCAAAACCAGAAAACCTATCTACACTTTACTCCTGATCTGAGACTTTGCAGGAGGCTAAGATTAAGGGAAGTAGACTAAATGATCAAGAAAAGGAAATTTCAAGTCAGTCCAGCATTCAGGTTGCAGCATGGTTGCTACTGACTGCTTTTAGCAAGAGATATTTAAAATTGGGTCTAAAAAGAAAAGCAGAAAAAATTGAAAAAAAATAAATTGTCGACAAAATAAACTATAGGTAAATAATATTATACTTCAAAATACATTATAGACATTATGAAAATTTCTCACGAAAATATTAGAAAACTATAACCAGCACCATATTAAAAGAAATTATGCACCATTACTAAGTGGAATTTATCTAAGGACTTCAAGGGCAGTCAATATGTAAGTCATTATAATGTACCACCTTAACACAACACTGGAGAAAGTCCCATACAAGCATATCAAGAGATCTAGGAAAATTCCTTGAAAAATTTAAAGGCTTTCAGGATAAAAATAGAATGTTTCATTGCACTAGAAAAAGAAAAAAGTCTTCTCAGTATGATAAAGGATATTTCTGGCAAAAGCTCACAGCTACCATCACACTCAATGATGAAAGACTGAAAAATTTTCCTCTAAAATCAGGAATACTGCAATGATGCCCATTTTCACCACTATTTAACATTATCTGGGAAATAGTAGCAAAATCAGTTAAGCAAACAAAACAAAACACAAAGTGAAAAACATGATATATAAAATGAAAGAAAAGTAGTAAAATTATCTGTGTTTATAGCTGATAAGATTATATGTGTGTATATATATATATATAATCAATGCAATACACATAACTCTCCCCAAAAAATCCTGCTCAAACTGTCAAACTCAGCAAACTTCAATTGTTCAAGATAAATCATGATTCTACACACCAAGAAAAAAAATTTAATTAATATATTAAGTTTTCTACCAATTCCATTTCTGGACATATATTTTCAAGAATTAAAAGTAGGGACTCTAGATTTCTTTAGAATCTCTGCATGTCTACCTGGAAATTTGTAATTCCCGATATTTGCTACCTGCCTAGGTGTGATGTGGCTAACAGTATCCCATTTGGCTTTCCCCCTGCATATTAATCTTATTACTGAAACTTTGAGTCACATTATTAGCTTAGGCGTCTTTCATTTCTTGAGACAGAATCTCACTCTGTAGTTCAGGCTGGCCTTGACATCACTGTGTGGCTCAGGCTGTCTTCAAATTCCCAGCGATCCTGACTCAGCCTCTCAAATGTTGGGACTGCAGGTGTGCACTGCCACACCCAGCTCAAGATACCCATTTAAAAAATATTTCTAGGGATCCAAGAGATTAGTACAAAGTAGCAAATGAGATGCTATGTAATTACTAAATGCAATAATACTTATTTCATTCATTGATCTTACCCTCACAGCAATCAAAAACTTCCCAGGGCTCCTGGGAATTTTGGGGGTTGCCATGCATCAACAAACACTCAGCACTCATGCTGTCAGAGCAGTGGTCTGCTCCTTGTTCTTGAGAGCCAGTAAGAACTGAGTTGCATGTGAGGCCTCTGATCATCCCATGTAGCCTTTATTTTGAAGTGACTCTCGCTATACCCCTAATAACAAGAAGTGAAGAAAATCCATCTTGTACATGGCTAAGTCCATGGGCAGAAATTGGTTGCCTCTCCCTATGAAAAGCAGAGGGAAATTGGAACTATTGTTTGGGCTTGAGTTCCATGCTACCAAGACTGCATCAGGTTGCTTGTAATTTACCTAAGGCTACTGAGATGAAGTAAATCATGTTACATCTGTTTTTTTTTTTTTTTCTTTTTAATCTACTACCTCTCCCATTTCTTTAGTGCCAAAATTCTGTCCTTTTCTCTGTCAGGTTTTGTGAAAAGGCACTTTTGTCCTGAACATGTTCAATCTCTTTCACTTCAGGAATAGCCTCACTTACGGCATAAATATGCTGTCCAACAAATAGATTGAGGAGGGAAGAACTTACCGTTCTTGAAAGTCATTTTTAAACTTTTTTTTTTATATTGCAGTTGTAAAAACAGCTCTATTAGATTCTTGACACATCAGGGAGTAAATCACTTGTTAGAACATAACTTCCTCCAGATCACACTGGGATTCCTTAAAGCTTTTCCATGGGGTCCCTGTCTTGGAAAAATCTCCTTCATTGGGTATACCTCTCTCATGCTAAATATGATCCAATGTATAAGGCAATTATTAACATTGGATTTGGGACAGATTATGTAGGTACTGGCTAAGAGACAGATTTATATTGTTCATTTACTTCTTGGACCTTGAGATGCGTTGTTATTTATTTGGGATCTCTCCGTTTCTTTATTATAGGTGCTAATAAGTATAACTTTTCTCATAGCTCTTCTTTCATTCATTATGTTCCACAGATTCTGATAGATTTATTATCATTTTTATTTGATTTTAGGAATTTTTAATTCTCTCCCCTGATTTGACCTATGATTCACTGATAATTGATAAGAATACTAATCAATCACCAAATGTATGTTTAGTTTCTGTGATTTCTTTTGATGATTTTTTTCTAGTTTAATTCCATTGTTATCTGATAAGATGCAAGAGATATTTTTTTTTTTTTGGATTTTTTAAAGTGTGCTGTATGGCCAAATTGTCGTCTACTCTTGATAAAGTTCCATGGGCTGTTGAGAAGAATGTGTATTTTGCTGTTGTTAAATAAAACATTTAGTAGATATCTGTTAAATCCATTTGTTCTATGATGTAGTTTAAGTGTGATTTTTTTTTCTCTTTGACTTTTTGTCTAGTTGACCCATCTAGATGAGATAGTGGGATATTAAAATCCCCAACTGTGATTGTATCGGTGTCTATATCAAGTAGCTTGTGATTCATTAAATTGTGTGAGGTGAGTTTCAGTGCATATGTATTTATACTTGTTATCATTTTTTGGTTAATTCTTCCTCTGTTTTCTTTTTTTTTCCCGAGACAGAGTCTCACTATGTGGTCCAGCCTGGCCTTGAACTCACTATGTAGCCCAAGCGAGCCTTGAAATCTCAGTGATCCTCCTACCTGTCTCCCAAGTGCTAAGATTAAAAGCAAACACAACCACGTCTGGTTTTGTTTACTTTTACTAATCTCTAAAGTTTGTCAGAGAATACCTATCAACTGCTTGCTTTCTGGGTCTGGCTGCTTAGAGTATGATTTTTCAAACTTTCACTTTAAGTCTATTTTTTTGTCTTTTGTGAATGAGGTGTTTCTTCCAGGTAACATATATTTGGATTTTTTGATCCAATAAGTCAGTCTGTATCTTCTATAAAAATCATTTATATTAACTTATTATTTACAGGTGTTCACAGATTCTTGTTATATTATTTTTATTGTGCTTGGTTCTTTTTAATAATCCTTTTGTTTAATTACTAAGATGTATTCTTTCTTTTAGACTCTTGGACTGTCTTTGCCTCATTATACTGGTTTAGAATTACTTCTAATATTTTTTTCTAGGTCTGGTTTGGTACTCAGGGATTTCTTTATCTTTACTACAGATATTTATCTCTTAATCATTTTTGAAAAATAATTTTGCAGAACATGATAATCTGGACTGGGAGTTATTTTCTTTTACAGCTGAAAAAAGTTCACTCAAAGCTCTTCTAGTCTTTAAGGTTTGTGTTGAGGAATCTGCTAACATTTTGATTAGCTTGCTTTATGGCTTATACAGTGTAAACAGTGGGCTCCTCTCTAATTACAAATGCACCTAATTTTCTCTTTCTGTTCTGTATTTCTTGGATTTTGACTCTGATGTGTCCCAGAGAGGTTCTTTCCTGTTCCTGTTTATCTGAGGTTATAAATGCCTTCTATATCTGATATCTATCTTTTTCTCCAGATTTTATAAATTTTCTGTCACAATTTCAGTGAACAAATTTTTATACCATTAGTCTCTAACTCCACTGCTTCGTCAAAACTTCTGATCCTTATGTTTGTACTTTCGTCTTTGAACATTTTTTTATTTTCTCATTATTTTTTTCAGTATTACTGACTAAATGTTCTTCTGTATCAATTGTATCCTCAAATCCCAATGTTCTGTCTTCTGAATGATCTTGTCTATTTTCAAAACTATGGAGGTTTTCATTCCAAGGACTTCTGTTTAATTCTTTTTCATAACTCTTAATTCTTTACTACAATAGTTTTTCATTACCTGGATATTGTCATACTTAATTCATTCAGTTGCTTATTTGTGTGTTTTTTAAGCTTGTTGATTATTTTAGTGATTGATTCATTCAGATGTTTAGTTAAATCTTCAAGTTCATTGATATCTTAGCATTTGATTCATTCTGCTGCTTATTTGTCTCATCTCTTTATTAGTTGTAACTATATTTTTTTAGTTCTCTGAGAATTCATATTCTTTATTATCTTGAGATCTGTTTTGGGGAAGTTATGAATTCTTAAAGACATCCTGGTGCCCTGTTTTCTTATGATCATTGTGGCCTTTCTGTTGAAGGTTGTATATCCATTGGGATAGAAAGCTCTGCTACTATAATAGAGATGTCTTTAGTGATGAATTTCTCTTTGTGATGTGTTCTTGGCTGTAGGAATGGTGCTCTGTGCTGAGACTTATTCAACTTATTCAGAGAACGAGGATCTGTCTCTAGCACTGAACTACTGGGAGAGAACTGTTACCAGTAATATTTCCATCAAAAGAGTCAATTATATATAAAAACATACATCAAATTTATTTAAACATTTTTTTCAACTGTTACAAAAGTTCAGGAATATTAGGGAAAAGTAGTGATAAAGAAAAGGCTGGAAATTAGGAAAAGAAAGAAACAAGGAAAAAAAGAAAAAACACAAAAAAGAGAATTATGAAAAAAAGTTTATTATCATATTACTTTTATGCCTGGTAAGAAGGAAGGTTGAGAAGAGTTTTGAGAGTTTATGTGTTGGGACACCATGAAAAAAGAAAGAGAAGGAAAGAGAAGTTGAGACACGATTCATATGATGTCTGATAACTTGTTCAGAAAGTTCTCTACCTCTTTGGTATTTCAGGAGAGTTCAAGGAGTATAATAAAGTAGGTTACTGAAAGTTAAACATTAATGATATTCATATTAATTTTTATTGTGTATTAATAGTAAGAGGACTTGAAAAGGTATAAAATGATAAAAGAGAACGGAATTACAAAATATGAAAGATAGGAGAAAGTAGAGAGGTAAGAGACAGTATATGAAAGAATGTAGGAAAGAGGATGGAAGAGATAAGAGCAAGAGAGTGAAGAGGGAAGGGGTTATATCCAGTTTTAAAACTGAGTGCTCAAGAAAGATAAATAACTTTACCAAGTGGTCTTTGGTATGGGAAACTATGACTAAACAACTTAAAATACTATGTTACTAAGGCAGAAAACTATAAAGTGATGCAGATATCTATACAGTGATATACACATATAAAGAGACCAAACCTAGTTATATTTAACAAAATACCAATAGAGAAGCATAAAATGTAAAAAAGAAGAGAGAATAATCCAAAAATTGTCTCACACATAACACACATGGAAAAGGTAGGGTGGGGTGGGGGAGAAAACAATGTTGTCCTGTTGTATGTTCTGTTTTTAGGATGAATAGCCCTGAACAGACTTTCAATGGTGCTGTCATCAGATCACCATATTCAGTAACCTCCTGTTCTCAGGGAGCATGGGGAGGGGTTGCAGCCATGTTCTTTGGACTCTCCCCCTCAGGGTCCCAGGCTGGGCCCTTGCCACAGCCTTTGCAGTACGTTTAGTGCTCTTTCTGGGTGATCTCTGTGCAGGGTCACAGGCTGTGTACCTGCTGCAGACTCTGACAATTCTTTCTAGTCACAGCTACATTCAGTTCCCAGTTATGGGAGAAGTCACCCAGTTATGGACAATTTCCCAAATCTCCCTCCAGCAAATGATTTCAGCAGCATCTGGGCATCATGAATGGGGCTGCCCTACACTGATCCAGTGTTTATTTTCTCTACTCCTGCTGCTTACCCAAGACAATTGACTTGGTTTTCCAGATTAGTCTCAGATTTACGGCTCCCACTGTACTCAGTGCTGGGTGAATATCTTGGAATGATCAAGGGCTGTTTCCTCTAGATGGCCATTTCCTGGCTTCTGGAGTGTCAGGAATCCTCCCTCTAGGAATCTGCTAAGACCTATAGGTCACAGGGGAAAAGATGCTATATTAGAGCCACAGAACAGAGCAGAGTGTCCTTGGCTTATATTCCAGTATTCTATTGAAATAGAAAGAATAAATTAAAAATATCTGAAAAATATATGTGGAAAGTTTAGAAACAAAAGAAAGAATGAGACAAACATAAAACCAATTTTCACATAATCAAATCACTGAATGATTGATTCAGGTACTCTTTTATATATTATGTTTAATTGATTTATTTTTCTTTGCTCACTAAATTACCAACTTGCAATTTTGAAAGTTGAAAGGACTAAAGAAGAAAGTGGTGGATTTGAGGGGAAAATGTATTGTTTTCAGATAGGTATAGTTGTATGAATATATTTATTAAATATCTGCTGAAATATAACAAAATCTCACAACTATATTCTACTAACTAAAAATTCATGTAAGAAGATTTTAAAATAATAAAAAACATTTTGACATATCATTCTCATCCCAAAATTTGTCATGTAATTTATGATCTACTTTCCTCTTGATCTTCAACAGTAGCAGTAGCAATAGCAAGCTGAGATACAGAAATTGAGCATCCTTTATATTCCATCATAAAGAATAAATGAAAACTACTCAACTATAACCAAATTATCAGATGGAATAAGAAAGCTTAGAGAAATCATTATTTAACTAGTGGGCCATTCAGCAAATTAGTGCAAACTGACCATTTAACTGGCAAGAATGAACTTGGATCAATGAAACTTGGCCTGGCAATCCTATAAACATAATCCCTTAACACTTAAGTGGAAAAGAATTAATAGGGCTGTATAGGAGTACCATAAAATAAGACGTCAAGTAAAAAAGTTATAGCTCGTATAAACTTGCATTCATTTGAAACTTGTATTCACTTAAGAAGGAGCTGAAATTTAAAATGTCTGACACAAACAAAAAATTTTAAACTACCTGACACTACAAAAAAGTGGTGTCTGTTTTATTTCACTTATCATTATGATCTCAAGGTGCATGTATTTTCTTACAAATGACTCAAATTTATCTTTATGGCAGAGTAGTACTCCATTTTGTGTAAAATCCACATTTTTCATTATTCAGTCATTCCTTTTTGGACATATGGGACACTTCTAAAATTTAACAATAATTAATTATGCAGCTATAAATATGTGTATGCATGTATCACTGTAATATGATGTTTTTAACTCTTTGGGGAAGATACTTAGAAGGGGAAATGCTAGGTCAAATAGAATTTCTAGTTTCAGTTGTTTGAGGAATTTCTATACTGATTTCCAAAGTGGTTGTAACTGTTTACATTACCACCAACAGTACAGAAGGGTTCTTTGTCCTTACACTCAGAATTTGTTATTGATTCTTTGATGATAGCCATTTTTTTCTGGGATAAAGTGGAATCTCAGTGTTGGTTTAATTTTTATCCCTCTAATAGCTAGCAATGTTGAGCATTTCTTCATATATTTATTGGCCATTCGAACTTCTGTGAAGTCTATTTATTTCAGCTGCCCATTTTTTAATTGGGCCATTTATTTTTGGTCATATAACATATTTGAATTCTTTATATACAACAGATATTAGTCTTATATCTGATGAATAGCTGGAAATTTATTTTCTCATTCTGCAGTTTTTCTTTTTTTGTCTGTTGGTTGTTTCTTTTGCAGGAGCTTTTTAATTTGATTTGATCCTATTTGTTGATTCATGATATTTCCTGTGTAGCCAGGGTTCTGTGCAGAAAGTTGGTACCTATGCTTATGACTTTAAGAGATTTACCTATTTTGTCTTCCAGAAGGTTAAGTGCTTCTGTTTTAACATTTAGTTCTTTGATCTGTTTCAATTTTAATGTGACATACGATATGCACCTACACTGAGTCTTTTGCGTTTGAATAGCCAGTTTTTCCAGCACCCTTTATTAAAGAGACTATCTTTCTGCCAGCATAAATTTTGGACCCCTTTTTCAAAAATCAAATACTTGGCTTTGCTTGGGGATGCCTCTGTATTATTTATTCTGTTCTGTTTATCCTCATGTCTGTTTTTGTGCCAGTATCATAGCTTTGCAATACAGCTTGAAGTCTGAGATTGTGATTCCTCCAGATTTCGCTTTTTAGCCTGCATTGCTTTTGCTTTTCTGGTTCTCTTCTCATTTTATATGAATTTTAGGAGTGTTTTCTCCAGTTGTGTGTAGAATGCTGCTGTAATTTTCATTAGGATTGCATTGTCTATGTGTCAATTTTGGAAATATGGCCACTTTGTCCATATTGTTTCAGTGTATCCAGGAAATGGGGATATTTTCCATTATTTGATGTCCTCTTCAATTTCCCCTTTCAGAGTACTGTAGTTTTCATTGAAGAAATCTTTCACTTCCTTAGGCTAATCCCTAAATATTTAATTTTTTTAGTGCTACTTTTCAATGGTAATTTTTCCTAATTTCTTTTACAGTGTTTTCAGCGTGAGTATACAGGAATGTTATTGACTTTTGTGTGTCGTTTTGTACCCTGTTACATTACTCAATTTGGTTATTTACTCTAAGTCTTTATGGATGTTTTCGGATCTTCTATGTAGAGGATCATGTCATCTGCCAATAAAGATAATTTCACTTTTTTCTTTCCACATGTCTAATTGCTTTTGCTAATGTTTCAAGCACTATGTGGAGCTAATTGCTATTGCTAATGTTTTGAGAACAGGAGTGGTGAGAGTGGACATCCTTGTCTTGTTTTTGATTTTAGAGAAAAAGTTTTTGGTTTTTCTTGACTTAATATGGCATTGGCAATAGGTTTGCCATAAATGTCCTTTAACAGATTAAGATAAGGTCCTTTTATACTAATTTTCTTCAGTTTTTATTATGAAAGGATGTTGACTTTTGTCAAAGGCATTTTCTGCATCTATTGAGATGAGCATGTGATTTTTGTCCTTACTTCTATTCATGTGATATATTATACCCATTGATTTGTGTATACTGAACCACCTTTGCATTCTTGGGATTAAGGCTACTGCATCATAATGTATAATCTTTATTTATTTATTTATTTATTTAGGTACCAGAGATCGACCTTGCGCTTCTGAGGCAGGCACCAGAACCACTGAGCTAAATACCTGGCCCCCATAATGTATAATTTTTTTTTTTTTGGTACCGGGGATCGAACTCGGGTCCTTGCACTTGCAGGGCAAGCGGTGGAACCACTGAGCTAAATCCCCGGCCTCAATGTATAATCTTTTTGATGATTTATTTTATTTGCCAGTCTTGTTGAAGATGGTTGCATCTACAGTAATTAAACAGATTTTTATATAGGTCCCATTTTGGTTAGAGTTTTGGCTGGTTTTGGAATCAGGGAAATGGCAGCATCCAGGAATGATTTTTGGAGTTCTCCCTCCTTTTCATTTTCACTAAAAAGCTTGAAAATATTGACATTAGAACTTCCCTGAAATTTAGATGTGAACCCATATATACCAGGAATTTTCTTATTTGGAAGTTTTTTTGTTATTACTGCTTCAGTTTCATTGGAAATTATTTGACTATTTAGGACACTTAATTTTTCTTCGTTTAATTTTGGTAATTCATATGTATCAAGGAATCTATTCTTTTCTGAATTCTCTAGTTTATTAGTGTTCAAGTTTATAAAAAAATTGTGATTTCAACTTCTTCATTGGGGGGGGGTTACTGGGGATCAAACTCAGGTTTTTGCACTTGTGGGGCAAGCTGGGGAACCACTGAGCTAAAGCCCCGGCCCTCAACTTCTTCATTTATAATTGCATTTACTTGTATCTTTTCTCTCCTTTCTTAATTAGATTGATTAAAGGTTTGTCTATTATGCTTGTTTTTTCTAAAGAACCAGCTTTTAGGTTCATTAATACTTTGGGTTTTTTCCTCTCTATTCATTGTTTTTTGCTGTAATCTTTATAATTTTTTTTCCATATTCTATCTTTGGGTGTGGATCATTCTTGTTTTTCTAGGGCATTGAATTGCATTATTAGGTAATTTTGGGGTGATTGCTTTTTTTGTGATATAGGCATTCATAGCCTTATATTTCCCTCTTAGGACTGCTTTCATCTAGAAGAGATGATTTTGTATGTTGTACTGGCATTAGCATTTAGTTCTACAAACTATTTCTTCTTTGAGTCTTCTGTAGCTCATTGTTTAATCAAAATTATATAGGTTAGTTTCTGTGAATTTCCATAATTTCTGTGTATTTTTTGTCGCTGATTTCCAACTTGATTGCACTATGGCCTGACAATACACATCACATAATTTCAATTCTTTTACATTTAGTTAAGCTGATTTATTAGCTACTTATTGATGTATTATGCTGTGATCTGATGCTCTGTGCTTTTGTGTGCTGCTGAAAATAATGTGCATTCTGTTGTTGTTGGGTGGAACACTATAGATACCTATTAAGTCCATTTGTTCAAAGACTTTGTTCAACTCTGATATTACTTTGTTGATTTTGTTTTTGGTCTAGTTGATCCTACTATTTATGATATGGTGTATTAAGGTCCCCCACTATAAAGTGGTGTCTGGTGAACAAACTAAATTTGTGGTATGAGTTTGGAAAAGACGCTCATGTTTATGTCTGTGTAGGAAAGATGGCTGTGGTTGTTTTTGTCACTCATTGCAGTTCCCAAACAAAAATTTTGTCAAATGCTTCTGTTTGTGAATTAAATTGTTTGCAAACAAAAGTATGCATAAATCAAAGCACCACTGTAATTGTGTTTTTATTCATCTAATCATTTATGCCCAGTAATACTTGTTTTATGAAATTGGGCACACCATATTTTGGTGCATATGTGTTAATACTTATTACCTCTTCCTGTTGAATTGTTCTCTTACCCAATACATAGTGACTTTACTTGTCTCTTTTGAACAACTTTGGCTTGGTCTGCTTTATCTGAAAATAGGGTAGTTCATCCTGCTTGTTTCTGGTTCCTGTTGTATGCAATATTTTTATCGTCTTTTATATTTAGTCTAAGATTTTTGCATTAAATGTGCTTCTTGTATAGAGCATACCATCACCTTTTGTTTCTTGATCTATTCTGCCAGTCTGTGTCTTTTGACTGGGGAATTGAAACCATTCACATTGAAAGTTATTATTGATAGGTATTGATTTATTGGTGTCATTGTCTTATTTTCTTTTTTGCTGATTCTCTAACTTTGTGTTCTTCTTAACTGCACCCTCTACCTGGTGCATTCATTCTATTAGATATTTTGTCATTGTTAGCTTCATGGCCTCTTTCTTGGTTCTACTTGAGAAGTTTTGGAGTGCTAGTTTGTTGGTTATGGGTGTTTCTGATACTTTTTATGATTAAAGTATCTTATTTCATCAATTTTGAATGGTAGTTTTACAGTATAGGTAAGCCTCACTTAGAAATTGTTATCTTTTAGGGCTTCAAACACTTCACTCAAAGCTCTCCTGGCCTTTAAGTTTTGTGTTGAGATGTCAGCTGTAATGTTAATGTGTTGTTCTTTATAAGTGATTCATTGTTTTTCCTTTAACTCCTTTTAAGATTCTGTTCTTGTGTTGGACTTCCAGAATGTTAACTATGATGGTTGGATTCTTGACCCAGAATGTTGACTACAGTGGGTTCTTTTCATCTTGTATCTATTTGCAGTTCTATATGCCTCATTTATCTGTATAATAAATTCTTTTACTTTACTCGGAAAGTTTGAGCTATTAATTCTGTAAACAAGTTTTTATGCCATTTGTACTATCTTCTGATTCTACACTAATTAAAATTAATCTTTGAATATTATTCTTTGTGTCATCTATGATCTGTTGGATTCATTTTCCATTTTTCTCTTGTTGTTTTTAAGATATCTTTCATTAAGTAGGCATCAACAACTGTCTTCTAGTTCTGATACTGTCTTCACATTGGTCACATCTGTTTGCCCACAGTTTCAGTAGAATTTTTAATCTCTTAAACTTCTATTTGAAAGTCTATTATGGATTCTAAGTCTTTTCTATGCCAATCATGCATGTTTTGCTTCATTTACTAAGCTCTTCTTTTTATTAGTATCTGCTTTAGGCTTGATGATTTTGTTTAATTGGCCCAATATCTTCTTACTTACATCTTCTATGAGTTTGACAAATGCCTTTAGGTACTATTTCAATATCTTCCAAATACCATTTTAAATAATTCAGTTGTGAGGCATTCAGTTTCTTTACCTTCAATGCCCTATGGTCAGCTTTGTGGTAGTTGGAAGTTTTTGGAGGCATTTTGTTGGCATGACTCCTAATGTTTCTAATTTTTTTGTTGTTGGTTGGTTGGTTTTGTGCTGTGTTGAGGCTTGAGGCTTGATTGTACTGGAAAGTCTTATTTCTAGTATGGCTACAGCTTTAGTTAATGTCTACTTTGCAGTGTTTTCCTCCAGGCATGGCTAATTACTGGCCTTTCTTTTTCCCAGGATCCAGCCACCTCCATTTACTTGATATTGCAGTGGATTTGCATAAGTACCCAGTTCTCCTGGAATGAGCCACAATATTGCTGATGACCTGAAGGTAATCTAAATATTAGCATCTCAAAAAAGCAAATAAATACAACAGCTTTGTCACTTTGACTACACTAATAAAATCCCCATCAATTATAACATTAAGTACAAAACAAAAAAATCAAATATAAATTAACATTGACAACCTCTAAGCGTCAATAAAGTGCAACATTTTTCTATAGAAAAGAGATCTATAATTATTGTATGAACACTCAGACAATCCAAATATTGACCTACAATTGACCTACAGTGAATATCTACTACATGGAACAACTTTCCCTCTTCTAACAATAATACAATATCCAATAGCCATAGCATAACATCAATTGTTCATCTATAGATTTGTAAAGCTTAATGATTATAGTAGTAAAAGTGGAGGGGGTGGGGAACCAGAGTATAAAAAAAGCTCCTCTGGGGAGAATGGGTTCTCTCACATGGGTGTGAGGGGGGAGTCTCTCCTCTGATGCCTGTTGTCTCTCTCAAATGGAGACAGGGTGCAGCTCCTTCAAAACAGGTAGCCTCTCTCTGGCCCCTTGACTTTCTGCCATGCTTTATTTATGAGTTTTTGAGGGGCCCTCCCTGCACCAGAGGCTCCTCTGTCCATTCACCCAGATTATTGATACTGTCCAATCAAGGTGCTGTTCTTGCTCCTCTTGGCAGATGGGGAACATGATCAGCCCTCTGGTCTCTACTGGAGGTAGACTTCAGGATAGGAGTATGAGTAGGATGTTGAATTTAGTGTCCACAGTCTTGGTTCTGGTTGCTACCTTCTTTCCTCAGCATTGTAGTCACCAACGACTGTTGGTTATTTCTTTTCTCTGCTGCCCTATGGAATAGGGATACAAAATGTGGGTAGGTTTGGAGTTGGTAAGTGGTCAAGTCCTCAAGTCAGGGAGTGTTGTGCATTGGGCAGGGACCTGCTGGATTTTGTGGGGGAGGGGCACCACCCTTCCCATTTGAGTCTCTTATTTTTGTGAATTTCATAGATGAAATGTAGATTTCAGAATTTTCACTTATCTTAAGGGGCTTTGGCTTCATCCATGACTGAGTCAGTCAGTTGTCAGACTTCTATGTGGCCTTGTGTTGAGGGAAAACAAAATAACAAAATACAAAGCCATCTAAGAGCTGGTAGGTGGTCGGGGCCAGATAGCCAACATATGTGGATGCTGGCATTTCCCATTGTCCAATGTCTTCCAGATCTTCCCATCACATGTCTTGGCTACTGGCACTTGTAAAACATTTTTAATGATCATATATATCTTAATCCATGATAGTGATTTCCTTTAGTAGTAGAAATAAGGAATAAGATTATGAAGCAAAGTATAAGAAAAAATATTTTTCTTTTTTCCATTACACATAATTCTCAAATTTTAATAATTTAGCAAAGATTCCCTTAGACTTGATTTTAAATTTTTAATAAGCACATTCACTTAAAGTAGAGAGCAAATTATCTAAAGATTTCTAATACTGGGTATAGCACACATATCTTATAAAAAAGAAAATCCCAAGACTCTAAACAGTAATAAGTCTCTAGACTTTGTGATAAGTATGCTTGATGCTTCAGATACTATCTTTCCTCAAGTATTAGGGGATCAGCAAGCTACCATTTACTTTCCTTTCATATCCAACAACTGACTATTGTCCAATTCAATGCTTACTTTTTGCTTAGGACTTCTTCTTTGGGCAGATGATGAAACATTTTTAGGAAAGTGTTCATTGTCATGAAGCTAACTGAAAGAAGTGGCTGAGATAAACAGCTAAGTCTGAGACCAAATGAATGCACTTAGCCAGGATAAAAATGCCTGATGCACTACAATTAGCATAAAGATTACAAAGAAAAGATAATTAAACACAACTTCTGGTAATACCTATGTCTGGGTCTGTGTATGTGTATGTGTGAGTGTGTGTGTGTGTGTGTGTGTGTATGCAATGTGTAGTAGCCTTGTTTTTATATGTTACACATTTTGTTCATGAAAAGTAATAATCATACCATTTACTGGTTCTTATTCTCACCTATAAACACTTTAATAGCATGCTTGTTGAAGTAGCTTCAACATCACGTTTCTATTGCCACCTGTATAATGATTATTATGCCATTACATTATTTATACGCAAACAATTACATCCATATAAAAAAGGAAAGGCTTAAAAGTAAGTAAAGGTCCAAGGTGAAAAATAAAGACACTTGGGGCGGGGATTTAGCTCAGTGTTTTCACCACCTGCTGGGCAAATGCAAGGGCTCGAGTTCGATCCCCGGTACCAAAAAAAAAAAAAAAAAAAGATTGTGAGGAAAAATAAAGACACTTGATTTATTCTGAAAATATATGATTTTCTAGCTGTATGTTAATAATTTTCTCACACACATGGAATATGATTCAAAACTGCAGTGATTTTGGTAAATTTAGATAAATACAATAGGAACAGAAGAACAGCACAGGGAATAATAGAAATTATGAAAAGAAGTACAGCCAAATGAAGTTGCAATACTATGTTTTCTTAAATGATCATACTACATCACTAAAATGTACTATATAAAAATATATCTTTTAAAAATTTTATAGTTTGCTATATTGAATGTATATAATTGTCTCTATTTCTGCCTACAAGCATATCTAATTTTACATTATCATGAATTTTCCATTTAAGATCTCAACTGATTTCTTTTTGCCTCATATAGCATTCTTCATTTGTCTTTTATGTTTTTTAACAGTCCTATAAAAGTGAATAATATAGTATAAAATGTAAAGTTTACCACTAAAAGACTAGCCTGAAAAACAACATGAAAATTTTCAGTGGGCGATCAAATGAACTGAGTGAGGATTCTGCTTAGGTGACAATATTTAGATTGCAGGCTAATTTGTAATTTAAATTTCCCCTGCGATTCTCCAAAGGAGACTAATTTAGATGGATCCTTTTTATTTCTACTGGCACATAGTCTTCCCACAATTATTCATGCTAAAGTAAAAATATTACTCCCCAGCTATTCTTAACCTGATATTTTGTCAAATAAACAGATATCTGAATTGTTCCAGAGTGCTTAAATAATATATGAGCAGAATTCCAGATGAATACATTATCCTTTAGAGTTAGAAATGTCTCTTTCCTCAGAGGAGCAACCAAGATGACAAGATCTCTCCATATTAACTCATTAGTATCACCAAAGAAAGTAAATTGTTGCACAAATACAAAGAAAACAGACATATATTTCACATGCGAATTATTCTTGCTGAGTGAGTGAATCATACAACTTCTATTGCTATGTAAGTAAATATATATAGAAAGTACACATGCCATCACTTTAATTAGCTTAACAAATAATCAGTACCCACAAAATATTTCAATTGTGACTAAAAATTTAGAGATCAAGAATCTTATTTTGGCCCACTCTTATTCTTATTGGGAAGTAGAGGAATGTGAATTAAAAGTTAAAAATATACTAGCCAATCATTTAGCTCAAGAGATTCTACAATATTCTCTCTCTTCTGCTTGTTTTTTTAAATTTTAACATAAGAACATTAATAAATTAATAAGAAGAATCAAAATAATCTTCAATCAGTTTGAGAAAATATTTAATATAGATTAATTTATTATGTCTCATTTAATATCTTTAGTTAGAAACATTTATTTCCCAACAGAATTTGGAAAAAGTTAACAGGAATATTTTTCAGTCTATCACAGTTCATAAGACTAGGATATTAAACTCCACTTGATCTTTTTTGTAATACAGCAAAGAGATTGTGTGCTATGTTATATATAACATCAATGGGTGTCAGTTACCCTTGAAAACAATTGAGGCTTGAAATCAAGTGTGGCTGGATTTGAATTTCTGCTCCCTCAACATCTATCTTTTTTTTTTTTTTAGTACCAGGGATCGAACTTGGGACTTTGTGCTTGCGAGGCAGGCAGTGGAAACACTGAGCTAAATTCCCAGGCTCAACATCTATCTTTATGACTGTTGATAGTTTTTGAGTGGGCTGGTGATTTAGCTCAATGGTTCTGCCTCCTGCCACAAAAGCTCAAGGACCAGAGTTCTATCCCTGGCACCAAAAAAAAAAAAAAAAGATAGTTTTTGAGCTTTAATTTCTCCAGCCAGAATTTGGAATAGAAATATAACTTTCTTTAAGATTAGATTCACAGTTATTAAAAATAAAATGAAGGTTCATTGACTAGATCAATAACACCTTACCCCAAATAACACCTTACCCCGAGTGATACAATCAGCAACACCACTGCATCAAGTACATCTTCAAAAACGACATTTTGTGGTAGTTATTAATCTATCACCTTTAGCTGTGTGAATTAAATCAAGATCAAGGAACAACCCAACATATAGTGAATAAACTCTTCAATATAACAACTTTACCCTTTGGGATGGGGAGTTAGCAGGGGTTGGGGTGGGAAGGACAGATGGGAAGAAGTATAGGGGAAGGTTAACAGTGTGGCCAGAGGACACAAGTGAGAAGGAAAAAGAGAATAATAGGAAAATAAAGAACTCCGAATGAGGACCAAAACAGGGACAAAAAGGGAAGATGAACAATGTGGGAGAGCAAGAAAGTGAGTGTAAGAGAGAGAGAAAGGAAAGAGAAAAGAAAGAAGACAATAAAAGAAACAAAGGAGAGAAAAATATTTGCAGAGAGTAGGGAAAAAAAATTAAAGATAAGAGGAGCAAAAGAAAAGAAAAGAGAAAAAAACAAACTAATAATACTAATTTTGGGAATAAAAAAAACAATGAAGATGAAGGGCCTCTTTCAGGGTATGTCTCTGCTGTCACAATAGACAACGTGGGTTGCAGTGTGCAGATATAAGTCAATGAGTCTCAGCAAGCTAGTTGCAGACCTGTGAGATTCAGGCGGATTTCTGGCTGCAAGTCCCAAGCTGAGCTCCCTGTCCTCCTGTAGGGTTGAACTCTGCAGAGTTGTATTGCAGGTTCCAGCTGCCCTTCCCCTGAAGATAGTCCCCTTCCTGATGGGAGGTGAAGATGACTCCAACAGGACAGTGGTCTGGTGGTCCGGTGTCCTCTGTGTCTTTGTAGTGTGCAACCAGGTGGCTGTACAGAGAAAAAGCCAGAGGAGCAGGGTGGTGGGGGTGTCCAGTGGATTGCTGCCAGGGCGCAGGCTGATTCAGCGTGACTCATGACCTCAGTAGGGCGTCCGCAGACCTGCCTGTCTGCAGTGGGCTGATTCGGCGTGTTCCGTGCAACTCGCGACCTTGGTAAGGCATCTGCAGACCTGCCTGTCTGCATATATGTGCACCCATGTTCATAGCAGCACAGTTAGTAATAGCTGAAGCTTGGAAGGAGCCCAAGTGCCCATCAACCGGAAACTGGATAAAGAAAATGTGGTTTTTTTAAATAAAATGGAGTACTACTCAGCCATAAAGAATGAAAAACTAGAGTCATTTATAGCTAAATGGATGCATATCGAGATCATACTCTTAAGTGAAATAAATAGGACACACGTGTAAATACTGAATAGTTTCTCTAGTGTGAGAAACTGATAGTGTAAACAAGGGTTAAAATGATTAAAATGAATAATTGATAATTTGAAATAGGAAAAAAGGTCCAAAGACGAAGTAGTGAAGGGAAGGGAAGGGGAAAGGAAAAGAGGGAAAGGAAAAACTATGAGAAAAGAAAAAAAAAATGGAAATGAAATCTATGTAAATAGGGAAGGGTGGAGGGGGTGAAGGGCACACAGGTAATGGGGAAAAAAATAAGAACCAAGATATATCATGTACAGGTACAAACACCCAATGATAAATGTAAATGAATTTTATACCTAAAATGTACCAATAAAAGAACTAAAAAAAAAAAAAATTAAAAATAAATAAATAAATAAATAAAAACAAAATGAGTTACTCATCCAATGAAAGCATTCCAAAAATAATACTATTACACATTATCTTCTTTTCATTATTTTTGTTAAAATTTTGAATTCTGTGAACTGAGAGTAATATGTTGATTTTAGTTAAATATTGAATTAAGAACACTACTAATAAAAATGTCCCCAAACTGTCGTAAGCCCTAAGGATCCTATGTGAAAAACACAGCTTATATTTTAGCTTGTTTAGGTTCATGATAAACAAGTAAGAAAACTAAAAATTGGTGAGTCTTATGAAGAATAAGTCAAATAAAGCTAACATACAACAAAAAAATGTATTGAGGTTTTGTTTAGTTTCTTAATTGCCATTGCTTTTGAAAAAACTTTTCACAAAATGGCTTTGTTTTAAATTTCATGTATTAATATTTAAATACTTGTTACTAAACTACATTCTTCATATCATTTTCTGTAGACAACACAATGAAGGGTGTAAAGGAGGGTTAAAACTTATGTCAAGCATTTAAATAAATGCTAGGAAGACATTATCACATCATAGTTTATTCACAAGTTTCTTCTGAGAAAATTACCAGATAATCTTGAAACCATATGTAATTATGACAAGTATATAACACTTCCCTTGCTTGAAATGATATTTAATTTGCTTATAGGGTTAAAATATTCTTACTTGTTACATTAATTGTTCCTTCCTGTAAGTCAAACTCTGCATGTGATTATAGATTGAGGGTCTATCTGCATTATACAATATCCAAGTAAAATGCACAAGTAAAAGAAAGCTTGTTTGTTTTAATACCAGGGATCAGCTACTCATGATTTCTTAATACCCAAGTTTTCTGAAACTTTTACTGGTTCCTTCTCAAACTTTAATAATATACCTAAATGACCTTAGAGTTTCCTTCCTAGCTAGCTGTCAGTTCCAAGAGCCTCAGGCTAAACTAATATTTCTTGCCTGTAGCAACCCCATGCCACCTGCCCCAACTTGAACTGCCTTCACTTATCCCAACTCCCAACTCTTCCCCACATTATATCATAATGCACTTGATTTTTTAAGTTAAAGTTAAACTCAAGGTTAAGGTCATTCTTGACATTTTTAGCTTTGCATTTTTCTGCGCCTTTCTTTTTTTTTAAATTTAGAAGGTAATATTTGAATTTGAAATTAATTTTTTTCTTCTCTGATTCATCACTATCCCTTGTAATGAAAATGATTTCAAAACTCTAAGACTGATCTGTTACACTTTGTCTATTATTCCCTGTAGAATGACACATAGTCAGTTACCTTCAATTTTAAATCTCTTACTGTCCAGTTGAGTAGTATAGTGAATGATACAACTCTGACAGATAAGACATATTAACACCATTTCTGTGACTTAACTTATTCAGTTTTGTATCTTATGAGTGATTATTAAATATTACCTATATTAAATAAGTTAGTAAAATAAGTATAACTGACAATAAGATCACAGTAATATTTTTTTAAATTAAATTCTTTTATTGATACATTGTAGGTATACAACACAATTACATTTCTCATTGGGAATTGTACCTTTACATAATGCATCTTGGTTCTTATTTTTTTTCCATTCCTAGCCCTCCCTTCATGCCCTCCACCCTTCCCTATTTACAAAGACTTTATTTCCATTTTTTCCATTTCTCATCATTTTTCCTTTCCCTTCTTTCCTTTCCCCTGCCCTTCCCACTACCCCTACCCCTTTCGACCTTTCCTTCCTATTTTGCATTTTCGATTATTCATTCTAATCATTGGTACAATTTAGGTATACAATATAATGACATTCATCATTGGAAATTTGCACCTTTACATAGTCTCTCTTGGTTCTTATTTTTCACCCTTGCCCAGCCATCCCTTCAACCCTTCCATTCCTCCCTGTTTACAAAGATTTTGTTCCTATTTTCCCATTTTCTCATATTAATCCCATTCCCTCCTATCCTTTCCTCTAGCCCTCCCACTTCCTTCCCCTTTGCCCCTTTTATTCCTATTTCACATTACCTATTATACATTTATTATACAAAGATCTACTATCTCAAATCTATAAAGAACTTAAAAAGATCAGACCTCCCAAATTTAAAGACCCAATCCAAAAATGGATATCTGAAATGAACAGGCATTTCTCAGACAAAGAAATAGAAATAACAAATAAATAGATGAAAAAATGTTCAATATCACTGGCCATTAGAGAGATGCCAATGAAAACAACTCTGAGATTCCACTTCACTCCAGAAAGAATAGCTGCTATCATGAAATCAACCAATAACAAATGCTGGCGGGGCTGTGGGGAAAGAGGAACCCTGCTCCACTGCTGGTGGGAGTGTAGACTGGTGCAACCACTGTGGAAATCAGTATGGAGATATCTCAAAGAACTAGGACTGGAAGTCCCATTTGACCCTGCTATTCCACTGCTGGGGATCTTCCCCAAAGAATTAAAAGAATCATACCACAGTGATATATGTGTGCCCATGTTCATAGCAGCACCGTTTGTAATCGTTAAAACTTGCTAACAGCCCAAATGCCCATCAACTGGAGATTGGATAAAGAAAACGTGGTTTTTTTATAAAATGGAGTACTACTTAGCCATAAAAAATGAGAAATTAGAGACATTTATAGCTAAGTGGATGCACATTGAGGCTATACTCTTAAGCGAAATAAATAGGACACACATGTATAAATACCAAATAGCTTCTCTGGTGTGAGAAACTGAAAGTGTAAATAAGGACTAAAATGTATAATAGGTAATGTGAAATCACAGTAATATTTTATATAATAAAACTGATGGTCTCATCTAATTAATCTAGAAAAGTCAGTATTCTTAGGAGAATTATAAAACACACCTATAGAACTTATTCTGCTTATGCAGACTAAGAATTCATTTAAAATTCATTTAAAATTTATTTCATTCTTCACATGAATCAATTAAAAGGGGTAACAATACAATCAATTGTAAGTATTCATTTTTAAATTATCCAAGTGATTAATTACAAAATTAATATAGTAAGTTTTAAAAATCAGTTTGCACCTCAATTTTCTATAGGGGAAGAAAGAACCAAAAAGAAAACATTTCCTCTATCAATTTATTTACTCAACTCATATCTTTGCAATATGTATTAGATATCAAACATATTCAGGCTGTTTATTAAATGATTATTATTCAAAACAATATTCCAGTACTCATAGAAATTATATTTGTGTAGTGAGAAAGAGAAAATGAATAGATAAACAATATAACATAAAGGAAAAAATAAGTGGTATTTAAAAAGAGAACTAAAAGCTTGTGAAGGAGTCCTATAGTGTCAACAAAAGCAGGGGAAAGTGGCAATTTCTAATGCTCCAAAGTTTGAACAATGCAGGTGACCAGTGACCCAGCCAAGTGGTGAAGAAGAGTCAGTTGTCCTACTATATATCCATGAAAATGTTTCCTGATAGAAAATAGAAAAAAGAAAAGTAGCCAGAGAAAAGGTTCTATGTTCTAAGTAGACCTAGTATATACAAAAATTGGATAATCATATTTTATGCCAGTATTATAAACCTATGATAGTTATTGCAAAGATTTCAGCTTTTATTGTGAAAATAACAAATTACTTCAGAATTTTGTGCCCAAGAGTGACATTAATTTGAATTTGACATCTCTGTTAAGAGCCAATATAGAGATAATAACTAGTTGGAGGTAGATGAGATTTAAAACAAACAAACATATTATGAGACTTTTGCAGTACTCCAATCAAATGATGATAGTGGTTTAGCTTGGTAGTAGCAATGGAAGCGAAAAGAGTTATTGGACTTGAAACAGGCCTAATAAAGTTTATACTGTGATTTATATTTCAGGCAGAAACTAAAATATAATTACTATCATTAGTTTTGATGATTAAAAAGAAGAGAGAAATTATAATAGCTAAATGCATTTATATTCTGATAGTTGCAAATACCTATGAAGCATTTGTAGATTTTATAATCACACATTAGTTCTAAATATCTGCAATGCAAAGTAATATTTGAATTGAGCTTCTTAATTTATTAAGCATAAAATCTAGAATTTTATACTTTTATTATAAAGATTTTATAATTAATGTAAAGATAGATTATAACTCATTTTTAGCATTTTAATTCTAATTCTCCAAGTGAATTTTAATTAGAATGTCAAATGTATTAATTTTTTATTTATCAATTTAAGTGAAATCTACATTTAGAAAATACATAAAGTTTGTAGAAGCCACAGACATTCATTTTTTATGCACTTTCTTTAGCTTTTTAAGGAATAGTTTTATAAAAAATTATATAATTTGACAGCAATTATCTCATATACAATTTTCTCTTAACATTTGACATTACTATGGTGCACTTGTCACAATTAAATAACTAATATTGATATCTTATTATCAATAAATCAATAGTTATACTTTATTCAGCTTACTTACTTTCTGGCTCATGTTCTTTCTTATTCTAGAATCCCATCCAAGATACCATGTTACCCTTGGTTGTTCTGTTTCCTTAGGCTTTTCAGACTGACAATTTCTCAAACTACCTTTTTACAATTGCCTGGAGAGTTGAGGGCCAATTATAAGGTATTTTGTAAAATGCCTTTCTATTGGAATTTATCTGATTTTTTTATCCTCATGTTCAGCCAAAGGTTATGGAATTTGAGAAGAAAAACCACAGACATAAAGTGAAATTTCATCACCTAACATTATGGGTGATTTGAACACTGATAAGAATGACTTATCATGATTTACCACTGGCGATGTTAAGTTTAAAACCTGAATGGGATAGTAATTTTCAGTTTTGCCTTCTATAAACTCTTTCCCTCTTTTCCACAATATAGTCCTCAAAAATAGTCATTGTGCATGGCCCATGCTTACAAAGTAGAGAGTTATGCTCCCCTTTAAAATTGAACAATCTGTATAGATTATTTGAAATTTCTGTGTATGAGAAAATTTTCTCTTCTATGCCACTCATTTATTTATTCCTTCATTCATATACACCAGTATAAATTCATGGATACATATTTTAAGCTTTTAATTATAACTCAATACTATATAATATATCTGAGTCTTTAAATCACTACAGGTTTGATTATAAGAGCTCTTTCAATTGGTTCCTGGTTCCATCCTACCAGTGTGTATTTGTGTGAAACATATTTCTACTTTCTGGCACTATAAAATGTTTCAGAATAATCTTGCTCCTTTCTTGCCTTAATAGTAAAATCAGTCACCAAGAGCTCTGGTTTCTTTCATTGGAGAAAGGCATTAGAAACCAGAATTTGAGTGCCCATATGCTTATTGCTACTATAATATCTTTACATGCAGAAAATTTGGGCTGAGGGAGAAATGGAATAATGTATGAATATAGTATGCTGGACACACACATATCAATAAATTGCTATATGTAACCATCTTCATTATATTAAAGTAAACTAGAATTCCTCCTAATGTCACTAATCTAGCACATTACCACAGGGAAAATTCCAGCTCTCTTTGTCATGCTAAATTGTAACCTTCCACTGCAACAATAGAAACCTGGTTTTCATCATCTTACATCCATATATATAGCTGTTCAATTCCAGGATACACAAATACTGCCTTCAAAATGCCTAACCATACCCCATGTAAAATGACTGTCAGCTAGAATAAAGGGACAAAACACAGTGTTCTTTGCATTCAGTCTTTCAAAATCCACTCAGGTCAATATCTATTTCCTCCACTGTCTTCAGTGAAATTACTTCATAAATATCTAAAAGTTAAAGTAATACATCGAATTCTGGATTTCATCATTGGATCTTTCAAGCTCTTAAATAGTTATTAAAATCTCCACATATTTTACATAATTTATGTTTATTTTTGTGTTTTATGTGCTTTCACAAAAGTATAGTCTATTATATAGTATTCTATTATATAGAGTAGTTTTACTCAGAAAAAAATTAAAAATCCACTTTTATGACTATCAAATTTTAGAATACAGTCATTTTAATAAGGATTTGGTCCTATTTCATATTTTTAAATTTGCACTGCTTTAATGACATGATGCTGAGCATCTTTCATATGCTTATTATCTATTTGTGTATCTTTATTAAAGATATGTCTGGTCAAATATTATCATTATTAAGTTGAATTTTTTTTTTTACATTTTGGATATATGTCTTAATCTGATAGAACATTTTGGAAATATGTTATCAGTTTATGGCTTGACTTTATATTCTCTCTCTGTCTCTCTATCTCTGTCTGTGTGTCTCTTTGTCTCTGTCTCTCATGTGCTACTGCTGCTCAGATGCAGAGCTTCATACATAAGGTCATAATTTTAGTAAAGTTCCACTTAGTTCTTTCTTTTATAATTTACATTTTCAGTTGAGTATCTAAAAGTCAACAGTGTTACTATAAATGATATCATTTAACAATTCATTCTCTGAATGATTTTGCTAATATTTGAAGAAAACAATTAACCTTATACTGACATTTTATCCACTTATCTTTCTATTATTGGTTTTAGTTCCTGGAGTTTGATAATTCTTTGAGATCTGCTACCTATATTATTATGGAATGATGTATATAACTCCAAAATTTCTGTGCTGAAATCCTGTCCCCAGTTAATGGGAATGTGACTGTATTTAAATAGGTAATTCAGTAAAAATTAGGTTATTACCTTGGATCCCAGCCTAAGAGCTCTGGTATCCTTATAGGAAGAGGATATTTGGGCACTGACAAGTATACACAGAAGACTATGTGAAGAACACAATGGAAGGGAATGGGGATTTAGCTCAGTGGCACCGTGCCTGTCTCGCAAGCACAAGGTCCTGAGTTTGATCCCCAGTACAAGAAAAAAAATGAAAAGAAAAGAAAAAAGAAAAAGAAACAGTGAAAAGATGGCCACCTGTAAGTCAATAAAAGAGTCCTCAGAAGAAATCAACCTTGTATACTTCTTAATCTTGGACTCCTAGTCTCCATTATTGTGAGAAAATAAAATTATGTTTCTTAAACCACACAGTTTGGTACTTTTTATGGCACTCGTGGGCCATTAAACTAATATATGTCATTTGTGAATCAACCTTTAATTTTTCTTTCCATTTCTGTATAACTGTACTTTTTCTTATCACTTCTCACCATGGAGGACCTCCAATATGATATTAAATAGTGGTTGCAAATGGTTGTTGTGTCCATGACTATTTCTTGATTTTAGATGAAGATTATCTTAACTATATTTACTGTTAAATATGAAATTAGTTTTTGTCTTGATCTTTTCCGTAAGTGGACAAAGTCTCTTCTATTTCATATAGTCTATGGAAACTTTCAGGTAAAGTTTTTATCAGAGATAGATGTTAAATCTAGTAACCATTTTGGTATCAGTTGCTAAGACTATATGGTTTTTCCCATTAACTTACTGATATGTTGATTTACATTGATTTACAAAGTTTTCATATGTGGCATAAATCCCTACTTGGTCTTGATGATTTTTAAAATTTTTTAGACTAATAAGGAAAATATATATGAGAAATTACTAATATTTTAAAAATACATTATAATTTTATATACAAATGCATGTTTTATTTCAATGAATCATTCTGAGGTATCCCATTTAATATATAGATATTATAAATCTAAAAAGTTCTATTCCCGTCATTGAATGCCATTATTATAATAAATTTGACTAGGAATATTAACAAATTTAGGATATTACTTTTACAATTATTTTTATATTATACAAATAATAAATATTATTTGTATGTATTAATAAACACATAAATGTAATTATAAATAATGAATCTATTATTTTAATATATGTTTAATTAATATGCACTTATATGCTTTGCATTAAAAAGAAAAAATGAGAATTTTATAAGTACTAGGTTTCTATATATCTTTTTCAACAACAAATAGCACCTATTTAGTTGCTTCCTTTATACAAAATTACTATAAAGATTTTATTTTTGCTTCTGGTGTTTGTCCTTTCATATGATATTTTGGGAGTAAAATATAATAAAAACATGATATAGAACACCATTTTTATTTGCTTTAATAAGGTTTACAATGTCTTTTCTGAATAATCAAGAAATATCCAATTTCCTATGGTTAGAATCATTCCAACTAACAGTAGGAATTCTTAGTGTTGGTGGAACTATTGATTATACAAACATTAAAATTATACCTCCTGTAGCAAATGCCAATAAAAGGAGTTGTACATTAATCAGAGAATCAATACACTTTTCAATAAAAAGGCAACATTTGACAGGAGGATGCTGTTAAAGCACCTGGTAGCTGAGGACCAGAAGCTAAGTAACTTGGTGAGTGACCTATTTGTTTGACTTAGGCTGTTTGCAAATTGTGTAAGGAAGTAATACAAAGTAGAACCAAAATATAAGAAACTGTGCATTGTTAATACATTTTGTTTGCTCTGCAGGAGTAAAGGACAACTTCTTATTGCACTATTCTTTGTTTATTCAAATCTTAAAACACCTTGATTTCCTATTAGGACTCAATTAACTGTTCCAAATAAAAAATATATAAAAATAACAGTCTTAATATTTTTAAAAAACAAAAATTTTCTACTTTCCACAAATTCTGTTCATTTTATTTTTAAAGTTAGATTTTCTAGAAATATGTATGCCAGAATCCCTGTGCTTAAATTGCTGAAAACTATTTTAGGCATACAGCAGAATTAAAAATATTTAAATATTTAAGCCATGCAATTCAAAGAAAATAATACACAAGGATGACTGCTACATCACATCCAAGAAACTTCACATTTTTCTTTCTAAACTATGTTACTGCAAAACAATAAATCAATCTTCTGTTTACTCATTTTTAAGTAAATGGGAATTGAGATTTTTTTCATCCATTGCTTATGGTTATTTGGAAATCATTTGCTAAAGTTTTATGTCAGTTAAAAACATGTTTAAGACTTAAAACAGTGCAAACTATAAAAGGATGGTTCATTTTCCTTAATAGATGCCCTTGTGTCCTTACAAGCCTTCATAATAGGAAAGGACAACAATATCCACAACTGGTGATAAGAAAATATTTTCTTTAGATTTCTAGAAACATTTAAAGTCTAAAAATTGATATTCTTTAGTGGTATTGAATTCATTATACTGATGTATCTATATATCTATCTATATATATGTATCTATAAGAAAACTTTCAAAAATTGTTTAAATTTCAATGCCTACAAAATAGTGATAAATTAACTTTTGCTAAAAATTTTGTTTCAGGTATGTCAGATTGTCCTTCACCTATCTCTTCAATAATACATGCCATCATCAGTTGAGAACAATACTCATTTGTATTTCTTTTTTATTCTGCCAGATCCCTGTAAGCAGAAATGAAATAATGTTTATAAATGATTGTCTCACAAATACAAATGTTGATATAGAATAATAATCAAAATTCATATCATACTAAACATAATTATTACAGAAATAATTCATTTGTTAGCAGAAGTTGTACTTTATTATAACCGGATGAAAAATTTTAAAGTCTACACGTTTTACTCAACATGCTGCAAAAAAGTGTGAATTCATTGTCTGTTAGCCATCTACTGTAAGATAAATGAAGAAAATTAAAGATTACTTAACACTGATGTTGGCCTTAGTATTTATTGTTACTGTTATATTTTATGGAAATTGTTAAAGCAATACAAACTTATTGAATCATTTCATGTATAATTCTTTTGTTTATGACGTTTTTTTTTCAAACAAATGCTTTACAGTTTAAATACCACATATTATTGATTTAGATTAGAAAATGGAAATTTTTTAATTAGCCACTCAATATTAATTTAGAAAACTCTATAAATGTATCAGAATGTAATTTACAGTAGATAAATTTATTGTTTTACAATATGCAACATGTAATAACCATACTTTGAAAGAAATTTGTATACTTTAAGTTGTTACAAATACTTGAAAATATTCTTAAAAGTTTTAATGTATAATGAATCCCAGTAGTATTTATCTTTTAAAGGAATATTGAATATATTCATGTAATTTAAAAATATTCATTCTTAATAATTTAATAGTGTATATCAAATATGTTATTTTACTTTAAGTGTGAACTTGTAAATAGTTTGATGGCCATTGTCCACAAAAATAATAACAGAAGAATATCAATGTCATTGAAGCTTTTTTAAATCTTCAAAATAAAGACACTTTTAGCTTTAACAAATATGGCAAAAAGTGGAATATGTGATGTATTTGCAAATAATGATTCAGTAAGTTGTTTCTATATAAAAACATTGAAGGAAAGATAATGGTATAATCATTTGAAATGAATTATAAGTTATTGTTTATTTTGCTTTAAGATTAGAAAGACACAATTGAAAAGTTAAAGCTGCTGGAAGAAGCTACCTTGGAATTAAAATACCAATTATTTGGGAATTTCTGTTAGTTTAAATTATCAGCATTGTAGTTTTCTGTGATTACCCTAGCCAATCAAACTGACCATAATTAGGTTTTTTAAAGTATATATTCAACACGTATCGGTCTATTAATTCTTGCATGCACAAAAGCTGCCATCAAATCATTTAACATTCATAAAGTTAGAATAATTCACTATACTAATTCCTTTTGCCAAAGATTTTAACAATTTAATTATTTTCTTTAGAGAATCTTTAATTCTAACAATGTTATTCCATCAAGCAATTATAATTTGTATGGAATTTGAAGTTGATTTGATACATTAATACCACAAGCAATCAAATTCAACTGCTAAAAGAGTAGAAGTCTGTAAGTCATTAAAATGTATAATTTAATAGAGACCCATTTGAAAACAAAAGAGATCAAATTTTAATGTTTCTACATCGGATAATAAATTATGCAAACTGTGATTTCAAATTGTTTATTTTAGCTACCTTATAAAACTTTTGCTCTTGCAGATTAATTTTCAAATATATGTTTATTACATTCAAATTTAAGAATCTCTATTTTATCATTTATGTAATTATGGAGTTTGAGGACAGAAATGCCCTCTGCTAACAGTAAATACTGTCTATCAGGTCACTTATCTTTATATGATTGAACTCATACACATTAGGCTGGATTTGTCTTACTAGACACTCTAGCACGCCAGGTAGTTTTTGATTACTCAGATTTCTATAATGTAGTGGATCAATGTGCCATCGAGTGGGATAATTTAAATGGCTTGTCTATGGCCATACCACCCTGAACACATAGGATCTCCTCTGAAATGGCTGATATCTCTTCCTGATATAAAGTGATGGAGGTCAGAAGAGCTTAGGTAGCCCCAAAACACAACTATACATGTGTGTTTTACCTGTACCTTGTAAATATGAGCTATTTCTAATTCTTTTCTGATAATATAATTTTTAAAATTATTAGCCAAATTAATACTGTATCCCCACACACAAGACCAAAACAACCTACTCTAGAAAGACTATATATTTAGCAAAGCAACTGAAGCTAGTACTACAGATTGAGTTGGTGCAAAATTAAATTATCCTGCAGGATCCTCTTGATTTATGCATGGACAAGACTAATAAATGAAATTATGATATGATGGAGCCCATCATCTCTGGATCCATAAATCTTATTAATTAAACCTGGGCATGGTGGTACACACCTTTAATTCCAGCACTCAGGGGACTGAGGAAGGAGGAGACTGTGAGTTCCAGGCCAGCCTGGGACATGTAGTGAGTTCAGGGGCAGGTGGGACTACATAGTGAGATCCTATCTCAGAAACAAAACAAAACATTATCAATTAATGTGATGAGTTCATTTTGCAGCATTGGTAGAACAGAAGTTTCAGTGGCTTCACTTTGCCTATATCCTATGAAAAAAGTCTGACTTTTCATACCAAGGCCTCAAAGTGGGATTTAGGGCAAAGGAATCAATGTGAACATCAGCCCAAATGCTAAGTATTCTTATTCAAATTATATATTTAAGGATTATAAAAATAACCACAAAGTGGATTCATGGTTCCAGTATCTACAATTTACAGGTTGGCAAGACTTCACTTATCACCAAGGAAGTCATAAAGATGTTGTAAGTGTGTGTTCAAGAGGCCACAAAATGTTTATTCCCTTTATACACAATTACTAATTAAAAGGCATAGTTCATTCTGTGGGCATACTTATGGTCAATTTTTTGTAGTATCACAACATCCTTCTTTCAGACGATCTGGTCTCCTCTTCTGTCAACAGATTTTGAATCTGAAAATTGACTCCATACTGGGAACCAGGCAATAGTTCATACTCTTATGTTAGGAAGAATGCTATCAGTTTCCTGACACTCCATTCTTATTACCTTTGATAGTGGACTAGTGGACTGGCTAGTCCCCCACCCCTTCCTTTTTACTGAATATCCACAAGCATCTTTCTGATAGTTTCTATGAAACTTTTCTTTAACTGCCAATAGGTCAAAAACACTTGCCTGCCATTTTACCTCTGTAAATTATTATGATGATTTGATAATTGTTTTTCTTAGCTTCTTCAACTAAAGAATTTCATTTTGTCCTGTACTATAGTGGTCCCTCACCTTTTTGGCACCCGTTTCATGGAAAAAAAGTTTGAAAAACAGTGGGAAAGGGGTTGGGATGATTCAAGAGCTTTGCATCTATTTTACATTTTATTTCTATTATTCTTACATTGTAATATGTGCTGAAATAATGCAGAATAGGGAAACTTGAGTGACTTTTCTGCAACTAAATGGTCCCATCTGAAGGTAACGGTAGGCCCTGACACCCAAAGTAGATTGCTTATGTCAAGTTTGCTCTTTAATCTCATTTTTATTGCTGTCACTGCAGGAAACATTGCTTTACAAAGATAGGATATTGAAAATGGAAGCAGATTTTTCAGTGCTTGTAGGGTTACCTGGGGAAATTCCACCTTGACTTCAACCCAAACATATTGAGATTTGAAGTTGTCTCAAACATGCTTTTAAGGCCATCATTATTTACAATACCAAGTAGTTGGTCCTCATCTACCATATACAAAGTTAATTCACCTAACTTATTCACAAATGAATCATGTATTTATTTCTTCCTACGATAGGAATCTTTTGTGGTTGGAAAGTAATCCTCAAAGTATCTTGAAGGCTGAGAGAGATGTTCATGCACCCAGGAAAAAGAAGGACCTAACACACTCTCTTTCAAAAACTCTGCTAATGTTTCAAGCATGTTGTCCTAGTTAATTTCTTCATTGCTTAGACAAAATACTCAGCACCTACAAGTTGAAGGAGGAAAGGTTTATTTTGGCTCATAGTTTGTACAGGTTTTAGTCCACAGTCAGCTGGCTTCAAGGCAGTGAAGCATAGCAGAGATGCATGGCAGAGAATTGCTTGTGGCATGGCAGGCAGAGATCAAGACAGAGATCAAGTAGGAGGGAGGGAGATATGTGCCTGAGTGACCCACATCCTCTGATGTGGACTAATTGACTGATGTTTATCACAGCCTCGGTAATCTAATCACTGCAATCATCACACAAAAGTCCCACCTATGAGTACATCAGTTTTTGGGAACAACTAAGTGTATATCATAACATTACAGCCTTGGCCCCTACCTCTGTCTCTTTATGAAAAGTTCATTTAGTCTATCGCTAAGAGTTCCTAAAGTGTTAACACTTTCAGCATTGCTGAAAAGTTCAACTCTAAAGTTTTCTCTGAGATTTAAGGCAAACTCTTATCTGTGAGTGCCTGTGAAAATAAAAAGAAAGTTAAACACTTCCAATATACAGAAGCAGAGTAAACATCCTCATTCAAAAAGGAAGAAATAGGGGATAGAATAGAATATCAAAACCTAGCACAAAAAAACATTAAATTCTGTAGTGCCATGTCCAACAACTTGGACAATTTGTGGTGAAATGTGAACTCCAAAATGCTTGGGGGATTACACCCCTATGACACTGCAGGTGTTTACAGCCCTGGTGGCTTCTCTTTTGAATGACTTGGCTCATTCCTTGAGGCTTTCCTTAGAGGTTCCATGTCCCTGGCTTTTCCAACATCCTGGGGCCTTCACTGCACTTTTGGCTTCAGTCTCACAACTTTACTCTTTGCCTTATCAGGGTTACACTGCTTACTTTTACAGATCTTCTTCCAAAATCTGGGTAGAAGCATTTTTGATCCAACAATTCTTACATTTTGTATGTGCATAAAACCAACATCATGTGGATAATGCCAAGTTCTGCTGCCAGCTGGGGCAGTAGCCAGGCCCTTTTGTATCAAGGCTGTACTGGATGGCTGAATATGGTAAACTGAATCCTGAGGAATCAATTCCCTATGCCATCTTTCTCCAGAAAGATGCCCTGGAGCTCTCTTCCCAAAGCAAAGTCTTTCATACTTGCAATTTTGAGCCTGCAATGGCCGTTACCGGCTGCTTCCTCACATTTCCTGGAGGCATTTTTTCTATTGTCTTATTGTAAGTTACTTGGCTTCCTTTTAATGCTAATCTTTTTAGAAACCAAGCTCTCCTCTGCTCTATTTATTCAGGCCCCAACTTTACTACAGTTTCCTTCCTGGCCAATCTCAAAATTTCTTAAATCATTCCGCTGAACTATTTGTTCTTGATTCTCAAAGTAGAGCTAGCTAAAAGCCCCCAATAATACTGAAGGTACATGTTTTTTGGCTGTCTTGAAATTTCTTCTGCCAAATTAATTAGTCCACTGCCCTAATCTCAAATCTCCCTCAAAATCTCAGGACAGAAGCAAAATGTAGACAAATTTTCCAACACAGCATAAATAAACATATCCTGGAGTCCAACTGGCAAGGGTATCCTGGTATAAAAGAAATCAATTGGATAATTTAAAAATGTATACTTACAATCAAGTCTGCTTTTCACTGTTTGCTTTCTTATTAGCATTCCGCACTTCTGAGTACTGAGTAGAATCTCTGATTGAGCTCATCTTACAGCATTTTAGGAATGCTTCTTCACCCAGCATCTCCAGACCTTTCCAAATTTCTCCCACAAAGCACTTCCAATGGCATCTGAACCACATAGTCAAATAGCATCACAGGAACAACCTCATTCCCTTGACCAAAATATTTCCTTATTGCTGAGACATAATACCTAACACCTGTCAGGAGGAATTCTACATAATTTTAGGGAATATCATTTCACAATTAAATTATAATCAGGCCTAGTCTTGCCTGCAGGCCAGCTCTGATAAGCTGAAACATAACTCCATTTCTGTCTTTGATCACAGCTGAGACCTCAATGGTCTCACGATGCTGTGATACTCAAGGGCAAAATTATGTCAGCTGAAGACATACTGGTTCTTTGAAAACCTAGGAGAAAGGTCTCACCTAGGGAGGGACAAATTCCTTATTAGCTTCACTCATCCCATATACTGTTGTAAGAATGTCTTTGCTCATCTTGCCCTCCTAATCAACATAAGACCCTTATTAGCATAATATCCTCATGGTTTTTGGGTTACCACCACCCTCCGAGACACTCTCTAGGAACCCAATAAATAGTGGCAAGCTCAGGGTGCCTTCATCTTTGCTGCCCGGAGCAGCATTGATCAGCCCTAAAGCTCAGCTCCTTCTCTAAATCATTTCCTGTCTTCATTAATTCACCTTGTGCTGTTGTGCCTTACAGGAGACCAGGACTCACTGCAGGGATTCTGGTGGCAACTGCTTTCCCTGTTCTCTACAAACATCCATAAGTTAAAGAAGGAGAGGTATATTTTTGACTCACAGTTTTTAGAATTTTCAGGCCACAGTTGGTGTCAAAGTGTAAGACCATGGATGCACAGAGGATGAAGAAGATTACTAAGAGATGAGATTTAGTTCAATCACCAAGAACACAGAGGGGCTGCTTCTTGGATAAGATACCCTCACAGAACCAGCAATCAACAGATACCTCTGTGGTTATTTATTCATAACTCAAGGACATGAGAACAAAGATGTAGAAGAAAAGCATTTTGCAACATATTGTATAGGAGTTTTGTCAGGGAACATGGCCAGAATGGGATGGTTGGTTATATCATACATGTTGACCTTGCTTAAGCAATTTTATTGGGGCAGAGGATACATGATCACCAAAAGCAAACATCTCTGATAGGAACTCTTAATTTTGCTGACTATTGTCCAGAAGATTCTGCTTTAAACTCTAACCATGTGTTCCAGGAGCATGGGTATTGTTAGTCCCCAAGGTGCCTTTCTTATTGCAATCAGGTTCAATCACTCATTTGGCCAGCATCTTTCTACAAGTTGCCTGGCTTCAAGGGAGAGCAGTATGGCAAAGGGGCATGGCAGAGGAGATTTGCTCATGGCATATCAGGCAGGAAGTATGGGGAGTGGTGAGAGAGAGGAGGTAGAGAGCTATACCCTTCCAGACCATCCCCTCAGTGAACCACCTCCTCTGACCAAACTTTACTTCCCAACATAACATTTAGCTATAAACTCATCAGTGGGTCAATCCACTAATAATTATCAGTCCTGAATGATACAATCAACTACCAAAAGCCCCTCCTATACTGCATGAGGCTTTGGAAGAGAAATCTAAATATAAACTATAACAAATGTCTAATCTTCATTCATCAACACCATAATTCCAATTTGGCTTTCAATGTAGCCAAATTATCTGCTAATTTAAACATAGCTGTCATTCTCCCTTCAATGACAAATTGAGTGCACTAAACAAGTTGAATACGTCACACTGGGAAACAAGTTTTGCAATGCATTCTTTGTCACTGAAATGTGCTACCAATGGTAACTGTTTTTCTAAAAGAAATTTTTTGAACAGCTCTCATAACTCAAAAAATTCTGGCCAGTGATCTATCTTTATGAAGCCTTCTCACTTCTGTTTTAAAAAGAAAGATGTGCATTAACTGTACCTATCTTCTTACTGAGCCATGCAAACAGACAAGTGTTAGGAGCCTGTAATTTAATGTCGTTGATAATTTTAATCACATCCTGTAAAAGCATTAAGTTCAAGTGACATTTTTCAGCTAACTTGCATTCTTGTATGGATGGCAGAGTGCACAGACTTATATTCAAGTATACTTATGACTCAAGTAGTAATGATATAAGGCACGTGACCCATGGACCTCCAAATAATATAAGGGAAATATTATAACTCCCAACCTGCTAGATGTCCAGCACACTGAGTTTGTGTTCTCTAAAATTGAAGGATGAATTCTAGGAACAAGGGAGGTTAAGAGTAGGAAGAATTTATTGAGAGAAAAAAGCTTCTGTCTAAGAGAGACAGAAGGTAGACTGGGGAAATTGGGTTTCCCACTGACTCAGCTTCTCAGGGGGTGTTTATTTAGCAAAACCATGAGAAGAGGTGGGTTCAAGATGGGCAAAACTATAGTTAACTAATACGATTACAAGCATGGTCACTTAGGTAATATTGATCCAATGGGAAATCATAAGGTGGACATGAGGTAGGACAAAACTATGGTCAACTAATAAGATTATACATATAGTCACTTAGGCAATATTAATTAAATAAGGATCAAATGGTGAACCAAATCATGTAGGAAGTGCTCATGAACTGAACAAGGACTTTCCTGGAAGGGATGAGTCAGAGGACCTTTCCTGGAAGTGATAGGTTAAGGTCTTGTTTCTCCATCCAAGGTGATTGATGCCTATTTAGAATACCAATCACTGCTGTTCATTCATTCAGGGGAAGTATGTGAGTGTAGTAATTCCTTTTTCTCAAACCCCAGTCTTCAGCAAATATGCCTCCAGCCACAGTTGTTTTCTGAGCTAAGGGCTCAGTCCCTTATAATAACTAACTGCCTTATAATAATTTCTAACTAGCTCGAAAATCTACAGTAGTAACACTAGAAAGCTTTCCACTCATGGCAGTCACTGTGATACAAAATGACAAATATAATTTCCCTAATATGTAATCACTCAAAGATGAATCTTCTTGCAACTCTGTGTTGGTTGGCAACAAAGTGAACATAACATATCCTCATCCACATCCTCCTGAAAAATACATGCACAAAAACAAGCATTGTTGCCCATTGTCAACATTCATAGAGTCATCAACTTGGATTTCACATCACAATGACTCATTAGTCTGCTTTAAATTGTGCCTCAGTGTCCTCTGCTATTTCATCAATTCATCTAGTCATGATGCTAGCCAAAAGAGGAACACATGCCACCTTTTCAACTGCATCCTCCCCTAAATGTTCACAACAAATGTCCTTAACAGCAGGCAGGCTCACTTCTTCATTAATAGTAAATGGTTAGTTAGTTGTTTTAATAATGCAGTTAGCTGCTAAGAATGATACTCTCAGTGGAGACACATTGATGAACCCGTAGCCTTCAATAGCTGCCTCTGTTCCTGTTTATTAGGTCTTTTTTTTTTAAACTCCAAAGGCTTATCTTTCAATGCAGGATACTTTGTTTTCATATCACAAAATGGTTTTAAAGGTTTCATGGGTTCGGTGCATTCCTGATTACCACATGTTATACAAAGCAGTCCTTAGGGATATGAATCATCTTTTGCTATAAACCTGCAGTCTAAGTAGGGCTACTGATATTTTCTTTCAAATTCTTTCTCTGTTTCTCTCTCTCTCTCTCTCTCTCTCTCTCTCTCTCTCTCTCTCTCTCTCTCTCTCTCTCTCTCTCTCTCCCCCTCCTGCCCTACCTCCCTCTCTCCCTCCCTTCCTTTCTTCCTTCATCTTGGCAGTCTTAGAATCTTCTGCTGTCTCATCATTGCTCTTTCCCTGTTTCCAAAGAAACTCTCCAGTTATTTTGATTTGTATTCATTCCGGCTAGGGTTAGCTTGCGGGGTAACCAGAACGCTGACAGAAACAATTGCACCATGCAGGAAGTAGGCATGAACTGAAGTGGTAAATAAAATAATGGGTAGGCTATAGGTAGACTAAAGTAAGTGCCAATTCTTGACTTAAACCCTGCCATAAGATGCAGCAGTACATCTAAAGAACATCATCTCACTTGACATTGAAAAGCCTTCCATCAGATGCAGGTCTATTGTTACTTGCCATTCAATAAAAGAATTTTGATATGAATATGCAAGCTACTGTTTATGGTCTCTACATATTTAAATCTCTCTGCTAATGTAAAACTGTACTCAGAGCCATGCTCCAGAACTACCATCATGGCCTCAGTTCCACTTCAGAGCATTCATACTAGATCTCTCACATATGCAGTAAACAGAAGGGTTCATGGTGCTATCAGAGTCTAATACCACCACTGATCTGACAGAAGGTGAATCTCAGGTTGTAATGTGAGTGATATAATGGCTGTAAATAAAAATAAAGCTTCATAAGCTCATCTGCCACTCACTTCTCTGTGTGGTCCTCTTCCTAACAGGTCACAGACCCTTATGGATTCACTGGCCAGGGTTTGAGACCCCAGAAATAGACAGTTATGCTCTACACACTTATGGTTGAAGTGTCTATGTAAGTTATTTGTAATTATTGTGCATGATAATTTTTTCTTTTCTATCCAATTTATTTATTTACTCATTTATATAAGTTAGATTATAATTTTATTGTGCTGATTTTGCAATTGTTTGAGGTTGTTGTTGATAGACATACTAACTGATGTAATTAGTAAGTAGGTGTAATTAATGAAGGCTAAGTGCTTTCCTTCATTATAGCATTTGTCTCCCACCCCAAAATAAATGATAGAGACATATAGGTGAGGCCAATGATCAGAAAAAAAAAATAATACATGTCATCTACTCAACCACAAAATTTGGTTTTCTAAATTTGGATAGTAACTCAAATAAATACTCTCTGGTACAGAACTTTGTTAACTCTTAACTATCCACCACAAAATTTGGTTTTCTAAATTTGGATAGTAACTCAAATAAATACTCTCTGGTACAGAACTTTGTTAACTCTTAACTATCTTTTACTACTTATATTAAAAGGAAATATATCTGTCTGTGCCTGTGGATGTGTGTGTGTGTTTGACATAATCTAAAGAATGTAGAAACAGAAAAATAACTTACAAAATGAAAGATATATAACATCCAAGACCAATCTACTTATTAGATTATTATATTTTATATAGTCAAAATATTTAATTGTTCTTTTTAAAATAAGTGATCCTAGTTTTTTTATTCATTTCATTATAGTCTTATAACAAAGAGTTATGGACTTGTCCAGGTATGTGAACCAAACTTTATGTATCCTGAGCTAAGCCATTCTAATCAGAGATACTTCCAGGGGTTTTCCAGTGTATTTAAAGCTGTATATGAATAAAAGGATGATACTGCAGCAATTACAACATTTTGTTTGAAGTTGATCCTACAAACAGCAGAGAAGAAATAAGGAGAAAATGGAGTGTAAATGAAATTATTAAGTTGTTAGATTTTCACTTAGAGCCAGCCCTCCACTGGAATTTTCAGTGATTTAATAAGATCCCAAATTATTTCAGTTTGTGTCAGGTCTTATGGATCTTAAAACCAAGACCACTTTCTTGATACAACTATTACAATAACTTTGCAAGTGAAAGAAAGAGACATTGAGATTTTTGTTCCAACTTACATGTGACATGAATTCATAAAAAGTAGAACAATTTTACAGGATAATCAAAACTGTAGGTCTCTTAGAGCAAAAACAATAAAACAAAATAAATTTTAAAAAAATTAGCACACATAACCAACTGTGAGAACAGGATAAGAGATTATCTTCAAATGAAATTAATAGGACTCCTCCTTATTTTATCCTTTCTATTACTCCCATGTTTTAATTTCTATTAAGCTGCATTTGTAAACGGAACTAAAAATATTACCACCAGTGACATCCCAGATTACATTTTTCCAGCTACCCCACTGGAGAGAATATGTTCATTTGCCTTTGGTTTAAACTTAGCCTTAATCAGATAATACACCTGCTCATATGTTTAAAAATTTCATGTAAACTAGTTTGCAGCACATACGGAGACTCTGTAGTTGGAATTGGTATAAAATAATTCCTAGGAAGAAAACTGCAAAGGATTTTTAAAAGTGTGAGGAAAATAAATGTTTAATAATGTAGTGTGATAGATTTTAGAATCTCTAACTCAAGATATATACTTTCATTAGTAATGAATGAAAAGGAATAGCTCTCCAGGACTGTAAATTACCAGGATAATTATCAACATTAGCACTGTAATTTTAAGGTAGATTTAAGTGAATAAATGTGGCATAAAATACAAGTACGTACTTTAATATTACCCCAGATTCATTTGTTTAGTAGAAATGCAAAGGCCTTCTTAATCTCATTTCACTATTTAAAAATTATGGCACAATGATAACCCACTTATTAATGATAAACATAAATTACTTGGCACATAATTCCCCTGTATGTATTGAACTGGTAATAATAATAATAGTTCCCTACATACACCTTTTACAAATCTTATTTCATATAAATTTTGTAAGAAATGTAGCTTCAGATCACATTTTATGTACAGAATACATATAAGTGAAATAATTTCCCATCAATGTCTGTGAAAATATTGAAGAATGCTTTACATTTCCCTATATGGGAAAAAATCATATTATATAGAGACATTTGAGTATTTTTGTAGAACTTAGTTTCCTACATTTGTATTTTTTATAAAGCAAATATTGTCAGAATGTAGTATCAGAATTTGAATGATTCAGAGTTACATACTGCAACTGAGTTGAACTACTTATTCTCTACAGGGATATTAAAAACTTTTCTGTATGACTAACATTTTATTTATACTCACTTCTCTCAATTTTCCTTATTTTTCAAGTGATTGTCTTAGTGCCATTACTCTTATGTTAGTGACTATTACTTCTAATTAGCAACTTTTGGTTAATGTGTTCCTTTTGCCTAAACACAAAGCAAGTGTTTAATATGTTACAAATTATTAGAACTCTAAATCTGTAACAGGTTTCAAAAACATTATTTTGAAAAAGGATAATGATACAGATATTAAACATAATGTCTTTTTAAAACCCATAACTGGACCAGCTGATGGATAGTGAAGACCTCAGCCACGTGGTGCCCCAATACATCCCTGTGCCCCACCCCTAGTGAACATCCTCCACCCCCTTCCTGGTATAATGAAAATGAGATAGCCTAAGAGTAATTAGTGACTCAAAACCTAAAGACCAGCTACATCTGGAAGACACCTCTGAGAAGCAATCATTCCATAAGGATTCTAAATACAAGCAACAAAGATATGTACAATAACCAATTTCAAAGTATCAACCCAGGAATTAAACCAGGGAAAGCACCAAAAACAAAAATGAGAAGACATTTAAACAAGGCACAAACTCAGGCTTCCACTTCACCAAAGCCAAACTCTGGAGGACACAAGGTGGAAAAGTCTGATAATCAAACACCAGGACACCCTGAACTGATAGCACAGGAAGTAACAAAACAGATGAATGAGGCTCTAGAAAAATTTAAAACAGAAATATTTTCCCAGATAACTACAGAGATGGTGAGCAGAGTGAAAGACATGATTAGAGGCTCTAGAACACAAGCAGATAAAAAAATAGATGAGCTTAGAAAAGTGCTGGAAACCATGAATGCCCAGCATAAGAGAGAAATGGAAACCATGATCACCTAACATAAGAAAGAAAGGGAATCCATGACTCAAATTCATACAGATATCCAGGAGATTAACAACTCCACTGAAAGTATTCACAGCAGATTAAGGGAATGTGAAGATAGAATATCAGATATAGAAGACAGGATTGTGGGCAATTGAGGAGCCACCAAAAACGAGCCTGGCTGCATTTCATGCTGCCATGGCAGACCAGGGAAAGTCATACAATGAGCACGATGACCATGCTAGCTTCCCTCAAAGAAGAAAGAAAGGCCAGGGTCCTTTCCGGTGGAAGTATGGTGACAGGAATCGTCAGTCTGGAAGAGGTGTTCGGTCTTCCCAGCTTGAAGAAGATGATGTAGATGTGGCTATGAGTGAAACCCTGGATGGTCCCAGAGTATGATACAACCCCTATACCTCTCGAGCTAACCAGCAGGTGATGCATGGCGTGATCGAGATCGAATTCATGTTACTGTGCAGAGGGACAGAGCTCTTCCAGAGAGAGGAGGGGCTGGTACTAGCCAGGATGGGACCTCCAAGAACTGGTTTAAGATTTCAATCCCTTTTGGCAAAAAATATGAGAAGTCATGGCTCCTGGGCATGATTCAGAGCAAGTGCAGCATCCCTTTCACCCCTGTGGAGTTTCACTATGAGAACACACGGGCCCAGTTTTTTGTGGAGGATGCCAGCACTGCCTCTGCATTAAAGGCTATGAACTGCAAGACTGTGGACCGAAACAACCAGAAGATCTCTATCATCATTAACTCTTCTGCCACACCTCACACTGTACAGAATGAACTGAAGCCAGAGCAAGTAGAGCATCTAAAGCTGGTCATGAGCAAATGATACGATGGCTCCCAGCAGGCACTCTACCTCAAGGGGCTCCATTCAGACCCAGATTTGGTGGCCCAAAACATTGATGTTGTTCTGAATCATTGAAGCTGTATGGAGGCAACCCTGAAAATCATTGAGGAGAACATCCCTGAGCTGTTGTCCTTGAACTTGAGCAGCAATAGGCTGCACAAACTGGACAAAATGTCCAGCATTGTGCACAAGGTGTCCAACCTGAAGACCCTCAACTTTTCTGGAAACGAATTAAAATCTGAGTGGGAGTTGGATAAGATAAAAGGGCTGAAACTAGAAGAGCTATGGCTTGGTGGCAACACCCTATTTGACACCTTCCAGGACCAATCCACCTACATCAGCACTATTTGTGAATGATTTCCCAAGTTACTACACCTGGATGACCATGAGTTACCCCCGTGAATTGCCTTTGATGTGGAAGCCCCCACAGTGTTACCGTCATGCAAGGGAAGCTATTTTGGAACAGAGAACCTGAAGAGTCTGGTCCTGCACTTCCTACAGCAGTACTATGCAATTTATGACTCTGGGGACTGGCAAGAGCTCCTGGATGCCTACCATGATGGGGCCTGCTGTTTGCTGAACATTCCTTTCATGCCTCAGAACCCTGCCCAGAGCAACTTGTCTGAGTACTTCAAGGACAGCAGAAATGTAAAGAAGCTTAAAGATCCTACCTTGCAGTTCTGGCTACTGAAGCACACACTGCTAAACATTGTTGCCTTTCTCAGTGAGTTGCCCAAATCTCAACATGACATCAATTCCTTTGTAGTAGACATAAGTGCCCAGGCAAGCACCCTGATGTGTTTTTCTGTCAATGGAGTCTTCAAAGTGGATGGAAAGTCTTGAGATTCTTTGCAAGCCTTTACCAGGATATTCATTGCTGTTTCTGCCAGCAATTCAGGGCTTTGTATTGTAAATGATGAGCTGTTTGTGCAGAATACCAGCCCTGAAGAAATTCAAAGTGCCTTCACCATACCTGCACCCATGCCATCCTCCAGCCCGGTGCCCACCCTCTCTCCAGAACAGCAGGAAACGTTGCAAACATTCTCTACTCAGTCTAGCATGAAACTTGAGTGGTCCCAGAAGTGCCTGCAGGAAAACAACTGGGACTACATCAGGTCTGCCCAGGCCTTCACTCATCTCAAGGCCAAGGATAAGATCCCAGAAGTAGCGTTCATGAACTGACTGCCTAGTGTAGCCCCTGTACATAGCCCTTGGATACTGTTTGGCCATCATGCATCCTCGTCATTTTCCATCATTGTCATTGTTTCCCCCGTGGCCACTCCACAACTGTGATGGGAAAGGACAGTGCCCCTCACTGCCTCCTGGAGCCTTTCAGGGTGCCAGAGGGAGACCTGGAGGCCAAGCTGTGGTACGGCAGCCAAAACTACTCTGTAGACTGACACTAAACTACCCGAAGGACTTAGGTGCTTTGTGTACTTAACCGCAGGATCCCCTACTTTTTAAGATAAAGCATGACGTTGTGTTTAAAAAAAAAAGAAGAAGACAGGATTGTGGTAATGACCATGAAAACAGATTTCTGAAAAATAGTATGGAACCACGAGAAATAAATCCAGTAGCTGCTAGATGATGAAGAGAAGAATAACATAAGACTGATAGGAGTCCACAGAAAAGCAGAAGAAACTACAATTGACATAAAAAACTGTTCATAGAAGTAATAGTAGAAAACTTCCCAGACAGAGGTAGAGAATTGGACATACAGATAAATGAGGAATATAGAACTCCAACTGGCCAAGATCAAAAAAAATCTACACCTAGACATATAATTGTCAAGATTCCAGAAACCCAACAAAAGAACAAAATCCTATAAGCAGTTAGAGAAAAGAAACAAATCACCTACAAAGGATAGCCCAACAGAATCACAGAAGACTTCTCAACACAAACCCTCAAGTCAAGAAGAGCCTGGAGTGAAGTATTTCAAGCCCTAAAAGAAAATAACTTCCAACCTAGCCTGTTATTTCCTGCAAAATTATCTTTCAAAATTGATGGGGAAATTAGATACTTCCATGACAAAGAACACCTGAGAAACTTTGTGAACACTGAACCACCACTCGAGATAATGCTAAACAATATCCTAGAAAAATACAGCAAAGGTCACAACTTCCTGAGGACCAACAGAGGGAAGCCACCAGGCAAGGCAAGAAATTAAAGGGAAAGGGGGAAAAATAAAAAATAAAAGAGCCAACAATAATAAAACTTTATGACAAGGATGAGTCAATATCTATCAATTATTACTCTCAATGTTAATGGCCTCAATTCACCAATCAAAAGAAATAGACTGACAGAATGGATTAAGATGTAAAATCCAACAATATACTATATAAAAGAAACACACCTAACTCAAAAAGAAATTCACAGACTGAAAGTAAAAGGATGAAAAACGTTCTGTACACAACAGGAACCTGGAAAAAAAGCAGAGGTAGCAATCCTATTTGCAGACAGAGTAGATTTCAAACCAAAACTAATTAAGAGAGAAAGGTGATCACTACATCCTTGTGAAGGGAACAATCCAAGAGGAATAGGTGACAATTATAAATATATATGCACCAAATTCAAATACTCCCAACTATATGAAACAAATATTAATGGGCATGAAAAACCAAAGAAGCACATATACAATTGTAGTGGGGGACATCAATACCCCACTATCACAAATAGACAGATCATCTAGACAAAAAATCAACAACAAAATTCTAGAACTGAACCAAGCTATTGAACAAATGGACTTAATAAATGTTTACAGGTGTTCCACCCCACAAAATCAGAATATACATTCTTTTTGGTTGCACATGGATCATTCTCCAAAATAGACCACATGCTACCTCATGGGACATGTTTAAGTAAATGTAAAAGAATTGAAGTTATCCCCTGTATATTATCAGACCATAGTGGAATAAAATTGGAGATCAATAGCACAAGAAAATGCAAGACCCATACAAACACATGGAAATTGAATAACACTACCCTGAACAACAAATGGGTGACAGAGGAAATTAAAGAAGGAATTGGTTTCTAAAACTAAATGATAATGCCAGTAAAACATACAGGAATCCATGGGACACAATGAAAGCCATTCTACAAGGGAAATTCACAGCTGTGAATGCCTATATTAGGAAAACAGAGAGAGCTCAAATAAACAACCTGATTCTGAACCTTAAGCTCCTAGAAAAAGAAGAGCATGACAAAATCATAAAAGAGAGGAAATTATAAAGATCAGGGCAGAAATCAATGCAATGGAAAATAATAGAATGATACAAAAAATCAAGGAATCAAAGAGTTGGTTTTTTGAAAGAATAAATAAAATTGATAAACCTTCACCCAACCTTATTAAAAAAGGAAACATACAGCTCAAATCCATGCAATTAAGAATGAAAAATTTGAAGTTACAACAGAACGAGCAGAAGTCCACAAGATCATCAATACCTACCTTGAGAACCTGTACTCTAATAAAATGGAAAACACAGAAGAAATGGACAGATTCCTAGATATATATTATTGCCCAAGTTAAATGAAGACGATATAGAAATTCTAAACACCTCAATTACAGTGAGTGAAATTGAAAGCATCATTAAAAATTTACCAACAAAGAAAAGGCCAGGTCCTGATGACTTTGCTCCTGAATTCTACAAGACATTTAAAAAATGATCACCATTAATCTTTAAACTCATCAATGAAATTGAAAGGGAAGCAATAATTGCAAATTCATTCCTGGAAGCAAGTGTTATTTTGATGCCAATATTTTGACTTGGCTAACAGTGTTCTAATATATTCAGGGTTTTAATAAAATCATTATTCTATGTTTTATTAGACTCCTCAAATTGTTATTTGGTTATAAAAATGTTATGATTTCTTTTTATTTCTTAACTAAATATGCAAATTATAAGCCACTTATATAACATTCTTGAATCAAATGTAATCTAGTTTAGAATGGCAAGATTTGAAAACCAGTCAAGTTTTTTTTTTTTTTTGCTAATATTTAAAAGTATTTTTAGTCCCTGGACTAGAAAAGTTATTTCCATTGTAAAATAGTGAACATTGTAAATTTGTTTTTTTCTGCATTCAGTATCAATTAGCACATTTTATGACTCTATTTGGATGTTCTCCAAATTTATATCCAAGCCAATACACTTCATAATTACTTCATTTAAAGAGGATGGATCAAACCCTTGCTGTTTGGAGGTAGTCCACTATCAACTGGTGAAATTACAATGTATGTTAAGCAGATGTCAACACTGCAGATTTTTAATTAGATGCAGAAGATTTGTATCATTTACTCATATTTTCTAGGACCATAATCATTCATTGCCAGACCTGTAGTTCACCATTCAATTCCGACAGAAAACACCCAAGGGAAACTGACAACCAAGGCCAGGCATATGTCACTCTTGCACTCTCTTAGAGTAACTTGGTGGGGGAAAAAAAGGATATAAAATAGAAAGAAATTAAAAAAGAATGAAATAAAGTCTGTGGTTTAGCACATTTTAACTTCATGTCCCATGGAAAAAGTCAATTTCCCTACAATTCTGTAAGGATATTTTTCATGTTCACTCAGCTGCCCCACTGGAAAAAAAAATGCTAAATTGTATGTGTGAATATATGGGGTAATTAATGTCAAGATTTCCTTTGAAAAATGGCACAAAAAACTTTCAGAAAATAGAAGACAGACATTAAAATTTGTATGAAAGAAGGGGGAATAATTCAAAATGACCCTCATATTTAAAACTAAAGATTATAAGATATACAGGCAAAGGCCCTTTGTTTAATTAATAGAAATTATGGTTTAAGGTGAAAAAAAAAGAAATTATGGTTTGAGGTGAGATGGATTTGACTTGTATCCCTATTTGTGGAAACATGGGCAAGTTATTTCACATCTTTAAGTTTCATCCACATAATTCTTTCAAAAATGGTACTGAGTGTAGACTGGGCAAAACAGTGCTAATTGTTAAGTATAAAATATAAATTCACATAAGCTGTTGCCCTATTGGATTTTTTTTATTGGGGGAGGCACTCTGATCCATTTAAAAATGGATAATTGGTAATTATTAGCAAAGACAAGACAAAGTATGAACATATAGTATGATCTAGTGCACTATTTTAAAGAATGTTTTGGTGAAACTTTCTGAAGGAATCAGAGCTTCAGTTGAGATATGAAGAGTGAAAATTACTACATCAATAGGATAGAGATGTACATGTGATTGAATCTTCTATGAAAACTTTTGGCATAGATCCTGTTATAAAGAATAAAATAAATGATAGCATATTACTATTTTTATAATTGTTATAATTATCCTAGATTTATTTTTATATCTCAGCAGAAAATATACATTGAGAATTTCTTAGGGTGCTTATTTTTCCTTCATTTGGTTGACTATCCAGAGTTTTGAAGCTCTTAAAATCTTCTACTTAAAATATGAAAAAAAATCTCCAGCCCCTTAGTATATTGTTAGAACATTTTATGAGATACATGTATTTACCACTATTATTATTATGTGTCTCATATGTTAGGAGGAATTTTCAAAAAAATCTAATGGATTTGAAATGATACAGAGAATGTTCTTCAGTTCTTTATCATTCGTTTATAAAATAATTTAGCCTTTCAATTCATGAATTATAGACATTTATGTTGCTTTGAAATTTCTTATGTTCTATTTTCATCCTAAATAGCCATATAACTTATTCTAGCTGAGTGACAGACTTGTTACTAAACATGGCACAGTAAATAATGAATGCATCCATTTCTCTTTGCCCTAGTCTCATTGCAATAGAGACTTGATGAGAGACAGGTCAAGCAGGACACTGCATAGGTGATGGAAGAGAAAACCAATTTTCCCTTTTATACAGGTATAGAAGGCATCCTTGCTCCTCCTGGACTTGTCTGAAAGGTCTTTTCAATCTTTTTGTATCCAACCAGCAATATGATGTCCTTAGAAATTTTGGCTTTTACAAGATAGGTATGTCTTCTGGAAATACAAGTAGGTATGAAGATAATGCTCCTCTCTCTCTGGTACTTTTGGTAGTAATGCAGTTCTATCTTGGGATGAAACTGTTTGTCTACTGTGGAGATAAGAGACATTTTAAACAAATAAGTACAGATCTAACCTTATGGTATGTAAAAATGTTCCAAGGGAAATGAAGGCGGATAACCACTACATTTTGGCATGTCATTTTCTTTGTATTATAAAACTAAACCTCTACTGAAGAAAATAGAAAAACCCATGGTTCCCTTTACTTAAAATTTTTGTAGAAGAACCCAATAGTATTTGTAGAAAATATTTCCATTTCTCTCATTTATTATGAAAGAGGGGGAAAATACAACTGTATCACAAGAAAACACTGAATACAATATGTACTTACTTCTTCATGATTTTACAGTGTACCCTGAAATTTTATATTAATGTATAACTTAACTACTTTAATAAATACTCCATGAAATTATATTGTCATTAAACAAGAGTCAACTTGATCTCCTAACGCAAATGATGTTTCTAAGGCTAGGTCTTGATATCATAAATTTAAAATGCAAATTTATTAGCAAAACATTATTCAGTGAATATTTTACTACTGTGGTCATTGGATCAGAGGCTCTGAAATATTTAGAATAATGATTGCTTTAATGATATCAGGAGTAGACAAATTATACTGTGATAAATTTTATTTAAAGTGCAGTGTCATAATTAAAGTCATTTTTTTTCAAATTTCCCACTGTCCCCAAATATGTAGGGACAATGAAGTCTGCTTTTACAGAGACATGTGCCTCTGTGTTTGAACCACATGGCTTCACTTTTTATTCACTCACATCCCAGGTGTGCCTCAACATGGAAGGAGATACAGTTCTATTTGTGCCTCTTTGGTATTCAATATACTGTACTTACATTTGAAAATTCAAGGCATAAGAAAAAAGGTGGTACAAATATACACTGACAAAATTTTTAATAATGCTCTAATTATATGCTCTTAAAATTTGAACCCTATAGCTTTTAATAAATACTTATGTGAAGAATATTTTATATAAATATAGTCATAGAATATTTAAAATATTATTTAAAAACTTCTTAGTCATCCTGTACATAATGAAAAAGAACATATTGCTATGTATATATAGAGAGAGATATGTGTGTGTGTATATGTATATATGTATCTGTATGTTTTAATGGGAAATTTTTTTTAAAACATGTCTTAGTACATAGTAAAATTTATTGTTTTTAAAATGTATAATATCTTAAATACAAAACAAAAACACCTTATTAATTTTAAAAGTGTGTCAACCTTTTAAGCAGCAAGCATTTCTAGGAAAGTATCAGAAAACATTTTTCTGATTGTAGAAAAGAAATACAGTACCCTAGAGGCCTTTATGTTTTAATTTTTGTTATGTACTAGGTCAGCTAGATTAATGAAAGAAATTTACCTTAAAAACAAAAGAAGCATTATAATTTATATTAAACTATATATGTGTTATAATTAAAACCACATCACCTAATCCATAAGCGATTAATAGTAATGCTAAAAAAATACATTACAAACGTACATCAGAAAACTAAACCACTGGGCCAGGGATTTAGCTCAGTGGCTCTCAGAATGGAATTCCGGTCCTGAGTTCCATTCCCCATACCCCCCAAAATAAATAAATAAACAAACAAAAAAACAAATAAAAACACTATACCAAAATCAAACCACATACTAGGACAACAAAAGAAAACACAGATTAGAGTTCAATCACAAGAATTATAGTCGTTCAACCTATAAAAACAGATTTATGTCTATGGCTGTCATTACTACTTTGAATTTGATCATATTAAGACATAACCTACTTTTATCTTTAAAATTATTTTTAATTTTATCAAAACAATATGTACACACATTTTATATAGCCAAATAATCCTTTTATACATAACAAGATAAATAGAAATATTCATATAGTAAAAATTTCAAGATACAATTTAAAATTACAAGGAAAAAAAGAAAAGTAAAATTGAATGTAATTAAAAATATGCAATTTTATTTTTTTGAGACAAGGTCTCACTATGAGTTCAGGCTGGCCCTGAATTTGTGGGGATTCTCCTCTCTCCTCCTACCCAAGTGCTGTGATTACAGCCATGTACCACCACACTTGGCCCCAAAATATGTAATATTTTATGGAGAACATCTTAATGAAAGATGACAAAGACATTTTAATAAATTGAAAGAGTAATAATATTGGAAAAGTAATTAATATGTAAACCCAAAGCAATGTTATTTTTTAAATTCCATTTTTTGGTGTAAATGGATGTATTGTAACTGTGAACCTTGTCAGAATGTTTTAAGAAGACAAAAAGACAAGAATATTTTGTCAATATTGTGGTAGAATAAAAATATGGAAACAATTTTCCTAACATATTTTTATCTACATTCTAAAATTATGTCCTAAAACCTGTATGTTTAGATTGACCGAGATAATAGAGACCAGAAATGATACACATTTTATGTTGATGTTCTATGTGAAGATGTGGCATTTTATATTAACATGGAAATAGAGACTGCAAGTTGTATTAGCCAAGATTATTATTCTTTATAGAGGAAAAATAAATACATATTTATAATATAACCAATATATACTCATACTTTACAAACTCAATAAACTGTATAATCTAAATATATTTGAGTATGAAAAATAAATTTAATCACTATTTTAAAAATCTGCATGTCTATTTGATTTCAAATTAATTCAAGTATTTCACAAATAAGATATAAGAAGACCAAAGCAAAACCATAAAGGATAATATTGTTTTAATTTATTACATTTAATTTTGAAATTCCATATATTGAGAGATACCAAAATAAATGTTTCAACTGAGAGTAACAAATTTACAGACTAAGAATATATTTTAACACATAATCATTAAAGGGTTATTAATAAGTATATTAAAAGACATTTATAAAATAAAATATATAAAGACATGTGATGGGAATAAGGAATCAACTATCCTAACAGATAATTTTCAGAAAAAGAGTCACTTATATGAAGGGAACCTGTTCAAGGGAATGTTCAAACATTATTTATTCCCACTCTGAGTGTCCATGATATCTCAATGAGCCCCAAACTTCTCTAGTTTTTAGTCAAGTGACCACTCTTATAAATGCCTTCAAAGAGTTTAATCAGGTGTTTTTCTTATTGCTGTCTTGCAAATTATTCTAATTAGCCCTGTCTTAGTTACTTTTCTTATTGCTGAGACAAAATACCTGACACCCAAAGTTAAATGGTGAAAGTTTTGCTTGGATTACAGTTCATAGAAGTTTCAGTCCTTAATCAGCAGGCTGTAAGGCAGAGTGATATGGAAGAGGGGCTTCATAGAGAACATGGCAGCCGAAAGGTAGCAAAAGCAATAGGGACTTTAACAGCATCTTTCTGCCCATTTTATTTTATCCAGACTACCAGGATCAGAAGTGCCAAACCAATCAGTGTACTGATTTAGTAATCACATGCCTTTGATCCCAGCATCACACACTCAGATTCAGCCACCTCTGAAAAAGCCATCTATGACCACATGAGGCTTTGGGAGACATCTAGACCCAAACTATAACATTTCATCCTGCCCCTTCCCACTAAGATTCACGTACATTGCTTTATGCAAAAGGCATTTGGTCCATCTGTCCATCTGTAAAAGTTGCTAAAGTCCTGACAGTTTCAGCATTGCTGAAAGGTCTAAGTCCAAAGTCTACTTTGAGATTTAAGACAAATTCTTAGCTCCAAGCCCCTACATAAATAAAAAGAAAGTTAAACATTTCCAACATTCAATGGCACAAGATAGACATTTCCAATCCAAAGGTTTTAATCAGCAAGATAGCAAGGAGTGGGAACAAAGCAAGATCAAATTCTAGTAGAGCAAACATTAAACCCCAGTGCTCCACTTCCAGCATCTGAATCAGTCTGTGGCCAGTTGTGAACTCCAAAAGCCTTGGATGACTCCATCCCTGTGGCACTTCTAGTGGTTGTAGCAACCATGGCTTCTCTCTTGGGTTGGCTCTGCTCTCTCTTGGCAGTTTTCCTCAGATGAGCCATGGTCCTGGCTTCTCTAAATTTCTGGGGTTTCCAGTGGACCTTCAGCTTCACACTCAAAGCGTCACACACTGCCTTCTCTGGAACACACTACCTGGCCTCCCAGGCTTTCTTCGGAAATCTAGGTGGAAGCCTTCCTCACCCCACAACTCCTGCATTCAGCATGCACCAAAAACCAGCACCACATTTAAGGTGCCAAGGTCTGCTGTCAGTTGGAGTAGTAGCCAGGCATCCTTTCTTGGTTGTAGGGATTTAATGTCTATGAACCAAATCCTGAGGAACAACTTCCCTAGGCCACCACCATTTTGGAATGCAGTGGTCTGGAGCTCTCTTCTCAAAGCAAAGTTCTTCATTTTTGCAGTTTTGAGGCTACAAAGGGTGGAGCCCTGCTTCTTGTGATGCCTTCAGGCCATCTTTTCCATTCTCCTATTCCTTCTCAGCAATCAAGATCCCCTCTGTCTATCTTTGCAGTCCACAGCTTTACTGGGTCTTACTTTCTGGCCAAACTCAAAATGCTTTAAATCATTATTCTGGCCATTTTGCCCTTGATTCTCAACATATATATGGCTAAAAGCCCCAATAGTAGCCATGCCACCACCTCAATGTTAGACTCCCTTAAAATTTTTTCTGACAAATTCGTCTGCCACCTTTTATATCAGTCTTGGGAAAAGTTTCTGGACATGAGCAAAATGCAGACAAACTTTCTGCCAAGCATAGCACACATCTTCTGGAGTCCACCAGCCAATGTAGTCCTTCTTCCCAACAGAAAACTCCTGAGTCTGGTCATTATCAGTTTTCTGATCTTCTGAGCTCTCACCAGAATCTCAGATACAGTATATTCTAAAGTGTTCCAGTTCTATTTTTTCAGCTTGCATCTCCAAACCTTTCTAAACTCTTAAAACCCTTCAGTCCCAAAGGCTCCTGAACCACATGGTCTGGTACAGTCCTAGCAATGATGCTACTCTTCTGGTATCAAATTCTGTCTTAATTACTTTTCTTGTTGCTGTGACAAAATACCTGACATTCAAAGTTAAAGGCAGAAAGGTTTATATAACTCACAGTTTGTAGAGGTTTTCATCCGTAATTGGCTGGCTCCAAGAAAGGGTGGCTTGACATAGGGGCTTCACAGAGGAGAGCAGTTCATGGCAGCCACAATGTAGCAAAAGAAACAAGGGACCTTATTTGCCCTTTTTATCTTATCCAGACTTCTGGGATTATGGTTGTGCCAAACCACTGAATGTACTAATGTAGTAATCACACCCTCTTAATCCCAGCGTCACACAGCTACCATGTGTGATTCAGCCACACATTTTTGGGGGAACATCTAGATCCAAACCATAAAAGCCCTTTGTCCATTTATTGTGACACAAATAAGTATCTGGCTGTTCCTTTAGCTTATGGCAACTCTACCTGGTCTTATCTGGGAATAATTTTCTTTCTTAGTATATCAGGAACCAGGTAATTAACTCCATGAAGGCTAGGGCTCTTGGCAAATAAAAAAGCAATAAAAAATTACAAGAATTCCCTACTTCATTCCACATATCCATAATAGGGTAGGACTATTGGACAAATTTGAGAGTTACACAGAGTTAGTGAAATTATGTAGTATGCTTTGTGTTTGTATGGACCATGTGCTCAATTTAATATTTGAATTTCTAAATCTCTAATTGTATTATATAAAGAATATTGAATTATATATAATTGTTCTGATATCAACTTAATATTATATGAAAACAATTATTTATAAACTATTTCAAAGACCAAGCATCCCTAGTGAAATAACTCAACCCCCAAAAGACTCAATTGACAGACTGAACCAGAAGGATAACAAAATCTGATGGTCAATTGTAGCCTATGTTATTTCTTATTGTTTGCTTCTAATAAAAAATGATTACATCTTTCTTTCACAATTTGCTGCATTATTCTGTAATCAACATACAGAAACTGAAGCATTTGGAAGAAGAATTAGCCTTCCCACCAATCTTCCTTTCTGACACAGAGATTAAGAGATCAAAAATATTTGAGGGATTATAAAATGGCAGTGAGAATTATTGTTCATTTTAGTTGTCTTTTATATATATATATATGTATTAATAAAGCATAACTCACTTCAGTGTTTAAAGCAAAAAAAAAGCAGAAGAGAAGAAGGTGGAGGGGGGAAGGAGGAAAGAGGAGGGGGAGGAAAAGGAAGAGAAGAACAAGAATAAGAAGAGGAAGATGAAGAGAAAGAAGGAGAAGGGAGAGGAGACAGGGGGCAAAAGCAGAAGGATAGGGAGGAGGAGTCAAGAAATCACCTGGGAGACTTGTTGCTGTTGGTACATTGTGGACCCCATGATCACTTTCTCCTCTGCAACAATGCTCTGCCATGTGTCACTCTGCTGTGAAGCCAGCTGATTATAGACTGAAACCCCTTCAAACTCCTTCAAGATAGCATTTATTAGAGCTTTTCAGGCCACCATACCACAGCCCCAAGTGCCAAGGAGCTGAGCCTTTTGGGCCACCTTACCACCACCCCCGGCATTGAGGAGGTGAGCCACATGGGCACCAGCAGCACAAGCCCCCCCCCATTGAAATGAGAAGACACTTAACAAGTCTCAAAACCAGACTTCCAAATCACCCAAAGCAACCCCAAAGGGAAACAAGATGGAACAATCTGATACTCAACCACCTGGACTCCCTGAACTGCCAAAAAAAGTGGATCTGGAAAAAATTAACTCAGAAATAATTTTTCAGATAACAGCAGATTGTGCCCATAGTGCAAGACATGATTAATAAATCTACAGTGGACACAGATTAAAAAAAAAAAGAGGAGCTGAGGAACATGATGGAATGCCAGCATAGGAAACAAATGGAATTCATAAAACAGGTGCAAACAGATTTCCAGGAGATTAAAAGCTCCATTGAAAGTTTATACAGCAGAATGAGGCAATGTGAGGACAGAATTTCAGATACAGAAGAGAAGATTGCAATTACTGACCAGGAATAAATTTTTTTTTTAATTGTAAGGGACAATGAGAAATCAATCCCTCAGGTGCTAGATGATGCAAAAAGAATAACATAAGACTGATTGGAATCAAAGAAGAAACAGGAGAGAGTGCAGATGACATAAAAAAATCTCTACACAGAAGTGATGGGAGAAAACTTCTCAAGCAGGGGAAAAGAACTTGACATACAGATGAGTGAGAGATATAGGACTCCAAATAGCCTTGATCAAAAAAAAAAAATCTACACATAGGCATATAACAACTAAGATTCCAGAAACCCAACAGAACAAAATTCTAAAACCCATTAGAGAAAAGAAACAAATCGCATACAAAGGAAAGCCCATCAGAATCACAGCAGACTTATCAATGCAAACCTTCACGGCAAGAAGAGCTTGGATTGACATATTTCAAGCCTTAAGAGAAAACAGCCTCCAACCCAGATTGATGTACCCTGCAAAACTATCTTTCAAATTTGATGGAGAAATAAGATACTTGCATGACAAAGAGCACCTTAGAAACTTCATGAAGACCAAACGAGCACTCCAAAATTTTTAGACAATGTCCTAGGAAAAGATGAAGATCACAACCTCAGGGAGCTCTGCAGAATGGATCCGTCAGACATGACAAAAAATTAAATGCAAAGAGAATGAATCCAACAAAAAGAAAAAGTCATGACAAATGATAAGTCCATACATATCAGTTATAACCATCAGTGTTAGTGGTTTCAATTCACCAATCAAAAGAAATAGACTGGCAGAATGGGTCAAGAAGCAAGATCCAACAACATGCTGCATGCAAGAAACACACTTAATTCAAAAAGAAACTCATAGACTGAAAGTTAAAGGGTGGAAAACAATACTAAATGTGACAGGAACCTGAAAGAAGCAGAAGAAGCTATCCTCTGCAGATCAAGTGGATTTCAAACCAACACTGATTAAGAGAGATGAAGAAGAGCACTGCATCACTGTAAAAGGAACAGTCCAAGAGGAAGAGATGGCAATCATAAATATCTATGCACCAAACACTGGTGCACCCAACTATATAAAACAAATACTAACAGACATAAAAAATCAAATAAGCCCTAATACAATAGTAGTAATGCCCCACTGTCACAAATACATAGATCAAATAAACAGAAAATAAACACCAAAATACTAGAACTCAATCAAACTCTTGAACAAATGAACTTAAAATTTTACATAGTGTTCCACCCCACAAAATCAGAATATACATTCGTTTCAGCTGCACAATGATTGATCTCCAAAATAGACCAAATACTCACTCATAGAACATTTTTAAGTACGTGAAAAGGAATTCAAGTTATCATCTGTATATTATCAGACCATAGTGGAGTGAAATTGGAGACCAATAGCAAAAGAAACTGCAAGAATTTCATAACCACATGGGAATAGAACAACACACTTCTGAATAACCAATGAGTCACAAGGATATTAAAGAAGAAATCAGACAGTTCCTACAATTAAATGACAATGCCAATACAACATATTGGATTCTTTGATACACAATGAAAGCAGTCTTAGGAGACAAATTCATAGCAGTGAATACTCACGTTAGGAAAACAGAGGAGCAAACCCAATTAAACAACCTGATGCTGAACCTCAAGCTTCTAAAAAAAAAAAAAAAAGAAGATTAGGACAAACACAAAGGTCATACAAGGGAAGGAATTATGAAAATCAGGGCAGAAATCAATGCAATGGAGACTAAGAGAATGATACAAAAAATCAATGAAGCAAAGAGTTGGTTCTTTGAAAGAATAAACACAATTGACAAACACTTAGCCAAACTTATCAAGAAAAGGAAAGAAAAGTCCCAAATCCATGCAATTAGGAAAGAAAAGGGTGAAATTACAACAGACCTAGCAGAAATCCATAGGATCATCAATACATACTTTGTGAACGAATATGCCAATAAGATGGAAAACACAGAAAAAATGAACAGATTCCTAGATATGTATGAATTACCAAAGTCCAATGAAGAAGAGCTAAAAATTCTAAACAACCCAATATCAATCAATGAAATTAAAAAGATGATTAAAAACTTATTAAGTAAGAAAAGTCCGGGTCCTGATGGCTTCATTGCTGAATTATACAGGATATTTAGAGACCAACTACCTCCATTACTCTTTAAAATCATCAATGAAATTGAAAGGGAGGCAATACTTCTGAATTCATTCCTGGAAGCAAGCATCATCTTGATCCCCAAAGCAGAGAAAGACCCAACCCAAAAAGAGAACTATAGGCCAATCTCACTAATGAACATAGATGCAAGAAATCCTTAATAAGATACTGGGAAATAGAATGCAGATGATCATCAAGAAGATCATACACCCTGACCAAGTAGGATTTATCCCAGGGATGCAGGGATGGTTCAGCATATGCAAATCAATAAATGTGATGCACTGTATCAATAAAGCCAAGGACAAAAACCATATGATCATCTCAAAAGATGCAGAAAATGTATTTGACAAAATTCAACATGCATTTATGATAAAAACCCTATGAAAAATTGGAAAAGACAGTCTCTATCTCAATCCGATAAAAGCCATGTATGAAAAACCAACAGCCAATATCATACTAAATGGTCAAAAACTGAAATCCTTCACAGTAAAATCAGGAACAAGACATGGGTGTCCACCATCACCAGTCCTGTTCAATATAGTTTTGGAAACATTAGACAAGAGAAAGAAATTAAAGGAATAAAAATAGGAAATGAAGAAGTGAAATTGTCATTTTTTGCAGATGACATGATACTCTTTGCAGAAGACCCCAAGAACTCCACCAAAAGTCTTCTAGACTTAATAACTAAATTCAGTCAAGTAGCTAGTTACAAGGTCAACACACAAAAATCAATTGCTTTCCGCTACACGAACAACAGACTCACTGAGAGAGAAATACGGCAAACAATTCTTTTCACAATAGCATCCAAAAAACTGAAATACCTAGGAATCAACCTAACAAAAGAAATCAAAGCCCTCTTCTCTGAAAACTACAGCACTCAGAAAAGAGAGATCGAAGAGGATATAAAAAATGGAAAGACATCCCTTGCTCTGGGGTAAGAAGAATCAACATAATGAAAATGGTCATACTTCCAAAACTGTTATATAGATTCAATGCAATCCCAGTTGAAATTCTAGGAGCATATTTCATGGACCTTGAGAAAACAATACAAAAATTCATTTGGAACCAGAAGAGACCCAGAATAGCAAAAGCAATTCTAGGCAACTGAGACATGGCAGGGGGTATCACAACCCCCAACTTGAAACTATACTACAAAGCTAATGTGATAAAAACAGCATAATACTGGGAGAAAAACAGGCTTGAGAGCCAGTGAAACAGATTAGAAGATGCAAAAATAACTCCAGACACACTCAGCCACCTCGTCTTTGACAAAGGAGCCAACCACTCTCACTGGAGGAAAGAATGCCTCTTTAATAAATGGTGCTGGAAAAATTGGGTTTCAACTTGCCGAAGATTAAAACTAGACCCATATCTCTTGCCATGCACTAAACTAAAATCAAAATGGATTAAAGATCTAAATATTAAAACAGAAATGCTGAACCAGCTGGAGCAAAGGTTAGGTAGAACTCTTGACATTGGAATATGAAAAAATTTTATGAACAAAACCTCAGTTGCCCATGAGCTAGCACAGTCAACAAGTGCGATCTCTTTTCATTAAAAACCTTTTGAACAGCAAGAGAAACCACCAACAATGTGAAGGGAAAACCCACGATCTGGGAAAAAAATTTTCACCTGCTGTGATTAGCTCAGTTTGGATCATAGGCCAAGTGATGATTTGTGAACATAGCTTCACTCACATCTGTGGGAGACTGAGATAAAGAGATGATATTCTTAAAATTCAGGGTCACATCTCAGCAAGAAAAATGGCATGCAAACACATTTGTTGATAGACACTTCTCCAGGTCTTTTTCTGCAAATCCTCTACCTGTGCTTGTTCCAGGCCTAGCTGTCTATGAATGTTTGTGTAGCAAGCAATTTTGAAAAACACTGATTGTGTCTTTCTCTAGGGTATACAACAGCTTTTCTTCCTGACCATCAGGAAATGTGTTTTCACAAATGATGTTGAGCAGGCATGTCAACAATATTGTTATTGATAGAAGTAGAATTCTCCTCAGCCTGGGTTCCTTCAGCTGTGACACACACCCAGTCTGTGTGTAGCTTCCATCTGGGTCTACTTCTGCATCATCCTTGTGGAACTTGGAGGAAAAAGATAGCTGATGTGAACATGAAGTCATCGACTTGAGTCTTTGGACGTTTTCATGTAACTGAGGCAGGCTGGGAAGTTAGCTTGAAAGTAGAATAAAATGTTGGATCCTCCACCGCTTTTGATAGTATTGATAGTCATCCAATATTCTTTCCATAATGCAATTCTACAAATAAAGGTACATTGCAAACCTTTTTATAATTTCCCTCCATTTTACTTTGAACCTCGCATAAAATTAGAATCATAATTTACTCATAAAATTATTCATAGACATAAGAATAAAAGGATAATGAACATATCCAAGCAATAATTACTACTTCAATATGTTTATGAAAATTAAATCAAATCAAATCAAATTTAAGATATAAAACTATGGTATAAAGAAATAATTTTCATTTTAAAGTCCTTTAATTTTAGATGCTACAAAATCTATGCATGCCTTATGGTGATGAAAAATATACTGCATTTCCTTTTTCTTAAATGAAGATGTCTAAACATATCAAATAAAATAACACTTTACTGTTTCAATGATAACATTTTTCAGAAATATTTTATAAATTCTTTCTTTGGAATTACTTTCCAAGAAAAAGGGAAATTTGTGAGTATGTCAAGCTATGGTAGTGTTTATCTTTCAATTTTACAAACGGCAAGTAAACATTAACAGTAAAATCTAAGCATGAAGTTAGGTTGGGAATCTAATAGCATTAAATGAAAGATGTGACTCTGAAGATACAGGACAATAATATTTTTGTTGGATGATGAAATTACTTCTCATCTCCATGAAGTTAGAACAATATCGAATATACACTTCTAAATAAATATGATGATTCTCATTCAACATGAGATTTGATTCATTATTAACATTTTTGAACTATGTGTTAAGTGGGGATATTACTTTCAGAACTATTTTAAATATTTAATTAAAACTGTTACTCAACGTGAAGCAACTCAAATAGAAAATGTGCAATACATAGTGAAACTATTAAAGATGATATGTTCATTTTAAAATTCTTGGCTTCTCTATACTAGAGAATATTAGTAAAAGTTTGCAGTTGCAGCACATGAAGAGCTAGAGAATAAAACAATGGGTTCAATTTAAGTTACTGTGGGATTAAAACTCTCACTATTCTATAGATTTGGGCTTGAAAAAGTATGTTTCTTTTACTTTATTAAAATAAGAGGAATTTCTATAGAATCCCTTGGGAACTTTGACATCTGTTTTATTTAAATTGAATAATGATGGAATAACTAGTAAATAACTGAAGCAATTGTTTCCCAGGAGGAAAATGAATTATTCTAGAGGGTGCCTTTCACTCCCAGATTTGTCAAGAAACAGATGTGTGTTTTTCCTGTAGACAAGTTATACTTTATAGAAGAGAGACAGTACCATCAAGGGCTTAACATTTGTCCAAGGAAGTAATGTGGAGAAGCGAGTTGACACTTAATTTGAAATCTTAATGGGTCAAAAAGCTATAAACTATATAGAGTAGCATTGACTACTATCAATCCAACAAAACCCCCCCAAAAAGAAGAAGTCCTTAAATATGACACTTTCAAAGAACTCATGAAGGTGTCCCATGAGTAGCAGTTTTAAGCACCTACTAACTCCAGAAGTCAGTGAAATCAACTAGGGCATAGCCAATAGGCAACCATTTTCATGTTTTTATCTCTCCTTTTTCTTCTATTCAGCACTAGAGAAGTCAGATGCAACTTACTGCAAGAAGCAAAATGCTCAAGAAAAAAACTGGAGAAAAGATAGTTGTGTTGCTCTCAGATTCAATTTAGGTACAGAAGAAGATTTTAAATTTTTAAAAATTAAAATATATCTGCAGAAAGATACAAAAATCAAAACTTAGTAACTCAATTATATTTTCATTAACATATGCTTATCAAGAGATACAAATCATACGAGAAGTCTTTGTCATGATCCCTTCCAATCAGTACATACTTTTTCCTCATCAAAATGAACTCTTATCTTGAAGTCTACATCTACATTTCAGTTATGATTGGCTTTGAGTTTCAGATGAATTGAATCATTTATTGTATAAACCTTATCATTTTGTTCTATTATTCAACAAATACATTTGTAATATAAAATCCATGCAATTGAAAGTCAATAAAGCTTTTTAAAATTTTCATTACTGCATAATATGAAATTTCTCAAACATACAAAAATATATTAGCTTTTCTCTTGATGGATTACTTGGATTCTTAATAGATTGGGCCATCACAATTAATACTGTTATGTTTTGTGCATGTTTGGCAAGCATAGCATTTGTGTAATTCTGTTGATTATATTTCAGTAGCTAATATTTCCAACATAAAATTACTATAAAGTATTTAGGATATTCTTAATATGTTTTTAAAATTGATATAATCATCATAAGTGTATTGGAACAACAGATATTTTATATTTTTGTCAACACCTCATATTTTAATTGTTTGTATGTAATGATAGATTGCTGATTTTAAATTTCTATCTATTCAGTTGTAGAACAAGTCTCTGCATGACCTGCCCCAAGTCAGTACTTTCTCATCTTGTATATCATATACAGGCAGAATTTATAAAAAATGCATGCCTTAAACACTTTCTCATACCTGGGACACAGTACATGACTCACTCAATTTGAAGGAGGAGAGGTTATTTTGGGTTACAATTTCCATCCCTGTCTGGTCACGTTACTCCAAGGCAGAAATGTCATGGTGAAAAGACAAGGCCTGGCAAATCTGTTCAACTAATAGTAACTAGGAAGTAGAAAGAGAGAAGGTTGAGTCAGGGACAAGACTGTACCTTTCCCCATCACACTTCCAATGACCCACCACTTCTGACCAAGCCCCATGTCCTAACAACCCATTTAGCTGTTAATTATCCATGCATTAATCCACTGATGATTATTATAATCCCATAAATCAATAATATTCCAAACATATGAGACTCTTGGAGTATATATTTTTATCTAAACTGTAACAATGCAACATCCTGAGGAACTCCAGAACAAACATGACTTTATCATCTATCTAAAAATAGAATGTCATGCAGAGCTTGAGCCCAGCAACTGAAGTAACACCTGGGCTATAAAAGCCAGAGCAGAATGCTGTTAGTGTCCCTCAGCTCTGGTGTGAAGTGAAGCATGCAGGAATTGTACTCTCTCTCCCCTTGGTTGCTTTCCCAAGACTTTTGGAATAGGCTTGCTGTAGAATCCAGGCTTGTCAGTAATAAAATTATTCTACTGAAATCCTAAAATGTAAGTGGTAGAGGTATGATTGCTGCAGCAGTTGGATCTGCTGTGAGACTGCCAGCCTCAAGAACTCTGCTAAAATCCTGGTAGCTGAGTTTATGCAGAACCTCCTTCCAGATTGAGAAACGTTTGCAGAAACTGACAATGTGTTTAAAAGTTTATTTCTGAGATTACTAATGGTACCTAATATTCCTTCCCATTGACTGATCCTATGCATTTTTTTCTGTCCCACACCAACGTCTCACTAGGTTAAGGACTATCTTATGTATGTATTAGTTTTTATATATTGTCTTTGCTAGAATACCTATTCATGTTTCTACATGCTTTTCTACCAAGGTGTCTAAATATTTATTATATATACATAGATATTTTCAATGATATTCTGGATATAATTTATAGCTATTGTTTATACAGATCGCAAATAAATTTTCCTATTCGATGGGTACTATTTTTCCTCTCATATTATGGCCTTTAATAGAGAAAGCTTCTTAATATAAATTTCAAATTTCCCAATCTTTTTTCTTTTATTTTTCCAATCTTTTTTCTTATGCTAAATGCTTATTTTGATATAATAAAAAATTTCTTGCTCCACATTTGTAATTTTTCCCATATGTCTTTGAGAAATGTATTTGCTTTGATTTTCACATATAGATCTTCTGATTAAATTACAACTTCTAATTAGATCACAACCTCTAATTGAGTTTATTTCATGCTGTGAAGCAAGAGCCTATATGTTTTTTATAGTATTGGAGATTGAACTCAGGATTTTTCATGTACAAGAATAGTGCTTTGCCACTGAACCACACCTCCAACCATCTTTAAACATTTTATTTTGAGATACAGTCTCACAAAATTACTCATATTGTCTTCAGACTTGGTGTCCTACTGCCTCAGTTCCCCAGTAGCTGGGATTACAGGCATGCACAACCATGTCTGGCTCAATAAAGTTTTTGGTATGTAAACATTCAACCAATCTAACAAAATTTTTTTACCAGCTTTATGATGAATTAACTGTACATACATACATGGATCTAATATTCAGCTCTATTTTTCTGATTTTCTATCTTTACAGATGCATTATGGTGTTCTTCTTATAGCTATATAATATTCAATCTTTTCCTGGCTATTTTACCATTATTTTACTTTATAACTATCAGGGAACTGGCATCAGGTCCCAATCTCCTGCTTGGTGCTATGCCACATGGAAAGAAGACACAGAGACAGAATTAAACAGACAGAGATGCGGGGACCCAGGATGACCAGTGCTTGAGCAGTCAAAGGCTTGAACAAGAAAAGGTCCTGAACACCCAAACGGTCAATATTTATTGATGCCCTCATAGTTAGATTGAAGTAAAGGGGCTATGTGGAATTGCTATTGATACATTGATGATGCAGGCAAGACTTGTAAAGGAAGAGACAATGCATTCTTGAATCAAGAACAGAATAGACAATATAGGTTGCGGTTAATAATTAACCTTGTTTTTTTAGTAAAGAAGGTCTTAACTTTGGGGATGGAATTTGGTGGTGAGTAACCCAGATCTCAACTGCTACATTATCTCACATTGGCTCCCATAGCCTTACAGGCTGTCTCTCTGGTCTCCACTATGGCCATTGGTAGAGAGGTTGTGCTAACCTGTACACCAACTGCAATGCTCCTATGAGTCACTTAGGCTTCAATTAGAGTCAATTTTTAAAATGAGTCGATTGTGAGGTTAACTCTACAGCCTGTGCTGCTTAGAGTATGCTTTGGGCATAATCAATAGGGTGGTCTCCCACAAATAACAATTTCATATAGGCACATCACATATAGAAAATAACAGGATATTGAATACTACTTGATGAATTATCACAAATGGAACAGTGGTAACGTTTGCAAAAATTCAGATTTGGAAAATTCAAATTCCCACTCACGTCTTTTCCCAATCTTTATACCTTTCCTCCTCCCCAAAAGTCAGTTCTCTCCTTCCGGTTTAGATCTAAAGTGTTCCCCCAAATTCTCCCATGTGATGAAAATTCTCATGTGTGTGGAGGCCTCATGATTGAATCATAGTGCCTCTATACTCATCAGTGGATTTATCCATTAATGAGTTCAGTGGTTGAATGTGCATTATTAGGTGGGGTCATTTGGAGGTGGATCACTAGAGGTTGACTGAGACAAGTGTTTTCTTGTCCCCAGTTCTTCTTTTCACTCTCTGGTTCCAGGATCCCAATGGTTGAGCACCTTTTCCTCTGCCATGTCTCTCTGCCATCCTGTTTCTGCCTGACAGGCAGCCATGGACTAAATGATGAGCCAAACTAAGCCACTCCTCCTTCAAGATGTAGATGTTGCATGTTTTCTACCAGCAACAGGAAAATGACTAGTATGTTTCTACCATTTACTTTTTTTTCCTGTTTCCCTACTAAACTTTATAAGTATAATGATGTACCATTTATTCAACTTACTTTGTACTCTTTTCTTAACATTTTGTTTGTAAAGATCTCTGGTAGTGTTGCTCTTACTAGTTTCTTCCATCACTGTATTATACTCCCTTTGTCTGAATATAGGCTATTTTATGTATCTATTCTAATGACTGAATATGTGGATTGTTTTCAGGTTTAGGAGGTTTTGAGTAATCCTGTCCACCATGAAGCTATTTTGGTGTACTTATATGTTTATTTACCGGGAATATATACCTAGGAATTTATTTGTTATATCATACATTATGTTCACATTCAGTTGTAGTAGATAGTGCTAAACAATTTTGAAAACAATACCAGATTTTACATATATCTGTAGTACATGTACCTTTTAGTTACTACTCACTCTTGGGAGTACCCTTGTTTTGCTTATAATCTTTAGTTAATCTAGAAGGTAATATAGTATGTATATATTATATGAATAATGTATGGTATCTTCATTAACAACTTTTAAGTATACTTTTGAGCACTTTCCTTAGATTTATTGATCATTTGGAAATCCTTTCCATGATACACTTGTAAGAATTTCCCCATTTAAATTTTTTTCTTTATCAGTTTTTAATTTGTCTTTGTTCATTGTAAAAATATATACTTTGCTTAAGATGTATATTAAAATATATTGTCACCTCTGTTTTTCTTAATAATTTATTAATGGAGCATTTGACAACTAGAAGTTCCTAAATTTAATATAGTTTAAATTGTTTATATTTTCTTAAGTATGCTGCTTCTGTGATTATTTCCAGAAATCGTTGCTAACAAATAAAAATGGCAGTCTCCTGTTTTTCTCTTTGAACTTGTGCTGTTGGGATTTTTTTTCCAGTTTAGAATAAAATAATCAATTGATAGACTATAATACCTCCTCCCTCAGTTACAAAGATAATTGAGGATTTGACCCTTGTTTGAATAACTATCTACTTTTAAAGATAATGGAATCTGGCTTAGTTAATCATACTGAATTCATTTACAAGAATAGAAATTGGATATGTATGTGGCTGTCAGTTATTTATGTGAAAGACAAAAACAGTGTACCTGTTTGTCAATAATTTGGGGGATACTTACAATTAATGATTTATCAGTAAATTATAAATGCAAGCTAGACACATAACCCTGAGAGGGGTTATGTGATTTCTAAGATATGAAAGCTGAGACTGAGAGCCCGCGTGCCATGGCCTCACTCAACTCTCTGGAGGCGGTGAAGGGCAAGACCCAGGCTCTGCAGCAGCAGGGGGGACGAAGCAGAGGACCGCGTACAGGGCCTGCAGGGCAAGCTGGATGGCGAGCACGAGCCAGGAGAAAGCTGAAGATGTGGCGGCTCTTAATTGATGCATCCAGCTTGTGGAGTAGGAGTTGGACTCGGCTCAGGAACGACTGGCCACCGCCCTGCAGAAACTGGAAGAGGCAGAAAAAGTTGCAGACAAGAGCGAGAGAGGAATGAAGGTGATAGAAAACCAGGCCATGAAAGATGAAGAGAGGATGGAGATCCAGGAGTTGCATCTTAAAGAGGTCAAGCACATTGCCGAGGAGAGGAGGCTGATCTCAAATATGAGGAAGTAGCTCGTAAGTTGGTCATCCTGGAGGGCGAGCTGGAAAGGGCAGAGAAGCGTGCGGAGGTGTCCGAACTAAAATGCTGTGACCTGGAAGAAGAACTCAGGAATGTCAATAACAATTTAAAATAGCTGGAGGCTGCATCTGAAAAGTATCCTGAAAAGGAGGATAAATATGAAGAAGAAAGTAAACTTCTGTCTGAAAAACTGAAAGATACTGAGACCCGCACCGAATTTGCAGAGAGAACAGTTGCAAAACTGGAAAAGACCATCAATGACCTGGAAGAAAAATTTGCCCAGACCGAAGAAGAGAACGTGGGCTTACATCAAACACTGGATCAGACGCTAAACAACTTAACTCTATATAACCCAAAACGGAAGAGTCTTGTTCCAACAGAAACTCCAGTGTCATCCTTTTTGCCTTGTAAGAAGCTTCTTTTGTTACTGCATCTTCGCTTTGCTGGAAATGTCAAACCAATTATGAATACATGACCAAATAATTTGTATCAGAGAAGCTTTGGGCACCAGTTTAATCACCCCCCCCCCTTTTTCTGAATGGTACCAGCTTTTTCAGCTCTATTTTTATCCTTAAGTTGCATTTATTTCTAAGATAAGGCAAGGTATTTCATAATGAGCATATTCTCATAAGACTGAGGTCTGCTTTCTGGGAGAATAGTCAACATACTTTCAAGAACATAAGATTCTGATATCTAGTAATTGGTTTAAAATGCTACAGAATATAATATTCTGTGGGTCACCATTGGCCAAACAACAGGAGACTAGGGACAATCGTAGTAAAATGGGTGCGGATTTTCCATCCAGAGCAAAAAATTAATAAGGGCTATTGTGGGAAGTCATAAACCACAGCTAGAGTAACCTAGTCATCCTGGCCCTCCTCAGTACTCCACTGCAGAACAAATATTCTCTGAGCCATCAGCACAAGAATGCCTGGGAAATGGTCATAATATTTATTCAAGTATTTTCTGGATACATCCTGAATGCTATGCTCTTCCACAAATCCCCTTCTAAAGTGGTTCTCTGATGAGCGCTTCTCTTACTTTAACAATGGCCCATGTTCTGATGTAAGGCTACGCACTTGGCAGGAATATGCTGTTTAGACCTACCCAGCTCAGCCATATTCAAATGACTGCTGGCCACCAAACTGAGCAAAACAATTGTTCTCTATGAAAAATACACAACAGCAAAGTAGAGATCAAAAAGTAATCAGTGTAGCCGGGGATTTAGCTCAGTGGTTCCAGCACCTGCCTTACAAGCACAAGGTCCCGAGTTTGATCCCAGGTACCAAAAAAAAAAAAAGAAGAAGTAATCGGTGTAGCTTAATCTCCACACTTTAGGGAATGTCAAGTTGAAGATTTTCTCATCTAGAACTTGAATCCCTTCTTCCAGACCAAGTTAATAAAAGTTCAGGAAACTCCTGATTAAACTGGAGAACTTTGTAGGCGGGGGCTGAACATCTTGGTTTTTTTGTAGTTTTGCTTTCTCATTTAACATCTCAGAGCTGAAACATTCCACATTCCCCAGCAGTGTGGGGGCCAAATCAAGTTTACAATTCTGACTAAAAACCACCCTGCTTCTAGCTTATCTGAATCCCCTGCCCCTCACTCCTATTTATTAAGCTTCACGCTACCCAGGAGATACACTAGCAAATTGTGCAAATGAATAAAATCCACACTCTAGATTCTTACAACTGTATCATATATAATAGTATCATTTTTCTACATTTTGGTCAAATAAATTTTTATAGAAACTACAAAAAAAAAAAAGAAATGAAAACTGAAGAACCTGACATCTATATAAGCAGTTTTCTCAGGGCTAGGTGGTGAGTGTGTGTGTCTGTGTGTGTGTGTGTGTGTATGATGAAGTAGCAGAGAATATGCCTGAGAGTTGTGGGGTTTCTGGCATGCAGAGTCTGTTTTGTACCTTTTCTACAACCTAAGTAAATGTAGTAAATTTGTCGTTTGAATCCTTTCCCTACCCCTCTTTATTTTGGGTGGTTATTCACATATTTAGATCTACAATCCTTTAGAAAGTAATTAATAAGAATGTGGGTAGTGGTTAATTCAATTCTGCTTAATATAGATAATAAAAAACTATAATAATTTACTGCAAAGATTCATTTAGAGTGCCTATCTTTTCATGTGTGTATATTTAAAGATTCTGTATTATTCCATTGTTTTCTTTCCATTTTTTGTTGCATTTTTTAAAGTGCAATTTTAAACTAAATCTTTATATGTAGTTGTAATATCTTTGAACTTTGTCTTTATTCTTCAAGATTTTCTTGGCTAAACTTGGACTTTTTTATTTCTATGTACAATTTATAACTGATGGATCATTTTTCATGAAAAATACTATACATCAAAGACTGAATTGCATACTAAGGTCAAATTGGGAAAAATTGATTTCTTCATATTATTTGAAGTCCATAATGGATTAATATGATATATTGTTCTAAGTTAAATAAAATTATATATTGAAATAGAGAAATATTTCTTTAATTTCTATTATATTTGTGAACCATGTTATTTTCGAATTTTGTAGAAATTATATCCTAATAGTAATCTATGGACAGTAATTTTGTTTTCTTTTTATTACAATTAAACATGTTGGTAAGTTTGGGAGCTAAATTTATTCTCTTTTCCAATACAAAACTGAAGGTTTTTGGTGAAAAATTTTACTTTTAGTTGTTTAGTATTTTTTAAGATTTTATGTTCTCTAATAATTTTTCCATTAAAATTTCCACTTGTTTTTTATTTCTTTCCACTATTATTTAACTGAATTATCTATAATAAAAATATAATCTTACTATTATTATATATTTACATATTTTAATATACTATTCTCTATTTTATAGCTGCAATGATTTCATAGGATTTTAAAATTTAAAGAAGTCATAAGATTGTATGGAACACGGTAGGGCTTTAGACAAAGTAAATGATACAGAAAGTAAACAGAATAGAAGAAGACTTAAGGTCCAAAATATACCCACGTTCAGTGGCCAAGATGCCTTCTCAGCCATGCTGCAGGTGACTCATCTCCAGATTATGACTCGTTAAATTGAGTCCAAGAAATCTGGTTTCAGAAGAGCCCAGGCAAAAGTTTCCAGGGGTGTCTGAAGTTCACCATGAGTTATACTGTCATAACAAGTTATTTAATCAGTTAAGCAGGTAGAACTAGCCATACTTACCTCTTTAAAAGTATTAAAACAGAACAAAAAAGCAAACTTGACATAAAAAATATAAAAAAGGATATTATCAAATTATCTCATTTCATCCTTATTTTTGCCATGAATCACTACCACTCTTCCAGATATTTTTTTGAGATAAACATAAATACTTCCCAATCTGGCTGTAAGAGAACTCTTATACAACATTCACGACCATCAATTATTTGTATATATTTTCTAATTTTCCCTTTACTAAATTTTTATATCAAATTTTATTGCATATAAATGACAAAGCATGTATATTTTAGGTATATATTATGTTTTGAGATACATCTAGATTGTGAAATGTTATTAAAATCAATCTAATTAACATACCCATGACTTTATATATTAATACAAATTCTTTGCTTAAGAACATTTTATTATGCCACAGTCAAAAAATACTCTTAGGTATAAAAATGTGCTCAGTGTCTCACTCCCAGAGACACAGTAAAAAGTAAAAAAGATGTCCACTATACTGTAAACAGATTAAGGAAAAAATATTTATGACATTTAAAAAATTCATTCATATACAGAGGCATAAAAAAATCCTCTAGTATGATTTTTACTTTTCTAAGGGGATTATATTTCAATTTTTATTGTATCTTCAAGATTTTGGTTATCAAATTATGGGGTAGAAAGAAATTTCAAAGAAAAGCTAAGTTCATATTTTAAAATATCTCTCCAAATTAAAAATTTCCCAATTAATGGTAGTGTTAAAATTTCAATTTAACTTTTTGAAAGAAATAAACATACAAAAATTATGAGAGTTATTGACATTGCTATATAAGACTTTTTATCAAAAAAACAAACCTTTGATTATTTCCGTGTAATTTAACCCAAGCAACTTCTGAGAATTAGTTCTGCTGTAGTTCATATATAAATAAAAATCTACAGAGACATATTTTTAACTTTGTGACTTACCTGATAGACAATTTACTTGAAGGCTAATAAGTGGCATTTTTACAAAAGCATTATATTTTCTTTAAAAATCTTAAGAACAGAACTTCGAAGTACAGAAATGTACACTGTAATTTTGAAATAGGAAGCAAAACATTCACCAGAGATGAGAATATTTTTCAAAGTGTTAATTTAAAATAATAGGTATTCTCTTAAGATTTAATATTACTTAAATCTTAGCAAGTTAACATGTTAAAATTTTGCATCTCTGCAGTTGGAGATACAGTAAATTTCTTACTGGATAATATCTGCTATTAGTATAAAAATATCAAAAATTTAGTTTTCAACTTTAAATAATTTTAAAATAATCACATCTATCTCAAAGTATTCTGCAGAACTTATTCCTAAAGCAGAAAATTATGAAATTGTGAAGCAAATACATCCACTCCCACTGTGGTAATTTATAGAAGCTACAAAATGTCAGCAAGATTAATGTGACAGAGATTAAAGTGACAGAGCTGGAGGTAAACTATGAGTTACAAAAGAAAATAAGTTTGGAGGAAGGGATTTAAGTAGTATGTTATTTTCATACAGTTGTAAAGTATAAAATCAAAATAAACTTCAATGTTATCCTAAAATATCAAGATATCAGTATCTCTTCATGTTATGAATGCTACAAGAAAATGTCATTAATGTATCAATTAGAAAATTACTTGTTAAATAATGTCTATAAACAATGAAGGAAGATAAAACCAAAGATATAGGTAATAGTATTTATCAATTATTTAACTTATGTTCGAGGCTTTATTCTTAAAGATTTTCTTCTAAAGAAACATCACCTTTAGCGTTAAATACATAGTTAAGGCTACTAATCTCTATTTTATTTGCTTAAATCCCAATCAGTTATACATAGATGCTGTGATAAATTCATTGCAAAATATTTCCACATAACTTTCGACAGAGTGACCAAATTACAATTTAACTACCAAAAAAATAAAAAATAAAAGTAAGAAGCTCAGGAGAACTGGACAAAATAATATAAACAGATAAACTTAGAGCATAAAATGAAATATTTCCATATCTCCTTTGATTATTTACAACATGCTCATAAGCAAAATATTACACCAAATATATGGTCACCTTGAAAATAGTAATATATGTTAGCTTCCTGTGTTTTGTAACACGTTATCACATTAAACAGGAATAATACATTACACTGAATATCACCCTTCTCTGTGGATCCTGCATAGAAACCTTGTGCTTCAATTAACATACAAAAAGAGGTCATTATTTTTTAAGTGAAAAAAGTTTCCTTTTTTTGTTATATCTACTTGATGCAGAATCAAATCTACATCTACATTATAAATACTGGATTTCGTTATGTCTAAAAAAATGATATTATTTACATAGGTATATACACAAAAATAATAAACACCAATCTTAGCACACTGAAATCCAAAAAAGAAACTTGGAAAACTACGTAATATTATTTTTACAAAGAATTGTTCCATAGTGTTTATATCACCAAAACAGAAATCGAGTACATATTACTTATTATAAGGTTGTAGTTCTTCACACAAAGTACATTATTTTCTGATAATCTAGTTGTGCACATAAGGTCTGCCAACCAGTATACTTAATGATGATAGAAAGAATAAAATAAAGATTGTTTAGCAATAACATACTATGGATCCAAACATTATTTTATAGTGCTTATAAGAATCCTTAACTCTGTACTCTGAATAAACACTTCTTTAGTTTCTATTTGATTTGTGATCTCATCCAGATTCAAGTACCCTCTTCATGGTGCTAACTTCTACATGTATATCCTCAAACAAGTGTGTTATTGCAAATCCAGAATCATGTATCCAATTATTTACTATAACTAATGGTACAGTAGAGTTTGACCCTTACTATGTCCAAACTGAGTCCTGGATAATTCTCCCAAATCTACCATAGATTTCCTCATGTTTACTTAATTACCATTCAATTATTTTAGATACACAAGTTAGAAGCAGATAACAGCTTTGATCTTCCTCTTCATATCATATTTAATCACCTAATTTATTCTGTGTGTTTTACTTTCAATATACATCTAGAATTTTATCATTTATTATCTTCATTGATATTCTTGCTGAAGTGGCCATAATTTATGATGAGTTTTTCAGTACTCTACTTAGTTACTTTTTGACTGTATCAGTTTCTCTAATCCACAAACAGACAACATGGTATTTTAAATAACTAAGTCATATAATACCATATCATTTGAAATTCTCTAATGTCTTTCCATGTCACAACAGTAAGACTAAAATACTTTAAGAATCATCTCGTTCCCATTGTTTTTTTTTTGAATGTATCAACTATTGCTCAGTTTCCTATTAAAAGAGACCATCTTCCTTGGTGTTTTAGATATACATTTAGCATTGGCCTATACTAGGGTCTTTTACCAAAGCTCATTTTCTCACTATCTTTGTGTACTGCTTTAAAAGCTAACAGTGATATAAGGTTACCATGTACAATTGGAGAGGCACTCCATCAACATATATACAAATTTATTCACACCTCCATTTTATATTTTTCTACATTGATATGTTTATCAATATATGTATTTACCTACCTACCCATATACTTATGTGGATATAAGTGTATATAATTTTGTGTATCCATATATAATTCTTTAAATTCAGGTTTAATTCCTTTAAAGTAATATTTTAATAATTTTTCACTCATGTAATATACAATATCAAGATATAAAATGGAGTAACTTTCTCCTTTTTGATAACTAAGGCTAAGACACTATATTAGACATACACATCAGGCATAGGGAAAATTCCATAACTTTCAGATTTCTTTCCAGAGTTTCTTTGCCTTTGTGTTTGAATTTGAGCCACATTGATGGTAACAGAGTGTTGCATTGATGGCTTTCTAATTTGTACTTCTTCTTCCCAATAATAAATTGAAGCTTTTCATTAAGTACTGAGGAAGTTAACTTGCTATTCTGGGGGCTATTTATCCATTTTGTTTTTATCTTCAATTATTTGTCTTTTTTTGACAATGCATTCAAGTGCTTTGAAAGATTTTAGATCTCTCCTAGACTGTTTTTCATAGTATAAAACTTTAAATAACTAAAAAAAATTATTTCTATATTTATAAATATTTAATTTAGAAATAATTTTATAATTAAAGCAACTTGCAATAATAATAGTTTTCTTTATAAATTCCTCAGCTTCTCTATCAATAGCATCTTATAAAATAGTATGTAGCATCTCATCGATGTAGCATGGGTTACAATACTGTAAGCTGAATGATAGATCTGAATTTCTTTAGTTTTTAAGAATTATTTTTGAGAGGATGGCATACACATGTGTATTTATATAACTACCCCAAAGTCAAGATATTATACAATAGAACAATTAAAATTTAATGCATATCTTACAATTTGTAAAGTTAAAAATATAGTCACTATATAAAAAAAAAATTATTCTCGGGTATTTTTTCCAAGGAAATTAAAACATAAGTAATAGTTCAAATTTGAAAGAATAAAAATGACCAAAAATAGAACAATGATTATATATACTCAGATATATCTATGCAAAGGAATATTATTCAGCAAGAAAAACAGCATCTTGATATACAGTGCAATTTGGATCATTGCAACAGTATTAGAGTAGAAAAAATTAAACTCAAAGGTTTAATATTGTATAATTTAGCTTATATCACATTCTGAAAATGATAAAATTATAGGGATGTAGAACAATTTAGTCACTAGTGATTAGAGTTAAGAGTGTGACTATAATGAAGCTCAAGGGAATATTTACGGTAATTAGGCCTAAAAGAAAAAAATCTTAAAAACACACTTTATCTTTGCTGTCTGGCTGCTTCAAAGTCTTGAATAACTTCAAAATTATTTACATTGGTGGTCATTTTGACTTTGAGGAAGAATCAGAATTTTCCTGGATCCAGTGGATGAGGTGGATGAGATGTGTGAGGACACATTTGTAACAGCCTGGCCTTCCGTCGGATGACACTTACATGCAGCATAAATCGTATTTTTATCACAGTTTGTAAAGATACTCAACAAAGAGGACTTCCAGACCTGCTTCAGAAAGTGTCAAGACCAATGAGATAAGTGTATTTGAAGCAAAGAGGAGCTCTTTTTAGGAGATTAATGAAAATGTGTCTTTTATTGTAATTTTAAAAAATTTAGACATGAATTGTATATTTTAGCCACTACTTATATATGTGAAGCATGAGACAGAAACAATTTCAAAATAAAACTAATGTATAAGTGACAAAAATGATGGAATTTAGGGAAAAAAGATATCATAACTAAAAATATTATGAAAATTATAAAAAGGAATTATAAAAACGAATAAAAACGGGAATATAACTTGCAGAGTAAATGAAAATATAAAATAAACTTAAATGGAATATTTATAAATAAAAATATTTTATATAAAACAAATATTAATGGAATGTGCTTAATGGTAGATTAAATAGACACTGTAGGGAAAATTTGTGAAATTAAGGAAATAGCAAAAGACATTATCTAAAATAAAGACACAGGGAGAAACACTGAGAAAATGAATACATTTTATCAGACAATTAACAAAATCAGGTAGTATTTCATTCATATATTTTTCCTCCTGAAATGAGAATGACAAGAAGAGGAAGAGAAAATATTTGAAGAAATAGTAACAGTGAATTTCCTAAAAAACTTCATAAACAAGATATTCAATGAACTTCAACCAGAATGTAAACAAAGAAAAGAATGACAAACCATATTGTAATCATATTGTTGAAAAACAGAGACAAGGAAATTTTTTTTTTTTTTTTGGTACCGGGGATTGAACTCGGGTCCTTGTGCTTGTGCAGCAGGCAGCAAAACCACTGAGCTAAATCCTCACCCCAAGGAAATATTTTTAAAAGCTATCAGAAATAAATGATGCATGTATTTCATGCATACCACAAAATGCCGTGAATGTTACTCTTCCCCCAATATGAACAAAGATTCTTTTTTGTAATTTTGCATGTTTTATTTTATTCCTTAAATACAAATTTTCAAAGAAAACTTGCTGCATTAAATATGTGTACCATGCAGTTGGGCAGTAGTGTACAACTATCATCACAGATATTCAGGAGGGTAAGGAAGTAGAATCAGACTGAGTAACTCAGAAATATCCGGCTTCAAAATAAAATTTAAAAAAAAATATAAGTACTAGGGACCTAATTCAGTAACAAAGCATTTGCCTATCAGGTGCAAGGTCCTACCTACATTTAATTCCCAGGTTTTTTTAGGGGGGGCATGTGCGATATAAAAACCTGGTATGCAGAGAGTTTAATGTCTCATTGGAAGTTTGCATGGACTTAAAGTGTAACCTTTATATATAGGTCACAAACCTATATCCTTGCACACAATGAATATTTTTATTTATTATAATTATTTGTATCCATTTAATCTTTACTTATATAAAAAATCTCATCTTATAAAAATTAATAGTAAAAAGAATTTGTCATAAAGTAATGTACTTTTTTAACTTGAGTTTTAAAGTCAATGTAGTTTGCTCTGCATCTTTTAGAATCTTTGATTTTATTATTATTACTTTGGAATCTTTAATATCCTTGTGCATCAAATGTGAAAGTTACTGTAAGGAAAACCAAAAATGATGGTGAGAGAAAGGTAAAACATTTAGGTGATAGAGCCAAAAGAAATGATGTGGCAGTAGAATCTTTCTAGGAAGGGTGCAAATCAAAAGATGCAGGAGACATTTAAACCCCAGTAGAAAATTCATGTGAGCCAAGAAAGACCAGAATCTGTTCAGTGGAAAGATTCATTATGTTACAGATTGAATTGATGCAAACAAATAAACATAGGCAATATTTCTTAACTATAAGGATAAATATAAAAAATCTGTAAGCTTCTGATCAGAAATTGTAAATTATGAACAAAGGAATCATAAAAGAGAATGGAATCTGAACTCTGAAGTGGAATGTTATAAGCATGAAACTTGAATGATATCAACAGTCTATTGAGAGAAAAAATTTCAAGCTATGAAACCTTATCTGACAAGATAAAAGAAAGATGCCAGAATACAGGAAGGCACAGATAGTGTATCAACCATGTACTATGTCTGAGAAAAATTCATGCAAAAAATACTATCATCAAGCAGAAGTGACCCAGAACAGCAAACTCAAGGTAGGGAAAGATGGAAGAGAAAGGAAACATGGCTAAGTAATAAATCACACGGATTCTTTTTTTAATTATTAAAGTGCCCAATAATCTTTTGTAGCTCCAAGCAGGCTAATCATATCATGAAGCAATCAACACATCTGTGATACCAAATAGAAATTAAGTGGGAGTTAGGCAAGAAAAACATCACCTGGGACCAATGATTTTTAAAAATGGGAGCTAGAATAACAGAGTAATGATCAGATTTTTCAAAATTTTCACAACACATTAAGTTCTATATTTGAAAGAGGCCAACTGTTTTGGAATTAAAATCAAAACATAGAAATGGAACCAGGAGAAACTAGATCAGAAGCCCTCAAAAACCAAGAACAAGGTAAGTGTGAAGCATGGGGCCCTGCTTCACCTTCTGTAACTCCAGCCATTCTGATCATAAAAGGTTTAGTGACTAACTGATCCAGGGGAAATTTCCTAGTAGATCTCTTTCTATGTTTCCCCTGGGAATATCTATTTCCCATCACCCCCACGGCTTCAGAGATGATAGATACCTATTCTTAATTCTTTGCCCTACTGCCCTTTAAAGATATGAACATACATACACAAACACACATAATAATATTAGACTTGATTTATTCTGTTTTCTCTTTTATGTAGAACAATATTGGAAATATTCCTCTTGATAAAAATGGACTTATTCAACTTGTCCTTTGTCAGGCTTTCCCCTTCATTTCTATCCAGTGTCTCTACATGTGGTGGACAACAGCAAAATTGAAATACATGTATTCCATAAATCCATCATACCTTTTTTTTCCTTCCTGTGCTTTTCTCACACTATGCATTTAATTTAGTATCTTTTCCCAAACTCTTTTATCCATCTATCCCTTTATCCACCTATCATCTATGTATATCACCTTCTAGTGTTAAACTTTATCTCATTTTGTAAGACTTAGCTCAATTTTATTCCTGTCAGATCTAACTACTAACCTTGTCTTTCACTATATTCCACAGAATTGCGTTAATATTTTCATCCATCATAATAACATTTGATTGCAATTATTTAATTTCAATCACAGAAGCTATGTATTTCAGAATCAAAAAGCAAATTGCAGTAATCTCTGTATATCTGGATTATAGCACAATAACTGATACCTAGTAGTTGCTCAATAAATAAAATGAGAGAATAAATGAACTAGTATTTTTATTTTACTCTTGTTATTTTTATTATTTTAATTTCACTACCTACAGCATTATCATTAAAATTTGGGGTTTTTTACTATTGTTTATTTACTGAGAAAAGACTTACTACTATAGCAGGCTTCATTTCATATACTTTAAGTAATGTTGGTAAAGAAATTTGTCATTTCTTAATTATACATTTTTAATACATTTGTCATATTTTGACAAATTAAATAGGATCATAAAATACTCAGCCTAATTGAAATATAAAGACATTTATGGATTGTAGATTAATAGTTCTGACATTTAAGGCTGAATTTCAATACAGACTTTACAATTATTATTATATATAATTATATAATTTGCATGTGTAAATTAAACAGTATAGACAGAATTTTTACTAAACTTGCAGTGTATGTACTTGTGAAAGTTATTTTGACCTTTTAGAAAACTTGACTTTTAATAAGTTGTGTTTTTGAAACATTAATGAACTGGACTCTTTAATAAGAAAAGAAATCTAGTCTCTCAAAAGGAATTATCAGCTGATATCTTGATAGCCAAACAATCAGCAATTTAGTTACAATATTAAATGTGGCATTAAATTTTTAGTCTTCTACCCTGAGATATAATAAGATAAATAGATGAATTTTATACTGGATAAAACAAAAGAAGGGTGGAGGGAGAAGGAAAAAGAAGGGAATTGTGTTATGTACACGTACCAATCCCCTACAGTAATGTAACCATTATGTACTGCAAACATGTACTCTGTAAAAGTCAAAAAAATAAGAAAAAAATAAAATTGAGCAAGAAATAATATCTGATAAGGTACTCTTTGTCTCAAAACCTGAAAGTTTAAAGAAATAAAAAATTCCTAACTTCCTCATTTTTAATTGAATATACATCAGTAGCAGTGCAGTTAAAACTTCACAAGCAACACAAGAATTCAAATAAGGGCATATAAGATCAAAAAAGCCATCCAATGGAAGACAGAGCCTTATCACTGACCTATGCTATACATGTGGATTCATGTGACATTGATAGTTTGGTTGGGTTAATTCATCTGCTTTTTGAAATCAGGCAATTAAGGACCTAGTCAAACCTTGGCTATCAAGGTCATTTTCATGATCGATGACTGAAGAAACTCTTCTTAAGGAGAAATAGCACTTGCAATCCAATTGCCTTCTTCATTGGTATACAGCCCCCTTTTCTCCACTGTGCTTGTTGCTTGCTTTTGAAAAAAACCAAAGTAATCCTGCAGACTACACTCTGGAGGTAAGGCAAAGAAAACACCTTTGAATAGAAATCAATGAACTGAATCTTATCTCCTCAAAAGCTGTCTTTGTTTTTATATAATCCTTCAGGTAAATTCCTTTCACTGACTCTTTTAAAGCAGAAACTCTAAATTCAGTATTCTGCAACATTTTTCTCCTCAAATAAATATTGTATTTTATTGAATTTTTCAATAATACAATAACATAGTTAAGCAAATAGCTTATTTTCAGTGGTAGTTTGATATTTTCCTGTAATATATTATTTTTAATCTCAATTCTATCCTAAAAATCTCATGATTTTTGATTTACTGGGGTTAAAGTTTACATTTAATATAGGTCTGTAATAGTAATTCATTATATTTTATTTGTACATTCATTAATCAGAAATGAAAGTCTTTGAAGTTTCATAATATGCAGGTTGTCAGGTTTGCCTAAAAATTTACTGCTCTCTAGTCAAAATAAAAATAAAAATGAATATACCTTATTAATTAAAATACTGTTTACTTAATATTTATAATGATTTCTTCAGTCTTCTTTTTAATTCAAAATGAATACTTAATTCTGTTTTAAACACTTTCATGTATTCATGAATTAATTATTTTAAAATTAATATTTCTAATATTTCTTCCTTTTTCTGATTTTGAGGTTTGAATGAAAGTCTTTTCTACAGAATTATATCTGCAGCCTTTTTAAAAAAATTTTTAGCCTATCTCACTAAATCAATAAATTGCCTATGGTGATCTTCCACTTGCAATCCTCTGCACCCATTCTCCTAGAAATGCTGAGATTATAAGCATGAGCCACCATGTATGGATATTAATATTCTCTTTTATCTACCTGTCTGAATATCTAATTATTAATTAATTGCTAAAGACACTTTGTCATTACTTCTCTGGACTAGTAGATCAACTCATATTTTCAAAATAAAATTTGGGCTGGGGATTTAGCTCAGTGGCACTGCACCTGGCTCACATGAGGAAGGTCCTGAGTTTGATCCTCAGTAGCACAAAAACAAACAAAAAAGAAAAGAAAAGAAAATTTTATAAATATACAACTTTATATAACACAAATCTATTTTATTTGCATTTAGTTTGCAATTTTTCAAAACAGAACTATTGTCACTAAATGATTCTAAGCATTCATAAACCTACCCAAAGCTTCCATGCATATGTGACTAATGCTCACAAACAGAATATTAGAGAAACCAAAAGTCTGTGTGGGTCAGAAGATTTAAGGACCTTTGAAAGGAAGGTAAATGTACAGAATATTAAACTCTTTATCAATGAGTTTTTGCTAGTGTGATTTTCAGTACAAAACAACAGTAGGGCTTTTGTGGTTTGTTTTTATTCATGCCAAATTTTTGGTCTCTTTGTCAGGGCTTGCTAAGGAAGTGACAAAACTGATTTAAACCAAATCAAATACAGGAAACCTCAAAGGTGACAGCTGTGTCCCTGCAATGTAGTTAGGCTGTTGCCAAATAACTATGGTGAAAATTACAACCACAAGAAACTACTGCTGAGTAGTTTACTAAATTAAAGAAAATAGCTTTGTTGGGAATGACTTGCTTTCAGAGTTGAAAGCAGCAACACATAAATACAAGTAATACACGGTGGGCCCAACAGATTCTATAGACATCCCACAATAGATCAGCTTTCTAGGGTGAAGGATATCCAACAATCAGGAAAGGTGGCCTGCACTATGAAAGAATTATCAGAAGATGATACAGAGAATGAATTACCTGTAGCAGCAACATTATTTATTAAGGTTGCTCTGGGGGGCATAGAAATTATAGACATACAACAAGAATTTTGAAAATCCACAAAACCCAGTAAGCACTGAAGTTGTGTTTAAAAATAGTCACCTGAATAAGACCTTCATAAAACCTTTTCTCATGTTCATTTTCCTTTGTTACTGTAATGCTTTTCTGCCCTAAATCCCAGCATTAGAAAACCCCTGTTGATACTAGAAAAGTAAGAATTCATGGTCAACAAACTGAAAGGTGTAAAATTAGCAGATTTCAAAACAGCACAATAGCCCATTGTAATCAATTATCTGTTACTTTAATCAATTTTTTTTTTAAAGAAAGGCTTACTTTAGGTTGCAGTTTTGAAGCTTTCAGATCATAATCAATTAATCCCATTTCTTATGGTTTGTGGTAGCACATCATGGTTAGAATATATGGAGCAAATCCACTCACCTCATGATTTATAAGCAAAAGAAGAGGAAAGGGCCAGGGGCCAAGCCCCAAGCATCCTACTCAAGGCGATACTCTCAATGATCTGAAGACCTCCCAGTTGGTTTCATTGATTAGTTTCCACCACTTAACCAACAGCACCAAACTGGGGACCAAACCTTTAACATATGAGCCTTTGAGTGACATTTATGATCTAAATTATAATATTCTTTTACTTACCTCTTCTACAGTATGGATTTACAATGACTCTGAAAGCCTCATATGTTAAAGTTCTTCAGCTTGGCACCATTAAAAGATGATAGAACCATTTAAGAGGTGTGATGGTTGAGTGACTGTGTCAACCTGAGAAGTTTTATATATAGGGAGGGGAGGGGCTTGTTGGGGGAATGGGATAAAATGAAATAAAATTTATTTTGAAAATAGAGAGAAGCTCAGCTAAATTGGCTCAGCAATTCCATGCCTTAGGGCATGGAAGATCCACCCTAGGGTGGCTCCTCACCTGGATTTTATAAAGGGGAAACAAGGGAGGACTCCTTTGTTTCTGTTCCTCTGGAAGAGCTCCCGTCTTTATCTTGGACATCATATTTTGCTTGCAGAGCAGATTCTTTGGCTTCCTTCATGGATCCTTCAACTTTCCTTCCACCATGGACTCCTCAGCCTTCCATTGCAGACCCATCGACCTCCTGATACGGGCTCGCACAGGACACTGCAGTGAGCTTCAGACCTTTGACTTAATCCTTCAGTCTCCAGTGATCAGGCAGATCCTCAGGACTCTTCTTCATTCGACTCTGTGGGTAGCTATTGTAAGCCATCTTGTAAATTCTTATATATTTATATATCTTGTGTTATATCTGTTTCTCTAGTAAGACCCGACTGATACAAGAGGGGTTATTGGGACGTCTTACATCATGGGCAATGTATGTTTGAAGGAAATAGTGGGAGTCTACCTCCTTGTTTTCTCTCTTTATTTCCTACCCATTGAGAGATGGAATGATTCCTTTGCCCCCTGTTCCCAACACACTGTACTATGCCAACATAGGCCAAGAACAATAGAGTCAGTCATGGGCTAAAATCTCCAAAACTGTGAGTCCATATAAATCATTCCTTTTTTGAAATTGATTAAATATTGTGTTACATACACAAAGCTAACCATAAAAGAAAAGTAGTACTGACATAGGAGATCAGGAAGGACCAACACTAGCAGGGGAAGTAGACGTGACCTGTTAATCACAAGATCCCGAAATACATGTGCAGAACAATTCCTAAACCCCTGCATATGGACTTCTTGCAAGAACTTCAGCAGGTTTTCAATAGGATGACCTAGACCTGCATTAGCCTGAGGTGTGGGATCTCAGCACCACCTCTACGAACCCATATTTAGAATTTCTCCTGGGTGTCATCAAGGTTTGGACAGCATAAAAGCCACAGACACCAAGAAGAGCTTGCTATTAGGACTTTCTTCACAGTAGCCAGCCTTGCTTTCACCAAGGTGTCCTTTCATTGGTTTTTCTCCTTTTACTCAACCCAGGCTCATTCTGCAGAGCCACTTTCTCCCTTGCTCTTCAGTTTCACTTTCTCAAATAAACTTGGACACTGCTTTTTGCTCATTTTGTTAGATTCTTTGATCAAGATGAGAAGAACCATGCTCACTTCAACAGCACATATGCTAAAAGATGAGAAGAACCTGAAATATAACTTCAGAGGGAGAAGTGAGCAACCTAGAACACAGTATTGTTTATTTGGTGAATAACTTTTGAAGGAGCTACCTAATAACAGTACCAAGTAGCTGTTATATCTGTACATGAGACCATGTGGTTTACAAGCCTTTAGAATTGATTTGGACAGGAATTTGGAAAACCTTAGATTTTTGTAAGTAGAGTTTATGGGTGACTATGGTGAGGGCTCAAAAAACCATAAATCCTAATAGGAATGCATATAAAACAAGGAAATGGAATTAAGGTTTTACAAGGAAATAAGGATGGTTTGAAGATTTGGGCAAGATGCTACTTATTTTGTGCATTGGCAAAGAACTTGGATACATAGTTTTCATGTCCTGAGGTTGAGTGGGAAGCTAAGATTAAAGGTAAAAACTAGTATATGTGGCTGAGGAAATTTCAAAGCAGCACAACATTCAGGCTGTGGTTTGAGCATTCTGGCTGCTTCTAGTGAATTTTACAATAAGAATTTGGAACAAAAATAAATGGAACAGAATAATATGAAAACCTTGCAATTTGGCCAGAAGATAAATGTGTGTCAAGGTGTAGCCAAGAAAGGTGCAGTTGCTGAAGAGATTAAAACCATTAAAAATAAGCTTTACCCTGAGACAATGAGAAAGATCTCCTTGGAGGCATCTCAGGAATTAGAAAGGCCATAGTCATCACAGGCTCAGAGATGTAAAAATACAAATTTGTTTCAAAGACTTTCCAGAACAGAATCTTTGAGTAGAAAGCCTCAAGGTACTGTAGTCTTCTCCCAAGACCTCCTTATCTAGCAAAACATTCAAAGGCCACTGCAGCTTTGGTTCAAATGGACCCAGTTGTGGTTCATGCTGGGAGTAGATCTTGGCATCATCCTTATGAAAATGGTTTTGTGTGCACACAGAATGAAATAGTTATTGGGTAATGGATGTTTCCACTGAGATGTCAAAGGACAGCCTGGGAGGCCAGGTAGTGTGTTACAGTATTAAGTCACACAAGCAACCCCTGACAAGGTTATATTTAGAGTTGCAAGAGTGAAGTCGAAACTTCCAGAGACTGTAAATAACATTGCAAAATGGAACTTTAAAAGTTAGATTTTTTTTTTTAGAGAAAAGCCACTTATCTAAACTTTCTCCTGCTTAATATAAGAGACATATAACTCCCAATTTGCTAGATATCAGATGTTCTGAGTGTTCCCTAAAATTGGAGAATGAATTCCAAAGGACAAAGGAGGTTAAGAGTAGGAAAGTTTATTGGAGAGTAGCTCTTGAGAAACAGAAAGGGTCCCACAAGTGGGATGCTCCTGAGATTATTTCTCTGAGAATGTTTTATAGTGCAAAATCACGAGGTGGGTACAAAGTGGGTCAAACTATAATCAACCAATAAGACTAAAAATATACTACAGATAGAGGCTGGGGATTTAGCTCAGTGGTTCTGCTGTCTGCCTCACAAGCACAAAGTCCCAAGTTCGATCCCCAGTACAAAAAAAAAAAAATTACAAATATAGCTGTTCCGTAGCTAATATTGATCCAATAGGAAAGGGGGGCACATACCAAGGACATATTAACTTGGCTTAACTTTTCTAAAATAGGATCCTTTTGGGTAAGGGATGGGCCCAGGAATTCTGGTCATCCACCCAGGTGGCTGATGCATATCGGAACTTAATGGACTAGGTGGTACCAATTATAGTATAATTTCAGATTTCCACTCATTCCTTAGGGAAGTATGCAAGTCTGGCCATTGCGACTTTAATCTCAAGGCTTTGTCTTCTTCAGATGCAGCTCCAGCCACAATTCTGATGTCTCCACTTTTCACTGACTTCTTTGATAGCCCAGTCCCTCTCTGATTGTATATTAATTTTTATCTAAATTAGCCATTTATAATATGCTAAGCACATAACCAACACCCCCTTCTCTCCTCATCCCAAAAGAGATTTCAGAAAACCCAGACATTGACCCCAGGAAGCCAGAGCCTGGTTTTCTTTTTACAAAAAACAGGAGAATAAGCTCAAGATATTTGGAGATGATAAAGCAATTATGAAACCTATAGTATCACTCCATGCTCTCTTTCTCCTCTGTTTCTTACTATAAACATAACTTACCAACCTGTACATGAGGAGATGATGATATGATGTAAATGAGTGCATCCACCTCCTCAGATCCCACTTTGAATAAGTCTCTTTTCTTTTTTCGCCAAAAAATATGGCCTACATTGATTTGGTCAGTGGTGATTAAAGGAATCTGAGAGAATGAACTTAAATTGCTGGTTAATAGGACTGAGATAGGAGATTAGGGAATGGTAAAATCTGGCCAGGGAAATAGGATACACCTATTAATTATAAGATCCCGGAAAACACACACAGAACATTTCCCAAAGCCCTGGACTTGAACTTCTAGGAGGTTTTCAAGAGGATGACCTAGATCTGACATCAGCCTCTAGGGATGAGATCCCAGCACCACCTCTTAGGACCTCTGTGTAGAGTTCTCATGAGTTTCCTCTAGATTTAGATAGCATAAAAGAAAGGCAGCTACAAGGAGCCAGTGGTACCATACCTTTCCATGATAGCCCAGTGTTTCTCAGATCCCATGTATACTTTTTATCTTTTCTCTTATCCTCTTTTTCTAGTTACGTAGTCCAAGCTAGCTCTGCAGATCTCCCAGTCTTCACTTTTACTTTCTCGAATAAACTTTGTCATTGATTTTTACTCATTTTGTTTAATTCTTCATTCAAGAGGAGAAGAACTTGGAATCAAACTCTAGAAAGGGAGGTGGGCAACAATGAACTCAGTAACATTTAGTTACCAGGCCACTTTTTAGAAGCAAGCTATCTGATAACATTTTTGGTGAGCCATCCAGGAGAGTATGTTTTGGCATAGCCAGCCTAAAAGTAACATTTTTGGAGATCTGAGCCAGGAAAGTACATTTTGTTGTCACTTACCATGAGAATACAGCTCAATATCAGAGATCAATGTGAGGCCCAAGTCTGCCAAAATTTTAATTTTTTCCTGTGAGTTTTTTTTTGTTCTTCTCTCCCTTTCTTTTCCTCACTCTGTCTCCTAGGCTGGGAATGCAGGAGATCATTTTCAAAGCGCACTGGGAGCTGTATGGTGCTTTTCTAGCCATGGAGAATGAGGGAAGGAAATGTAGGCTTTTGTTTTTCTAACTGCTTGAGTTCACTCTCAGGGTATGACTTGTTGCCCACATGTTTGTATATTGTCTAAATTAATCTGGTCTCTGCATACTCCAGTTTTATAAATGGCTTTCCTTTCTTGGTTTGACTTGCATTTGATTACTAGTTATTTTTGTTTTGTTTTGTTTTTAAATTAATCTGATCTCCACATACCCCAGTTTTATAAATGGCTTTTCTTTCTCAGCTTGATTTGCATTTGTTTGCTACCATTCATTTCACAAATGGTATCTGTCTTGGTATAATGATAGGATTAGGGGTGCCCCAACATTGGTACTTCTTTCTTGGTTTATATGATGCCAGGATTAATGGTGATATGATAGAATTAAGGATGCCCCAAACTGAGTGTGAATGATACCAATGAATAGGTTAAGATCCTAAATGAAATCATGTGGCTAGACATGAGCTTATATCAACTACTTTTTTTTCTTATTTACTAACTGGACTTATGAGCTAAGTATCTGATGTTGAAGAACAAGGGGAAGGAACCTCTTTTTGAATTCTTCTAACTGGTATAGTGGTTGTTTCCTGCATGAAAGAAAAACAACTTGCCCATTTTTAAATGGCCAAGGCTTTTGGTCAGAGCCAAGCACTGGAAACTCTGCCCTCTCTGTACTAAGAGTCTGCCGAAGGCCATCATTACCTGGCTCTTGGTCTTCCCTGTTTAAATCCAGGTAACTTGTGCCTGAATAGAATAACACTTAATATTTAAAAACCTGATTAATATAATTATAAGTGTATGTAAACAGCTATCCCAATTCTTATTACTTTTCAACCAGAATAAATATAAGAGATATTTTCTCATACAGTTTCTGGCTAAGTAGAGTCATCCTGGTCAAGTAGAATCATCAAGTGACTCAAAATACCAGCTGAGCCATTAAGGAGCTCTGAATACAAGTTAGTTTAATCATTAAGTGGTTCAATTAGGTGGCTAAAGGAAATTTGTTTGGGGAAGTTCTGCCCTTACTTCACAGGAGTTTGGAGTAGCTAAGAGAGTGGCTTTCTTCTGTAGTCTTCCATGCTTAATGATGCTGTTATCACTCTAAAGTTCTTGGATACAGATGTCTATGTCTTTTGTAAAATCTTACAAGGCACACCTTGTGGTTTTTGGTGTCCTCATTATGTGTGGGATTCCTCCTTTAAGGAGTGCGGGCCTAGTTGTCTCCTTCTGTCTATAGATCCCAAGACAAGTAAATGAGAAATCAATTGGATCTCACAACCATGTGGATTTCATTGATATTGCCACAAGATTGTATTCTCAATGAGTGGGAAAAGTTTGATCCTGAAAATCTAAAGCAGTAATACCTTATCTACTTTTGCAATATTTTTTGGATCCAGTATGAACTGGGAGGTGATGAGAAATGGGTATGGGATGGCACTTTTAATTATAAGACTCTTCTCCAGTTACAGCATTTCCACTTAATACATAAAATGTGAAATGAAATTCCTTATGTTCAGGCTTTTGTGACTCTTTATTGCAGGAAAGGCCCAAAAATTAAGAGGACAGACCTGTCCTGGCATCCCCACTTTTCTCTCAGGACACTGGGTCTCTGAGATATACAGATGTGCAAGAAGCTAAAAACTACCCAAATGAACAATGTGTTTTATAAAGGGAAGGAAACCACTTTAGAAAGGTTATTCACCATTTAGTAGAACCAAATTAAGACTATAATACTCAGGATGGACTACAAATTATGTCTAGTATGGTAGCTGCTATTATCATGGTGATGAAAAGATGCATTAAAAAGTCTGCTAATTATGAAAAAGTGAGTGTATTCTTACAGGGTGAAGAAGAAAATCCAGCTTTGTTTCATAACCAATTAGTAAAAGCCTTCTGCAAGTATACTAATATAAATGCATTTTCCAGGGAGGGAGAGATACTAATGAGACATCATATCATCTGTCAATCAGCCTCAGATATTTGACATAAAGTACAAAAACTTAAGATGGAGCCACAGACACCTATTTCCCCATTGCTTGACACAGCCTTTTCTGTGTTCAACAGTAATCAGGACCCACCGGAGAGAAAAGAGAAAAAGGCTCGACTTATGGCTATTGCAATTAGTAGTACTTTAAAACCAACCCAGATCATTTAAGGAAAAAACGAGGGACAGCAAAGGAAATAGTTTCTATTTCAAGTGCAAGAAGGCTGGACACAGTATGAGATTGCTCTAAGCCTCAGCCTGGACCCTGTTCCACATGTGAAGCAGCTAATATGCCTGAGTTGTAGCAGTGGAGTTCTGACTTTTTCCACTCCCAGAGAGAGGCTAGGCCAGCTGGAACCCTCATTTTCTGCTCTGTTGACTGAGGAGGCCCAGAGGAACCTGCAATGCCCCTGTCCACAGGCATCACCATCTCCTCTGAGGAACTGTGGGTGAACTTAGACATCATAGGTGAGTCAATTTAACTGCTTATTGATACAGGAGCAGCTCATTCTGTTTTGACTTCTTTCTCTGGAAAATTCTCCTCTTGGTTTAAGGTCCATAGTTGGAGTTGGTGTGACCCCTAGGGAGAGATACTTTACTCCTGTTCTGACGTGTCACTTTGCAGGCCAAATGTTTAACCTTGAGTTTCTAATTGTCACACAGTGTCCTGCTTCCTTTCTAGGAAGAGATTTATTAGCTAAATTGGGAGAAATTCTCAAATTCTGGCTCAAGCCAAAATGAATTTTAACTTTTAGGACTACACCATATCTCCCTGACCAAATTAGCCAACAAGTGGATCCTGATCCAATCAAGGAAGAGGCATATAAAGCCCCCAGGCTCTCATAGAAAAGTTTCTAAAACAAGTCCTTCTGACACCTTTCCAGTCCCCTTATAATACTCCCATTCTCCCTATAGCAAATCCCTCCAGGAGGATTCCAGATGGTACAACACCTCCACTGCATTAATGAGGCTGTCATTCCAATCCATCCTCTCATGGCAGATCCATATACAATTCTCTTCCAAATTCCAGGGGACACTAATTGATTCTCAGTCTTAGATTTAAAAGATGACTTTTTCTTCATTTTCCTACATCCAGATGCCCAATCCCTGTTTGCCTCCTGAATGGAAAAGTCCCATTTCAAGAAAAAAGCAGCAATATAATTGGGCAGTTCTCCTTTAAAGGTTTAGAGACAGTCCTCACCTTTTTTGATTGAGCATCTGAAAAAGACTTTAGGAACTTAAAACTTAAAGAACCATCCTACAGTATGTAGATGATATTCTAGTTCATAGCCAAGCTCAGAAATTATCTAACTATAGCACTGTATGGATTCTCAACTTGCTAACTAAGAAGAGATATAAAGTCTCCAAAGGAAGGCTGAAATATCCCTCCAAAAAATTCAATATCTGGGATATATTACACACCAGGGGAAAGACAACTGTCTAAGGACTGGATCCAGGCTGTGGTCTAGGGCCTCTTGCCACCAAACAACAGTTTTGCTCATTCCTAGTGATGGCAAGCTTTTTAGGATCTGGCTGCATAATTTTGGGCTAATGGCCAAAAAAGGTCATGAGGCTGTCAAAGGCACTGAGTCTGTGCCCCTAGAATGGACAAAAGTGACTGACAGTACCTTTAAGAAAATAAAGCATGCCCCTACTCAGGCTCTTGCACTGGGAATACTTGACTTAAGAAAACCTTTCTTTCTCTATGTATCAGAAAAGGGAGGAACTCTTTTGGAGGTCTTGGCCCAAAACCTGGGCAAGAATCCTGTCTAGTGTCATACTTTTCAAAGAGATTAGAGGGAGTGACTGCTGAATATCCACCTTGCCTAATAGTAATAGCAGCTACACTTGTCACAAAAGGAGCTACAAAGTTAACTTTGGAATGAGATTAGAAGTCCTGACACTCCATCAGGTCAGATCTATTCTGGAGACAAAATGTTACTTGTGGTTAATGGGGAAACAGCTAAGTATTAGTATCTTAGATACCCCTTAGATACTTGTATTACTATTATGCCTGCTTCTTTAATTCCTACAGGCCCAGAAGTTAGTCATTCTTGTGAATAAATCATTTCTCAGACCACTAGGAAAAATATCTGTGACCTGCCCCGCCAAGATCCTGAAGAGGTATTGTTCACTGATGGAAGTAGCTTTGTTCAAGAAGGACATCAAAAGGCAGTTTATGCAGTTGTCAACTCACAGCAGGTCACTGAAGCTAGATGTCTTCATCCAGGAAACTCTGCTAAAAACACGGAGAAAGGAAACACCTGTGGACCGGTTAAACCCAAAATGGAAAAATCCCTTCTCACTGATCCTTGCTACACCCATTGCAGTAAAAGTGTCAGAGATAGATAATTGGATTCATCTTTCTAGAATAAAGCTAGTCCCATCTGAAATGTCTGAAGTTCAAGATCACACAAAAGGAAATGGCTACTCCTGTGATCCTCTGAAGGCTTGAGATTTCTCTTCAAAAAACAAGACTCCTGCCCTGCTTCAGGGATCATAGAAATCTGACCTGCTCCTCATACTTGGATTAATAATGAAAGCCAATGGTCATTAATTGTTTTCTCATTGTTTCCTGACAGGTTTTCCTTTCTTAAACCCAGACAGTGGGACGCAACACCCTAAGATTGTTATAGATCACATAATCCCCAGTAGGTAGGGTCTACAGCCACTTCCAGCTTGACAAAGCTGTTGAAAACAGAGATCTACATCCTCTCACCACCCCATAAAGAATTATGGGCATTTGTGTCTCACAGAGGGAAATGCAAAAGGAGATTAGGGTGTGGCAAAAGCTGGCTGGGAAAGTAAGAAACACCTGTGAACTACAAGGTCCCAGAACACATGTGTGGAGGAGTTCCCAAAGCCCTCCACTTGGACTTCTCCCAAGAACTTGAGGAGCTTTTCAAAAGGATGGCCTAGATCTGATATCAGCCTAAGGCATGGGGTCCCAGCACCATCTCTCAGGACTGGTACGTAGAAGTTCTCCTGGGTTTCCTTGAGATTTGGACAGCATAAAAGAATGGCAACTATGAGAAACCAGCGCTATCATAGCTTTCCATGATAGTCCATACCCAACATGTACTTTTATCATTGTTATTACCCCTTTTTTTCTATTTACTCAGTCCAAGCTTGCTCTGAAGATCCAGTTTTTTTCTTTAGGATACCATTTCTAATTGATTCAAAGCCTAAAGGAACCTGAGGACACTTAAGGATGTGACCCCACTGTCAGAGATATGTGCATAATGGGAAACAGTGATGTAAGCATGACTTAGCATAGGCAACCATGCATGTGCAACATGGTCATGTCAGGACATAATGTGACAATGTCTGGAAATGTCTGATAATGGCTAATATAAGACCCAAGAAATAAAGACAAGGAGCTCTGGGCTCTCTAGCTCTCCTGCTTTCTTGGTGCTCTTTGCTGATGTAGGCTTTGCATCCTTTCTGTTTCCCTGGGAACCTGTGCCAAAATTGAACCCCTTTTGGTGTCCTTCAGGAGGCTCAGCCCTGACACTCTCCCACTCTTCACTTTTACTTTTTCAAATAAACTTTTCCACTGCCTTTTGCTTGTTTTGTTCAGTTTTTTTGTTTGAGACAGGAAGAACTTGGAATCCAACTCCTGAATGAGAGGCAAGCAACTCCAAACCCAGTAAAGTTTAATTGGCAAGCCAATTTTTAGAAGCAAACTACCCAATAACAAGACAAGAGGAAGAAAATCATTCCAGTAACATTGCATGTTTGTGAAAAGAAACTGCAGGGGTTAAAGAGATCCAGGCCAGGAACGTAGTCATGTTGGATGTAACAAGGAGATCTATGAAGGCAGGAGCAAGCATGTCTTAGCTTTGGTCCAATCCTATAATCTGACAAGGTCCATGGAAATCCTCAAAGTAGATATGTGGAAACTTGACACCCTACCCCTGGCTAGCTTCAAGTTCACTGACTTCCATCATAATGCCTTTAATAGACATAAGGAGATTTATTAGGAAGGATTTTTTAAAGTACCAGAGAAATAAGAGCAGTGTCTTGTGTTCTGAAATGGATATATTTATAGGGCTTTTGGATTTTAAAATCTGTGTGGAACTTGTGAATCTATGAAAAGAAGAGATTTTAATTTACAGATGAAAGTGATACCACTTGGTTCATCTGACAGGGTCTTGTATATGGCTAAGCAAGCAATTACAAGTGCACATCTAATGGTAAAAGAAAAAGCAGTTATATTTACTGAAGATGACAGGAAGCAGTGCTCAGGACAAACCAATCCCAGCAGAAACAAAAAGAGTTGCATGAACACAGAAGTGGTGTCTGGGCAACAGGGAGATTAAAAAAGGGCAGATAAATCAGGCTTTTTGGCTTTTCAAGAAGTGCATCATGCCATGACTCTCTCTAATTGGGTCTCTAGATAAGATTTACAGAAATGACTGACAGAATGTTGAGTCATTTTAGGTCCTTATAGCATGCATGCCTTTCCCAGTGTTTGCTCTGATTAGATTACACAGGTCAAGGCACACAGAAATAGCAACAGCAATGACAACAGGGAGTGGATAAATCAGGCTTTTGAAATTTAAAGGATGTGCACCTCAGATGCCTCCCCCTGAATCTCTAGGTGTGATTGACAGGAATGATTGAGATCCAAAACACTTGTGCTTTCTTGTAGAGCTGAGTTTTTATTTTATTTTCTACCACTCTTAGGACAGTGGAAGCAAGAATGATTGCAGAGTACTGTTTAAAATTAAAAGGAGGGAAGGGAGTGACTCCCTCAGGTCTATTGTTTCTAAATGTACTAATGGGACACGTAAAGATTACATATTCCCATTCCAAGAAGGAGGAATGTGAGAATAGAAAGGAGAGATTAAATCAAATCAAAACTCATCAGAGAAAACATTACTTCCTATATCTCCATATCCAGCATTTGGGGATCCTCTTGTGAGACATGGGCTCTCAAGGATTCAAAGAGCCCTGCCCTCATGGCATTCTCAGTTGTTGTCCATATGGTCACTCCCTTGGACTGACTTTGTTTGCATGCTATCTGCAGCTTCCTTTGGTAGGTGTTCTGTTTCTGATGCCTGTACCTTTCTGAGGTCTCCATTGTAGCTTTAACTTCATTCTCAAAGGTCCACACATTTCTTTGTCAAGAGCTGCTTGTGGGGTTTCTGATCCTGTATCACACTGGACAACCATTAAGTCTTTCCTGTGAAATCTTTGTCAAAGTTTCAGTGACCCTCATAAGAGGAATTCAGCACACCTACAAAACTAACATCATGTGGATGATGTGGAAGTCTGTTACTTGTGCAGGGCGTGTCCAAGACCATGTGAAGCACAGCTGTGGCAGCCTGAATACATTGCTATACCCTCCTCAGCTCAAAGGAGTTAAATGAAAAGTATGTCCCTTTTCCCCTAACCACAGTTAGGGATAGCTTTTCAGAGGGGGGAATATTGTAGACACTTACCTAAGTTAGTTATAAACATTAGAGGCACTTAGACAGGGCTGGGATCTCAGCATAGAAGACAGTTGTGGCCAGAAGCACATTCACTGAAGGCCAGGCTTCAAGACAAAGAAAAGGACCACACCCACATACTTCCCATAGTGATGAATAGTAGTGATTGCTATTCTAAATAGACATTAATCTCCTTGACAAAAACCTCTCTAACCCATTCCTTCCTGGAAAATACTTGTTCATTCCAGGTACACTTGCTATATGATTTGCTTCCCCATTTGATCCCTGTTTAACCAATATTACCTAAGGGACTATACTTGTAATCATATTGGTTGACCATAGTTTCGACACACCTCATACCCGGTTTGTGATTTCCCATTGGATCAATATTATCTAAACAACTATACTTGTAATCTTATTAGTAGACTGTAGTTTTGTCCCACCTTGAACCTGCCTCACCTCCTGGCTTTGTGCAATAAAACACCCAGCACACAAGAAGCAGGATCCTTAGGCAACCCACTTTCTGGACCCCCTCCTGTCTCTCTTAGACAGAGGTATCTTTCAATAAATTCTTCCAACTCTTAACTTTCATTGTTCCTAGAAGTCATTCTTCAGTTTTAGGGAACACAAACTCGGTGTTTCAGACATCTAGAAGATTGGGAGTTATAATATTTCTCTTATATTATTTGGAGGTCCGCATTTCATATGTCCTATATGACTGTGACCAAGCACTTAACACATGACCCTTTGGGAACATTTTAGTAGCAAACTATAGCATCTATCATGTTTCCACATCATATTCCTTCTCTAGGATCCTTGCAGGAATATTTACAAGGTGGGGAAGAAGAACTGATCATGTTATATAATTACCAGTCTCTGAGGGATTTTCTTTATCATAGAATAAGTGGAGAAATTTTGGAACATGCTGAGAATTCTTACTGGAGCTTCTAGATGAAGTAATATTTTATCTTTTTCAATATCCCAAATTAAAACACAAGATTTGTTTCCATTTTATAAGATTATTTTGTTTAGTTCCACAGAGTGTCAAACATATTAAAGGATTCAGGAATATACAAAATTTTTAAGTATTAACATTTGGCTCTAAAGGAAAACTGTCCAATGCCAATGACTAGAATCTATACCAATCAAGTTATAGAAATGATAGCAATTAAATATGAACATACCCATTATGTATAAAACTATATCTATGTCTACTTCTAGTGAAGCAGAGTGCAACTCATGGACAGCAGTTCTACTTTTTTATTGTAATTTGCCAATGTTTCCAAATTTTTGACTTATCTAAATTTCTATGCTATTGAACTAAGAGTACCTAAAAGCATATTCAATCCTCCATCCATAAATAAAATTACTGAATAATTTGTATTTATATTTACTTATTACTCAATAATTAAATAGCCATTTACTAGATTTCAGTATTTCTGATTCATTTTAATTTTACATACTACTGCATTACTATACTTTCACTTACTAACCATATGCAAATATTATAGAGATTATGATTATATTATAGATAGATGAGCTAGGTAAAAATATTATAGGCAGTCAGATAGGGCTAAGTCCTTGAGAGGGCCAGGACAAATGTGAAACGCACCACAGCTGCACATCGGCTGAAAACAAGATGGAGACAAGATGACCAGACCCACATACTTCTTCAAAGAACTGGGGTTAGTGAAATATAGATAGGCAATGACCACTCTGGGGGTGACCAGAGACCTCTGGACCCTCTGCCTCCTAGGAGAATCCTTGTTCTTTCCGTGCTTGCTATGTGACTTGCTTCCCAATTGGACCACCATTACCTAAGTGACTATTCTTGTAACCTTATTGGATATTCATGGCTGTGGCCCACATTGTACCCACTTGGGTTTCACCCTATACAACTTCTCTGTAAAGTGGGGTCCTTGGCTACCCACTCGGGACCCCTCCTCCCCCTCAGGAGCTTTCCTATCATTAAATATCTTTCTCCTTTTAAGATCCATCTTTCCTAAGACTCATTCTTTGATTTCTAGAGAACAAGAACTCAGCGTATCATACAGTTAACAGGTTGAGAGATATAATATTTCATATTTCATATTTCCCACTACAATTATCTTAGATTCTTGGCTTAGTGCTAGCCGCAATTAGCCTTTCAGTTATCTGTCAAGTAATTCTGGATATATAAGTCTGAATGGTAGCTTTGGAACAATTTACCATTGGTTTTATTTTCTTCTATCACAAATAATGCTATTAATTTTAAAAGTAGAACTAAATGAGCTGAGGATGTAGCTCAGTGGCACAGCACCTGCCTAGCCAGTGAGAGGTCCAGAGTTTGATACCTGCTACCAAAAAAATAAAATGTAGAACTGAAGTACATGAAAAATAATGTTCAGTTGACCTGGAAAACTATTTTTCATTATAGTTGGGTAGCTGGGATGCTTATACTTATTAAAGAATGACACTTTTTTCTTCAGAACTTTTATCCTGAACTGTGAAAGATGAGCATGGCTATTAGAATAGAGCCATTCCTGGGGACAATATCATAACTTATCTACATTTCACTCTGGAAACTTTAGAGTCTTACTAGTTAAGAATGCAAAAGGCTGTTAATATCATTTATACAATTCTGAACCAAGGTTAAAAACTGAGCATAACAATTTTTTAAAAATGAATTTTAACTGCTCTTCAGACTTTCCTTAGATCTAAGCTTTAATGTCATTTCATGGGGAAGGCTTTTGCTATCTAATTTTTCCAAGTTATTTATATATTACTTTTTCTTCACCAAAAACAAAACATTTTTGCATTGTTATATTATTGTGATGAAAATGTATTTCAGTGTCTGCCTTCTTTGATTTAATATAAGCCTTCTGATGACAGGAGTTATGGGGGCATTTGCCAGAGATATGTATGAGATGGATATTCAAAGATAAGGGACTTTGGGCCACAGGGCCAAAACCTCCCAGAATGCACTGTTAAAGATCAAAAGATAGTGTGCAGGGCCACAAGTCCAAGTAAGATCAAAACACATTACCTTAAGAAATGTATGCTCTGGCCCTTGTCCTCCCCATGCTTAGGTTAATCCTAAGGTCAGTCATGTAACGGGTGTCCCAGACATTATACTTTTACACTGTCCTCCTGTATCCTTCCCCTGTCCTCTACATGAATTTCTGCACAGGTGTCCTTCTTTTGTCCTTTATTCTTGCTTCCTGGTTCTATCAATTAAAAAAACTTAGGAGCTTCAGCTCAGGACTGCCTTTTCTTGATACTCTCTCACACTAAGGGGTCTTGGTTAGGCAGCACCTCTGGGCCCTCTTGGAGTTTAAACTGGACATGGACTCAAAGTAATATCTCATCCTTTGTGCTACACAATAGTCATGAACTGTGATAAGAATGCACTAGAAAATTCAGCTTTATGCTATTGTATGTTCTTTTGTAAGTGAAGAATCATGTGAAGGGTAATTATACCTCTAAAAGTACAATGAAGTTAATGGTGAAAGTGGCTTGAATATTCTGTGGCTTCCTGAACACTTAAAATTATATAGTACCCAAAAAGAAACAAGTTAGTCCTAATGAGTCCTCAAAAGAGCAATAGAATGCTAGTTCTCAGATTGCAATTCCAAATTATTCCCATTGAGTTATTGACAAAATACATTTTTATTTTATTGCTTTCACCCAGTTAACTTTTGGTCCTAACTATACTCCTAACTAGCACTTTACTTTCAGTTTTGTATTAACTGTTATGGTTTTGTAGCTCTACAAATAGTTCACATAAAAATACTCTCATTACAGAAATGTCATTATAACAGATTTTATTTAATATCTCATATTCACTTTTATTCTCCAAAAATCATAAACTCACTTCAGGTCAATCATTTTCTAAACATGTTTCTTTTTTATCCTTCTGATAATTTTATATTTCTAACTTGCAATTGTGCTATTTCTAAACTAAAAATATTAGTAGATATAGTGACTAAAATTCTGATACTAGGTTATGTTCATCTATAAATTGGTAATACATGTTCCATTTATTTATATGCAAATTTGAAGCAATAATCAGAACATTCTGAAAGTGGAGGTAGAAATCTAACATAGCATTTCAATTAGCATCTGAGTGTGAATGTGTTAACATGTTATATCATCTGTTTTATTTCCAGGGTTAGTTTTATAATAAGTTGCCCTCTACCTGAAGATTTTTAAAAATTTTCTCTTAAAGTTGGTATCAGTGAAAAATGGGAAGTTTTCCTAGTTAATGAAGAATTGCTCTTCAATCCAGTCTTTTCTGAGATGAAACTTTAATTATATCTCTAATATATCATGAAGCATGAGCACAAAATTTTAGAAAAGTGCTTTCAAATTTAGAAAGTGCAGGAAATATGTGATACTACTAATAAAAATCGAATTAAGAAAATTAGCAATATGAGAAAAATTCTAAACTTTTGGGCATTTCTACTCTGAATTCCATCAAACAGCATTAATATTAATAGTATAATATGAAACTCTAAGCAATCATTATTGGCCATGAAGAACAAATGAATTATTTAGAAAGAAAAAAATGAGAATTCATAAGGGAACACAAAGGATAAGTCTAATTTATCAATAAACATTTGTACTATGGGAACAATGTACTCATGCAGAAGTTAAATAGAAGTAGAATATTTCGGATTTGAATTAAAGGTACATAATTATATATTAGGTAAAATATGCTCTACACTGCACATAGAACTAAAAATACTTGTAGACATATTGACTAAAGTTCTGATATGAAGTTATGTTGAAGATTATTACATCTTTGTTCATAAGAGATATTGATCACTAGTTTTCTGTTCATGTAATATCTTTGCCAGGTTTTGATATTAGAGTAACTCTGGACTCTAGATTATTAGGAAAAAATCCATTTCCTTCTATTTTCTTCAAAATATTAAAGAGAACAATTTTTTCCTTAAATTTTTCATCAGTAATTTCATCTGGGCCTAGTACTTACACACAAGTTATGAAGATTCACTATACTTAGGTTTGGGAAATATTCCACACTATCAATTTTTCTTCTGGATAGTAGGCTATCACATGTTGTATGTAATCCAGATTTCACTTTAAGAAAAAATATTCATAGAATTATATGTACATATTGTGATATTAAAAACTTTGTGGATGATATTTTTAGAAAACTTCTAATTTCTGTTCCACTGTTTCTATAGCTTAGTTATATTATGATTAATTAAATGATATTTGAAATTACAAATTTGCAGCCACATTTCCAATGATTTTGACAGATGAAGTCTCAAATGAGAGTAAAATTTTGTTTTTAGAAAAACATAGGGAATACTAAATGTAAATAAATAACATGTAAATAAAGTACACACAGCATAGTATATGTTAGTGTCATCAGAGACCTTGCCCCTAGAGGCAGTATGAGGATATATTAATAAAGTGATATCTAATTGCAAGAAAATGTTGGTGAAGAATTCATATAATTTCAATCAGACTTATAATTCAAATTTTTATCATGGAAAAAATATAAATTTTTTTGAGATAAAACACATTGTTAGGAGCACTAGCTTAGATAACATGATGGGAGAAATGCACTGATCATGTGAAGTGATTAACTGCTAGAGGAAGAACTATCTGTAACTGTTGTTTTGCACTTGCTGACTGACCACCAGAACCACACATGGGAATGCTTTATGACAGTGAAGAGCAGGATTCTAATCTGTATGATCTCCATTCTGTTGCAAAGGGGTGAGATCTAGACAGTTGAATTTTTTAAGCTTTCTAGAAGGTGATAATTTGCAGGAAGGATTGAAAACAACACATAGGAAAAAAAGTCAAAACTCTAACATGAGAAACTAAAAATATAAACAGCAGGGAAAATGTGACTAGTTATATGACTACTTATATGACAAATTATGACTAGTTATAGTTTTTTTTTGTTTGCTGTTTGTGTCTATATAATTTAAAAGTTGTTGATTTTTACAGAAATATGGAATTAAATACCCAACGCTGTATTTGAATTACATTAGGCATTTTGTAACAATTTATTGTATAAAATATTTGTTACATGGATCATTGTGGGTATAAATGTTGTTTGATGAGAAGAAAATAAATTTATCATGTTAATTTAATTGAAAAATATGCTGTTCTTCTAAAGACATGATTCTGTGTAGGATGATCTAGGATGAGGTACAGAATTCCATGAGAGGGATTATTGCAATCACGAAACTGTTTGAGTTATTTAATGTAGAAAATATATGGACAGGGGTAGAAAGTTTAATATGGATGTTCTGTCTATATCTAAAGTAAATAGATATTACTAATGTGAAAATTAAAGGCATTAGGAAGACAATTCAAAAGTGAGAAAATTTCTCAATAGATGTCAATGCACCATAAAAGCAAAATAATAAGGCTTGTAAAATAAAAGATGAGAGAAAGTAAAAGAGGAAAAGAAATTGAAATTAATTCTTCATCCCAACAATTACCTATTACATTAAACTAGATCTTCATGATTAGGGTCCTTGTATAAGTCTGAGAAAAGAAAGAGCTATAAATAAGTACCATGGTAGAGATCAAATTTTTATCTTATTTTCTGGATATTCAAGTGCAATTAATGAAGAAACATGTTGATATATAAATAGTCTAAAACACAAGTTGTACTTCAGAAATATTTTATATAGAAAGAAATTATTTTAAATGTGGGTCATAGCAATGCATTAAATGTATTTAAGTATTTTAAAAATTCAATACATTGAGTCTCACAAACCAAAATAACAAATCTTTCACCCCACTATTTTATTCTTTCTTTATTTTGAAAGATAGTTTCCCTTTATTTTATATGCCTTTAATTAATTTTAAATATGATATCATCATGAGATTCAGGTAAATGACTATGATAATAGACACAAACATGTAATTTCTTTATATTTGAATTTTAATAAGGTTTAAATTTAGTTTTAGTCACAGTACATAGTTACTTCATGGAATGATATTAATAGAAGTTAGCAAGTAAGCTTCATTAACTGTATAGAATTTTGGAAAATGAAAGTCCTTGAATTTAGAACACAATGACAGAAAGACAGGTTATATGCCATGTGTGTTCATACCAGACATCAATAACTGACCATAGGACTTTTTCCCAATTTATATTTGGAGTTCTTTCCTAAACACTGGGGTATAAAATTGCAAATGAAAAGCAGATTATGAAAAGAAGAAATTTTATAATACTATTCTACAATTCTCTATTAAATGTAAAGAAAACTTGCTCCCTCTTCCTAGAGATTCATTAAGTTTAATGTATGGTGGATTTCAAATTATATCCCAAAGAGCACTTCAGTTTTGTATAATAATGCAAATTCTGCTCATTATCTGAAATATAATCGCTCTCTTGTTTTGACCAAAAGATGTCTTCTTAATGAGTTGCATATATTAAAATTTGCATGAAATTTGATCTCAGACAATATTTCATTTGATTCTCTTTAAAAAATCTTCTCTGGTGTGCTGCAGAGAACAATTATTTAGGTGATTTGTTAAATAGAGATAATACTGTAGCCATAGAGCTTTGTGAATACCATATGAAATAGTATAATTGCTCAGCTCAATGTTTACAAGTGTTGCTTTTATTCATTGGATACACTATGGTTTCTACTTCATTGGTTGGCTCTGTGACTCATGACAAGACCTTTACTTACATTAAACTCTTTCTGCCTAAGTTGTATGACAGCACTAAAAAAACAAAAAATTTTAGATGCCTATTAAGTGATAATTCAAATTCAAATTATAAATTAAACCATAGTTCATTAAATTACATATTTCTTGTGCTGATATGAACCTTAAAGGAACAGCTTAAATATCAAATTGAAATTTTCCGTCTCAGATTTTATGGTGAAAAAAACAGATCCTGTGTCCTTTGTACACTTAAACAATATGTAATTTCTTCAGGAAATGTTACAGCTATACAAAAATTAAACACATTCATTATGAAGAAATATAAGCCATCAATCCTAAAGAATATTTTAAAGTTTTTATTAATCTGGAGGAATTTTCTCAAATTTGAATAAAATTGCTTTATAAAAATTGAATCATTCTTTTATTTATCATTAAAAACATTTGTAATCACTTATAAATGGCAGAAAGTTTAACCAAGGATATAAATGTTTTCATATTGCTCCAACATAATGTGTATGAATTCTCATTTTTGTAATCCAACAAGATGGCACTTCTTAGAATATGTACCTTTGTGATGCTGGATATTATTTGTCCAGCAGATGATTTATGAAATTGTGGTATACAGTGCTGTCTAAATCAAGTACTTTTCCACTCCCTTTCTTCTACCCTGCCTTTCTTTCTTATTTTTTCTCAATTTTTTTCTTTTCTGTTTTTTGTTAACTCCACCCACATAATGACTCCAAATTAAAATTGTATTATAAATATTATAAAGAGGTATTTCCTTCATCCATAGTTTCACATTTTTGCTGTATATAATGAACATTTTTGTTCATATGTATAATTCTACCAAATCTTTTTTTCTGTAAAGGTAAAATAAGTACTGTAAGACTGTAATTGAAGAATGAAGGCACAGAAAATCCAAAACATGCTCGGAGCACAAGTTAACTTTTGTTTTTATTAGACTACATAAAACTATGTATGATTCAGTAGTATTCAGTTTGCACATCATTTAAAGACCTGTAAGAGTTATTGTAAGAATTTATCTCACAGGGTTTTCTAAATAACATATATGCAGTAAGAAACGTACCTATTTTTACACAGATTATAGGTTGGGGCATAGTAAACACTTAAGTTTTATTCTTCAAAATCCAGACAGGTAAAGTAAATAAATAACAGTTATATAAAGGTATAGTTAAGGTGGTAAACTAGTAAGAAAGGTACATTCTTATTTTACATATTTCCACTCACTTGGGGCATACATGAATTAATACATGCATATATTTAAGAAATATGTTTTGTAAAGAGTAAGTTCAGAGATGGTTTGAAACTTGAATGTCCCCCAAAAGCCTATCTGTTAAATTCTTGGTATCCAAGGTAGCACTATTGGTAGATCTTAGAATGTTTGAGAGGCAGTGTCTAGTGGGAAATCCTTCCATTAGTGAGGGCATGCCTTTAAACAGAATTGTGTAATCCCAGTCTCTTTCTTTTGCCTCTCTCTGCTTTCTGGCTCTGAGGTAAGAAATCTGATTTCACCATGCACTCATTCATTTTGTGCTACCTTGCCAACCGCCCATACTCATGAAGACTCGTTGGGTGAATCCTCCAAAAATGTGAGCCAAAATAAGCATTCTCCCCACTTGATTTCCTTAGGAATTTGTTACAGTAACAGAAAATTAAATAACACATACACTGTTCTTGATATTCTCAGCAGTGATTTCATAAGATTTTTATTTTAGTCTTAAACCATTAGTGAGAGTTATATGTTTATCAAATAAAAAAGGATCAGATCTTCCCAAAAAGATGCTGAAGAGTTTTATAAAAAAAAAAACAAAAAAACATGTTGCATTTGAGAACTACACCTTACATTGGACAAAACACAGAGGGTGGATAGTATAAAAAGGATGCAAGATTGTGGAAGAAACCAACTCAATGGAGGCCTTATGTTATCCTCTAGGTCAAAGGAAACAAAAAAATTTAAGCAGAAACAAACCAGAATCAAATTTATTTTTTAAAGGTTATATAAATATTTAGAAAACAAATTAGAGGGAAAAATTAAAAGATAAACGATTTCATAAGAGAACAATAGATGAAAGACAAATATTAAACTACGATAGCACTGTGAATGTAGTGAGGACAGAGTAACTGTCAACAATACAGAATTAATAAACATGTAGATGTTGGAGTGTGTGGTAAAATTAATTTGTAGATTGATTCTCAGATGTCCAGCTGCTGAATCAGAAGTATGGGTAAGTATTGGCACTGTGAATGAGATAGAAAATACCTTTCTATATGAGATTTGCACTGAATTCATCAAGGCAAGGGAATAAATGATTTAAAGAGTTTGATTGTACAGTTAGTTTGAGGTATAGATAATAGAAAGAAGTTTCCTCAACAGTCACATATCTAGGAGCTTTTTATCTTACACATTTTTTTGATAGACACAGATTTGGAAAATTTTTATCTTAGAAGTACGAAAGCTATACAATGGACTCTATATGTATGGTTGATAACAGGTCTCAGGAAAAAGTGTCCAGAATAATAGGAGAAAGGAGCTTCAGAAAGTTATTCTTGTATGCATTTCCATATGTATGTATACACATGCTTATTTAGTTATTTATTTGAGGGCTGCACAGTGTTTGAATTGGTCTGAAGGACCCTTGTTAGTAAGACAGACTCCATATTGCTGCTTGACCCACCTGCCTGCCCTTTAGATGAACACAGAAGGAGGAAGCTTAGAAACCTCCTCCCCTTAGAAAGTCTCTTAGAAACAACAATTAATCAACCATTGTTTTACAAATGGTCTAACAGCAGGACGTTCCACTTCTGTACCTTTTGCTTGCTTTACTAGTTCTATCCCATAGGGGGTCCTAGAAACTGTTGGCCTCGAAGGCGTATAAAACATGTTTGTCAACCCCCAGTCAAGGCTCAAGTCCGATGCTCGGATTGGGTCCTGGCCGGTAATAAACTCCTGTGTGGATTTACTATTGGTCTCTGGTTGGTTCTCTCTCACTGGGTGCAACAGGTCAGTTTTCCATTGCTGGAAGAAAATGGCTGACACACACAACTTAAATTAGGAAATGATTTATTTGATTCATTCTTTCAAAAGTTTGAGTCCACAGTCACCTGGTTTCAAGACAGCAGCAGAATGCCACAAGGCTATGGTAAAGCAAAGTCATTTGTGTCATGGCAGTCTGGAAGGAATGCCCAAGGAAAGAGTTGCAGTGAGATATATCCTGCAAAGGTAGACTCAGAGTGACCCACTCTCTCCAACTGGGGCCTACCTCCTAAGAGCACATTCAGCTGAAATACACCAGTGGATTAATCCAGTGATGAGTAAAGGACACTTATGGTCCAATCACCCATCTAGGTGTCTCTTTTATTTTTCCATTTATTTTATGCCTAATTTATTCCCTTGCCATAAGTTTTTGTTTCTTCAGTTTCTTCTGGGATATATTTTTCTTCCGTGCGACTTCCTCCTCTGATTTAGGAAAAATTTGTTCCTTTTCAGTAAGAATCATCTCAATATGGCAGAGGGAGCTCATGTATGGGTTAATCCAGCCATGAGCTCTGTAAGTACGGCTGTGCATCTTGGGTGCTTTGTTCACTTGGATATGTTCAATTATCAGAGAATCGACATCTAAACCCTTAAGCTCAGCATCACTCTCTGCATTTTTAAGCATGTGCAGCAAAAATCCAGCACTCTTTTTGGGCCACCAGCCCTGTGTCCAGCCCCACTGTTTGGCCTGGGCACACCTACCAACTCCACCACTATAACTCCTGAATGGTACACATTGTTTCTTTAATGTGACATCCTTCAGATACTTGGTGGCCTTTCGGATATGCATACCCTTGATGGCCTGGGCAGTTTCACAGGTGTTCTTAAAGTGAACACGAAGATGTGAGCCTCTTGATTTGCATGATTTTGTGGGGTTTTCTGGGTCAAGAGAGTATCAAACCATTTTCACAGGTCATCTCTGGCCACTTACGGGAAGAATCTAGGTGTCTCTTAATACAATGAAATTGACAGTTGCGATTTACTGGCACAGTATTTATAAAAGAATTTTATTTTTAAGTGTATTTAGATAGAGCCTACATTTCCCCCATCAAAAAGAATTATCTAATATCTACTTGTTTATTTATACCTGTCCGTATATTGATCCATATTCCTCTTTTACTTTATCTACTAGGATTCTGTGTAACAAGTGTTACAGTAACTATTTACTATGCATCAAATTGTAATGTGTATAAAAGTTACAGTTCAAATTACACATTTGTTTTTTAAAAACCTTGTTATACAAACTCTCTTAATTATTTGAATTCCAAAAATGATGTGCAAACGAGAGTACAGAAACTTACTTATTTTTACATATTCTAACTAAAATGAAATTTTCAGTTAAGGGAATTTTTCTCATACCTACAATAACAAAGATTATTTCATATTTAGGTCTCTAAAGTTAACGTTTATTTTATTTTTTAAAAATCTCCTGTGAATAAACAAGGTAATTTTTTTCCAAAGGGACAAGCAAGCATGAGAAGTTTTATTTCCTAACAAGGTCATTTATCCTTTATTTTCCCCTATATTTTCTTCTTTTTCCTTTTTCTCATTTTTCTATCTGCCTAGAGAATTTGTTGTACCTTTATAAAGTTCTGTTTTCAACATATAGATATTATATACAAGATATACCCTCTATGGGTTATTTTGAAAGCCAAAATAATTATTTTTACATGCTGAAATTGCCTGCCAGACTAAAAAAATCAATGCTAAGCTATTAATTTTCCAATCTTTAAATATTTTTCAATACTACTTAACTTGAAAAATATTTCCATGGAAAGAAAAAAAATGTGTTATATATTGTTAAAATACAGTAAAGTATAAAATGTTAAAGCCAAAGTCATTTATTTTATTATCACTACAAGACATCATCTTACATAACCCCATTATAATAGTCCTTCATGTAAACAATGCGAAATAATGCACAAGACAACCTAATAAAAATCAAAGTAAAATCCATGATGATTAAATGAGACTCTGCTAATAATTTATAAAATAAGATTTTTTATTCCTGAACAGCACATGTGCTGTTTCAACATGTTTCTCTCTTAATAGTTATCACAATGACAATAATCTATTAGGCCATTGAATAAACATTTTTTTGTTGAATTAAAGATAAATAAAAGATCTTACTCATCCAGATTTGAGGCTGAATATAAAAGATTATATTTCCCTTCCTCACTCTTCCTTCCACCCCTTGCTTCTTGGTTACCATGGGTTGGATAACTTTCCTCCTCTATGTCTTCCACTGTGACCTTTCCACCTTGAAACTTCTAAAAGCCATGATAGAAAATAATGTATCTCAACAACAAGAAAAGCAACTAAGCGAGTATATGAGACTTTGGACACCATTAAACAACAAAATAGTTTCATTATGGAAATTTCAGAGGATGAAGAAATGGGAAAGCTATTTAATTAAGTAATAGCTATAAACATCCTCAAATTTGGGAAGAGAAGCAAATATCTAGATTCTAAGAAGGTCAATGACTTTTTGTAATAGCCCTCTCATTGCTAGGAGAAAAAATACCTAACAGCCACAAATTAATGGAGGGATTTATTTTGGCTCACATTTTTAGGCAAGTTCAGCATATTTCTGGCTCTAGCCCTTAAATCATGGTATAAGCATGTGGGAGAGGAAATCTGCTCAACTCATGGTGCCAGAAAGGAGAGAGCAGGGAAAGAGCATGAGAGGACAAACCCAGAGGTCATATGTTATCCTCAAGATCATGCTCTCAGTTTTCTTTTCCACTGCCCTATTATTCTCAGATTTTATTTTATGTTCTTGTGCTAGGAATAATGTGTGCACGTTAAGGGTTTATTGTTTAGAGTTTTTAATTTTGTAATATTTTATATCTAACAAATTACTTTTCTCATGGCTTATGCTCCTGTAAGTCCTATTTCTTATGTTGTAATAGTTTCTGTAAAATAAGATTTTTGTTTATTATTGTTGTGGTGCTAAGGAACTGATTTCTTGAAACATCTTCTTTGTCACTTAGATTACACCCTCCCATGAAAAGCTTTTATTTACTTGCAAAGGTTCAATGCTAAAGTTTAATAGCATTAGTGAATTATATAACAAAGTATTTCTCCCATGATTCTCTTCATAGATTGTTTTTTGACTTTTGGCTTCACTTTTGATGTATAAAACATTTAGATGTGGCCATTATTAAAAAAAGCATGTGAACTGAAAATCAATAGCTTTTTGTCTTCATCATAGAATTGTGTTTAGTGAAAACTGTCACTTTGAAACAAGTAGAAGCTGTCATGTTCAGAGTATCCCATGAAATACCCATTTACATGCAGTAGAAATTGCTAGTTACATAAACTGTTAGAACATTTAAGGAGTAATTTTGACAGATTTCTGGAGTAGAGTACAGAATAGTTTGAAAATGAGAAACTTCTGTAGACAGTGGTCTTGGTTTGGGGATGGAATCACAATCCACTGGGCTTGGTCTGTGGAAATTCTATCATTTTCCAACACTGAAGCTCCAAGAAATTTTACCTTGAGTTTATTGCACAAGAAGAGAAACAAATCAATATTAAATATGTCAAGAAATTATCCATAACAAAGTTCTCTTTCTAGGGAAGGGAATTTACCAAAGTTTTATTTTTTTGTCATTGAAATAAAAGAACATTCATTGGACTTATGTCAAGTCCAACTTTCCTGAGTCATGTAAAGATCTGTATTAGTCTATTTCAAATTGCAATAGCAGAATATCTATCACTGGGAAATTGAAAAAGAACATAAATGTTTTTCACAGCCTGGAAGATGGGAAATCCAAGATCAAGACACCAGCAAGGTATTCTTTCGAAAAGCTTCCCCCACTGAAGAGCAACACTATGTCTTTATATAATATGACAGGACAGCAGAAAAATAAGGGAATGAATTCCTTTTTCCAATGGCATCAACTCATTGACATAAACATCTTTTATTAGGCCCCATCTCCAAAACTGTCGCATTGGCTTTTTGGCTTCAACAGAAAATTGTGTGTAATGAAAATTGTCTCTTTGAAACAAGCAGAAGCAAGAATTTTGTGGAAAACATTCTGAGAAAAACAGAAGTAAAAATAAAATACAATAAATAAGAGTCAAGATGTTAAGGGTATTGGGAACTCTGCCATGCAAGATAAGAATATAGGACAAAAGGATTAAAACGTATAACCCTGAAAAACACATATGAATGTCATTGAGTTGTGACTCAGTCCCACTGGAATACTGAGATTAACTTGAAGGATGATATATTGCTCCCTGTGGCCCATATTTTAGCAGCATAAAAGCAGAACACTAGTATTATGATAGCTAAAGAAATTACAAGCCACAGAAATTTTTGAGAAGTACTTGGGGGAAAACAAGAGGGAAAGCAAAAACATTCATTAAAATTCATTGAAGCCTGTTGAACCTATAGCTATTACAAAGATTAAACACAACTTAAACTTAAAATTAACACTTACTTAAATCCAAGGTCTACTGATTTCAGTTTTTATTCAGTAAGACACATATGACCTTTAATCACAAAGCATATCAAAATGGAAGCTAAAACAAAATCTGATGAGATGAAAACCAAGTGTCAGACCAAATTTATATGCTCCTGTAGCAAATATTTAGGAATTTAAATGAATTTAAAATAACTAAGATTATTATATCAAAGGTCTTAATGAGAAAAGTATACATCATGTAAGAATTGATGGGTAATGAAGACTGAGGCCTAAAACAATAATGCTAGAACTTGTGATTCTTAGAAATCAATAATGCCTTTTAAGAATACATCAATAGACCCAACCTGATAAAGGGAATAGTCAATGAGCTAGAAAACTAATTAATGTCTTAGTCACTTTTCTTATCACTAGGACACAATATCCATCATGTGTGACTTAAAGTGGAAAAGGTTTATTTTGAATCATGGTTACAGCCCATAGTAAGGTGGCTCCAAAGCAGATGACATGGCAGATGGGCTTGGCAGAGGAAAAGTTGTTCACCTCATGGTACCTGAGAAGCAGAGAGAGAAGGAAGGAGTTGAGTAGGGAGATAAACCAGTTCAGGCCTTACCACTAGGGAGATAAACCAGTCAGGCCTTATCCATCTCCTCTGAACAAACCCACCTCCTGACAGCAAGCCAACTATGTCACCACCATAATCCAATCATCTTCCAAGCTCATGAGGCTTTAGGGCCATTTTAGACCTAAACTAAAGCAGTCAATAAAAACTTCCCATAAAATGATGGAAGAAAACGAAAGTAAGGAAGCATCCAAGAATAGTCACACAATTTAAAAAGTCATATTACATGTATAATTTTAAAATCAAAGAAACAGAAAAGAGATTAGTATGGAAGAAAATACTAGCAATTACTAATATGTTTCCAAACTAATGATTGATATTGAGCCATAACATTAGGAAGATCGATGAATATCAGAATTTATAAATATTAAAAATTCAAACACATAGCCAAACAACGCTATGGTTATACAAACAGAAAAGCAAGGAAAAGAGAAAATGTTAAAACTAAAGAGGAGAGAGAATCACTCTAACTATAGAATTTGTATGGATCTCTCAGAAGAATAAACACAAGAAAAAAATGGATGAAAATATTTATTAGGCTAAAAAAATCTACCAACTGGGATTTCTCTAGTAAAATTATCCTTCAAAAATACACTTTAAAAAAATTTCTTAAAAAACTGAAAGAAATTGCCCTGAAAATAATTGCCCTAAATGAAATGTGAAAAGAAGTTTGAAAAAGAAAAAGGAAAAAGATAAAGGCAAAAAATGTCTGCCTACAAGAGAAATGATATAGAAGAATATATGAAGGTAAATATTTTTCTTTTGAAAAATGATCTAAATGATAAATATTTGTTTTAAGAAATAATAACAAGAATATATTAGGTCACTATGGTATATGGATGAGTAAAATTAATTGCAGTGATATCAGAAGGAATGGGAAAGAATAGGGATTATTCTGTACTGCATTACAAATGATTGATGGATTTGTCTAAAGGAGAACTAAGATGAGTGAATAAGTTTCCAAAATTAAATGTATTGTAGGGTTTCATAACTAAGTATTTTACAAAGAATTATAATTGATACACTAAAATGCAGACAATGTTGAACCACATAAAATGTTTAAGACCATAGAAAGCAGAGCAATTTGGGTGGGCTAGAACAAAGAACAAATGCAGTAGATAATTAATAATTATAAAGGTGAAAGATAGTTATCATTTTGAGGTAAGAGGAAAAAATAAAAGATAGCCAGAAAGGAGACAAGTAAATAATAACTTGTACTTTATAAAAAGATTTCAACTTCCAGGACACAACTAAAGTTACCCAAGGCCATAAATTGGTTCAATTAAGAAAGTAAGGTATAGGAGCCTAGCCCTGAGATAAGGACTCTACTGGTGTCAACAGTTGTTTGCCAGATTTATACTCCTTCCCTACCAGACCATTCACTAGAAGGCCATAAATTGGCCCAATTAAGAAAGTAATCAAAAGGTGGAATGAATCCAGAGAATGTTTAAATCACCTATTTATTAAAGAAATCAAAAAACAAAATATGCCTGCTAAAAGGCCAGTACCCTTTGGGGAGCACTTTTCCCTTAGTTCTCTACCTCCACAAGAAAAGTATAAATCTATTCAGTTCCAAAATGTACTGCAACTCATTTCCCTGAACGCCTGCACTTCCCTCTTGAGTGTGTACTGTACTGTCTGTCTTTGCCTAATAAACCCTACTCATGTATCTTTCTGGTGCATTCTAAAAATTCATTTTCTGCAACAAGAGTCAGTAAGTCTGCTGCAGTGGGCTGGATTAAATTTAGGAAATTCTCAGACCAGGCCTGGTGACATTTTCTTTTGGCAAGCCAAGGGCAGGTTTTAAAGAGACATTGTCAGGGCAATTTTGCTAAATCTAACCAAAAAGCTTTTCGTTATTCTTTTTCTCCACTTCTCTCAACTCCTTTTCCTTTGCAGCATAGTTCATTTTTTTTTTCCCTCTGCCTTCTATTTTCCCTCTCTCTGTCTTCAAACTTTTGCACCCTTAGAGTCTTTTTCCTTTCCAGCAGTTAGAGTCTCTTAAGCCCCTAGGAAAGGAGTGTTTGTACATAAAAGCACTGAAGAGGACAGCCACTTGCTCTGTCAAAGCAGAAATGGGAACAGGTGACAGGGGAACAAACCAGGATGTGTAGTGGCCTCACTAGGTATTCCTTTAGCTTAGCTTCACATTCTGTCCTTGGGTTAGATGGGACTGAAAATCTTGCTCATCCAGGAGGACACAAAATAGAAATGAAGGGTCCTACCCAGTGTCTTGAGGAATGTTTCTCATGCAACTCCAATCCAGAGAAACAGTGGAAAACTGGTCTCCAGTTCACACAGGAGAAAGCAATCTCCAAAACCATACATACTTAAGGGTCCTAAACACTTTAGCCTCAGGGAGGTAATCTAAATTCCTTTGACCCCTCCCTCCTCTCCAAACCAAAATGCATAAGATTACTTAACACAGATCCCATTTTTGGGATGCTGCAAGCATATCCTCAGCCATGTACATTCAAGTGGTCATTTAGGTGGCAGCAGATGCTATCCATGGACCTAGTAAAGTCTATAGACTTGAACTGAGAAGGAGACCAGTTGTATACTTTATTTCCCAATCTCCTTCCTTTCCCTTCTCTCCAAGTCTATCTTTGGGGAAGTTTTTTGAGTAAATCCCAGCTCTTGTGTATAAATCCCTTTTTGACTTTCTTGATCAGTTAAAAAAGTTTAAAAATAGCTTTGTGCTAGGAATAAGGACACTTGTTCTGGACATGAGCAACAGTTTTCTGAATGAGTAGCTGGGATGCCTGGACTAGACAGAAAACAGAGCAGAGCTGCTAATAGAGGGTGGTTCTGACTCTGGAGTAATAGGGCAGAGCTGTCCTCCCAGGAAGAACTGGAAAATGGGTCAGGCTGTATATCCAACATGATCCAGCCTGGGTGGGTTGCACATGTGGCCTGATATGATTTAAGCTACCACCACTGTACAGCAGGAGCCCAGTTTGAGGCAGACAGCTCACACAACCTGACCTTGGAGACCTAAACATCTTTTTCTTTTGTTTTTCCTCTTTATCTTTTTTTCCAGAAGTAGAAAAAAGAAGTCTTGAAGGTATACAGTGCACCTTTCCAGAGTATGGGCAACTCAACATATGTCCCTGAAACATCACCTGTACCTTATGTTTTACAAAATTAGGACCAATTTAAAACAGAAGATTTTTGAGGGAGTGGAAAAAAGAAATTGGTAAAAGCAGGAAAAAATGGAAATAAAGCTTTTGTAAATAAGGTGGCAGGGGAGGTTGACGGGAGAGAGGGGGAATGGGCAAAAAAGAGGAACCAAGCTATATTATGTACAGATACAAACTACCTTTGATGAATGTGATCATTGTGCATATATTTAATTTATACCAATAAAATTAATTTTTAAAAATAAATAAAACAGGATCTAAAGATAAAAATATTATTTCCTTTACAACTCAGTATGGGGTCAATATAAGTTAGAAAGTGGGCAGCTGTGACCTCTAAATGGAACCCTAAATTTTAAAACAATATTCCAACTTGATTTACTCTGTAGGAGGGAGGGAAAAATGACAGAAACTCCATATGTCCAGGTTTTATATGGCCGTATATCAAGACCCCAAATTACATCGGTCTTGAACAACCTCTTATGCTCATGTGCCAATAGGACCCATTAAACAACCAGACCATATGAAAATTGAACTCTTGGGTGCTCTAAGTAGAACAGCCCAGATGTCCATGGCACCAGCAGCAGAACCAGCCCAGGCTCCAGAGTCCCCTGAGGGTTGGAATCTATCTCAGCTACTGGCTCTAGCCCATCCTCTCCCAGGGCCACTTCCTGCATCCCACCTCCTTATCAACTTATCTATCCCCCTTACCAACAGAATCCAGCACTGCTGATGTGACAGGAAGCAGCAATTCTTATTATCCTAGTGATTTAAAAGTTAATATGTGGCCGCTTCGAGAAGCCAAGAGAGGGTCAGTGGCAGGGTGTTATAGGAATACATGCCCCCTTCTCCATGGGTGACCTGTTCCAGACTAACCAAAAGCTGAGAACGTTCTCAGGGCACCCAAATGGATTCATAGATGAGTTTTAGACCTTGACGATAACTTATGATCTTACAGATCTTCATGTATTCTTTTCTACTCTCTGCACCCCTGAAGAAAAAGCCCATATATGGGTAGCACCACAGACTAAGACCAATGAAATGCATGACTGAAATAATGACAAAGATGTGGATACAGTTGCAGTGCCTGTGGGGAACCCTGTTTGGCAATATCAGATTGGAAATGAGAACCACAAGAAACATCATGAAGTAATTACTCAATTAATTGGGGATGAGAAAATGCACAAGTAAACCACTCAGTTAGGAAAAGATCAAGGAAATCACCCAAAACAAGGGAAAGAAAACTCTTACTTTATTTCTGGGGTACTTAATGGAGACCCCCTGTAAATATAATAATGTTGAGCCCAACTCACAGGCAGGACAACTTATTGAAAACATATTTTATTAGCCAGTCTGCCCCACATATTTGTAAAAAGCCCCAGAATCAAGCTATTGGTCCTCAGACTGCTATCACTGAACTTTTAAACTTGGACTTTGGGGTTTTCCAAAATAGACACAAAGTAGCAGCATATGCCAAGGCCTATGAGAGATGAGGACAGGCACAAGAATAGGCCTAGTTCATTGCCTTAGCATTAGAAAACAGAACCTTTCCTTCCCCAAAGACCCCAAGACTCTACCAAAAAAGAGGGAAAATGAGAGGTCAGATGTCTGCTGCCGCTGTGGAAAGGCTGGATAGTTGTGAAAGAACTGCAGTAAGTGAGCATCTTCCTCACCTGGGAGGTGCCCCCATTGTAAAGTACAATTCAAAAATTATAGCATAGCTTTCTGTGTTAAAAGGTAAAGATCAGAGATCCCCTGATGAAACAGCAGCCATTCCCAGTGACAGCGAGGCCCCACGCTCCTCCTCCGATGAGAACAGCCTAGGTGCTTGCTTGGATACCCAAAATAGGCTCACTCTGGTCTTAAAACCTAAACATAAAATAATCATCTATAAATTACACCTACCCTAATTAAACCTATAGCAAATACTATTCTTATTCTTACTGACTTATGACCAGGCAAGCAAAAAAAATAATAGTAATTCATGTCATTTAAGAAATTCTATCATTTGCCCAATAAGACATGTTCTAATGTTAGAGAAGAGCCATAAAGTGATTTACAACTCTGCAGTACACCGTAAGAGTGGCCCATCTGTTGCAGTAGAATCAGAACAACCTCCTCTTATATTTTTGTCCCTCAAAAACATTGCATTAAACTAAATTATCAAGTTCAGACTAATTTTAGAAATGATACTTATTTCTAACCTTCATTTAGTGATACTTTAACATTACTAAACAGAGCATAAGAAAATTAATTTTTCCAGGTAAAAAGAAATAATTTAAAAGTAACTCAATCTCTTATCATAACCAAAGTATCAGATCTCTTACTATAGCCAAATTATTAGAAAGAGTAAAATAAATTAATATGGCACCAAGGATTGAAGGAAGATCAAAATTCAAATTAATAGACATCAAATAAATTTGGAAAACTTTAAAAATATTTTTAATAACTATGATTTTAGAAAATATTTGATCAGAAAGAACTGGAATTTTCTACTCCATTATCTAATCACTGTTTAAGTATCAAGTTCAATCCCCAGTACCAAGAATGTCCTCTATTGGAAAAAATAGTTTCTCTACTAGTTTTGCATTCTAGAATCAACAATTAAGAGGTTATTTATTTTCATAACTCTTTCAAATGTCTATTGTCTATTACCCAACTTGGACTGCACATTAATGGAAAATATGAATACTAATGTTATTTGATGTCTGTATTCTCTTGAGATTCAGCTAGGAAACAATGGTAATTTTCAAAAATATATATTTACTAGGTTTCTATGCTTTTGTTGTACTCTATCTGCAGCATCAATATAAAAATAATATTAAAATTAAAATTTCAGAGCAATTTTAAGAAATAGACATTATGTTCAGGACATGTCAGTTTTGAGATACTTAACACAATAACCAAATCTAGCAAGTCTACAATAAACAGAATTTATTGCCTTATAGATCTGGAGGATGAGACAATATCAAGGTGCTGACATCTGGTGAAACTTTGCTGTGTTATCTCTTGGTAGAAGGTTAGAGGAAGAGAAAGAGGGAAAGGGGGAAAAAATCACCCCTTTGCAATAGCACCAATTCCAACATTAGGGCAGTCTTCATGGCCTAATCACCTTCTAACAGTGTTATAATGACAACTAAATTTCAGCATGAGTTTAGAAAGGGATAGCTATTTAAACCATAGCAAGACATCACTTGGTTTTATTAATACTGAAAATAATATTGTTCAAAAGTGAAAATGAGGCATAAATATTGGTTGAATGTAAGTCAAGTCACCAATTAAATAGTAGGACCAGGACTTACATTTTTCCCCCCTCTTGTGTGTGTATGTCTGTGTGTGTGTGCTTGTGTGTGTGTGTGTGTGTAATGAGAGAAAAAAGCAGAGAGCTGGATTTTAAGAAATGAAGTTCTGAATTTGTGGGAGCGGCGGAAGGTAGGTGAGCACTATGAATTCAGGAAGCATTAATAATGTAGCCTTAAGTCTGAATTCCACAAAGCAGAAGAGTTGAAACTAATAGAATTTCTACATTAAATTCTTGAGGCAGAAATTGTTCCTCATTTCATTGTTAAATGAAATAATAGGTTGATGACCTATCACACTATGGAGAATGACTTTCTTTGCTTGAAATTATATAAATAACATTCACACATTAAAAATTATAAATATTAAACATATTTAAAGTACTGTCACTGCAATATGTAGATTAACTTTGGACCAAATAGCTGGTCACCATAGTCTAGCCAAATTGACACTTCAGGTTTTCACATGAAACATCGCATTATATTTGATGTCCTTGTAATCCGAGTGGTCTGATAAGTACAGGCAGGAAGATCAAAAGTTCCAGCCAATGTTGGCTAAGAGCAATTTAGCAAGACCTTGTCTCAAATTTTTTAAAAAAAGAATACTATCAGTTTCAGCTATATTAGTTATGAAAGTCAGGTACACATAATTTCTCTATGGGGTCAAATTAGTATCACAGGACATGCAGCCTTTCTCTGAGCTGTAGTGATGGGGATGAAGAAAGCACACATAAAAAACCACAAAATACATGAAATACCATAACAATATAATAAATATTATATTTTAGGTACATTAATTAAACTTGCAGGGTGTTTTAGTTAGTTATCCCATTGCTGAAACAAAATATCTGACATCCCCAAGTTAAAGGAGGAAAGGTTTATTTTTTTGTAGAGGTTTCAATCCACAATTAGCTGGGAACAAGGCAGGGTACCATGGCAGAGGGACATGGGCAGAGGAGAAACAGTCTACAGCAAGGCAGGCAGAAAGCAGCAAGCAGCAGCAGAACGAGCAGCAAAGCCATCCTCCATTTCCCTTTTATCTCATCTAGGCTGCACCGCTTTTGGGTGGTGCCACTCACATCCAGGGTGGGCAGTCCCATTATCCACACCCAGAACTATGCTCCAATCAATGAACTAATTTAGTTCCATACACTTTAATCCTAGTATGATACACCCTAGATCCAGCCAACTCTTTAAAGCACTGCCTACAAATGGATGAGGCTTTGAGGGACACCTACATACAAACCATATCCCAGGGGAATATTCTGTAAATTAAAATATTTCAATGCAGAAATAATATTGAGAAAGAGAGAGAGGAAGAACAGGAGGAGTAGGAGGAAGAGGAAGAGGAGGAAGAAAGGAGAGAGAGGAGGAAAAGAGGGAAAGAGAAAAGAAACATTTGCCATTTATCTACTTGAAAGAATGAGATGTATCAAACATTTTATGAGATACATGTATAAAAATACTATCTTAAGTGCAATGCTTCAGCACTGTAAATATGTATATGCTTATAAAAAATGATATATGGAGTATCCCTATAAGATTATTTAGAAATCACACATTTCATTACACATATTAGCTAGTTTGTATAATTTTATTTTTATTTTCTTCAATCGTGGTTTAGTAAATATACCACTTCCTTTAAAACTATTTTAAGGTTTCAGGGTATTCAATATATATTTACATTTTTAATGGGATGACAAGGTTTTTTTCTACATTTATTTTCTTCTTTCCTATGACATCAACCTGTTCACTATTGTAAAATTTAATTCCATATATCAAAAAGAATTCTACTATTCATGAATTTTTTGCAGTGTCTTACTCACTTAAGTATACCAAGGATTTATAAGAGTACTACAGGCATGGTAGAAAGATGATATATAAACAAATTTGATATGTGTTAAAGGCAGAGTGATTTTAGAACTTACTATTATATTTTATACTTCGGGTTATTTATTTATTTATTTATTTATTTATTTATTTTATTTATTTTTTTTTTTCCAGCACTGGGGCTTGAATTTTGCACCTTCACATTGAGTTACATTCCTAGATCTTTTAATTTTTCTAATTTGAGACAGGGTCTTGTTAAATTGCTTTTACCCAGGCAGGACTTTTGATTATCTTGCCTCTACTTCCCAAAGTGCTGGAATTAAACTGAATACCATGTTTCATGAGAAAGTTGAAAGGTAAATTACTTATTGATCATTTCGACTTTATTATCACTAATATGTCACCTCAGAATGAGCCTAGATACATGATATTTCATTCAGTTCAATAATAAACTCTTCAATAGAAGTGATATTTAAATAATAAATAATTCCAAAATGAGTTAAAACATTCATGTCCCTTAAAATGTGTTATAATTATAAAATTCATTTCTTGTTTTTGTGACAACATTGTAATTTAATAATTTAAATAAATATAATTTTTTCTGTGGAAATAATGTTCACACTAATATAAAACATAATTCCATTTGTGTTGCTATGTATCATTTTTGTGCATGAATAATTGTAACTGTTTGATGAAAGAATTAATTTAAACTTCATGTTTCTTGAGAAGCAATCTTCACATTTGCTGATGAAGTTGATGACTTTACATTTCTTTTTTATTTTAATCATTCATACTCATGAATATATCTGAAAGTGGCCTGGCCCTTGAGGAGTTTAGACTGTATTTTAATATTCTAGTAAATAAACAATAATCTTTATAATAATATTGTGGAAAAGTATAGTTTAACAAAGTGACATTTGGAGAACTACCTTAATTGACCTAAGCCATATTAGTCCATTACCATTCTTTATATATTATATCCATTTTCTAAATGGGCTAATTTGCCCTCTTGTGACAATCGAAAAGGTCAAACCTTCTGTATTAAACATTATGAAACAAAAGCTAGTTATAGTTCAAATGCTTCTAGGCAACAGAAAATTATGTCTTAATCTAACTCAAAACAACACTTTTAAAAAAAGATGAAACACACAATGAAGGACATTGTGACAAGGCAGCTGTCTTAACTATCCTCTACTAAGGAGTTCTTGACCTCTACCCTATTCTGTCACTAGCTAGATAGTCTAGAATTATTTCTAAATGTGTGATACTGGATATGGACCAACAAGGAATCAAAGATTGGCAAATACACCTTTCTATATACCACATTAACCCTAATTGGCAAAATATATGTCCTCAATCAGCAAAATAACATTTGTTCAAAAATACATAAAGACATCAAAAACAATTTTTTAAATACATCATCTGCTGATATCCTGTTTGTTTTCTATATAGTACATCATTTTTATGCTTTTTAATGGTGATGATTTAATCTGTAAACAAATATTCTATCAATAGGCTAGATTTTAGAAGTTTCTATTTACTATCTCTGGTTCTCTAATGATAAGGTTTTGAATTTTCATGGTTTTTAAAGTAATACTGAATATTATGATTAAATCTTCCTGTAATAAAATTTATATCTACATGTGTTTAAATGAACAGGGGTATATATGACTTTATTTAATAGATAGAACTTCTTTTCCCCTTGTTATTATGCATGAATTTTTAAAGATTATATGAAGAACAAGCACATAGGAAATAAAGTGTCTATACATGTAGTTTCCCATTTCACAATGGATAAAAATAGTTTTATTTAAATGAGTTTCAGTTGGATGAACTAAAATAACATTAAAGTCAAATATTTGGATGCAGATATTTAAAATGAAATACTTTTGAGAACAGAGAAAACTATTTTATAAAAGCAGATTTTCATTTCTTAAATTTCATGAAATTTTAATTAATATATAATGCAAAAACTGTTACATTTTTATAATAACTAATGAAGTAAACTAATGAAAAAACACACAAGAATCTATGTTGCATTGAAAAATAAGATACATTGCTACTTTGACACTTAGTCCTGTTATTTCTGAGATCATTCCCACTAGAATACCAACATTTAGAACATTAGACACTACATTTTCAATCTGAATGGATAAATTCAGGAAAAAATACATATTTGCTACTAATAGTTACCCACCAATTTTAGTTGCAAATATAAAATCAAAGTTTATTTAAATATCCAGGTTAAATTATATAACTCAACATAATGTGTTCTCTATAGTACTATCTATCTATCGTAAAATACGTACAATATCTACATACAATATCCTCTATTACCTACAGAGGATAAGAAGACAGAACCCTAGCAGAATTTTGAAACCAAGAATAGTACTAACCTCTAAATACCATGTTTATTCCAATGCAGAAGTACTATGATAAAGTTTAATTTATAAATTAAGCAATATAAGAGCTTAAAACAATAACCAATAATAAAATACAATTAAATTAATACCCTAAAACAAAAGCTATATGAATGTATTCTCTATCAGAAATATTTATATTATTGTACTCAGTTCCTTCCTCTTATGTATATGGGAAATAATACAATGCCTACGTGATTAAATGAAGTGTGGGCAATGATGTGAGCAATGTGGCATGTTAAGCTACCAACAACCTTGCCTCAACAAAAGTGTTGGGACACCAACACAGTCAACTTGATCATTGAGCTAACTACTAAGTAACTAATCAATGGGTGATATTCTATGCAAAGTGGATATGTTAAATAAGGAGGTATAAAGGGTGATTCATGTCCTAGGCAAGATGGAGCAGGACCGCCCACTACTGACAATGATACAAAATTGGAAAATTATGAATTGTTTTCTCTGCATTTTACCAATTAATGTTTTTGAACTGCAGTTGATCATAGGTAATCAAAACTCTGGAAAGCAAAACCATAGCTATGGAGGAGACTACTACATAAAAATTCTTGCAACCCGAAATCCTAATATGTTAAAAGATAAAAAAACTTTGGTTTTATAAAATCATATGAAGATAATGATTTTTAAACCTCCCAAAAGACTGAACTTTTTCTATCATTTATATAAGATTCTTCCTTGTTATGTGAATAGACACAGTTTTAATAACCTATTCTCATTACCTGACAAATGAAAATTACAAAATTCAGTCTGTACATTAGATCTTAACTATCAAAGTATGAAGGTGTCTATAGATTTATCACTAAATAAATCTCATTTTTAGTTTGTTGACTTATAAAATCTATTATTGGATGATTTTGATATTTTAGAATCAAAACTATTACTCACATGTCTGCAGTTTACTACAGAACAGTTTCAAAATACTTCATCTTATTTACAAAAATAACAACACATACAAAAACAAAAGTATATCTACCTATCTATGAAACTGAAAGAAATTGAAAGTAACACTAACTGACATTTTTCATAGACAGGTAAGGGAAAATTAGAAAACTATTAAAAAAAAAAAACTTCACTGGAAGACATGAATGGAAATTCCGGCCTACAATACCGGTGCTCTTTTTTCCTAAAATGAGTAGCAGAGCTCAGCCAAATGGTACTTAAGTACATTTTTTCTGAAACTTCTGTGAAATACATGCACATTCATTTAAACACAGCGAAAATTTCATTTATTTAATCATTTAATTAAATGAGTTATAAGATGGTCCTGAAAATACATATTCATGTTTTGTTTGGATCTTATTATAAAGAATTTGGACAAAAAAAAGTTTAGATCAAACTACATGTCAAATTTAATTTATGAAAAATTTTAAAGCCTGAATGATCATTTCCATATATGAGGTAAACATTTGATTAAATTTCTACTTTTACCTGATTAATACACATTTGAATAAAATAAAATTATAGAAACTTACAATTATATAGCCTATATATTTACTGAAATGATCTAAAGAACTAAACAAAAACCATTATCTGATAAATTTGCTATTAAAATATTCTTCTAAAATGATGTGATTGGTTGTAGAAAGATATAATCAATTAATATATTTGAAGTGAAAATTCACATCTGTCTACATAAAACTCTGAAGTGAAATCTTCTTTTAGTAGAATGCTCTAGTCTTATTCCAATTATTTTACTTATCTATCTATCTATTTATTTATTTATTTATTTATTTATTTATTTATTTATTGGTACTGGGGATCAAACTCAGGACCTTGCACTTGTGAGGCAGGAGTCGGCACCACTAAGCTAAATCCCTGGCTCAGGTTCCACTGCCTGCCTCGAAAGCACAAGGACCTGAGTTCAATTCCCGGTACAAAAAAAAAAAAATTATGTCCCTTTATAATACAATGTTTAAAAGTCTCCAACTATTATTATGGAATTGTATTTTTTCTTTTAATTTTACCAGGTTTTTAAATGTACTTTTTTGCTGTATTATTAAGTTTATATATAGTTGTTAAAATTTGCTAATGATTTTGAGATCCTTGTTATTCCAACACTTTAATATTTATCATTATCAAAATTTGCTTTTGTCTGTATAAATATTTGTCTTTAAATCTAATATGTACAATACTTCATTTAGTCAGTTTTTCTTTTAATACTTAACCCTTTCTATAGTACATTTATTTCTAGCTTCATTTTTCTCTCTTTTTTTAAAGTAAATTTTTAGGTTTCTTGTTTATTTAACAGTCTGACTACCTCAGTCTTTTAGGAGGTCTTAGAACACTTTTCTTTTTTTTAGTAAATAAATTTTTATTAGTATATGAGTGTAGTACATAATGCTTACATTCCTTGTGGAAAGTTGGTACATGTACATAACACATTTTAATTCCTTTTTCATTCCTTTTCCCTTTTCAAGCTCCTCCTTTCAGCAAGCCCTTGACCTGTTTTTTGATTGAGTGCTTAATTTATATTCTTTTAATATATTTATTGGTATAGTTCAAATAACATTTGTAACTATTACAATAGCTTCTATCAATTTACAATAAAATTTGCTATTTTATACAGCTGTATAACTTACTAAGACTGAGGGAGTATCCTAGGAGACAGATATATATCTATCTCCTAGGAGAGAGAGAGAGAGAGAGAGAGAGAGAGAGAGAGAGAGAGAGATTATGAATGTTTAAATTTTAAAAATATAGTAAGACACTTTGCCATTAATTCCCCTCAGAAGACCACCCTTGTTCCTTCAAGCACATTTATTCCATTACTCATTCATGGCTCTTTTTGAAGTGGTTCTGAAAATCCTCATTTCTGAGTGTCTTTACAAGGTGCCAACAAGGAGCTGGGTGTGGTGTCCCACACCTGTAATCCTAGCATCACTCAGAGGCTGAGGCAGGAGGACAGGTTCGAGTTCCAGGCCAGCCTGGGCTGCATAGTGAGTTTGGGTCCAGCCTGAACTACAAAGGAAGACCCTGCCTCAGAAAACCAAAAAAAAAACCCCAAAACAAAAAACAAAATAACAACAAACTTGTGAATCCGCTCTCTAGTGTTATTCAACAGAAAGGGAAGTGGTAAAGGCATTAGGAAGTGTCCTTATCTATCCTATTCACCAGATGGGATACTGTTAAACTTCTGACTCTTCTCCAATGTGACTATGACTTCTCCAATGACTACGAAAAGTAAATGTTTTGAATCCATTGAAGAAGTTTAGGCTGCCATGAAGATATAGCTAAGGAAATGAATGAGGATTTCCAGAAGAGCTTCAGAAAGTAGCAAGAAGGATAGGATAAGTGTGTTTAAAGTGAGGGAGAGGATTTTGAAAGCAATTAATGAAAATGTGTCTTTCATTATAATTTTTTAAAATTAAACATTAACCATCTTTTCCCATCATACCACATGTACATTTGTGTGTATATATGTGTGTGTACTGTTTACCACCTCCTCCTGTCTCCACCATCCTTGTCATTTAACTCAGTGGACTATCATGGATGTATGAATTTATTCAAAGATAGTTGTCATTAGTCTCGTGTGTGTGTGTGTGTGTGTGCGGGCGCAATTCTGGGTATGTCGTGTGGGACCATAGACATGTTCTGAAAGCACTCTATCACTGAGCTACATTCCCAGCCTCAGTGATTTTTACTTGTTTCTAATTTACTGATTTACTTGATTCTAATTTAAAGATGTAAAGTAGCAATTCTGGAGGTACTTGTTCTGTGTTTACAAATTTCATTTGCTTCATTACCTTTGAATAAAGTTTGCAACAATAATGAAACTGTCTTGTCATGTCTGGAGGTCATACTAAATCTTACAATTAATTGGATGTTGATCTATTCTCGTCACTGAAAATGCTGTAATTTTTTTTCTGTACATGAAGTAATTTGATAGACCTCTCATTTTCTCACAGGTAGAATTTGATTTTCTATTTTTGTTTTTATCTAATATATAAGGAGATTTTTGAAAATGTCAAACAATTTTAAAGTAATTCTGTTTTACTCTCAATGAGTTCTATTCTCTTATATGATCAAAGACAAAACACAGCAGCAGCAGATATTACTCATCTTTGGTTTGAAGTTTCATTATAGTTATGACCTTTTTATGTTTAGAATTCTGGTTCTTTTGTCTGAATTAATTACATGAATTTTCAATCTCTTCCTTTTGTTTCAGTTGCTAAAGAAAGTTATTTTAATTCACCTGCAATTTGGTTTTCTAAATTTTCAATTGGCATTCGTAGACTTCTTAACATTTAAATGAAGGTACCTACAAGGAAAGCCCCTTTAATCTTAGCATAGTTCCATGTTAGCCTTATGAAGGGCATAAAACTTAGAATAAAATATAACAAAAAAGTTCTGATAATCTATTTGATCATTTTATTATTATATGTGTTCCTCTCTATATCTTTGATCATAATATGCACTGTGTTCATTTGAAAGACAATTTTACAGACTTATTTAATTATCTTTGACTTCTACAATAGAAAAGAAGATTTTAAAAAGGACCCTGGAGAGGGCAGAGAAGGTGAGCTTGTCCCAGCACCCCGAAGGAATCTCCCCACCTCCATCCCAGGCTCCTAGGGCAGACAAGGTGAACCGCGTGGGCACCAGAAGCACACCCTCCCGTGGAACTGAGAAGACACATAAACAAGTCTCAAAAACAGACGTCTGGATCACCTACAGCAACCCCAAAGGGAAATGAGATGGAACAATCTGATACTCAACCACCTGGACTCTCTGAACTGGCAACAAAAGAGGATCTGGGAAAAATGAAATCAGAAATAATTACTCATATACCAGCAAAGATTTTGCTCATGGTGCAAGACATGATTAATAAATCTAGAGAGCACATATATAAAAAAGTAGAGGATCTGAGGAACATGATGGAATCCCAACATAGGAAAGAAATGGAATCCATAAAACAGGTACAAACAGATTTCCAAGAAATTAAAAACTCTATCCAGTCTGCACAGCAGAATGAACCAATGTGAGGATAGAATTTCAGATATAGAAGATAAGTTTGCAATTAGTGAGGAGGAAAAGAAAAATTGCTTTAAAATTGTAAGGGAACATGAGAAATCAATCCAGCAGCTGCTAGATGATGCAAAGAAGAATAACATAAGACTGATTGGAGTCAATGAAGAAAGAGGAGAGAGTGCAGATGACATAAAAAAACTCTTCACAGAAGTGATGGCAGAAAACTTCCCAAGGAGGGGAACAGAACTTGACATACAGATAAGTGAGGCATATAGGACTCCAGCTAGCCTTAATCAAAAAAAATCTACACATAGGCATATAATAGTTAGGATTCCAGAAATCCAACAGAAGAACAAAATTCTACAAGCAGTGAGAGAAAAGAAACAAATCACATACAAAGGAAAGCCCATCAGAATCACAGCAGACTTTTCAATGTAAACCCTCAAGGCAAGAAGAGCTTGGAGTGATGTAGTTCAAGCCCTAAAGGAAAACAGCCTCCAACCCAGGTTGATGTACCCTGCAAAACTATCTTTCAAAATTGATGGAGAAATAAGATACTTTCATGATAAAGAGCACCTCAGGAACTTCATGAATATCAAACCAGCACTCCAGAAAATTTTAGACAATACCCTAGGAAAAGACAATGAGGATCACAACCCCAGGAAACCCAGCAGAATGAATCCATTGGGTGTGACAAATTAAACACAAAGGGGGAGAATCCAACAAAAAGAAAAAGTCATGACAAGGCTTTTAAAACTTTTAACTTCATCTCCCTAATGAGTGTATAATTCAATCTTGTTATTGTACTGATTAGTATTTTTCTGATTCTAGAGTTGCACACCTTTCCTTGTGCTATACTGGCTATTTATCATCTTCTTATGTCTACTTTTTAATTGGGTTGTCTATTAATGAGCTGTAAGCCTTCTTTATATATTCTGCTCATAGCTTATATATATTGTAAATATGGTCTGTTGAAGGACTACTTTTCATTTTAATGATGTCATTTAAAGTTCTAAATTTTGATGGAATCTCATTTATCATTTTTTTTCTTTTATACATCATGTTTTTTGTGTCCTAGGTAGTTCTTGCCTACCCTGAATTCATAAATATTTTCCCTTATAATTTCTTCTTAAAATTTTATACTTTTAGGCTTTCATATTTAGGTTCATAGATCCCTTCAAGTTATTTTCATGTATGGAAAAAAAGGGTTGAAGTTAATTTTTATATACAGATACCAGGTGTTCTAGTGCCATTTGCTGAAAACATTATCTCTTCCTTGGCTCTTGAATTGAGTTTATATTTTATAAAATGCTAATGTTAAATACTCTTTCAAAACTCAGTGGACCATATATGTGTCTTTCTATTTCTAGATTCTCTGTTTTATTCCAATGATCTATATGTCTTTCCTTACACCAACACTGCCTTGATTACTGTAGCTTTAGAAGAAGTCTTAAAATTAGGTACTAAATCTCTTCCAACACTGTTTTTGTTTTTGTTTTTAACTTTTCCAGGTCCTTTATACTCCTACATAACTTTTAAATTTCAATATCCAATTCTTCATTTATAGCAAGTATACACAGAACTGAATTTTTATATATACCTTGTGTTTTCTAATACTGCTAAATTCAAGTACAAGTTGTAGGGGCTCCTGGAGACTTCTTTGTATTTTCTCTGTAGATGATCATTTCATCTACATATAAAGATTTTGCTTCTGCCATGCTAATCCTATCCTAGTTGTGTCATTTTATTGCCAGACTATTTTGGTGGGGGCTAGGTTTCAACGTTTAATGGACAGATAAAGAGTAAACATATCTGCCCTTGTTCCCCACCTTAAGGAGAAAGCATTGTATCTTCTCCATTTATATAAAGCATTCTCGCTGGAAGTATGGAGTACATGTCTTTAATCTGTTGAGAAGTTTCTGCTCTACCTCTAGGCTCCTGATGGCTTTTACCATGAACAGCTGTAGAAATTAGTCCAATACTTTTTCTCCAACTACTGACAGGATCATATGGCTTTTTCCTTTCCTCTGTTAAAATGATGACTTTTGGGGGTGGATCTTCCAATGCTGAACTAACACTGCCATCCCTATAACAAAACCACTTTCTACATCCTGCTAGATCTGATTTCCAATAGTTTGTTTTGTTAAATGAATTTCTATCTGTGTTCATACTTTTTTCTTCTATTATCTTTCCAGTTTTAAGATTAGCACAATGTTGAGTTCCTAAAATGAGGGGAGAAGTGTTCCTTCTTTTTTCTGCTTTAATTATTTGGTATAATTTATCAGTTAAAATGTATATGAGCCTGCTGTTGTCATATAGGTATGTTTTCAAGCTAGGAATATACTTTCTTTAATAGGTGCTATTCAAATTTTATATTTCCTCCAGAGTTAGTTTCATTAATTTGTCTTCCAATGTACTTCTTAGAAGTTGTCAAATTTATTTCAAAAAGATTTTTGTAATATGTTTTCTATATCCTTTTAAATTCTGTAAAATCTGTGGTAATGTCTCCTAGATCTTAATATTGTAATTTAAAAAATGTATAACTGATATTGTGTAACAGGAAGAAAAGGTCTAAAAGAGCAGGGGAATTGGGAGGGCTAGGGGGAGGGAAAAAAGGGAAAGTAAAATATATGAGAAGAGGAAAAAAAGTGGAAACAAAGTCTTTGCAAATAGGGAAGGGTGGCGGGGGTGAAGGGAGGGCAAGGGAAGGGAAAAAAAACAAGAACCAAGATACTCATGTAAAGGTACAAGATCCTAATGATGAATGTAACTGTATTTTATACCAAAAATGTACCAATAAACTTAATGCAAAAATAAATAAATAAATAAAAAATAAAAAGGACCCTGGAAAAATTATAAATTTTAAAATACATTTACCACTTCTCTTTATTTATTTTTAATTTACATTTTGCCAAATCATTTTTTGTGTATAGTTCTGTAATTGTTGCCATTCAATATTATTTAACGAATACAGTTTTCTATATTTGTAATGTCTGGGGTTTGGTATTGAGTTAATGCTTTTTGCTAAGCATTAGCAAATGCATTTAGTTGGGAAGTGCTATTTGAATATTCTCCTTTCAGAAAAAAAATATTATGTAAAATTAGTAATTTTTTATTTTCAAGTACTTGATAGAATTCTTTAGATAAAACTGATTAAACTCTTGGCCTGTATTTTCCAAGTGGTTTGATTTGTGAATTTGACTTAATAGGGAAATTATTTATATGGTCTGTTATTTGCTAGAATGAATTTTAGAAGTTTGTGTCTTTCAAGGAATTGGCTATTTCATTTAAAATGTCAAATTTATGGCCACTGAGATGGTTTTCTACCTTTGTACTTCTTGACAGAGGTATATCAACTTTGGGGTGTCTGAGAAAAGTTTTGCTTATATTTATCCTCTCAAACTTTTCAATTCTACTAATTTTACTTTTCATAATTTCCTTAATCTGATTTACTCTTGTTTTTCTAGTTTCTTAACATGGCAGCTTAGAGTAGCAACTGAGATCTCTTTTTTCCCCTGATTTCCTACATGAGATTTGCTAGGAATATGCTTTAGCTGTATCATACACATTTGATAATTTGTATTTTCAGTTTCATTGAGTGTAGAATAGTTTTCCAACTTCTGCGAGAACTTCTTCTTGACCAAGGAGTTGTTTAAAAGCATGTTCTGCAATTTCAGTTTGGGGAGTGGGTCTTTTTCTTTGCAATTTCTAATTTAGTTTTATTATGACAAGATAGCACATTTTGCATAATTTTGCATCTTTAAATTTGTTAAAGTTGGCATTATGGCCAAGAAATTGACTATTGTGGTGAATTTGCCAAGTGCATTTGACAAGAATGAGCCTTTAGCTGCTGTGAGGTGAATTGATCTACAAATATTTAGTTAAATTGGTTGATACCATTGTTCAGACATTTTATATCTTTGCTAATTTTATATTTATTTACCAAACACTAAAGGAATTGTTCAAGTCTTTAATATAATTAAGGATTTATTAATGTCTTCTTTCTGTAGAATCATTTTTTATGTGGTTTAAGGTATATTATTTGGTATATACAAAAATAATGTACCTTTTAACTAATTGATATTCTTTTTTTTTGGTACCAGGGATTGACACTAATTGATATTCTTATTTGTATGCAATGGTCCTCTTTCTCCCTGACAATTATTTATTCATAAGTCTAATCTACGTTTCGTTATATTGATGTATACACTCCAGCTTTACACTGAGTATTGTTTGTATAGTGTATTTTAATCTTTAATTGTGTTCTAATAAATTCTCATGTATAAACTATTTTTATTCAGTCTAATTCAATGCTACAACGATTTTGTCTTTTTTGTTCTTTTATTTCTACTTTCTTGCCTTCTACTGTATTACTGGGCAATATCCAACATGCAATTATAATTTATTTCCTTTTTTTGCTATAACTATTTATGTTCTATATTGTGATTTTTAGTACTTCTTCTAGGAATTATAATATTTTTGGTAGTTTGCCTACATAAAATTTAAAATATAGAAACCTTAGACATACAATCCCTAATTCTAACTATTTTATTTATGGTTGGCTATGATATGGATTTTATGACATATATTAAACTCACTGAACATATTTAAATGCTTTCTTTCAACATATACAGATATTTTAAAGAAGTTAAGAGGAAAAATATTCTATTACACTTTGATAGATATTATATTCCATTATATTAACTCAACATGTATACATCTTCCTTCTTTCCTAAAATTTCCAGTTTTCCTTTCATGTAATTTTCTTTTATTTTAAAGAAAATCATATAGATTAACTTTTAGAATCAAGTCTTCTGTTCTCTTTTTATTTGCTAGTGTCTATGTTTCACTTTCATCTTGAAAAATATACTACTCCAAAATTCTCAATGACTGTTATTTCTTATTATAATAAGACAGTGAGAAAAAAAAGGAAAAATTAATAGAATTCTCCTCAGATTCCTCACTTAAGCAGGGTTCTGTTTATCCATGTTCCTATTTAAAGGATTTGCAGTTCCCTGATTCCTAGTGCCTATGCCACTAACTCAGCAGCAGGAGGACAGCTTATTGACTGGGTCTAGCCATGTCACAGGATGCTAAAGAAAGACAAAATGGAAATGATATAGGAAAAATATAACTCCTGACTTGATAGATATCAAATGTGGCAAGTTTATAGACTCATAACATTGAGGAATGAAGATGTAAATCAGAGGAGGAGATTAGGAGAGTTTTATTAGAAAAAGGGGGAAGAATAGCTCCTGGATTTCCAAGAGTAGTCCCAAGCAGGCCCTTTGTGAGACATAATTTATACAGCAAAATCACAGAGATGGTAAAATGTAGGTCAAACTACAATCAACCTATAGGGTTATAAGTATAGTCATTTAGGTAATATTGATCCAATAGGGAAATGAGTCATGTAGTAAGGGTATAAGGAAAGGTCAAAGATCTTGAGAAGGGAGAGGAGTATGGGTCCAGATGTTCTGGTAACCCACCTATGTGTCTGATGCCTACCTGGGCCCACTGGACCAGGTGGTGCTAACTACAGTATAATCTCAAGCAGTCGCTATCTCTATGGAGGGGAGGCAATTAGGAAGGGAGGCATGTAATAACCAATTATTGCTTTTCTAGCCTGAAGAATGGCTTTCTTCAGATTTGCCTGTGGCCATCATTCTGATGTCTATTTTTGTGCTGACTTCCTTGAGAACCCAATCCCTCACTGACAGAATATTGATTTCTGTCCAACTTAGCTGTCTATAATAGTAGGTTTCCTCTCCTTCCCCTGGTGGAAGGGGCATTATTCCCAACCATGTAGCTGCGCAGATGTGTTTTTCTGTATATGCCTGTTGTACAGTCTCCCTTTCAAAGAACTTTTTGGGGGGCTGGGATTTTGTTTAGCAGTGCTTCACATGTCTGGCAAGTGCAAGGCTCTGAGTTTGATTCCAGATACTGAAAAAAAAAATCTGAAATTTTTTTTTAATCACAGCCTGGGAGATTAAGAAGAACAAGACCAAAGCCTTTCATATACATGATTCTTTACGTTTTTATTGTCTTTCAATTCTGCTTCAACTACTTTCTTTCCAGAGTCCTCAAAAAGTACTTATTTGTGAGTATTTCATTCAGATTTTAGTTTGAATAACTGAGAAAGATAGCCTATATTGCATTTAATATATCTTGTCTCAAATCAGAATCTCATTATGATTATCATTTCTTAAGCATTTATTATATTCAATCACACACCATTTTTTATATGCTACATTTTAGCTTTCCACTGTCTAAAAGGCATTTTGTGAAGATGTAAATGCTCTATATGCCTGTCTTGTCCAACAAGGGAGCAGCCATTTTCATAAGACTATTAAGTTCTGTGATTGAAATTTACTGAATGAAATTGAATAACTCTATTTTAGCTTCATTTAATATTATTTTATTAGATGTTATATTTAAAAAACTGCATGCTGATGGTGGCTACTGAATTGTACATCTGTACTTTACACAAATTGTCACCCTTCTGAAACATAATTTCATTGGCTTTTACAATATGTAGGATGAAAAAATTTAGCATTATAAATCACTTTATAATTTTATAATTCATACATTTAATTACCTCCACAGAGGTGTTTTTTTATGATGCACCAACTATCTGAAATATCTAGATACTGCCACTTGTTCTTTAGGACAAGATAAATAGTTTAAATACAATTATTGCTTTAACTGAAGAACTTTTGAGACTATATTTATGTGAGTTTTTATTGAACCAGCAAAAAAAAATGTAGAAAAATTATTAGTTCCAGACTACAAATGGTCATTTCAGTGGTCTGAGTTTTTCTTCCCTCTGAAATTCATGTTGAAACCTAATCCCTAATGTTGAATGTTAGCAGCATTTGTAGGTGGCTCCTTTGATAAGTAATTAAGATCAGATGACATCTTCCCCAAAACTGTAAAACAAATTAAGTTCATGAACCAAGGCACCACTCTCATCATGGAAAAACTTTTTTTTTCTACAAATTAACATTGAAATCTGCCTCTTATTATCTTATCAGTCCTTGTCAAAGTTTCATAGCAGCAGACTTGCCTATAGCCAACCACAGTTGGGTTTCAGTTATATTAGTATGGGATAACTGCTTTATCTCTAATTCCCAGTCACTTCTTATCTTTGGTATATCATCTTTAGTTCTTCAATTCTGTTTTAAATATTAAATATTTTATGAACTTTAGTAGTTCAATGACTTCCTTGTGATTACAATAATTGTTCAATGGCTATAACCACCAAGGTATTTTATGTACAAATGCACAAAAAGAACAAAAAAATCAAATTAGTTTTTACAAATTGAGAAATTATGTGACTCATAATAAAAAGCAAAAGAGAGTAGGAGTAGAGATACATTCAGGTCTCAAAGGCAACAAGAATTAGGTCACAGTTTGGCAAATGGAATCTTTTTCTATCACCAAAACATTATATAGCCACACATTTCCTTCAATTTTCATGCACAACAGCTTCTTTTACATGTTACTAAACATGAAACTGAAAAATACCAGTTTAATTATCCCTCTGCAATGTCACAGAATATGTGGATTTGCTGCAGAATCTTTGGAGAGGTGATAATTTACTGTTCAATGACAATGGGCATGAATGGGAGGAAGGTCTTATAATATTTACCCTGTTAGGGTCAACTGGATCCATTTGGAAGAATTAAGTATTTTAAGTAATGACACAGTGCATCTAATACCAGTACTTGGCTTCTGCAATGGAGGGCAATAGCTGTTAGTTCTCCAGAGGACAGAGAGGTTATGTTGATGTCCAATTAAAAAAAAAAAAAAATGGAAGCACTGAATATAGTGATTTAAAAAGAACTGAATATTGTATACATGCCCCCATATCATACAAGAAGATCTAAATTAATTATTTTTATTTTTAAGCAGGAATGCTGCCATGTTTATTTCATTATTATTATTATTGTTGTTATTATTATTTTGGTATGGGGGATTTAACTTAGGACCTTGCGCTTGTGAGGCAGGCACGGGCCACTGAGCTAAATCCCTGGCCCTGCCATGTTTACCTTCAGAGCAACTTCACTCTTTTTATATTGAATAGGTATTTCACTTTTAAAATCCCTCAACTCTTAGAGATTAAAGATGATGTTTTGCCATCTGGAATAATCTATACGATTATTCTTTAATCTATCCTATCTTTAACTATAGGTTACTACAGCAATTACTGCAAAAAAAATTCCTTAGGAAATGAAGAAGTTAAACTGTCATTATTTGCTGATGACATGATACTCTACATAGAAGATTCAAAAAACTCTGCTGAAAGACCTCTAGACTTAATTGGCAGATTCAGCAGCTGCAGTAGCAGATCCAGCTACTGCTGGATACAAGGTCAACACTCAACAATCAATAACCTTTTTATACACAAATAACAGACTCACTGAGAGAGAAATTGGGGAAATAATTCCTTTCACATTAGCATCCAAAAAAGTGAAATATCTAGGAAATCAATCTAACAAAGGGAGTAAAAGACCTCTACCTTGAAAACTACAACACTCTGAAAAAAAATACTGAAGAAGATATAAGAAAATGAAAAGACATCCCTTTCTCCTGGATAGGAAGAACCAATATTGTAAAAATGGCCATACTTCCAAAACTACTATATAAATTCAATGCAATCCCAAATAAAATCCCAACAGTATATTTCACAAAACTAGAGAAAACAATCCAAAAATTCATTTGGAACCAGAAGAGACCTAGAATAGCAAAAGCAATTCTAGGCAACAAAGACATGACAGGGGGTATCACAATCCCCAAAATGAAACTATACTACAAAGCCACTGTGATAAAAACAGCATGGTACTTGCAACGAAACAGACCTGAGGATCATTGGAATAGATTAGAAGAGGCAGACACAATTCCAAACATACTCAGCCACCTTATTTTTGACAAAGGAGCCATCCACCCTCACTGAGGGAAAGATAGGTTCTTTAATAAATAGTGCTGGAAAAACTGTATTTCAACCTGCAAAGGATTAAAACTAGAGCCATATTGGGCAGGGCATTTAGCTCAGTGGTTCTGCTACATGCCCAGCAAGCACAATGACCTTAGTTTGATCCTAGGAACAAAACAACAACAACAACAGCAACAACAATAAAACTAGAGCTGTATCTCTCACCATGTACTAAACTAAAATCACAGTGAATCAAAGGTATAAATATTAAAACAGAAACAGTAAACTTGTTGGAAGATAGGCTGGACAGAACTCTTGAAGACATTGGAATAAAAAAGACTTTATGAACAAAACCTCAGTAGCACGGGAACTAGCATAAAGGATAAACAACTGTGATCTCATCTTATTGAAAAGTTTCTGCACTGCAAGAGAAACCACCAACAGAGATAAGAGACAACCTATAATGTGGTTAAAAATTTTTACCAGCTATTCCTCAGACAAAGTTCTACTATCTAGAATATATAAAGAACTTTAAAAAATCAGACCTCCAAAATTTAAAACCCCAATTCAAAAATAGGTATTTAAAATGAACAGACATTTCTCAGACAAAGAAGTAAAAGTAGCAAATAAACATATGAAAAAATGTTCAACATCATTGGGCATTCAAGAGATGCAAAGGAAAACAATGCTAAGATTCCACTTCACTCCAGAAAGACTGGCTACTTTCAACCAATAAAAAATGCTGGTGGGGCTGTGGGGCAAAAGGAACCCTGCTTCACTGCTGGTGGGAGTGTAGACTGGTGCAACCACTGTGGAAATCAATATGGGAATACCTCAAAAAACTAGGATCAGAGGTCTCATTTGACCCAGCTATTCCCCTGCTAGGTATCTTCCCCAAAGAATTAAGAATCATACCACAGTGATATATGTGCACCCATGTTCATAGCAGCACAGTTTGTAATAGCTAAAACTTGGAATCAGCCCATCAACTAGAGAGTGGATAAATAAAATGTGTGTGTTATTTTTTTATAAAATGGAGTGAAACTCAACCATAAAGAATGAGAAATTAGAGACATTTATAGCTAAATGGATGCACATTGAGGCGATACTCTTAAGTGAAATAAATAGGATACACGTGTAAATACAGAATAGTTTCTCTAGTGTGAGAAACTGAAAGTGTAAATAAGAATCAAAATGTATAATAGATAATGTGAAATAGGAAGAAAAGTTCAAAAGGGGAAGGGGAACTGCGTAGGGGAAAGGAAAGAAGGGAAAAAATATGAGAAAAGGAAAGAAATGGAAACAAAGCCTTTGTAAATAGGGAGGTGTGGAGGGGTTGTAGGGAGGGCAGGAGAATGAGGAAAAAATAAGAACCAAGATATATTATGTAAAGGTACAAATTCTCAATGGTGAATTTCATTGTATTGGGTACCTAAAATGTACCAATAAACTTAATGAATAAAAAAAAATTCTTCATGCCTCTCTGTACTCTCTAACATGCATGCCTGTATTTGTCTGTGCAGTAATATAATTTCTTATTTACTAATAAGTGTCTTTGCTTTTTATTGTAGCCAAAAAACCTAGCACAATGCATTTCATTCAATATATATTTGTTAAAGGAATGGATAGACTGTAGGGTTTCATCAGTGTAGATGACAGTAACAATTTTACTTCCCTTTTTCTTGAGGTAATTCTAGCAGAAATGCTATTTAAGATCAAGCTAACTCAGGAAAAGGTGTGAAAATGTGTATATTAAACTTGCAATCAACCATAATGTCTCTCTTTAGTACACAGAAGTATGAGTAAAAAAGAACATTAAAATGTATTTGAAAATGGAAAAATAAAGCCTTTGACAATAATAGTTGTTTTATAAATTCATTAGAAAAATACAAAATAAAATTATTTTTAATCAACAAGACCATAATTGAAATACACTTAGAGTCTTACAATGGAAGTGATTTTAAATGATTGTGAATTTGGTAGTAAAAATTCTATATTTTAAATATCTGATCTATTTTCATTAGCCACACATCAAATACAATTTTAAAAATATTATACAAATAATGTTCCTTTGATGATAATACATTTTGAAATAATATGAACCACCAAGGTTTTTTTTATCCTAGACTTTTACCGTAGATTCTCTGAGGTTAAAAAAAAAAGTCAACTATGATCTCAGCACTGAGGAGGTAGAAGCAAAATTTCTGGTTCACCCTAGATAACATAGTGACCTAGTGAGACACCCTTGAAATAAGGGGGTGGCAGTTGTTAGTGTTATAACTCAGTGTGAAAACCCTGAGTACAATCCTCAGCATCACAAAAATAATTTAAATTTTAATTTTTAAAGTTAAATGTTTAAATTTAACTTTTAATTCAGCAGGCTTTGTTGGATCTATGTGTGTGTCTGCTTTGTGATGCTATAATGAAATAGGTTATACTGGAGAATTTTTTAAAAATAGAAAATTATTTTTTATAGTTTTTGGAAGCTGAAAAGTTTAAGATTAAGGCACCAATATTTGGCCTCTGGTAAGAACCTTCTTGTTATCTTCTCACACAGTGGAAGGAAGAAAAGCAAGTCAGGAGAAAATTCATGTCTTCACATGGCAAAAGGTTAAAAGAGAGATAAGCACTCTTGAAATCACATATTATGGTGACATTCATCCAAACTTTCTGCATGTAAACAGAGGGCAAAGGACCACCTTCCAACACTGTTCCATTGTGGATTAAAATTTTAAGATATAAATATTTGACGACGTATTTGGGCCATAACACCGTCTTTCTGCTTCTGAGCTTGTGAGTGGCTGTCATAAGGCCAAACCGGTGGAAAATTTATGTTTAAGTGTTTTATTTTTATTTTTTGTTTGGTATGGGTACTGACAACCCTAACCCTATTGTTTCATGTGATTGAGATGTAATTGAAGATATCCTGTGGCCGAGCCCCTCCCAGAGAAAGTGGTGGGCCCTTTCTCAGAACAAAGGAAGATAACATGTCATAATTAGTTCCTATGTACATATGTATTTCTAGCATAGATTGTACCAATCAGGATGTAGTTAGTGTGTTACCATATAGTAACCATATAGTATATATGTATAAAGACATGTATATATGTGTAAATATACGTATATATATGTACGTGTGTACATGTGTGTATCTATGTATGTATGTGTGCATGTATGTAAATGCATGCACACATATATGTATACATATATATTATATAGTAACTGCTCTGTAACGCAGATTGTACCAATCAGGATGTAATTAGTGTGTTATCATATAAGGGAAACAGGGCTGAGGATATAGCTCAGTGGCACCGCGTCTGCTCTGCAAGCACAAGGTCATGAGTTCGATCCCTGGTACCAAAAAATGAAGCATAAAAAATATATAAGGGAAACAGATACAAGAATTGTATAAAAGGCGAAAGTTCGCCGTGATCCAGGGGCTCAGCCTTGGGATGTGAGTGTCTGTGTGAATAAACGCTACTTCCTGGAAAGAGCCTCGGTGTTTCATCTCTCTCTGCGAGAATCCTGCTGCAATCCCATTTCAAATACCATCATGTTTTTAATTCCAGACATGTACTAGAGTTGACCTGGCAGTTTTAATTCCTAATAAGGTATTTTTCTTTGCCAATATGCAGTTTGTGACCATCTTTAATATCGTCTGCTTCGCGTGATGGGCTTGAAGCGTATCACCTTTCCCTGTGTGAGCATACAGGTGCAAACATTTAGATCTTAAGATCTATTTATGAGCTCAGTTTCCTGTTAAGCAGTATTTTACTATTCTACTGTAATAGTAATATAAAAAAGTGCAAAGATAATGGCCACTTATTCAAGAATTGGTTTTCTTTAATTCATGATCAAGCTTAAAATGCTTTAAAAATTTATTTTTTGTGGGCTTTATTTTATGTAATAATTTTTGGACCTTTCTTTGCTACTTTGTATTTTCTTATTTTTAGATTTTAATGAAAAATTATATTTTAACTCAAACTCAGTGAAAAACTTGATAAGTTTGAGTTATGCAAAAACAATCTAATTAGGCACCTAGATAGTTTCTCAATAGCTCTTCGTTCCTTCCCACACAGCAAGATACAAAGAAGGAAATTATTTTGACTTTGATATATAGTCTAATATTTCATTTAAGAATATTGAAATTTCATTTTTTCAAAAAATCCGAAAGTGGGAAGACACAAATTTGATTATACCTAATATGGGCAGAACTCAACTTACATCAGTTTACTCTCATGACACTAAGCAAATTACACGTATATTATCAACTTCCATCATATAATTCAGTTTAAAGGATTTTTTGTACTATGTACTAAGATAAGGCTTTTCTCACACCTATTCCCCTTCTTTATGCATTTTGCAAATTATAGGACAGTAAATCTGAATTACAAATGTTAGTTAATGGGAAAAGGAAAGTTTTTGTAGTCGTGCTGAAATATAGTGAAAGAGCAATGATGAGCAAGTTACATAATTAAAAAAGAGCTGAGTAATTATAAAGAACTTTCATATTTCATGCAGTTTCACCAGGGAAATTTCTCACATTCTTTGCAAAAGAACTTTCTTTGACTATATTTTTAAATACGCTCTTATTTTAATGTTTTATTATGCATTTTAAATAAAATTATTTTTTTGTCTTATAGTCTCACTGAACTGTTAGTTCTATAACTGCATGAATTTTATCTTGTTTGACATTATTGTAAATATTAAGAAAAGTGTCTGGTATTATTAAGAATTTCACTAATATTTACTAAATGAATGAACAAAAAAAATACTTCAAAATTTACATTTTAATTCTTTTGGAGAGCATCCCAAAAGCAAGAATACCTTAAAAATACATGGAGTAATTATGCTAGCATTAAGTTAAATATATAACATTTAGTGAGAAAATCATATAACTATATATATATATATATATATATATATATATATGGAGATAGAAAAGAGAGAGGGAGAGAGAGGGAGGGAGGGAGAGAGAGAGAGAGAGAGAGTAGATTGTAAATTATCTTAGTTCACCTGGTCTGCAATAATAAATTACCATAGAATAAACACCTTATAACAACAGAAATTTATTTCTCATGGTTTTGGAGGATGGGAAGTCCAAGATTAAAGTGCTAGTGCCTGATGAGGGATTTTTTCAGCATTGATGAAGCCTTCAGGTGTGTCCTTACATGGATAGAGGTACTAGACAACAGTCTGAGGTCTCTTTTATAATCCGAATTCATGAATCCTAATTCATTCAAGGCAAAAACATGCAGATGGATATGTATAGATATATATGTAAAATATAGATATATATGTAAAAATAGGGAGAAAGGCCAGGGATTTAGCTCAGTGGTTCTGCTGCCTGCCTCGGAACTGCAAGGTCCTGAGTTCAATCTTCAGCACCAAAAAAAAAAACCAACAAAAAAAAGCATAACATTCCAACTTATATTACAGAATATATTATGCAGTTGTTCATACATGTGTGTGAAACACACAATGATGTATTAAGTGTATTGCTCAACTACTACAAATTTCTCTAAGGATTATAGGAGCAGTAAATAATTTAGTATAAAAAACAATGCAAAACTCTTAAAATTGACACAAGTTCCAATATAATTTGGCCAGTTAATACCAGATTCCAATTTTCTGGGACGTTAACAAAGTTTCCACTCTAGGTTTTCTCACTTTTACAAGCCTCTTCCAGTGTACTTAGTGTCCCTATCAATGAATTAAAATTTTATATGCTTTAAAAATAAAATAAAAGCATTTTTAGAATAGTAAGTTAAGACAATTCTCTTTTCCTCTCTGACTATCCTACCAAGCAACTTTTTCTCCTAGTGAGAGTATCGGCTGGAGTGGTCACAAGCATTTTTGCAATCAGTTATGGAAAGTTGACTTAAACTTGGTTTTTTGCAATCAGAAAAAGCTTTACCTAGAGTAAACTGCACAAGAACCCAATATTGCATCATCAGATTCTATGCCAGAGGAATAGATTTTGAGGCCCCTAACAATGAAAATGTATAGAGGGTGAGGGAGAAACAACTGTGAAAGGTACGAAGCAAAAGGCTTAGCTGGGGAAACTGTTCTCAGATATTATGTTTATAAAATTGTTCATGGAAGATTTAATTCTATCAAACCATAGCAAAAATAACATTACATGCTATATATATAATGTATTTATTATTACAATGGTCCCACTTGTGCATTTTTAAAACATATTTTGTTTCACAAAATATAAATCTTTTCCTGGAGCACAAGCTTCAGACATTACTAAGAATTGTAAGCTGTGTCATGACTTCGTAGATCTTCAAATACTGTCACACTTGATTCAATTCCCTTGACAGTATCTTTATTTCCTACTATATGGCATGTAAAATTATCACCTACTCATTCAAGCTGGCTATAAAACAAAGGCCTCAGTGATACAAGGGCAATATGTATTTATCAAAAATGTCAATAAATATTATACTAATAAGTTACTAGTTACTTTATCATAATGTCCTCGAAATTTTAAAGGCTCTTGATTATATTCTTTGTTTTGAGGTACTAAGGATTGAATCCTGGGCCTCATGCATGCTAAGCAAGTACTCTATCATTAAGCTTTACTTGCAGCCCTGTTTATTAAATTATTTAGAGACAGGAGCTCACAAAATTACCTAGACTTGCCTAGATTTTGCAAACATTTTTCTTTAGCCTCTAGAGTAGTGAGATTGTACACACGTGCCACCATGTCTTTATTTATTTTATGTTTTATAATTATCATTTATAGCAGACTATTAACATCATGGGAAGGAATTATCTAAATAGAAGCTAACAGCATAAACTGAAAAAATGTTGTTAATAATTTCAAATATTAAATGACTCCATAATGAAATGGAACTGAAAGCTCTTATGGGTCAGTCATGAAAGTAAGGACTCGTGATATGATTTCATGACTTTGAGGAGTAGAATGACTTTTTTACTATGTCCTCTTATTGTGAATTATGATTTCATGGAAAACTATTTTTATGCTATCCAAGTAATATTTACAGAGAAGTAAACCAAACACACAGTGCAACTGATATGTCTAAATAAATTATTTTTTAATAAAAATAGTCAAAGATGTGAGATAGTGGGAATATTTTTTATAAAACCAAAATTTGAGTATATTATATGATTGGTAATTTGTCTTACATCAAGGAAGATACTACTTAAATTAAATGGCCTTACAGATAGGATGTCTATATGAAAATTCTGAAAATGTCTTGAAGATGCAACAAAACACAAGAAGTCTATCTTATTTGTACTATAGAAAAAGTTTTGGATATTCTTTTCTTTTTTTTTTTAAGTTCTTTTATTGGTACATTTTAGGTATCCAATACATTTATGTTTATCATTGGGTGCTTGTACCTGTACATGATGTTTATTGGTTCTTATTTTCTCCCCATTACCTGTGTGCCCATCACCCCCTCCAACATTCCCTATTTATGTAGACTTCATTTCCATTTTTTTTTCTTTTCCAGAATTTTTCCTTTCCCTTCTTTTGTTTCCCCTTCCACTCCCTTCTCTCCTAAATCTTTGGACCTTTTTACCTATTTCAAATTATCAATTATTCATTTTAATCATTTTAACCCTTATTTACACTATCAGTTTCTCATACTAGAGAAACTATTTGATATTTACACAAATGTGTCCTATTTATTTCACTTGCGAATATGGCCTCTATATGCATCCATTTAGCTATAAATGACTCTAGTTTTTTGTTCTTTATGACTGAGTAGTACTCCATTTTATAAAAAAACCCCACATCTTCTTTATCCAGTTTCCAGTTGATGGGCACTTGGGCTGCTTCCAAGTTTTAGCTATCACACACTGTGCTGCTATAAACATGGGCACACATATATCACTGTGGTATGATACTTTTAATTCCTTGGGGAAGATACCCAGCAGGGGAATAGCTGGGTAAAAATGTGACCTCTAGTCCTAGTACTTGGAGGTATCTCCATACTGATTTCCGCAGTGGTTGCACCAGGCTGCACTCCCACCAGCAATAGAGAAGGGTTTCTTTCTCTCAACACCCCCACCAACAATTGTTATTGGTTGATTTCCTGATAGCAGCCATTCTTTCTGGGGTGAGATGGAATCTTAGTGTTGTTTTCATCTGCATCTCTCAAATGACCAGTGATTTTGAACATTTTTTCATATATTTATTTGCTGCTTTTACTTCTTGTTCCAAGAAATATCTGTTCATTTCAGATGCCCATTTTTGAACTGTGTCTTTGAATTTTGGGGGTCTGATTTTTTCATTTCTTTATATATTCTACATATTAGTCCTTTGTCTGACGTACAGCTGCTAAATTATTTTCCCACATTGTGGGTTGTCTGTTAACTCAGCTGGTGGTTTCTTTTGCAGTGCAGAAGCTTTTTAATAAGATGAGATCCCAGTTGTTGATTTTTTCTGCTAGTTCCCGTGCTACTGAAGTTTTGTTCATAAAGTCTTTTCTTATGCCAATATCTTCAAGAGTTCTACCAAACTTATCTTCCAGCAAGTTTACTGTTTCTGTTTTAATATTTAGATCTTTAATCCACTTTGATCTTAGTTTAGTGCATGGTGATAGGTATGGGTCTAGTTTTAATCTTTGGCAGGTTGAAATCCAGTTTTTCCAACACCATTTATTAAATAGGTTATCTTTTCTCCAATGATGATGATTGGCTCCTTTGTCAAAGATGAGGTGGCTAAGTATGTCTGGAGTTGCTTCTGCATCTTCTAATCTATTCCACTGATCCTCAGATCTGTTCTTTTGCCAGTACCATGCTGTTTTTATCACAGTAGCTTTGTAGTATAGTTTCATGTTGGGGATTGTGATATCCCCAGCCATGTCTCTGTTGCTTAGAATTGCTTTAGCTATTCTAGATCTCTTATGGTTCCAAATGAATTTTTGGATTGTTTTCTCTAGTTCTGTGAAGTATATTGTTGGAATTTCAATTGGCATTGCATTGAATCTATATAGTAATTTTGTAAGTATGACCACTTTCACTATATTGGTTCTTTCTACCCAGGAGCAAGGGATGTTTTTCCATTTTCTTATATCCTCTTCAATATCTTTTTTCGGAGTGCTGTAGTTTTCAGTGTAAAGGTCTTCTGCTTCCTTTGTTAGATTGGTTCCTAGATATTTCATTTTTTTCAATGTCATTGTAAAGGGAATTGTTTCCCGAATTTCTCTCTCAGTGAGTCTGTTATTTGTGTACAAGAAGGCTATTGTTTTTTGAGTGTTGACCTTGTATCCAGCTACTCTACTGAATCTGTCAATTTAGTCTAGAAGTCTTTTGGCTGAGTTTTTTTGGGTCTTCTATATAAAGTATCATATGGTCAGCAGATAATGACAGTTTCACTTCTTCCTTTCCTATCTTTACTCTTTTTATTTCTTTCTCTTTTCTAAATGCTGTGGCTAAATTTTCCAGAACTATATTCAACAAGAGTGGTGATAGTGGACATCTTTGTCTTGTTCCTGATTTTAGTGTGAAAGTTTTCAGTTTTTGACCATTTAGTATGATGGTGGCTATTGGTTTTTCATAGATAGCCTTAATCAGGTTGAGATAAAGACCTTCTATTCCAATCTTCTGTAGGGTTTTTATCATGAATGGGTGTTGGAGTTTGTCCAATGCCTTTTCTACATCTATTGAGATGATCATATGCTTTTTGTCCTTGACTCTGTTAATATAGTGTATTGCATTTATTGATTTATGGATGTTGAATCATCCTTGCATCTCTGGGATAAATGCAACTTGGTCAGGGTGTATGATCTTCTTGATGACCTTCTGTTTGCCAGTATCTTGTTGAGGATTTTTGTATCCATGTTCATTAGGGAGATTGGCCTGTAGTTCTCTTTTTGGGTTGAGTATTTTACTGGTTTTGGAATCAAAGTAACACTTGCTTCCAGGAATGAAATTGGAAGCCTTGCTTAACTTTCAATTTTTTTGATGAGTTTAAAGAGTAATGACAATTGTTCTTCTTTAAATGTCTTATAGAATTAAGCACTGAAGCCATCAGGACCTGGACTTTTCTTTGTTGGTAAATTTTTTATTACATTTTCAATTTCACTCATTGTTTTTTGGGTGTTTAGAATTTCTATATCTTCTTCATTTAACTTTGGGAATTCATATGTATCTAGGAATCTGCCCATTTCTTCTGTGTTTTCCATTTTATTAGAGTACAGTTTCTCAAAGTAGGTATTGATGATCCTCTGGGTTTCTGTTGGATCTGTTGTGACTTTACCATTTTCATTCTTAATTGCATGAATTTGTGCCTTTTCTTTCCTTTTTTTTGATAAAGTTAGCTAAAGGTTTATTGATTTTATTTATTCTTTCAAAAAATGAACTCTGATTCATTTGTTTTTTTGTGTTATTCTCTTAGTCTCCATTGCATGGATTTCTGCTCTGATCTTTATAATTTCCTCTCTTGTATTAGCTTTGGATTCATTATGCGCTTCTTTTTCTAGGAGCTTGAGGTTCTGCATTAGGTTATTTATCTGAGTTTTCTGTTTTCCTAATATGGGCATTCACTGCTATGAATTTCCCACGTAGAACTGCTTTCATTGTGTCCCACAGATTTCTGCATGTTGTACTGACATTATAATTTACTTTTAGAAACTTTAGTTTCTTCTGTAACCCATTTGTTGTTCAGGAGGGTTTTATTCAGTTTCCATATGTTTGTGGGGTTTTTTTGGTTTCTTATGTTATCGATCTTCAATTTTATTGCACTATGGTCTGATAATATACAGAGGATAACTTCAATTCTTTTACATTTACTTAGACATGTCCTATGAGCTAGCAGGTGGTCTAGTCTGAAGAATGACCCATGTGTAGCCGAAAGGAATGTGTATTCTGATTTTGTGGGGTGGAACACTCTGTAAACATCTATTAAGTCCATTTGTTCAATAGCTTGGTTCAATTCTAGAATTTCCTCATTTACTTTTTGTCTAGATGATCTGTCTATTTGTGATAGTGGGCTATTTAGGTCCCCCACTACAATTATGTTAGTACTTATTTGGTTTTTCATGTCCATTAATATTTGTTTTGTATAGTTGGGGGCATTTGTGTTTGGTGCATATATATTTAGGATTGTCATCTCTTCCTCTTGGATTGTTCTCTTCCCAAGGATGTAGTGACCGTCTTTGTCTCTCTTAGTTAGTTTTGGTTTGATATCTACTTTGTCTGCAAATGAGATTCCTACCCCTGCTGTTTTCTGGGTTCCTGTGGCATGGAGAACAGTTTTCCATCCTTTTACTTTCAGTCTATGAATTTCTTTTTGAGTTAAGTGTGTTTCTTGTATGCAGCATATTGTTGGATTTTGCTTCTTAATCCATTCTGCCAGTCTATTTCTTTGATTGGTGAATTGAGGCCATTAACATTGATGGTTATAATTGATAGCTATTGATTCATCCTTGTCATGATCTTTTACTTTTGTTGGCTCTTTTATTTATTTTTCCCCCTTTCTCTTTAGTTTCTTGCCTGGCCTGGTAGCTTTCCTCTCTTTGGCCTCATGGAGTTGTCACCTTCATTGTTTTTTTCTAGGATATTGTTTAGAGTTGCTTGTAGGGCTGGTTTGGTGCTCATGAAATTTCTCAGGTGTTTCTTGTCATGGAAGTATCTAATTTCCCCATCAATTTTGAAAGATAATTTTGCAGGATACAACAGTTTAGGTTGGAAGTTATTTTCTTTTAGGGCTTGAAATTCTTCACTCCAGGCTCTCCTTGACTTGAGGGTTTGTGTTGAGAAGTCTGCTGTGATTCTGATGGGCTTTCCTTTGTATGTGATTTGTTTCTTTTCTCTAACTGCTTGTAGGATTTTGTTCTTCTGTTGGGTTCCTGGGATCTTGACTATTATATGTCTAGATGTAGATTTTTTTTTGATCATGGCTAGTTGGGGTTCTATATGCTTCACTTATCTGTATGTCCAATTCTCTACCTCTATCTGAGAAGTTTTCCACAATTACTTCTGAACAGGTTTTTTTTTTATGTCAATTGTACTTTCTCTTGTTTTTTCTTGGACTCTTATCAGTCTTATGTTATTCCTCTTTGCATAATCTAGCACCTGCTAGATGTGGTCCCTTACTATTCTTAAGAAATCTATGTTTTCATGTTCCTTAACCATGATCCTGTCTTCTATATCTGATATTCTATCTTCAGATTCCCTTAATCTGCTGTAGATTCTTTCAATGGAGTTTTTAATATCCTGGATATCTGTCTGAATCTGTTTCATGGATTCCATTTCTTTCTTATGTTGGACGGTCATGGTTTCCATTTCTTTTTTATGCTGGGCATTCATGGCTTCCAGCATGTTTCTGAGCTCATCTATTTTTTTTATCTGTTTCTGTTCTAGAGCCTCTAATCATGTCTTTCACTCTGCTTACCATCTCTGTAGATATCTGGGAGATTATTTCTGCTTTGAATTTTTCTAGAGTCTCATTCATCTGTTTTGTTAATTCCTGTGCTATCAGTTCAGGGTGTTCACTTGGTTGATTATTGTACTTTTCCACATCTTTTCCCCCAGGGTTTACCCTTGGTGGGGTGGAAGTCTGAGTTTGTACCTTGCTTTAATGTCTTCTCATTTTTGTTTTTAGTACTTTCCTTGGTTAAATTCCTGGGTTGATACTTCAAAATTGCTTATTGTAGGTATCTTTGTTACTTGTCATTAGAACCCTTATGGAATGATTGCTTCTCAGAGGTGTGTTTCAGGTATAGCTGGTCTTTAAGTTTTGAGTCTCTAATGACTCTGAGGCTATCTCATTTTCATTATCAGGAAGGATCACTGAGTAGATCAATAACAAGGCCTTAGCCTAAATGATACAATCAGCAACACCATAGCATCAAGTGCATCTTAGAAAATGACATTTTGAGGTAGTTATTAATCTATCACCTTTAGCTGTGTGAATTAAATCAAAATTGAAGACCAATCCAACATATGTTTATAGTGAATAAATTCTTCAATATAACAACTTTACCCTTCAGAATGGGGAGTTAGAAGGAGTTTGGGAGGAAGGGATAGATATGTAGAAGGATAGGGGAAGGTTAGCAGTGAGGCCAGAGGACACAGGTGAGAAAAAGGAAAAAGAGAATAGTAGAAAAATAAAGAACTCCAAATGAGGGCCAGAACAGGAACAAAAAGGGAAATGAACCATGTGGGACAGCAAGAAAGTGAGTGTAAGAGAGAGAGAAAGGAAAGAAATAAGAAAAAAGAAAGAAAAAGTAGAGAAAAACAAAAATTTGCAAAGAGTAGGAAAAACAATTAAAGATAAGAGGAGAAAAAAACAAATAGTACTAATCTTGGAAATAAAAATGAAAATGAAGGGCCTCCTTCATGGTATGTTTCTGCTGTCACAATAGACAATGTGGGTAGCAATGCATAGATATAAGTCAATGTGTCTCAGCAAGCCAGTTGCAGACCCGTGAGATTCAGGCAAATTTCTGGCTGCAAGTCCCAAGTTGAGCTCCCTGTCCTCCTGCAGGGTTGAACTCTGCAAGTTTCTACTGCAGGTTCCAGCTCCCCCTCCCCTGAAGATAGTCCCGGTTCCGATGGGAGGTGATGATCGCTCCAACTTACCCAGTACAGTGGTCTGGTGGTCCGGTGTTCTCTGTGACTTTGTAGTGTGGAGCCAGGCAGCAGTACAGCCAAGAGGCCAGAGGAACCAGGGTTGGGGGAGGTCCCATGAATTGCTGCCGGGGCACGGGCTGGATCGTTGGGTTCCCTGAGACTGGGGACCCCGCTGCAGCGTACGCGGATGTGTGTCAAGTTTTGGATATTCTAAGGTTTTAAGTTTCATAATATTTTTATTTGTTTTTATCCTAAGTAAGCATTTATTTTTGATATAATTTATATTTGCAATGTTTATTTTTAAATTTTTCAGAGATCTATCCCCAAATTTTAAAAAAATAGTCTTTATTAAACCTGAATATTTCCTTGCTGGGTTAGGGCCAACAAATCCTGATTAGAGAGAGGAATGAAGATATGAGAGAGAGAGAGAGAAAATCTTTGTAGGGAACTCTGGCTACTCTACAGGAATAAAACCACGGACTGATTTAAACTCCTAGTTTTACTGAGAAACAAACAAAGACACTGTGTTCTGCCGAGCACAGCTGCATTTTCTAGATTAGAAAGGCATGACAACAATTATGTCAAATTGTTAACTTTATCAAATTGTTCCCAGGAAGTTCCTCCTCATTTCACCGGGAAGGCTCGCCTCTGCCGGAGCTGGCAGACCATCCTGTCTTCAGGATGTTCCAGCTGCTCAGGGTCAGCAATCTTCTGCGCCCCGCATCAACTTGAACAAATGTTAACCCGTTGGGGGCCACAAGGAACTCCCCCTTCCCTTAACTCTTAGGCTTTTTTTGATCACTCCAGGAAAACTAGTTTTCTTGCTTTTCCTCAAACAGGATAACTATATTTTGATATCATTTACACTTCCTGCCCCCATTTGTCAACTAGGATACTTTACTAATAATGTCTGTATGGATCACTTCCCATTTTGTTTAGAGATCTGCTTCAGCTTCACATCTTCAGAGAAGGCTTCTCTTAACATTTTAAACAAAACAGTAACTTTCATTACTTTCCATTCTTTTCTCTCATTATTTTCCTTTAAATGCTGTTATTATATAATATCTTACTTATTAATCTGTTAATTACCTGTCTAGATTAATAAAGCATGAATTCTGGAATAACATAATTTTTATGTGCTCTCCTTATTTCTGTAACTACATAAAAAAAATCAGCACAGTCACCATTCAATAAGTACTTGAGCAAATGTAAAAGCACACTATTAACTAGTGTTATTTTGAAAAAAAAATACACTGAAAGTTAACTTATTATTTATGAAGCTGGCATGAGATAGAACCAAAATTAACAGAGAAATCATTTGGACATGGAAGATTAACTTATAACCACAAAACATCTTTTTACCTCAAAATAATTCTTTACAGTCCCATGTTTAAAAGCCAAACATATTATGTTACTAAGTTTTTAAGGCTTGACATTTAATTCCTCCAAGTTTAGCAGTGCAGTAGAGTATTAAAGGAAGAAACAGTAGTTTGCAAACAAAAGTTTGTGATTTTCAAGGGAAAACATGACAACCTGATATGGGTCATGTGTAGCTAAAACAACCCACAGAAGAGGCTGCTCTTTAAACACATCTTAATTTATTAAACCTACTATGAAAGAGTGTAATAAGGGCCAGGGATTTAGCTCAGTGGTTTTGCTGCCTGATGCACAAGCGCAAAGACCCGAGTTCGATCCCCGGTACAAAAAAAAAAGAGTGTAATAAATACAATATTAGGAATGTAAACATGTATTGCAAACATATACAAAAAAGGAAGGGGATCAAGAGATGCATGGGGGGAGGCGGAGTAAGGGAAAAGGGCTGACAAAGAAAAGATTCAAGATGCATTATGCACATGTTCCAATTCCCCACAAGGAAGGCCAACAATATGTACTATGGACATGCACTTTCAAATAGCAGAAAGAAAAAAACCTTTCATCGAATTGGAAACTAGTGAGTAAATGTTCATGTGAGAAAATGAATCATTTATTAAGGTAAGATTACAATACTAAATAAAATATTTAACACATTAAATAATCAATTCATCTAGAAATTGAAACAGCATTTTCTCATAAATTGCTGGTACCCATGGAAAAAGATTAATAATGTCAATTAATAACATTTGATAAAATTCTATTGGCCTCATGGAATAAATCATGAAAATAATTATCAATACAAAGTTTATAGAGAAAATGCACATTTTCAGTAATACTAAGGCTTCAGTAAAAGCCTAGAGAAAATATAGAAAATTTTAGAAAATAATTAAGTAATAATATAGTTATTATGAGTGTTCAAAAAACTTCAAGCTGAATTTTTCTAAAACAATTATTGTAGTGCTACAGATTTTTTGAAATGAAGCAAAACTAATAATTCTGGGAAAAATTAGATTAAATCTAGATTGTAAATATCCATATGATAAAGGTCTTGGAATGGATGAGTCCAGAGTAAAAATATTAAGATGTTACATATAAACTGTTTATGACAATAAATAAAACAATAGACATCAAAAAAGATTTCAGAACTTCAAACAATCAGACATAAAAATATTAGATTAGAATATGTGTTTTAACTTTCCATTACTGCTACAAAATACCTGAGATAATGAAGTTCTCAGTAGAAAGGTTTATTTTGGCTCAGAGGTTCAGTCCACGGTCTTTTGGTCTATTGCTGTTGGGTCTACTGTGGGCCAGGGCATCATAGTGGGGAACTTATGGTAGAGCAAAGCTGCTCTCATAATGGTGGCTAGAAAGTAAAAGACAGAAATAAGCAGGTTCCAGTGTTTCCATGTCCCCTTCAAAAGCATGTTCTCCGACTTAAATTCTTTCACTAAACTCCACCTCTTCAAGGTGCCACTTCCCAGGAGTGTCAGGTTGAGGACCAAACCTTTAAACACAAGAGCCTTTGGGTACCTTCCAGAGCCTGACTATAGCAATATGCTAACAATGAAAAGTGGGTTTAGAAGCAAGAGATGATACACTAAAAAATAATTTTGGAAAAACAAAATTATGCATATATGTTTGTTTTAAATAAAAAGTGATAGATGAGATCTATAATAAATACATTAAAATGAAATTGCAAATGTCACCATTTATAATATCAAAATCATTAAATATATGCCAATAAACATCGCAAAAAATAAACAAGTGCTCTGAAACTCAACATTATTAACCAAAATAGAAGCAAAAATATATGTATTCTTGGATTGGAAAATTCAATAAAGTTTTTTCTCTGTAAATTAGTTGATTGATTTAATAAATTAAAATACGCCAGCTCAGCTTAATTTTCAACTGGAATGGCTTAAAAGCCACTTCAGAGATCAGTAAAGCACATTCCCCAGGTGCCTGGCAGGAGCGAAGAGGGACTTATGGGCCCTATCTGGTGTCTCTTCCCTTTCTCTCTGGCCCTGTTCCCCTGCAGTGCTTCTCAGCTGCCATGAACTATGCAGCTTTCCTCGGCCTTGTCCTTTAGCCATGATGTTTCTGCCTTCAAAGCAGTCAATTGTGGACAGAAACTTCTGATACCATGAGCTAAGTAAACCTGTTCTCCATTAAGTTGGGATCATCAAGCGTTTCCTCCAACAATGGGAGAATTGGCTTATACAAAGAATAAAATTTAAAATAGGTAAATTTACAAGCTAATTCTAAAATGTATAAGGAGATACAAACCACCAGTTAGAGCCATAAAATTGAAAATTTAAGTTTGCATTCATTTCTGAGGTTTCAAATCTGTATGCATTGCTTAATGTAATAGGAGACTGAAGACAAAAAATATAGAGAAGTGAATGAAGTATAAAGAAACAGATTTATACATATTTGATTACTTGCTTTAAGAGTAAACCATCATTGAAAATTGCTGAAAAAAGAAATGTGATTTATTTAAAAGTAGAGATGAGAGAGCAATTTCACATCATATGATTGAATATCCCACATTGATTATAAATACAATTATGAAAGATAATCCCAACAAACCTTTTAGAATTAAAAATAAGAACTTTCACTTCTCAAATGGCATCAACATTAGTGTGAAAAAAAGCTCATAAGACTGTTCCAAGATGGTCAATTAGAGGTTACCAATTCGCCTTCTTTCACAAGTTAAAACTAAAGGCACAAGCAAACAGTTGCATTTTGAAGTGAGTGGCTGAGTGATAGTACTGGAACTCAGCAAGCCAGAGACTGAAGCTTTATCAGTCACAGTAACCCAGGAAACCAGTACAGATGGAAGCAAAAGGACATGGCAACCATACCCTTATCTATGTAAATCTCTGAGTTACTGTGTCCATTATCAGTCAGTTATTAGAATGTCTATCATTACTTAACACTGTGCATTTTCTCCACAAATACTATAGTAAAAACCACACGGAATTCTGTCTCAAAGTGATACTAGCAGAGTAATTAAAACCAAAATTGATAGCAAGAGATAGGTGAGATAGCTTTAGTTCACAGTAGCTTGGGAGGACATGAATGAAGTTTTAAGCTGGAAAGAATTCTTTTGACATCGAGTGTTACCACCTCACTCAACAGAACATTTTAAAAAGTTAGGGTAGATGACTTTCCTCAATTTCACTTATTTCATCCAATTTATAACTAGAAATAGTATTTACTAGACATCCTAATATTGCAAAAGAGTGGTTTTAGTAATTTCTACAACAGGTGATTTTCAGAAGTTTCTGTGAGTTCTAGGGCTTAATTAAAGCCACATATTTTTTGAGTGATGTGGGGCAATGCTACCACAGATAGTATTTATGAGATAGTCATGCCCAGGAAAAAGTATGTTCTCACTGTTGCTAAGCCTTTTAAAAATTTAAATTTTCTACTGGAATTAACGCTTATGCTCCAGATCTTCCCATCAGTCTTTCAGAAATATTACATTCTTACCATTATGTTGGATATTTTTTCTGATTAACCAATAATGATATCATTAATAATAACCTGTAGGGGTGGAGATTTAGCTTAGTGGTACCACAGCCTGCCTTGTAAGTGTAAGGCTCCAAGTTCGATCCCCGGTACCAAAAAAAAAAATCTGTAAATTATGTATAAACTATCACATAGTGAGCATTAAAATTCTCATGCTACTTGAACATTCTCGTTTTCTAAATCAATATTACACATTTATATATAGTGTGCATTTGGTTATGTTTTCAAATTTATACTATTATTATGACATAATGTATTTATACCATTATTTTGACTGGAAAAATATAAATTTATGTTTAAAGCATACAATGTAGCTTTCATTGTCCTTGCAGTATTTTAGTTTTGAATTTCTTTTCTACTTCCAGAATTTTTGATAAACGTTCTACTTGTTAATATTTAAATTCTCTATCTGCTCCAGGCTTGTAAAATTCTTACAAATAACAGAGAGAGTTAGCACAGAGATAAAAGGTTTATCTCAACTATCAAAACTTTTCCTTTAAAAGTAATATCTACTCCATCTATGGATATTTTCCCTGAAGATATTTTGTCAGTAAATGATAAGTATTCAAAAGAACCTCTTTAGAACAAACTTTCTAAAAATTGTTTCTCTTTCAACTTCTCTGCACACTCCGTAATTGGCTGGTCACTTTGACTTAGTTGTTTTGATTCGCACTCGCACAAAATTTGGAAACCAGTAAAAATATCGTTTCTTTTCAGTCTGACAGATCCACATACAGACACTCTTTTTACTTTGTTTCCTTCAATACCACTGCTTGGGCACAATCATTTAATCTCACTTGACTTTCTTCTATGTTTCTGTTCTTTTGTAATTTAATCCAACTATGAAAAGATTTGCCACTTCCTGTCGTCTTCAGTATCACCGTGACATTTCTTCTATTGCCATATTCTCGTTCTATTTATTATTTTTGTTATTTATGTGACTACATTTAAAAGGGTATTGTCATACATTTGGGAAAAATAATCTTTTAACAGGTGACCAAAGAGTGAATCTCTAAACATAATTTAGAAAAATTCTACAGTTTATTTCTTCGTCACTCTATATCAGAATTTTCCATATATATTTTCCGTATATTTCCATATACGTTTCCTTGTTGGTTTTTGGTTGTAACACCATTGCTTCTCTGTCATCCCAGTCAGCTATGTCACTAATTCAGAAAACCAGACAATGTTGGTTCTCGTTAGGAAACAAGAAAAATGTGCTGTTTACAAGCAGAGCCGACATCTTTCAGCTACTAATCTACTCTCTAAGAAAGACTTCTTAATCTACCTAGCACCCCTGAAATGCCTATTCATGAATGTTTCTAAGAAAACTTTGCTATGGACCTTTTTCTCAAGTGAGGTGGGAGGTGATAAAGACTATTTTTTAAAAAGTCTTTTAAAAAGCCACAAGTTTTTTGAAATATCCAACTTCCCTTATAAGAAATTATATTTTGTTTGACTTTTAAATATCATATAGCTTATCTTCCTAAGAGATATTTTGTTAACAAAGATGCCATAATTCATTCTCCCTTCAGCATAGGACTGGGAATGGTGTGTGAGTGAGGTCAAAGGAAAACTGTATACTGGTCTTAGCCTTTCTCTTGCCATCATCATCAGCAAAGCTAGTTTATAAGATCAAAATTAACATCTCAGTGTCCCTAGAATTTGATTATTACCACAAATACATGAGCCTCTGGAATCCTAGGCCATTTTCACTTTCACATTCAAACCAATACCTATGGAAGCTCCTCAAACATACCTGAATCTGAATCTATCTATACCCTCTAAAATTCACAATTTGGCAATCCTATACATTATTGACTTTTAAAAACTTTTTCTTAATATTCCAGCACTAATAGAAACCTTCCCTTCCCAAGCTGGTTACCTGTAATGAAACTGTGTCTCCAAAAGCCCTCTAAAATGATAGCTGTCTTTCTTTCCATATAGCTGCTTCAAATAGGCCCAAAGATGTAGTACTTGTCCTTTTATTTTTTTCTTCATTCTGAACATTCCTCATTTCTTATTACTGAATTATCCAATTTTGAATCGCACTTCATTAGTTTGTACATTCAACCACCCCTTATTATTGCTATCATCTAAAATAACCTGAGCCTTCCTTTCTTCTTCATCATTCATAGATTTTTCACTCCTAGCTTAGCACTTTCCAATTCTACACCCAACAAAATTCTGTGCACTTTGAAAACACACCTCATAGATGAAAGTTTGTAAACTAAATTTTTGTTTCTTTACTTGTCCTAAATTCTTCTTTCTTTACTTATCCTCCTGCAAAGGTGCAATATTCTCCATTGGATTAATCTTATACTTTCATGCTCTAGGTATATCTTATCATTAACCACAGTTCCAATCACCCAACAATATATACTTTACATTTTGAAAATTACCCTTGCAACAAATTAATTTTATTCCAGAAAAATTTATTTTACTTTACATGTGTAAACTCAGTGTGGCATGCTGATATTAATGCAAATTTCAGAGAAGAAGAGCCAGCCTGAGATAAAGTCATTTCTTAATGATACAGATGAACCCATCTAGAGACAGTGACAACTCTAACTATTCATACATATGATAATACAGTGTTTCAATATATGAAGCAAAATTGGAAGAACAATTAAAGATACACAATGCTACAACTATAATTATATATTTTGTCAGCCAGTGCTAAGTAAAAGTAAAATATTTTTTTGTCAGACATCCAAATTGTATTTATTAGAAAAAAAGGTTTTTTCATTAAAGCTGCAAGTTTTGGCATAATTTATGTTATTCTGATATATATATCAGAATAACAAAAATATATATTTGTTACAACAGACTATTATATATTCTTTTTATATATAATATATTATATATTATATTATAGCAACAATTTAAAATATGAGCAAATCTGTTAAGGACTAGGTGGTTGGGTACCTAGTTTGGAGAGTGCAAATGTTTGAAAGTGCAAATCAACAACTAAGCTTTCAGCGAGTCAATTTGTAACTGATGCTGTTGAAGAAGATATCAGTGGCAGTTTGAAGGAAAAGAAGAAACATAAATAGAAGCTGGAAGAAGAGAGGTTTCTATGATGAGGTGGGAAAAATTAAGGCCAAACTGTAACTTTTGTTAAGATTAAAACATAAAAATTATAACTAGGAACTGTGTTATTTAGCTACTGAGATTTCAAGGCAAAATGCCTAAATAATTACCTGAATAATATTCACTGTCTATGATAAAGTGTTAAAAAAGAAAGATTAAAAATTATTATTCCATTTTCAAATAAAATGTATAGAAAATACAAAGAAGCAAATTTTTATTGGGTTCAAAAAATAAATGTAATTGTATTTGTCATTCCCAGACCATCAAATGGCTCCAAAATGAGAGGGAATAGGACCAAGAGAGGAATGGAGGATGAAATTATATTACTCTCAACTAAATGATGGAAAGATATAAAGTGGTGCCTTAGCAAATAATTGTCAGAAAAATTCTCTTTGAATTGTGTCTAGTGACGTGTCACAAATCCCCTTTCTTTAACAGTAGACCTAATAAATTTAAGCCTGAATGTGTTGCCTACATCAAACATACAATTAGTTAAGTAAAAGTATAGATTATCTCAATAGGATTTGTAAATCCTGGGATCTGGCAAAGGTGCAGTCTAAATTAACTTGATAAACTCAAGGGGTGAGAAAATGTACATGAATTCTAGGATAGAGACTCAAATCATCAGAATAGTTTATGATATGACTCTTACAATATAACTTTTAAGATCAGATCTTTGTTCTCCAAGGATAAACATTTTGAGAGAAACAATTCCTTAGATTATAATTCACATGTCCCTGAGGATTGGGACATTTTTATGTGCCCTTGCATTTCTTTCAGCATTTCATGTTGACAGGGAATTTCCATGGCTCTGATTTTATTCTTGAATACACTAGCACTGGCAAGTTGAGTTATTGTTAACAATGAATGTAACTCTTAGATGCTTAGTTTAGCATCTTGTTAAAATTTGAGCTTTTCATTTATATTTCCCAGTGAAGTTATATTAATAATTAGATATATGAAAATAATTATTCAACATTCATCTAGTGATAGTTATCTATTTTGATAGAAGTAGAAAGAGCACACAAAAAGATCTTCATACCCAGTTAAATTCCATGAAGGAAACTTGCTCAATACTTTCTTGGGGTTGAAATTTCCTGCCAGTTCTTTTATAATAAAGCAATTGATATTGATAATATATAATATTAAATTTTTCTTTACCATTTGAGTCTATGAAACTTAATAATTTAAATTTTGATTGAAATTCCTTTTGATTCCTTTATAAATTCCTCTGGAAGGAAGGCATTTTTCAACATCATTTTCCTCTCAGATTAAAAACAAAGTGACCTGAGGACCAAAAGTTCTCTCAGTATTACTTTCGTGGCATTCTTCTCACTGCTAGAGAGTTGTGAAAACTGAGAATGAACTGAGTAACTAGCATCTAAGACATATTAAAATACGATGTTTGTGAATTGTCAGTAATAAGGAAAGAATGATTTCTTTCTCAGAAAAATATTTCAAATATGGTAAAGTTTTAAAGTTCAACAATAATAATTCTCTAATGCTTTAGGTATGATTTTTTATTGTAGTTTAATCCAGACTAAAAAACAATACCTATACTCTACTAATTAATCATTTTACATCAAGCATTTTACTTTTTCTACACATAAGTTGTAATTTAAACAACATATTCCTTCATATGTCTGTTATTTTCATTCCATTTATAAAGTGTTATCATTTATTGAAGTTTCCTAGATCTATAGGCTAAAGTCTTTCTCATATGTTTCTCTTTGTTTTGTATGCAGTGCCTGTTCAAATTCTTCTTTGTTCATTTAAACTACACTGATACATAAGATTCCTCAGTCTAGAGTTAAATATGGTTAATTTTTTCCTACTATTCAGATAAATAGTCATGTGTGACTGTCATTGCTCCTTGGGGTCAGGGGAATCATTCTTTCCAATGAATAAAATCTGAAATTTCCCAAGTTGAACAGTGAAATAAATGAACCTTCTGGGGACTAAAAGTGTACAGACAGGTGGTGCTGAAAAGTTAGACAGTTGAAAATTTGAAAAGTTCCTCAGAAGAACAAAAGAAATTAAATTTGTAAAGGTCACATCTGGACATCTTAACTTTTGGGCAAACTGCACCTTTTCACAATAAATTTGAGACTCCAAATATTATCATAAGATTGAACTAAATAAGCCACTTTCTCATAATATTATTTATTATCACTCTACAAATTAATAATTCTTCACTTATAGAAGTATGTATTTAATAGTAGGATGTTTCCATTTGAAGCACTACCCTTCACTTTTTTTAGACCATAGGAGAAAGCTTTATTTTTCAAGTGATATTCTATTCATAGATATATTTATTTTTCAAAATTTTATGTAGTGTTAAAAGTTTTTAATTACAATTGACAATTGTTTCAGATAGTTGAACATTGCTATAGGTTGGATATTTAGTGTCCTCCAGAGATCCTTATGAAAAATGCTTACGTTGTAGAGTGGTGCTATCAGAAGGCAGTGTCTTTACAGGTTGGGCCTCCTGAGAGGTCAATGAATCAGGCACTTGAAAAGGACTGTAAAACTTCAATATCTTCCTCTTCTTTGTATTCCAGATCATGAGGTGAGTAGTTGTGCTCTGTCATACATTCCTGCCATGATATTATGTCATAGAACCAAATCAAATGGTTCAATTGATTGTGGACTAAAAATGAGAGCCAAAATAAACATTATTTGTAAATTGTTTATCTCATATATTTAGTATTGCAACAGAAATATAATACATTTACCAAGTATAATTTTAAATTTTTTTTCACAATTTAAGGTTCTCATGAAACAAGCTCAAATTCAAAACTATCTAAAATTGAAGTACAAGACTGTCTTTATTAACAAGTTATACAGTCTAGAAAATTTTTACTGATCTTATTGTTCAGGGGTATCTAAACTGCTGAGACTCCAGAGAGAGAGGTCCCTGGCCACCGGGAGCACAGCTCCGTCTGCCCTGCACAGTGCCCACCAGCGACCAGAAAGAAGGTGAGGACCATTAGCCACTTGTCACACCAGTGGCAGTGACCCGCACAGCCACGAGGACACCTGCACCTGCCCCCCTCCCCGCCTCTGGCCTCCTGGCTGTGCAGCTACATGGTTCCATACTACAAAGGCACCAAGGACACTAGGCCACCATACTTGGTAGGTTGGAGGGATCATCACCTCCTATCAGAACCTAGACTGTCTTCAGGGGAAGGGCAGCTGGAACCTGCAGTAGAACCTTGCAGAGTTCAACCCTGCAGGATAACAGGGAGCTCAACTTGGGACTTGCAGCCAGAAATCTGCCTGAATCTCACTGTTCTACGACTGGATTGCTGAGACTCATTGACTTATATCTGCACACTGCAGTCGACATTGTCTATTGTGACAGCAGAGACATACCCTGAAGGAGGCCCTTCATTTTCATTTTTATTTGTTATTTTCAAAATTATTATTATTATTCGCTCTTATTTTTAATTTTTTTCCTACTCCTTTAAAGTTTTTATTTTTCTCTTTTGTTCTTTTCTCTTTCCTATCTCTTTCTCACACTTGGTCTCTTGCTGTCCCACATTGTTCTTCATCTCCCTTTTAGTTCCTGTTCTGGTCCTAATTTGGATTTCTTCTTTATTTTTCTTCTCTTCTCTTTTTCCTTCTCTTGCTTGTATCCTCTGGGCTCACTGTTAACATTCCCCTATTCTTCCACCTATCTATCCTTCCCCCCACCAACTCCTTCCAGTTCCCCATCCTGAAGGGTAAAGTTGCTATATTGAAAAGTTTATTCACTATAAACTTATGTTGGGTTGGTCCTTGATTTTGATTTAATTCACACAGTTAAAGGTGATGGGTTAATAACTACCACAAACTGTCATTTTCTAAGAGGTACTTGATGCTATCGTGTTGCTGATTGTATCACTTGGGCTAAGGTGTTGTGATTGCTCTAATCAGTTGTCCATCCTGGTATAACTAAAATGAGACAGCCGCAGAGTCATTAGAGACTCAAAACCTAAAGACCGGTTATATCAGGAAGACACTCCTGAGAAGCAATCATTCCATAAGGATTCTAATTACAAGCAGCAAAGATAAAATAAGCAATTTCAAAGTATCAACCCAGGAATTAAAACAAGGGCAGTATCAAAAAAATTTAGAAGATATTTAAGCAAAGCCCAAACTCAGACTTCGACCCCAACAAGGGTAAATTCTGGGAGAAACGAGGTGGAAAAGTCTGATAATCAACCACCTGGACACCCTGAACTGATAGCACAGGAAGTAACAAAACAGATGAATGAGACCCTAGAAAAATTCAAAACAGAAATAATTTCCCAGATAACTACAGAGATGGTGAGCAGAGTGAAAGACACGATTAGAGGCTCTAGAACAGAAACAGATAAAAAAGTAGATGAGCTCAGAAACATGCTGGAAGCCATGAATGCCCAGCATAAGAAAGAAATGGAAACCACGATTGCCCCACATAAGAAAGAAATGGAATCCATGAAACAGATTCAAACAGATATCCAGGAGATTAAAAACTCCTTTGAACATATGCATAGAAGATTAAGGGAATGTGAAGATAGAATATCAGAAATAGAAGAGAGGATTGCAGTTAAGACCATGAAAACAGAGATCTCTTCAAAATAGTAAGGGACCATGAGAAATCAATCCAGCAGCTGCTAGATGATGCAAAGAGGAATAACATAAGACTGATAGGAGTCCACAAAAAAGCAGGAGGAAGTCGAATTGACAGAAAAAGCTGTTCACAGAAGTAATATTAGAAAACTTCCCAGACAGAGGTAGAGAATTGGACATAGTGATAAATGAGGCATATAGAACTCCAACTAGCCACAATAAAAAAAAATCAGCACCTAGACATATAATAGTCAAGATCCCAGAAACCCAACAAAAGAACAAAATCCTACAAGCAGTTAGAGAAAAGAAACAAATCATCTACAAAAGATAGCTCATCAGAATCACAGCAGACTTCTCAACACAAACCTTCAAGTCAAGGAGAGCCTGGAGTGAAGAATTTCAAGCCCTAAAAGAAAATAACTTCCAACCTAGAATGTTGTATCCTGCAAAATTATCTTTCAAAATTGATGGGGGAAATTAGATACTTTCATGACAAAGAACACCTGAGAAATTTCATGAACACCAAACCACAACTCCAAAAAATTCTTAACAATATCCTAGAAAAAGACAAATGAAGGTCACAACTCCATGAGGCCCAACAGAAGGAAGCCACCAGCCCAGGCAAGAATCTAAAGAGAAAGGGGGAAAAATAAAAAAATAAAAGAGCCACCAACAGTAAAACATCTTGACAAGGATGAGTCAATATCTATCAATTATAACTCTCAATGTTAATGGCCTCAATTCACCAATCAAAAGAAATAGACTGACAGAATGGGTTAAGAAGCAAAATCCAACAATATGTTGAATACAAGAAACACACCTAATTCTAAAAGAAATTCATAGACTGAAAGTACAAGGATGGAAAACAGTTCTCCATGTGAAAGGAACAGAGAAAAAAGCAGTGTTAGCAATCTTATTTGGAGACAAAGTAGATTTCAAATGAAAACTAATTAAGAGAGACAAAGATGGTCACTACATCCTTGGGAAGGGAACAATCCAAGAGGAAGAGCTGACAATCCTTAATATATATGCACCAAATATGAATGCCCCCAACTTTACAAAACAAATGTTAATGGACATGAAAAACCAAATAAGCACTAATACAATTGTAGTGAGGGACTTTAATACCTCACTATCACAAAGAGACAGATCATCTAGAAAAAAATTAACAATGAAATTCTAGAACAGAACTAAGCTATTGAAAAAATGGACTTAATAGATGTTTACATAGTGTTCCACCCCACAAAATGGGAATACACATTCTTTTCGGCTGCACACAGGTCATTCTCCAAAATAGACCACATGCTAGATCATAAGACATGTCTAATTAAATGTAAAAGAATATAAGTTTCCTCCTGTATATAAACATATCATAGTGCAATAAAATTGGAGCTCAATAACAAAAGAAACTGCAAAATCCCCAGAAACACAGGGAAATTGAATAATACTCTCCTGAACAACCAATGGGTCTCAGAGGAAATTAAAGAAGAAATTAGACAGCTTCTACAAGTAAGTGATAATGCTAGTACAACCTATAGGAATCTATAGGACACAATGAAAGCAGTTCTAAGAGGGAAATTCATAGCAGTGAGTGTCGATATTAGAAAAACAGAGAGACCTCAAATTAACAACCTAATGTAGAACCTCAAGCTCCTAGAAAAAGAAGAGTATGACAAACACAAAGCTCATACAAGAGAGGAAATTATAAAAATTGGAGCAGAAATCAATGCAATGGAGACTAAGAGAATGATACAAAATATTCAATGAATCAAAGAGTTGGTTTTTCAAAAGAATAAATAAAATCAATAAACCTTTAGCCAACCTTATAAAAAAAAGGAAAGAAAATGCTCAAATCAATGCAATTAAGAATGAAAAAGGTGAAGTCACAACAGAGCCACCAGATATCCACAGGATCATCAAGACACACTTCAAGAAATTGTACTCTAATAAAGAGGAAAACACAGAAGAAATGGACAGATTCCTAGATAAATATGAATTGGCAAAGTTAAATGAAGAAGATATAGAAATTCTAAATATTCCAATTACAATGAGTGATATTGACAACATCATTAAAAATTTACCAACAAAGAAAAGCCCAGGTCCTGATGACTTTTCTGCTGAATTCTACAAGACATTTAAAGAAGAACTATGACCATTACTCTTTAAACTCATCAATGAAATTGAAAGGGAAGCAATACTTCCAAATTCCTTATTGGAAGCAAGTGTTACTTTGATTCCAAAACCAGAAAAAGATCCAACCAAAAAAGAGAACTACAAGGGCCAGGGATTTAGCTCCATGGTTCCAGTGCCTGCCTCTCAAGCACAAGGTCCCGAGTTTGATCCCTGGTACCAAGAAAAAGAAAAAAAGAGAACTACAGGCCAATCTCCTGAATGAACATAGATGCAAAACTCCTCAGCAAGATACTGGCAAACAGAATACAGAGAGTCATCAAGAAGTTTATTCACCCTAACCAAGTCAGATTTATTCCAGGGATGCATGGATGGTTCAACATACTTAAACTAATAAATGTGTAACAGTATATTAACAGAACCAAGGACAAAAACTTAATATCATCTCAATGGATGCAAAAAAAGCATTCAACAAAATCCAACACCCATTCATGATAAAAATGCTACAGAAAATTGGAATAGAACATATTTATCTCAACCTGATTAAGGCTATCTATGAAAAATCAACAGCCAACATCATACTAAATGGTCAAAAAACTGAAAACTTTCATGCTAAAATCAGGAATAAAACAAGGATGCCCACTATCAACACTCCTGTTCTGTAAAGTTCTGGAAACATTAGCCATAGCAATTAGAAAAGAGAAAGAAATAAAAGGAATAAAGATAGGAAAGGCAGAAATTAAACTGTCATTATTTGATGACCATCTGATACTTTTTATATAAGACCAAAAATCTCTGCAAAAAGACTTCTAGACTTAATTGAAAGATTCAGTAGAGTAGCTGGATACAAGGTCAACACTCAAAAATCAACTGCCTTCTTATACACAAATAACAGACTCACTGAGCAAGAAATTAGGGAAACAATCCATTTAAAATAGCATCCAAAAAAATGAAATATCTAGGAATCAATCTAACAAAGGAAGCAAAAGACCTCTACACTAAAGACTACAGAACTCTGACAAAAGAGATCAAAGAGGATGTAAGAAAATGGAAAGACATCCCTGGTCCTGGGTAGAAAGAGCCAATATAGTGAAAATGGCCTTACTTCCAAAACAGCTATATAGATTTAATGCAATGCCAATTGAACTTTCAACAATATGCTTCACAGAACTAGAGAAAACAGTTCAAAAATTCATTTGGAATGAGAAGAGATCTAGACTATCAACAGCAATTCTATGTAACAGAGACATGGCAGGGCGCATCACAATCCCCAACTTGAAACTATACAACAAAGCTATTGTGATAAAAACAGCATGATCTGGCAAAGAAACAGACCCAAGGATCAGTGGAATAGATTAGAAGATGCAGAAATAACTCCAGACACACTCAGCCACCTCATCCTTGACAAAGGAGCCAAACACCCTCACTGGAGGAAAGATAGCTTACTTAATAAAAGGTATTGGAAAAACTGGATTCCAACCTGCCAAAGAATAAAAATAGAACCATACCTATCTAAACTACTAAACTACTAAATTAAGATCAAAGTGGGTTAAAGATCTAAATATTAAAACAGAAACACTAAACTCGCTGGAACATAAGTTATGTAGAGCTCTTGAAGACATTGGCATAGGAAAAGACTTTATGAACCATACCTCAGTAGCATGGGAACTAGCACAGAGAATCAACAACTGGGATCTCATATTATTAGAAAGCTTCTACACTGAAAGAGAAACCATCAACAGAGCTAAGAGACAACCTACAATGTGGGAAAAAAATTTTTAGCAGATATACCTCAGGCAAAGGACTACTATCTAGAATATATAAAGAACTGAAAAAAATCAAATCCCCCAAATTCAAAGACTCAATTCAAAAATGGGCATCTGAAATGAACAGACATTTCTCAGAAAAAGAAGTAAAAGCAGCAAATAAATACATGAAAAACTGTTCAACGTCACTAGTCATTTGAGAGACGCAGATGAAAACAACACTAAGATTCCACCTCAACCCAGAAAGAATGGGTGCTATCAAGAAATTAACCCATAGTGCCCAGCCCAGAGGTAGGGGCTTTTGAGCCGCTGTCCCACTGCTCCTAGTTCAGAGGAAGGGGCTTCCCGGCCACCATCCCTCCTGCCGCTCCTGGCCCAAAGGGAGGGGCATCTGGGCCGCCATCCATCCCACCGCTCCCAGCCCAGAGGTAGTGGCTTCTGAGCCACATTCCCACTGCTTCTGGTCCAGAAGAAGGGCCTTCCTGGCCACCATCCTTCCGCTGTACCCAGCCCAGAGGAAAGGGATTTGGGGCTGCCTTCTGTCATGCCACTCCTGGCTCAGAGGAAGGGGCTTTGGGGCCTCCATCCCTACTGCCACTCTTGGCCCCTGTCCCACCTCTCCCAGCTCAAAGGAGGTAATCCGCATGGGCATCAACAGCACCCCTCCATCCCCCCCAATCGAAATGAGAAAACATGTAAATAAGTCTCAAAATCAGACTTCCAGATCACCTAGAGCAACCCCAAAGGAAAATGAGATGGAACACTCTGATACTCAACCACCTGGACCCACTGAACTGGCAACAAAAGGGAATCTGGAAAAAATGAAATCAGAAATAATTTCTCAGATAACAGGAGAAATTATGTTCCCAGTGCATGACATGATTAATAAATCTAGAGAGAAGCTGAAGAACATGACAGAATCACAACATAGGAAACAAATGAAATCCATAAAACATATGAAAATAGATTTCCAGGACATGAAAAACTCCATTGAAAGTCTACACAGCAAAATGAGCCAATGGGAGGACAGAATTTCAGATACAGAAGATAAGATTGCAATTAATGACCAAGAAAAGAAAAATTGCTTCAAAATTATAAGGGAACATGAGAAATCAATCCAGCAGCTGCTAGATGATACAAAGAAGAATAATATAAGATTTATTGGAGTCAATGAAGAAACAGGAGAGAGTGCAGATAACATAAATAAACTCTTCACAGAAGTAATGGCAGAAAACTTCCCAAGCAGGGGAAAAGAACTTGACATACAGATAAGTGAGGCATATAGGACTCCAAATAGCCTTGATCAAAAAAAATCTACACATAGGCATATAATTGTTAAGATTCCAGAAACTCAACAGAAGAACAAAGTTCTACAAGCAGTCAGAGAAAAGAAACAAATCACATACAAAGGAAAGCCCATCAGAATCACAGCAGACTTCTCAACACAAACCATCAAGGCAAGAAGAGCTTGCAGTGACATATTCCAAGCCCTAAAAGAAAGCAGCCTCTAATCCAGATTGATGTACCCTGCAAAACTATCTCTCAAAATTGATGAAGAAATAAGATACTTTCAGGACGAAAAGCACCTTAGAAACTTCATGAATACCAAACCAGCACTCCAAAGAATTTGACATAATATCCTAGGAACAGACATTGAGGATCACAACCCCAGGAAGCAAAGCAGAATGAACCCATCTGACATGACAAGAAATTAAATGGAAAGGGGGAGAACCCAACAAAAAAAAAAGTCATGCCAATGACAAGGCAATACTTTTCAGTTATAACCATCAATTTGAATGGTCTCAACTCACGAATCAAAAGAAATAGACTGGCAGAATGAGTCAAGAAGCAAAATCCAACAATATGCTGCATACAAGAAACACACTTACTTCAAAAGGAAACTCATAGACTGAAAGTTAAAGGGTGGAAAATAATACTCCATGCAATGGGAACCCGAAAAAAAGCACAAATAGCTATCCTCTTTGCAGATTAAGTAGATTTCAAACCAACACTGATTAAGAGAGATGAAGAAGGACACTACATCCTTGTAAAGGGAAGAATCCAAGAGGAAGAGATGACAATCTTAAATATCTATGCACCAAACACTAGTGCACCCAACTATATAAAACAAGTACTAACAGACATGAAAAGTCATATATGCACTAACATAATTGTAGTGGGGGACCTCAACACCCCACTGTCACAAATAGATCAACTAGACAAAAAATAAGAAATGAAATACTAGAACTCAATCAAATTCTTGAACAAATGAATTTAACAGATGTTTACAGAGTCTTCCACCCCACAAAATCAGAATACACATTCTTCTCAGCTGCACATGGGTCATTCTCCAAAATAGACCACATACTCACACATAGAACATGTTTAAGTAAGTGCAAAGGAGTTGAAGTTATTCCCTGTATATTATCAGAACATAGTGCGATGAAATTGGAGATCCATAGCAAAAGAAACTCGAAAAATTTAATAAACACATGGAAATTGAACAACACCCTTCTGAATAACCAATGGGTCACAGAGGAAATTAAAGAAGAAATCAGACAGTTCCTTCAATTAAACGACAATGACAATACAACATATCGGAATCTATGGGACACAATGAAAGCAGTCTTATGAGGGAAATTCATAGCAGTGAATGCTCATATTAGGAAAACAGTAGGAGCCTAATTCAATAACCTGATGTTGAACCTCAAGCTTCTAGAAAAAGAAGAGTAGGACAACCCCAAAGCTCATACAAGGGAGGAAATTATAAAGATCAGAGGAGAAATCAATGCAATGGAGACTAAGAGAATGATACAAAAAATCAATGAAGCCAAGAGTTGGTTCTTTGAAAAAATCAACAAAATTGACAAACCCTTAGCCAACCTTATCAGAAAAAGGAAAGAAAAGTCCCAAATCCATGCAATTAAGAATCAAAAGGGTGAAATTACAACAGACCCAGCAGAAATCCAGAAGATCATCAATACCTACTTCCAGAACCTCTATGCCAATAAGATGGACAACACAGAAGAAATGGACAGATTTCTAGATACATATGAATCACCAAAGTTGAATGAAGACGACCTAAAAGTTCTAAACAACCCAATATCAACTAATGAAATGGAAAATGTAATTAAAAACTTATCGAGTAAGAAAAGCCTGAGCCCTGATGGCTTCACTGCTGAATTCTACAAGACATTTAGAGAGGAACTACTGCCACTACTGTTTAAGCTCTTCAATGAAATTGAAAGGGAAGCAATACTCCCAAGTTCATTCCTGGAAGCAAGCATCACCTTAATCCTCAAAGCAGAGAAAGACCCAACCAAAAAGGAGAACTATAAGCCAATCTCACTAATGGACATAGATGCAAAAATCCTTAATAAGATAATGGTAAACAGAATGCAGAAGATCATACACCCTAATCAAGTGGGATTCATCCCAGGGACCCAGGGATGGTTCAATATATGAAAATCAATCAATGTAATACACTATGTCAATAAAGCCAAGAATAAAAACCATGTGATTATCTCCATAGACTCAGAAAAAGCATTTGACAAAATCCAACATGCATTTATGATAAAAACCCTACAAAAAATGGAATAGATGGTCTCTACCTCAAACTGATAAAAGCCATCTATAAAAAACCAACAGCCAATATCATACTGAATGGTCAAAAACTGAAATCCTTTGCAGTAAAATCAGGAACAAGACAAGGATGTCCACACTCACCACTCTTGTTCACTATAGTTCTGGAAACATTAGCCATGGCAATTAGACAAGAGAAAGAAATAAAAGGTATAAAGAGAGGAAATGAAGAAGTCAAATTGTCATTATTTGCAGATGACATGATATTGTATATAGAAGACCCCAAGAATTCCACCAAAAGTCTTCTATACTTAGTAACTAAATTCAGTCAAGTAGTTTTTTACAAGGTCAACACATAAAATCAACAGCTTTCCTTTATACAAATGATAGACTCACTGAGAGAGAAATAGGGCAAACAATTCCTTTCACAATAGCATCCAAAAACCTGAAATACCTAGGAATCATCCTAATGAAAGAAATCAAAGACCTCTTCTCTGAAAACTATAGCAGTCTGAAAAGAGATATTGAAGATGATATCAGTAAATTGACAGACATCCCCTGCTCCTGGGTTGGAAGGATTAATATAGTGAAAATGGCCATACTTCCAAAACTGTTATATAGATTTAATGCAATTCCAATTGAGATCCCAGCAGCATACTTCATGGACCTTGAGAAAACAATCTAAAAATTCATTTGGAACAAGAAGAGACCCAGAATAATAAAAGCAATTCTAGGGAACAGAGACATGGCGGGGGATATCACAATCCCCAACCTGCTACTATACTACAAAGGTACTGTCATAGAAACAGCATGGTACTGGCAAAGAAACAGACCTGAGTTCCAGTGGAACAGATTAGAAGATGCAGAAACAATGCCAGACACACTCAGCCATCTCATCTTCGACAAAGGAGCCAAACACCCTCACTGGAGGAAAGATAGCCTCTTTAATAAATGGTGCTGGAAAAATTGGGCTTCAACTTGTCAAAGATCAAAACTAGGCCTATATCTCTTGGCATGCACTAAACTAAAATCAAAATGGATTAAAGACCTAAATATTAAAATAGAAACTCTGAACCAATTGGAACAGAGGTTAGGTAGAACTCTGGAAGACATCGGTGTAGGAAAAGATTTTATGAACAAAACCTCAGTTGCCCGTGAACTAGCACAAACAATCAACAAATGGGATCTCTTCTTATTAAAAAGCTTCTGCACAGCAAGAGAAACCACCAGCAGTGTGAAGAGACAACCCACAATGTGGGAAAAAATCTTCACCTGCTTTTCCTGAGACAAAGGTCTACTATCTCAAATCTATAAAGAACTTAAAAAGATCAGACCTCCCAAATTTAAAGACCCAAACCAAAAATGCCCCTCTGAAATGGACAGATATTTCTCAGCCAAAGATGTTGAAATAGCAAATAAATACATGAAAAAATATTCAACATCACTGGTCATTCGAGAGATGCAAATGAAAACAAAGCTGAGATTCCACCTCACTCCAGAAAGAATGGCTGCTATCATGAAATCAACCAATAACAAATGCTGACGGGGCTGTGGGGAAAGAGAAATCGTGCTCCAATGCTGGTAGTAGTGTAGACTGGTTCAACCACTGTGGAAATCAGTATGGAGATGCCTCAAAGAACTAGGACTGGAAGTTCCATTTGACCCCGCTATTCCACTGCTGGAGATCTTCCCCAAAGAATTAAAAGAATCATACCACAATGATATATGTGCACCCATGTTCATAGCAGCACAGTTTGTAATAGTTAAAACTTGGAAACAGCCCAAATGCCCATCAACTGGAGACTGGATAAAGAAAATGTGTTTGTTTTATAAAACGAAGTACTACTCAGCCATAAAATTGAGAAATTAGAGACATTTATAGCTAAGTGAATGCACATTGAGGTGATACACTTAAGTGAAATAAATAGGACACACATGTATAAATACAGATTAATTTCTCTGGTGTGAGAAACTGAAAGTGTAAATAAGGACTAAAATGTATAATAGGTAATACGAAATAGGAAGAAAAAGGGCAAAGGGGAAGGAATTGGGAGGGTTAGGGCAAAGGATAAAAGGGAATGGGATTAATATGAGAAAATGCAAAAATAGAAACAAAATCTTTGTAAATAGGGAGGAATGGAGTGGTTGAAGGGAGGGCTGGGCAAGGGTGAAAAATAAGAACCAAGAGAGACTATGTAAAGGTGCAAATTTCCAATGATGAATGTCATTATATTGTATACCTAAAATGTACCAATGATTAGAATGAATAATCAATAACTCAGAATAGAAAGAAAAGGTCCAAAGGGGCAGGGGTAGTGGGAGGGGCAGGGGAAAGGAATGGAATAAAAGAAATTAACCAATAACAAAGGCTGGCAGGGGGCCGGCGATTTAGCTCAGTGGTTCTGCCGCCTGCCTTTCAATCTTGCAGGCGCAAGGACCCGAGTTCGATCCCCGGTACCAAAAGAAAAAAAAAAAATTGGCTGGCAGGGATGTGGGGAGAAAGAAATCCTTCTCCATTGCTGGGAGTGCAGGCTGGTGCAACTACTGTTGAAATCAGTATGGAGATACCTCAAAGAACTAGGGCTAGAGGTCCCATTTTACCCTGCTAGGTATCTTTCTCAAAGAATTAAAAGAATCATACCACAGTGATATACATGTGCACCCTTGTTTATAGTGGCACAGTTTGTAATAGCTGAAACTTGGAAACAGCCCAAGTGCCCATCAACTGGAAACTGGATAAAGATGTGGTTTTTCTTAATAAAATGGAGTACTAGTCAGCCATAAAGAATGAGAAACTAGAGTCATTTATAGCTAAATGGATGCATATCGAGGCCATACTCTTGTGAAATAAATAGGACACACACGTGTAAATACCGAATAGTTTCTCTAGTGTGAAAAACTGAAAGTGTAAATAAGGATTAAAATGATTAAAATAAATAATTGATAATTTGAAATGGGATGAAAAAGTCCATGGGTTAAGGGAAGTTAGAGGGGAAGGGGAAAGGAAAGAAGGGAAAGGTAAAATTATGAGAAAATAAAAAAATGGAAATGAAGTCGATGTAAATAGGAAAGGGTGGAGGGGGTGAAGGGCGCACAAGTAATGGGGAAAAATAAGAACCAAGATACATCATGTACAGGTGCAAGCACCCAATGATAAATGTAAACGTATTGAATACCTAAAATGTACCAATAAAAGAATTTAAGCAAAAATAAATAAATAAATAAAATTTTAGAAAATAAACTGCTGAGATGTGAACTTTCTCCTCCAAAGAGAACTGCCACATAAACTAAGGGCACACATTCTTCTTGAGTCATGCAAAATTAGTGCATTGGTTTCCTATTGGTGCTATAATAAATTACAAGAAATTTAGCTTGCGATTTAGCTCAGTAGTTGGTCCGCTGCCTGCCTCACAAGCGCACGGTCACAAGTTCGATCCTCTGGTACCAAAAAAAAATTACAACAGATTTAGTAATATTTATTATTATTATTACTACTACTAATTTATTGTCTTATAGTTCTGAATGTCCAAATTCTGAAACAGAACTTGCTGAGCTAAAATCAAGGTTTAGCAGGGTTGTCTTCCATAAAGAAATTCTAGCAGCTAATCTGACTTTTTCTGTTTCCTACCTCAAGAAAACCATGTTCATACCTCGCATCAAATACAGGAATGTAGCATCTTCAAATGTTTCTTTGATTCTGATGCACTTCTGTCTCATTCTTAAGGAATTTTTTTGTGTCCACCAAGATAATCCAGGATAATTCATTTACTTTGAAAGTTAGCTTTTTAGAGTCTTAAATTCAAAGGTTAATGCCCTGATGTTATATAGTATAGCATATCTACAGGCTCTGAGGATCAAAACATTGACTTCTTTGGAAGCCAATTATTGTACCACATTTGTTAAAGCTAATGAAATATGAACCTTATGATAGTTAAAAGATTCTATGAAATTATTGTATTTTTAATATTCTAACATCAAAAATACATTTAAATGCACATATATGTATGCTTAAGGATTTTTAACACAAATATATTTAGAAACGGAATAAATTATTTCTCACTATATAATTTATTATAACTCTACATATTAATAATTATTCACTTATAAAAGGATGTATTTGATAGTAGGACATTTCCATTTGAAACATTACCTTTCACTTTTGAATAGGTTTTTATTTAGGCTCCCTTGCTTTTTGATCTTAGTTGTGTTAGTTAAACACAGAGGAAAACACAAAAAAACCTTAATATTGTAGATTCATTTTAAGAAATGGAAATAAAATTCCACAGCAATTTATGCATTGTGAAAGTAATAAATATTATCATTTGTATACTGAGTACTAGTCCAAAAGCTGAATGACTCTAAAAAGCCATAACTCTTCCTTGAATTGTATTATGCATAATAATATGCAAACAAATGTACAGCTCATTAAAATTTCTCAATGAGAAATCCAAATAAAGATAAAAACAGGAAATACAATCTTATAGTCACATTTGTGCTCTATTACTACTTAATTAAGCACTATGTTTACCTTCACAGAATAAATTAGATGTACTGTTTTTGAACCTTTATAGAATTAAATAATTCGGAAGTGATGTTCTTGTAGGCAGTACATGGTGGAATCTTCTTTCTTTCTTTTTTTGTTTTGTCCACCCTGCCTCTTAGTCTTTTCATGGTAGAATTTAATCCATTTACATTCAAAGTAGTCAATGATAAGCAAAGACATACCAATGCCATTTTGATAATTATTTTCTAACAATATTGTGAATCAGTTGGTCATTTCCTGTTATCTTCCTTTGATTTATGGTAGTGATAAGCTTTTGTTACTTTTTATATAGGGTTTTTTGCTTAAATTCTTTTATTGGTACATTTCAGTTATACAATACATTTAAATTTATCATTGGGTGCCTGTACTTGTACATGATGTGTCTTGGTTCTTATTTTTTCCCCATTACCTGTGCATCATTCCCCCCTTCCCTATTTACATAGACTTTATTTCCATTTATTTCTTTTCTCATAATTTTTCCTTTCCCTTCTTTCCTTCCCTACCCCACATCCCCTACCCCTTTGGACCTTTTCTTCCTATTTCAAATTATTAATTATTCATCTTAATCCTTATTTACACTTTAAATTTCTCACACTAGAGAGACTATTCAGTATTTACACGTGTGTCCTATTTATTTCACTTAAGAGTATGGCCTCAATATACATCCATTTAGCTATAAATGTCTCTATTTTGTATATTTCATGTACCTAGTATAGATATTTATCTTGCATTTGTGTTAATTCTTGCATAAACTATCTAATGTTTATAACATGTCTGTAAAGTACACTAAGTATTTCTGATTGTTTGAGATGGATTAATCTGATACTGTTTGGACTCAATTATGCATGTGAAGTCAGGTAAATATTTTAGGTTTCTTGGCCTAGAATGCCTTTAACTAAAAGAACTTCTGTTTTATTCCATGTGGTGTTTCATCATCGAGAAATCTTTCAAATGAGCAAAGTTTTAAAAATTGGAAAATTAATATGATTTTATGTTATATATTGAATGCTTTGACAAAGGCAGAACTAGTAAATAAATATGAAATTATATTTAATTGTCACGCAGAAATTGGCTGTAACAGTAGTGGTGATCTTTAAAGTAAAAATTCTGTACAACAAGTGTAAAACAAAATTTGCATAATATACATGAGGTTATGATCGAAAATAAAATTATACTATAAATTACAAAAACAAGTAAAGAGGCAAAATGAAGTGCTTCAGATTTCACTTCAGTATAAGGAAGAAGTTTGCATGAGATGTTTAAAGAAATAGAGAAGAAGGAAAAAAAGAAAGAAGAAAGAAATAGCTTCATGAAGCAGTGATTTTTCCTACCATGGACAGCATCCTTGTATAAGATATTTATAAAAGAAAATGTACAGTGGATTTTCACCTGTAATAAACTAATCTAGATATTTTCTATGCATTTTCAAATTATTAAACACTACTATTTGAATAATGATAATTAGGCTCATCCATGAATCAGAAATCCAATAGAAATTAGGTTATTTGTTTTATATATCTGTGATAAATTGGGATAAAAAATGATCTTGGAATAAATATCATATAAAATATTAATTTGTAATGGTAGATTATTTACTTTTTTTTTTTTTTTGGTTCCGGGGATCGAACTTGGGTCCTTAGGCTTGCACAGCAGGTGGTGGAACCACTGAGCTAAATCTCCAGCACAGATTATTTACTTTTTTGTAGTTATGTTTTAAACTAACCTGTGCTACAAACTGGTGGTTTTGATAAGTTATTTGATTTGTTTCCCTCAACTTAAAATATAAAGATACATTTCTTGAGTGATGAGAAGTAGCAAGGTATGTAGATAGCTATACTAAGAACATTTTAGGGAGAACAGAAGAAATAATAGATTTGAAGAACATTAGGTAGCAATATGCCTATGCTGTTAAAAGAACAAAAGTCTTGTGTGGCTGTGGCATCATTAGAGATGAAGACTGTGAGGGAAGGTCAAAGCACATTTTGAGCTGTGCCTTGAGCACACTGAAAAGGCTTCATGTTGTTACAAGAATGAAGAAGCAAAACAAAGTTAGAACAGCTTCTTGTAGTACAGAGATTGTGGGGAAATGAGTGTGAAACCAGGGAAGTCAGTCCATGTCACAACTTTCCAGTGAGAGAAAACAAGGCTTAAACTAGGGTATGGTGTTAAAGATGGCTCAGGAAGGCAGTGTTGCAAAGTGTTGCCCTTTGCTGATAATATTTGTTATAGCATAAAGTCATTTATTATATCCAGTGATTTCTGTTTCCCCAGTTAAATTTTGGACTTCATTTTGAGGTTGACCATATCATAAATTTAGTGATCATCTACTTTATGTTATCCAACATATTGAAATGTATTAAATATATATTAGATAATCTGGTAACTAAGGATAAATTTTTTTCATAAATAATTTGCTTTTAGGAAAGGAAGTCTTTTATTTTGCTTCTGAAAGTACAATTTCCAGATATTATTTTTGTACTGGCATTTGTGTGACTGATACTGACATAGGAAACTTAATAGTGTATCATTTGCTTTCTCCACCTTTTTCTTATTTATTTATTTATGTATTTATGTATTTATTTATTTATTTATTTATTTATTTACTATTTGTGTCAGGGATCGAATTCAGGTCTTTGCACTTGCAAGGTGAGCGGCAGAACCACTGAGTTAAATCCCTGGCCTTCATTTTTATTCTTAATCCTTTAGTAACCTCTTCTCCCCTCTTCTCTTCTTATTGGTTTGTAATTTTTCCTCAGCGCTGAGATTTAACATAGGGCCTCATATATACATTACTTCTCTTATTCCTCTTTTTTAAAAAACTCCCTTTTCTTATCCTTACAAGGGCCTGCTATTTTTACTAATTACAGTTAGTTAAAACTTATTTTATTGGACACATTAATCATCACTGTCACAAAAATTTACCACCAAGAATATCAAATTTAGCACCCTGTAAAGGGCCACACTTAATCTATATTAGTTGCAAAGCTTATAATCTACCTAATGGCTACTATAAAAAGAAATCATAGATCTCTACCACTCCTTATCATTTTGAAAAAGAATTTAAAAGAAGATTTTATATATTTTGTCTCTTTTTAATAGTGTATAAACTGTCTTAGTTGTTAGGGGGATAACAGTTTAAGGAAAATTATTTAAAATTATTTAAGGAAAGTATCATACTGTAAATTGAGGATCTACGTAAAAGGAAATTGCTTCAATAATATGTCAATAATTGTGCTCTATTGATAAATAAGTGGTGAGAATTTTTAATTCAATTTTCCAGTTATTTTCTTCAAACAGGACCCAAGTACCTAGTGTGACATCAAACAGAACTTGAAATTTTTCATCTAATTAAGTTGAGATATTAACATCAAGCACATATGACTGTTGTGACAATTGGACACTTTAAATATAAGGGCATTTCATGGTAAGTAGTGTAAAACTGATCCTTTGTTAACAATTTGTCACTTGAATTTGAGTAATGTAATGAGAGATTGGTGGTAATGTAGTCTTAGAAGTAATACAAATTATAATCATCATATTGTTACAGGGTAGGTCTGAAGGTCCCTGAGGGTGACATAAGGAACTTAACCTACCCCCTTTAATGAGAGTACACTGATTGGCTGACTCCTGTGGAGGAAAAAGAATTTACAGGACGCATCAGTTAAAAGAGCCACAAGAAGGATTTATTAGAGGAAGATATAGGATGCACGCAAGAGCAAAGTGTGCGTGCTCAGAGAAATGAGGCACAATGCAGACGGGGTAGGACATACATTTCCAGGCTGTTACCAATACAGGTGGTCGCAGATGTGATCTACACTCTCTGCCAGGTTAAGGTGTAAGCCATCCTCATGACGTGAAGTGGAAACAGGGTTAGATAGGCTGTCTCCACCTCAGCTGCTTTCTGGGCTGAAGGAAGCTTCTCGGTTTCCTGGTCTCCTTTCTCCTAGTTTTGTTTCTTCTATCCTATCTCAATATCAGTACGTATCATGAATGATTTGTATGTGGTTTTAGTAAGACATCCACTTGTAAGAAAAAGATTCAAATTTTGAATTATACTCTTATGGCCTGAGTAGATCGTTTTCCATTTGTGGAGCTGAATAACAGTATAACATATGAAAATGCCCCTGAATAACAGTATAACATAAGAAAATAATTCTCTTCATTAATGATACCACAGTATTTTTCAATCCTAATAGATGTAGTATTAAACTTCTTATAAAATCAATTTTATCTGGAATTTAAAGCATTTTAAGAGATTATATTAATGAATTTAATATATATTTTTTGCACTTTATTAAATTCTTTTACTGGTGCATTGTAGGTATACAACACAATTACATTTCTCATTGGGAATTGTACCTTTACATGATGCATCTTGGTTCTTATTTTTTCCCCATTCCTAGCCCTCCCTTCACCCCCTCCACCCTTCCCTATTTACAAAGACTTCATTTCCATTTTTTCCATTTCTCATCATTTTTCCTTTCCCTTCTTTCCTTTCCCCTGCCCCTCCCACTACCCCTACCCTTTTGGACCTTTTCGACCTATTTTGCATTATCGATTATTCATTCTAATCATTGGTACATTTTAGGTATACAATACAATGACATTCATCATTGGAAATTTGCACCTTTACATAGTCTCTCTTGGTTCTTATTTTTCACCCTTGCCCAGCCCTCCCTTCAACCCCTCCAAAATCTTTGTAATTAGGGAGGAATGGAGGGGTTGAATGAATTTAATATATTGACTTTGTTTTTATTTTATTTGTTGAAGGATAAGCTGGTATGTCATACATTATGAGACCAGACTCATCTCGGCTCTACCTCTCATGTGCTACGTGATGTTGGGAAACTTACTTAAATTCTCTTGGGACAGATTTCCTAATTTTCTCACCTGTTAAATGCAGTAAATTCAAGTGGGTACTACATAGGCTACTTGTGAAAATTAAATAATATAATGTAAAAAGATGCTTATGATGGTATTATATATCAAAATATTAACAGATAGGAAATTCACTTCCCCTTGCAAGCAAACTAGTGTATACCTGAATGAAAGATGAGGAAATTTTGACAATTGGAGGAACAGATTATTTGCAGACAACATGGGAAAAAATATCTCTGTGAAAAAGGGAAAAAATAACTGACACAGGAGTAAAGTCAGTGAAGAAAGAAAAACTTCCTGGTCATGGAGGCCAGATTCACTTCAATTTAAACTTGCCTGGAGGAAGTATGTCCTGTGTCTTTTTCACTATTGCCTAGAATGTCAGCATCACTACAGAAAAAGCATCAGTAAAGTAGAGCCTTGAAAATCTTCAGACTCATCCTAAAAATAAATGTTTTAGTTTTTGTTTACAGGGAAACCACAACATACGTAATACAAAAATTATCTCTAAGGAGAGTCATTGATATATTTAATTCTCAATAAGTCAAGGAAAATCCCCCTGGGAAAACTTATGCTGCTTGTTATGTATCCAGTAAATGTTAAATGAAAAGGCAGTAAGGAATAAACTATTAATAAATACTGTCAGCTGAAAAATATTCTGTATCATATTTATTTTGACATGGTTTCACTATGTAGCCCAGACTGGCCTTAGACTCAGCCATCCTCCTGCCTCAGCCTCCCAAGTGCTGGGATTACAGATAGATGTGCACCATTCCAGATGTGCATTGTATTATTTTATTAGATCTAACAGTATATAAACTAAGCATGGTATCTTAAGCTAGGAAATACTTCACTCTTTCACCTTTAAAATTTTTCTTTTGTGATTTTTACATCCATGTGAAGTACAACAGAATTAGCTCGAATTGGATTCAAGTAAGTATGTGGATCTTTTAAAATTAATCAAATTAATGTTTCCTGAACTGAGCCATACTAATGATGTATAACTATTCCAATATCAGTTAAGAAATAATGCTCAGTATTGAGGAAAGTTAGTAATCTGTCCAAATAAGTAAAGCCCTTACTTTTTGCTCCTGCTAAATATGCTAGTAAATACATTGTTGTAATTTCATCAATTTGTAAAAGAGTACCACTGGTTGATACATAAATTTCTAGTGACTTTTGTATATGGAACTTAGAATGCATAATTTGAAAGGTACATAAAGAATTTAAACATGACATTAAATATTATAAAAATTTGAATAGTGGAGTCATGTCAATTATAAGTAATAGAGACTCATTTTCCCTACCGAGAAAAAGTAATACAATTTAATTCCATAAAAATAATCTCAGAACTGTTACCCTGAACCATATGTTTCAGTAAGGCCTAGCTTGTGTCTAGGAACTTTATGCAAATAATAGTGTGACAGGGAATATGATAATTAATGTGTCAACTTGACCTCATTGAGAAACACCTAGGTGATTAGTAAAGCACATTTCCAAGTGTTTGTGAACATGATTTTCATTATTAGATTTTTCTTACTAGCAGAATCAACCAAAATTATTCAACAATGACAAAGTTTTCAGTAGGTAGCATAAGATAACTATTGTAATCATTCCTTCATGAATCAGCCATGTTTAATTTTATTCTTTTTTAATTTTTTATTTTTTTATTCTAAAAATGGTGCAATACTTTTTCAAGTGTAAAATGGTGAAAGAATTATACATTCAGAAATTGCATATCAAATTTTTAATTTTATTGTTTTTGCAGGTAGTGATATGTGATATGATATTCTCTTTTCATGTTGGGTAACTGCCAGGGGTTATAGTTTCAGGTCAGCTTTGCAATCCTGAGGGCAAATAATGAAAACTACCCTATGTATGGTGTTACTAAACTACGACATTTGGTAGGTTAAGTGTATTAAGCATATTTTCAACTTACAATACTTTCAATTTATGATGGATTTATTAGCAACATAACCCCATTATAAATTAAGGAGTACCTGTACTTTTATACTGAATTAATAATCATCATAAAATATGCTTTGATAAATTTTGTCTGATTAAAAGTAATGAAAATCTTTTACTAAAGTGTCACTGAAAACATCTTTAATGATGGAATCACAGTGAATCTATCTTTGGAGTAATTTTAAATCGTTTTCAAAGTGACGTTTAACAATTCAAATCCATGTTATCAAATAAAATAACAATTTAAAATACAAATTTAAAAGAATTTTTAATATATGCTCTCTCAATTTTGCTTCATGTGCTTTTCTTCAAATATAAGGCTGAGTACAACCCTAGCAAAATAGCAGTAGTATCTGTTATATTCATAAATATAAAAAGAGAGACATCTTTTCAAGACATTTTGAATAGACAATATAAGGCTATCTAGAGAGTGTTGACATTTTTTCTGTATGGAATATAAAATATTGTTTAATTCTCTTAGCACAGTATCAAAATACATATTTCATAGCCATTGAATATAAACCTTAAGCTAAAAGAAAAAAAAAAGGCGCTGTGGTTTTGAATACCTATTTAGCTTTATGAAACAAATATTTCTGAGCATCTTGATTTATAGGGAAGATAAAATGTTACATAAAAATGATTGAAACAATAACTTTCTGCAAATAAGGCACCCAATGAAGATGATAGAAAATGTTTCAGATTATAGAAATCTAATTTCACATGCAAGGATGTCTTTTAGACAAATGTTTTCTTTCTTTCTTCTGTCAATTCTGCCCTGTCTGTCTCAAGAGAACTTAATAGCAGTTAATTGATCTTCACTAAGTTTCTTATAGACTGAAAGCCTGGAGCAATAGATTGTGGGTTGCAATTAAACTACATTGACTTTTACCTTAGCTTTCATCCATGCAGGTAGTCCAACCACCTTTGTATTTTAAATATCAGTCTGGTAAAGCAGAATTAAGATCAACACATTGGATAATATTACTCTCTGATCTCATTCGGGAATAAAATTGAGGCTCAAGTGCTTTAAATGGGGATTACTTTCAATAATTCACCAGAACATATATAGAAAAAACTTTTGTATTCAACACAAAATGACCTTTAAAAGAAAGCATTCAACATGCTGTGTGAGTGTCCCTTTAGTTAATAGGAACCAAGCAGCTAAGTAATGCAATTGACAAAAAAAATGACTATGAGCTGTCTAGAAACAGGCTTTCAGTCTGTTTCTCAAAGAAAAGAGCCTAATTTTATTTGAGAACCTATTATTTAGTACTTACCTGTCTATGAAATTTCTGATTATATTTAAGAAAAAACACTATACATTTTCAGGTACATTAAATTGTAGGACAAGTTGTATGATACGTGTATATGAATTTTATACAAACAATAAAAATTACTGAATAGTGGAGGTTTTCATTAATTCTTTGAGCTAAATTTGAATATCTCATTCAAGTTGAGACATTATCTTCATGTCAGTTTTTAAACATTTCTGTACAAATCATGCATGGGCCATGTAATATTTTCATTTGTAGGTTTAGTCACAGAGTATTTCAAATATATCCATTAGTTTTAACTGTATTCTTATAACTAATAATAGAAGACAATGAATAATTTATTTTGGAACATATAGAAAAATCAATTACACATATCAGCTGAGATTACATATCAAATGAATGAAAGGACATCTTACATTAATAAATATCTGAGACCATCACTTATACTATTATCTTGTTTTAAAAATAATAAAGATCAAATGGATTCAGTATATCACACAGTTGATGCTATGCTGTAAGTGTCCTATATCAACTTTTCTAACAGTTCTTTTTCCTTAGATCATAGTGCTTAGTCCATATAAATAGACTCATTGAAGAAAAATAGATGGTAGAAAAATAAGAGAAAATTAGGTACATATGTATTATGAAGTTTTATGATGAACAGTTCTCAATGGAAAATGATTCTTAATGCAAAATTTCTGCCAATGCTACATATATTTAAAATATAAATTATAATTGTTGATATGAAAGATGTGTAGCCAATAAATCACATGATTATAAGCTAAATGTTTGGAAGAATGAGAGAAAAGTGTTCTCAGCATTGAAGTGGAAAAAAAAAGTGACAATTCATATTTTAATATGTGAACTAAAAAAAAAAAGTCAAACTATATATATATATATATATCAGAGGAGTCCTGGAGCCAGACAAATCTTAAATCTCAATAAACAATTGACTATCTCAGGAAGGTAAACATTACCATTTGATTTTCTTTATGATTTTATTTTGTGTAACACTAGGTAATAGAAATTTCAATAAAGATATAAAATGTGACTAAAATAGTGGTTTGCCATCATCTAAAAAAGAATTTGCATTGCCTGATATTAATACAGTATATCATTACTGTATTCCATTCACAGAAGCCTCCAATATTAATGTCATATTTTTATAAAACAGCCCACCAAGATAGTGGCTTTGGTAACAATCAAGGGAAAATGCTTTACTAGCCCATAAAATTATTATTATATGTAGTGACTTTTTTCCAAGTTAAAGAGGTTATTTCAAAATCATAGGCTGAAAATCTATTTAAATTAAAAGACTTCTACAGTACTTACAGTTTTAAAAAATCTATATTACAACTATCTTAAGGCATATATTTCTCAGAAAAATAAATTAGCAATTACCTAGATCATGCTCTGTAGGAATATATAAATATGGAGTTCACTTTACAAATATTTAATCCCATCATGTTATGATGAAATTTATATTTCATATCATACTATTCCCACTGAATACCTCTGAAAATTAATTTATACACTCACCCTCAAGACATAGAAAGAGTCATATGGATGTTTTATCTCTGTAAGTTTTATTTTAACAAGCTGAGAACACAACCAATGTGAGCTGCCATATTTCTTTTGGCAAGAAACTCCTATTTTTGACATTTTCATGTTAGTAGTGCTCAGGAATTGACCTTTTTAATATATTTATATTTATTGTTATGGTTTTTTAAAAAGGAAATATCATATTGGAACTTTTCTCAATATGTATGTTATCACATGTAGCACAGAAATCTACTCCTAGACATCTTAACTCATCAGTTTATTTTTTGCATTAGGCATTTCTCTCAGAAATATATGTGACTTTTTTTGCTCCATGTTTGGAGCACAAAACTATGAAGAAATCAAATCAGTATTGATTTACAACATAGATAATTATAGATGAATGTGTGAGAAGGATTTCTAATAGAATTCTGTCAATCACCTCTCAGCCCAACTTTCTCATTATGTGTTTTCTGAAACTATATGATGGAATTTGTCTGGTGACATTTCAGGGATAGTGACTTTGATTTCAAAGGAAATGTTTCAGGTTCATTTCATTGCCTTAGAAAAGTAAAAGCAAATTTGCCTTATGAAAAGCAATTACTTCTTAGCTGACCAGTGCACAATAGCAATATAAGAGAGATTTCTCATTCCACTATTCAAATCCTGAACCAGCAAACTAGTGTTTGATTTTGCTTTAAGCCAATTTTACCATGTTTGAATTGTGAAATCATTTAATCTTCATAAAGTAGGTTATTATAATGGAGATCATATTGCATTGGTATAGAATACCAGATAAAAGACAATAAGGTGTTGATATTGGTTTAGTATTTATGGCATTTTAAGTACAATATTTGGTAAAAAAAAGCATTTATGAACATTTTAATAAATGTAGGGAACATATTTAAATTGATATTGCACTCTTACTTGCTTTTGCTGTTATACATCTATTTCAAAACAGTTTTGTCAACTTCTAAGAGATGAGTATGAAAAATATTTTAACTCTGCAATCAATATAATGTACATTACCAATAAAATGTTAAAGGTTTTTGACTGAATCTTAATAGTATTGTTTTCATGTCTTCTGAAGTGATTTAAATTTACTGCTCATTAGAAATAATTATATGAAATTATTTTTAAATTTAATGTATATTTCTAAAAATACAAAAAATCAAGATGAGGGGCTATTTGCTAGTAAGGACTTGATACTTTTCAGAATCAAGTCTAACAGATGCTTAAAAAAAAAAAACTTCCAATCATAGATTGTACTATAAATACTGTGTAGTAGGAAAACCTACAATTTGATATTAAGAAAAGTTAAGGATTATTTTAAGCAAGATTTTTTGTTCATAATCATCACTAACACCATTTAAGATTATTTTCCAAAATAAATTCCCAGTGTAATAAAATGAAATGAGATAAAAATATCAACAAATAAAAAATAATGAAAGATAAATTTGATTTCTAAATTCAAATGAGCTTCAAAATATGACACTGTAAGTAGTTAAGATCATGGTGTGAATACAAATTTTAAAATTTTAAATAAAAATTTATGTATATATTTATTTATTACTGTCAAAATAGTAAGACCAGCATATAGGATATGTCATGTTATTTTCTGTTAAAGATTGTTGGCATTTTTGAGTATCATATGAATAGTCAGATGAGTAATTTTTATAGTTTGGTATAATGGTTTATTTACATGCCACTGAGCTAATAAATGTTTTAAAATTTCAGTTTGGTGTCATTGTGTTTAATGTCAATAGCCAAGACTAAGATGGACATGAATAATTTTGTATGCATTGAATAAACATCAAAAAATATCAGTGAGCCACGTAGAGTTGTGGAAATTTTCCATTACATTATCAAGTCTACCAGGGAAATTTGTGCTTTATCTTACAGGAACAAAACCAGAAATCCATGTTAAATTATGTTTATATGAACACCACTATATACATAGTAAAGAACAAAAGGGGAAAATGCAGAAATCTGTGCTAAAATATATTTGTAGAAGTGCAGAGTGTGTAAATCACCAACAGAACACAATACATACAATGAGGTACAGGAGAATTAAAATACGATAGTGAAGTGTCAGTGAAAAATAGATGAGACTAGAGCTGAAGTCAAACAATGAGGTTTTATAATCAATTAGTCTACATGGGTGAGGCACGTAGAAGATATTCAGAGGAAAAGGCACATTGTTGGTAGGTAGAAAAGAAGTTTATAAGTGAAACTAATATTTCCCATTGTACATATCTAATCTCATCAAAAATTAGACTTTTTAACATACAGACTTTTTGTGAACATTCTGTGAAAAATCGAATCAGTGATATATTTGCAGTTATTTGACAATGTTTAGTGAAGTGAAATAGTTATTTCAGAGTCCTAAAATAAAAGCATATTATGATTTGAAAATTGAGATATGATCTAATTACTTTACAACTATGCACTTAAGAAAAAAATAAAAAACATCTTGTCATACATAACTTTAGAAGCTTTTATTTCAAAAACTTGAGAGATATATAAAAATGACTGATGTAAATTCTTGACAAATTTACTCTGTTTTCATAAAGAGAGAAAAGATATTGTTAAAGATAATTATTTTATGCTATGTGAGTACTGAAAAACATGGTCACAGAATTTGCATTAAAACTCTAGTAGTGGGCCGGGGATTTAGCTCAGTGGTTTCGCTGCCTGCTGCGCAAGTGCAAGGACCTGAGTTCGATCCCCGGTACCAAAAAAAACCCCAAAAACACCAAAAACAAAACTCTAGTAGTATATTATTTAATAATAATAATTACTATACATTTAGCGTAGGTATTCTCTTTCTAGGTATTTTCCTAAAAGAGTTAAAAAATCCTATTACAGTGGTACAGTCATACCCACATTTGTAGCAGCACAATTCATAATAGCTAAATCGTGGAAGCAGCTTATAAGTCCATCAACAGATGAATGGATTAAAAATGTAGCACTTATACACAATGGAGTACTAGTCTGCCACAAAAAGAGACAAATGGATTTTACCTGGAGACCATAATTCTAAGTGAAATAAGTCAGACACCAATACTTAAATTTCATATGGTTTTTCTTATATGAGAAACCCAAATATAACTAAAGACAAAAATAAAAGCTAGATAATAGGAAATAGGGAGATAGATCTTTTGCAAATAGGACAGGGATAAAAAGATGGAGGGATGTGAAGGGAGGAAAGGGGAAGGGAATGAGAAAAAAAGCAAGATGTGTTATGTTCATGTACCAACTCCCCATAAGGAATGTAATCATAATGCACTACAAGCATGTACTAGTAAAAAAAGCAAAACTTCAAGAAAATAATAATAGAAATGTTTTCCCCATTAATTAACTTGATAATTCATCATTTCTTTTTGACTGAATTGTAAATCAATCAGCTTTGAAAGTTTTGACTCCATAAAACTTACACTCTCAACCTCATATAGTCAACATTCCCCCAAATAGGATATACTCTAATGCTCTGAAGTTTAATTTTCCCTTATTTGAATCTCATGTAAAGTATAATTTTCTGTCTAAAATCATTGTCAGGTTTCACAAGGTAAGATTAACTACTCCACATTCATGTTTATTCAACTGTCTCCAAAAACATCTTTTACACACAAATTTTAAAGGGACAGAGTTTTTTTTAATTCAACATTGTATCCTTAGTACCTACCATAGTTCCTATCAGGTTATGACTCGGTAACTATTAATGGAAAATAGTATCTAGTGATTAACTGTCTTAGACAATTTATTACATGTTCCATGTTTAATTCTTTACATTGATTGCTCATTTATTTATTTCAACAACTCTAGAAAACTGATAATATTATTATTTCCACTTGGCTATTGAGAAAACTAAGATAAACAGAAATGGAGCAACTAACCTACCTATGTTTTGGCAATGTTGATACTGCTCACTTAATAATCCAAATTGATTGTCCTGTTTTTAAACTTCCTGTTTGTTAAAATAAAGACAACTGTATCTCTAAGCTTGAGAGTCCTCACCAAAAGTTAGGTTTGTCAAGATATATGTAATCCCATTTTGGTAAATATAATGTTAGGAGAAAAAATATGACTAATTTTCTAGGATAAAACTCATAACACATTGAAGCATGATTTTAAAAAGTTTTCACCATTACATGAGATTGATAACTGATTTTTCCCTTATCTAAAGGACATTTTATCTCCTACATTGGTTTCTCCTCCAGTTTTGCTTGTAAAATCAAACAAAACCCAGAAAATAATAATAATCTAATTGTTTACTCCGTGAACCCACATGTTCAGGAAGGACTTCTTCATATTTCCCACCACCGATTAACCAAACAATTGGAAGCTTAGACTCAGACCACTGGACTATGTCTCTGCCAAATCCAAATAACTTCAGAAACTTCAATGTGTAGCACCACTTCAGTGAGATTATCTGGTTGATTTTTATTCCATTGGGACCACAATTCTATATCTCTAAATGTAATATGACTCCTTTCAGATTTCTTTGGAAATGAGTATTATTTTCCTTTATTTCTACTGGACTGGGATATACTTGCAGGAAGAATTGAAGGATAACATGATTTCAGAGCACATTGTTTATATTTTCTACTCTACATGCTTCTGAATATCTGTAATGCTAAATAGAAGAACATAGACAAAAGCAGGTAGACTTGTTAGATTCCAGTTTGATAAAAGGAGGAATTATTTAACACAAGTGTGTTTGGGGGAAAACAAAAGAAAAATCTACAAACAAATTCTTTTAACAATCATGAATGTTACAAAACTGGAAATACAGAAAAGTTGTTCTTTAGAATTTTGTTGCTTTCCTATTTGAAATGAAGTAACACAATATTGAAACAATTAATAACTACGTACAACAGAAAGTTTAAAAATACGACAGTTTTATGATTTCTAAAGTGATATAAGTTCCAAATTTAAGGTAATCTACTGTAGAAATACAGTGTGTTCTAATTGCCAGTCATTTTAAAATATATTTTCAAACAGAATGTTCTGTAAATTTTTAAAGTAATACTCAATTTAGTCAATAAGAAGTTCTAATAATTTAATCAAATTGTGTAGCACTGTATTCACTGAAATCTGAAATAAAAAGGTTAGTATTAGAAGAGAATATTTTCAATCTAGCATTATATTTAGAAATTAAATCCTTTTTAAAAAGAGAACAGTAGGAACACATGTGATGCAATAGATAAAAATCAAATAAATGTAATTTAAAATAAGTTATTCTTTATATAAAATATTTTTAAATGTAGCATATAGGATAAATTAAAAATTAAAGAAAACAACCATAGTAAAATACAACATCATTTGCCTAAAGGTGAAATCCCAACTTTATATCATTATTTTTTAAAATTTTAATTATAGCCTTTTCCCATTTACTGTAAGTACATGAAACCTATCTGGGCATGGTGATCCTTGCCTGCTACCTCAGTATTTGGGATGCTGAGACAGGAGGATCATGAGTTCCAGGCCAGCCTGGGTTACATACCAAGTTCAAGGCCAACGTGGACTACAGAGTGAAACCCTGCCTCAAGCAAACAGGCACCTGATTAATTCAGAACATGATAACGTAAATTTTCTTTCCCACTTATAATATTATTTTGTTTCTTGTACATCTATTCTCTATAATTTACAAAAAGTATCCTCTAAAAGTCTCGAACTACTGCAGAAATTTATGAGCCATGAATTTTTTCATTGCAAAATGGTTCCTTTCTATTGAAATTTTACAGAGCATGAGATTTAAAAGACACAGTATTCTAAAAGGATCTAAAGAGGAGAATGACAAGGAACAGGGCAGGTGCAAATAACCAGGTTCAAGAGACCAAAAGACAAACTGGCAATAGGTTGCCACTGAGAGGACTTGACATTAAGTCCTGTCTTAGTTAAGACAAGCAATCAGGCACTCAGTGAGTAACGATTAAATCGGAGTCACATTAAACAAACCCAGAAATGCAAAATTTACAGTCACCGAAAAGATGTTTCCGCCATTAAAATGTTCAGATTCTATTTTTAAGATTATATGTTTGAGAAAGATTAAATTTCACAAAAACTGGTGTGGCCTTTCCATTGGGAATATTTATCTGATGAAATTAGGAAGTTACTGAGCCAGTAGATTAGCATCAACAGATTAGAAGATTCTTAAATCAATGCTTCTTATATTCTACAAAATTTATCACGTCCTTATGTTACAATTAAGTATAGCAATTATGTTGATCTGGAGGCAAATGAAATCCAACAAATGCAGAATTATATCACTTCCCTTATTTGATTAAAATCAGAAACGTCTGAAACATGAGGACTTCCATACACACTTTTCTGTCAGAAAAATTTTATGGCCCCTAAAATGAGGAAAAAATCGATATCAACATTTTTCCCAAAAGAGAAAGGATGGACCTGAGTCTCACAAACAAAACTGTCTTTATTTCATTCTTCTATGTATTTGCTTGCACAGAGTTTGGTCCTCCGGAAGTTTAAAACTCTTTTGTGTTTGTTTTTGTTTTTGCTTGTTATACTGGGACTGAACCCAGGGCCTTCATCTGAGATACATCTGCAGGCTTTATTGTTTTTTCTTTTTCTTTGAATTTTGAGACTGGGTCTCACCGAATTTACTATTCTTTGCTAAGATGTTATTGAAGCCAAAGTTACAACTACTCCTTTGAGTCATTCATCATTAAGCTTTCTGAACCATAATATGAGCTGCACACATTAAAAAAACTGTATTTCTCCTATTAATCTAATTTGTATGGCCCACCCCTTACAAACAAGTGCCTTATTTTGTTTTCTATACTTTCCAGGCATTTATATTACAGATTCACATGGTCCTCACCAGCAGAACTATCATATTATATCTGTCCTGTTTGACAACCAGTCTTGCTGATTATGAGTCTTCAAAGGGCTAAAACAAATAATCTAGTACATATCCTGATTTTATTATTGTGGAAAGGCAGCCAAAGCTATTCTAAATAGTTAAACATATTTAGTCAAAAACAGTAAGTAGAAATATTAGATCCAGTTCCCTTGTTTTTTTCCCCATTACAGCACAACCACTGCTATACTACATCAGCAATCATTATATTTTTCACCTAGAAATGAAACTACACTTCAATGCATAGTGATAAAGGACATAATAAAGCTAGCTTTGGTGAAAATTAATATTTTGGTTATTTCTTCAAGTTTAGAACAGCTCAAGTATAATAGATAGCTATAGGAGCTCATTCTTACTTGTCAGTTTAAATAATAACTCTGTAAAATATTAGATCTTTACCCTGCTGATATTGCAATAGACTTTTGTTGCATATGGTATAATTTCAAAATAACACTATCTACTTTGATTCACTTTAAAGTCAAAATAGCAGTTTTCTTTAGCTTCATTATTTTACTATGGAGTTGCTGCAATTTAAAAGCATATTAAAATATTTCAACTGTTAGTAAATTGCTTTTGCTTTTTTATGGAACAGAGAGTGATGAATATGTATTTAGGTATTGATGAATCCTATAGATATAAGCCACAGAATTAATTTATGATATGCAACTTGGCAGTTGCCTAATTAATCTTATTACTAATATTTGAATTCCACAATGATTAAAAATATGGAATTTGGGCTGTAATTTGGGACTGTGATTTCCAAGAAGAAAAAGTATATATAAGTAAGACTTGCAAAAGAGAAAGTAAAAATGTAGGCTAGTCATGTTGCCATTGATTTAAGAAATATGTACTAGTGAAGAAAAGGTAGATAGATGTGTTTATAGAAGTTTAGACTTTAAGTACAGATTAAGTACAGGTTTTAGGTACAGATTACATGAAAATTGGGTGGTAGGGTAAGGAAGGGACGTCACTGTAAGTAAACTTGCATTCCAACAGCAAATACAATAAAAGCAAAAAATGCATAGCTATGATAGTTTTTATCAGGGGTTTATTTATTTTTATTTTTTTCATCTTTAATTTTCTATTAGTACATATTTACAGTACATAATAACATGGGAAATTGGTAACAGTACAATACATATCTTAATTCTTTTTTCATCCCCTTCTCTGTCTCTCCTGTCTATTTCTTGGTCCTCATTCCTTTTGCAAAAGATCTTTCCTCCTATTTCCTATTTTCCCTTACTTTTTTATATTTTATTATATTAGTACAATTTAGGTATACAATATAGTAGCATTCATGATTGGAAATTCGCACCTTTACATAATCTCTCTTGGTTCTTATTTTTCCCCCTTCCCCTGCCCTCCTTTCAACCCCTCCATCCCTCCCTATTTACAAAGACTTTGTTTCCATTTTTTCATTTTCCCATATTCATTCCATGCCCTTCTTTCCTTTCCCCTACCCCTCCCACTTCCCCTTCCCCTTTGTCCCTTTTCTTCCTATTTCACATTATCTATTATATCATTTAGTCCTTATTTTCACTTTCAGTTTCTCACACCAGACAAACTATTTGGTATTTACACGTGTGTTCTGTTTATTTCACTTAAGAGTATAGCCTCAATGTGCATCCATTTACCTATAAATATCTCTAATTTCTCATTTTATATGGCTGAGTAGTAATCCATTTTCTAAAAAACCCCACATTTTCTTGATCCAGTCTCCAGTTGATGGGCATTTGGGCTGTTACCAAGTTTTAGCTATTACAAATTGTGCTGCTATGAACATGGGTCCACTTATATCACTGTGATATGATTCATTTAATTCTTTGGGGAAGACACCTAGCAGGGTAATAGCTGGGTCAAATGGGATTTCCAGTCCTAGTTCTTTGAGGTATCTCCATACTGGTTTCCACAGTGGTTGCACCAGTCTACACTCCCACCAGCAGTGGAACAGGGTTCCTCTTTTACCACAGCTCACCAAGCGTTTGTTATTGGTTGATTTCATGATAGCGGCCATTCTTTCTGGGGTGAGGTAGAATCTCCGCATTGTTCTCATTTGCATCTATTCAATGACCAATGATGTTGAACACTTTTTGATATGCTTATTTGCTATTTCTACTTCTTTGTATGAGAAATGTCTGTTCATTTCAGATGCCCATTTTTGGATTGGGTCTTTAAATTTGAGAGGTCTGATTTTTTAAATTCTTTATACATTCAAGATAGTAGACCTTTGTCTGAGGAAGAGCAGGTGAAGATGGTTTCCCACATTGTGGGTTGTCTCTTCACACTGTTGGTGGTTTCTCTTGCTGTGCAGAAGCTTTTTAATAAGAAAGATCCCACTTGTTCATTGTTTGTGCTAGTTCATGAGCAACTGTGGTTTTGTTCATAAAATCTTTTCCTAAACCAATATCTTCAAGAATTGTACCTAACCACTGTCCCAGGTGATTCAGTGTTTCTATTTTAATACTTAGATCCTTAATCCATTTCAATTTTAGTGAACGGTGAGAGATTTAGATCTAGTTTTGGCAAGTTGAAACCCAATTTTTCCAGCACCACTTATTAAAGAGGCTATCTTTGCTCCCATGAGATGAGATGACTGAGTGTGTCTGGAGTTGTTTTGGCATCTTCTAATCTGTTCCACTGGTCCTCAGGTCTATTTCTTTGCCAGTACCATGCTGTTTTTATCACAGTAGCTTTGTAGTATAATTTCAACTTGGGGACTGACTGTTTTACTCTCTGCCATGTCTCTATTACCTAGAATTGCTTTTGCTATTCCGGGTCTCTTCTTGTTCCAAATGAATTTTTGGATTGTTGTATAAAGGTCCATGAAGGATGCTGCTGGGATTTCAATTGGGATTGCATTGAATCTATACAGGAGTTTTGGAAGTATGGCCATTTTCACTATATTGATCCTTCCTACCCAGGAGCAGGGGATGTCTTTCCATTTTCTGATATCATCTCCAATCTCTTTGTTCAGAGTGCTATATTTTTCAGAGAACAGGTCTTTGATTTCTTTCATTAGGTTGGTTCCTTAGGTATTTCAGTTTTTTGGATACTATTGTGAAAGAAATTGTTTGTCCTATTTCTGTCTCAGTGAGTCTATTGTTCATGTAGAAGAAAGCTATTAATTTTTGTGTGCTGATGTTAAACAGTAGTAGCAGTAGTTCTTCTCTAAATGTCATATAGAATTCAGCAGTAAAGCCATCAGGACCTGGGCTTTTCTTAGTTGGTAAGATTTTAATTACATTTTCAATTTTATTGGTTGATATTGGGTCATTTAGAATTTTTAGGTCTTCTCTGTTCAACTTTGGCAATTCATACATATCTAAGAATCTGTCTATTCTGTGTTTTCCATCTTATTGCTGTATAGGTTCTTGAAGTAGGTATTGATGATCCTCTGGATTTCTGCTGGGTCTGTTGTAATTTCATCCATTTCATTCCTAATTGCATGGATTTGGGCCTTTTCATTCCTTTTTCTGGTAAGGTGGGCTAAGGGTTTGTCAATTTTGTTTATTCTTTTCAAGAACCAACTCTAAACTTCATTAATTTTTTGTATCATTCTCTTAGTCTCCATTGCATTGATTTCTGCTCTGATCTTTATAATTTCCTCCCTTGTATGAGCTTTGGGTTTGTCCTGCTCTTCTTTTCCTAGAAGCTTGAGATTCAGCATCAGATTGCTTATTTGGGCTTGCTCTGTTTTCCTAATATGAGTATTCATTAATATGAATTTCCCTCGTAAGACTGCTTTCATTGTGTGCCATATATTCTGATATGTTGTATTGGCATTGTCATTTAATTGTAGGAACTGTCTGATTTCTTCTTTAATTTACTCTGTGATCCACTGGTTATTCAGAAGTGTGTTGTTTGATTTCCATATGTTTATGAAATTTTTGTGGTTTCTTTTGCTGTGGATCTCCAATTTCATCATAGTATGGTCTGATAATATACAGGGGATAACTTCAATTCCTTTACACTTACTTAAACACATTCTATGAGTGAGTATGTGGTATATTTTGGAGAATGACCCATGTGTAGCTGAAAAGAATGTGTATTCTGATTTTGTGGGGTGGAAGACTGTGTAAATATCTGTTAAGTTCATTTTTTTCAAGAGTTCGATTGAGTTCTAGTATTTCATTACTTATTTTTTGTCTAGTTGATCTATCTATTTGTGACAGTGGGGTATTGAGTTCCTGCATTACTATTGTATTAGTGCATATATGACTTTTCATGTCCGTTACTATTTGATTTTTATAGTTGGGCGCACTAGTGTTTGGTGCATAGATATTTATGATTGTCATCTCTTCCTGTTGGATTGTTCCCTTTACAGGGATGTAGTGTCCTCTTTTGTCTCTCTTAATCAGTGTTGGTTTGAAATCCACTTGACCTGCAAAGAGGATAGATACTCCTGATTTTTTTCCAGTTCCTGTCACATGGATTACTGTTTTCCACCCTTTACATTCAATCTATGAGTGTAATTTTTATTTTTTAATTTTTTAATTTTTTATTTTTTTGTACCAGGGATAAAACTCCTGTCCTTGTGCTTGTGAGGCAGGTGGTGCAACCGTTGAGTGAAATACACAGCCCTATGAGTTTCTTTTTGAATTAAGTGTGTTTCTTGTATGCAGCATATTGTTTGATTTTGCTTCTTGACCCATTCTGCCAGTCTATTTCTTTTGATTGGTGAATTGAGATCATTAACATTGATGGCTATAACTGACAGATATTGACCTATCATTGTCATGACCTTTCTTTTTGCTGGGTTCTCCCCCTTTACATTTAATTTCTTGTTGCACCTGAGGCATTCATTCTGCTTTGCTACCTGTGGTTGTGATTCTTCCTCATTGTCTGTTCCTAGGATATTATCTAAAATTTTTTGGCATGCTGGTTTGGAATTCATGAAGTTCCTAAGGTGCTCTTTGTCATGAAAATATCTTATTTCACCAATCAATTTTGAAAGATAGTTTTGCAGGGCACATCAATCTGTGTTGGAGGCTGTTTTCCTTTAGGGCTTGGAATACGTCACTCCTTGAGGAATACGTCACTTTTCCTTGAGGGTTTGTATTGAGAAGTGTGCTGTGATTCTGATGGGCTTTCCTTTGTATGTGATTTGTTTCTTTTCTCTAACTGCTTGTAGAACTTTGTTCTTCTGTTGGGTTTCTGGAATCTTAACAATTATATGCCTATGTGTAGATTTTTTTATTTTTTTGATCAAGGCTATTTGGAGTCCTACATGCCTCACTTATCTGTATGTTAAATTCTTTTCCCCTGCTTAGGAAGTTTTCTGTCATCACTTCTGTGAACAGTTTTTTTATGTCATCTGCACTCTCTCTCCTATTTCTTTGTTGACTCCAGTCAGTCTAATGTTATTCTTCTTTACATCGTCTAGCAGCTGCTGGATTGATTTCTCATAGTCCCTTAAAATTTTGAAGCAATTTTTCTTTTCCTGGTCACTAATTGCAATCTTATCTTCTATATCTGAAATTCTGTCATCACATTGGCTTATTCTGCTGTGTAGACTTTCAATGGAGGTTTTACTCTCCTGGAAATGGTTGTATCTATTATATGGATTCCATTTTTTCCTATTTTGGGATTCTATCATGTTTCTTAGCTCCTCTATTTTTTTAATCTCTGTCCTCTCTAGATTTATTAATCATGTCTTCCACTATGGGCACCATCTCTGATGTTATCTGAGAAATTATTTCTGATTTCACTTTTTCCAGATTCTCTTTTCTTGGCAGTTCATGGAGTCCAGGTGACTGCGTATCAGAGTGTTCCATCTCCTTTCCCTTCAGGGTTACTGTAGGTGATCTGGAAGTCTGGTTTTGAGACTTGTTTATTTGTCTTCTCATTTCAAAGGGGGTGTGTGTGTGCTATTGGCACCCACATGGCACACTTCTTCAGAGCTTTGAGTGGTGGAATGCTGTCCTGGAAGCCCCTACCTCTGGACTGGGAGATGTGGAACACCCTATTTTCTCTTATTTTGCTCTTTATTTATATGTTGAGTTTCTCATATAAGAGAAAACATGTGATATTTAAGCCCAGATTTAGTTATTATAAATTGTGGTGCTATAAACATGGGAATACATGTGTCACTATAATATGATGTCTTTATGTCTTTTGTGAAGATATCTAAAAGGAGAATACCTGAATCAAATCGAATTTCTATTTTTGGTATTTGGAAAACTCTTCATACTGATTACCACAGTGATTGCACTAGTTTCCATTTCATCTAGAAAAGTAGATTTTTCTTTCCTCTCCCTTGCCAATATTTGTTCTTTTTTTATTTCCATTGTTTTACATCATTATAGAATTTAAATAGAGCACATATACTATTTTTTTCCTTCTCCCTTTAGTGGATCTGAAATATCTCTAATTTCTTTCTTTTATATGTAAGTAACATAGCATAAGACATACGTATCTAAGTCTTACAGATTGATGAGGATTAAAATATAATTATGAAACTATCATCACCATCAAGATAATGAACATTTTTAACACTTTCAAAAAGTCCATATATCCTGAATAATATATCCCCCTTTATATTTTTATGGGAAGTTTATTTTGTTTTATTGCTATAAATTATTTTCTACTTTTTAGCATTGCACCTAATTTGTATTATTTTTATTTGATTTTTGTATAACTTTAGTGCTTCAAAGTTTCTTCCACTGTGTGTGTTTTTTTTTGTGTGTGTGTGCTATATTTTTACAAGAGACAAAATCCAGAATGCCATTGTTTAGAATATTGAAGTCCTAAAATATCAAAATCATGAAAATATAATCTTGGAAATATATTTTTTAAGAACTAGGACTAGAGGTCCCATTTGACCCAGCTATTCCCCTGCTGGGTATCTTCCCAAAAGAATTAAAAGACTCATACTACAGTGATATATGTGCACCCATGTTCATAGTGGCCCAGTTTGTAATAACTAAAGCTTGGAAGTAGCCCAGTGCCCATCAACTGGAAACTGGATAAAGAAAATGTGTTTTTTTTTATAAAATGGAGTACTACTCAGCCATAAAAATGAAAAACTAGAGTCATTTATAGCTAAATGGATGCATATCGAGGCCATATTCTTAAATGAAATAAATAGGACACACATGTAAATACTGAATAGTTTCTCTAGTGTAAGGAACTGATAGTGTAAACAAGAGTTAAAATGATTAAAATGAATAATTAATAATTTGAAATAGGAAAAAAGGTCCAAAGACGAAGGAGTGAAGGGAGGGGAATGGGAAAGGAAAGGAGGGAAAGGAAAAACTATGAGAAAAGAAAAAAAAAATGGAAATGATGTCTATGTAAATAGGGAAGGGTGGAGGTGTGAAGGGTGCACAGGTAATGGGGAAAAAATAAGAACCAAGATACATCATGTACAGGTACAATCACCCAATTATAAATGTAAACGAATTGTATACCTAAAATGTACCAATAAAAGAACAACAACAAAAAAAAGTTTAAAATATTTATTTACAGGATAAAAAAGGATTAAGAAATACTAATATTTGACAGAATGCTTTATAGCACAATGAAATAAGCAATAATAATATGCAAAGTTTATTCAAAATATAAGGTGAATTTTTAAATAAAAATTAGTGTAATACACGTGACCGTTAATTAGCCTCAAAGTACTTCCTCTCTTATAACTACACTTATCTCGTTGTTCTTGCCAGTGTATGAATCAGTATTGCAAGCCCTATTTACAGTATGATGTAGTCAAAGCACAGTGAATGCTTCTGCTAAATCCCATTGAATGGAATGGGAGAGTATTCTGAAGGAGATTATTGTTAATGGGTTTCTTACTCTCATAACTTCTTAAAATTTGCACATTCAGTAGATTTTCTGATAACGTGCAATTTAAAGGTAGTAACACTCAGGTATAATAATATTAGTCACATCATACAATGGTTATTAGCAAATAAACCATATTTGTAAAGAACTAAGTCAAAAGACAAACTGTATAAACAAATATCACCAATTGCTAACTGTGTTATTGGAGTGTTGTTACTATAGTCATCTGAAATACTACAATGGACAACCTAAATTTTTAGATAAGATCAATCTTAAACCACAATGGCTCATCACTTCATATGAAGTCAGATATACATAGACAAGAGATATTCAGAATTTTTTTCTTTCATAAATGCAAAACTATAAAAGTCATACTTTTTTATTTATTGAGAGTATCAATGTTCTTACATATGCACAAAACTCACAAAGTCAGTGTTGTGATAATGAAGTTTCATGGTGTCAAATTCGAAAAAAAAATCATAAAATGAATTAGAACTCTGTGAAAGTCATTACATATTTTTCATCTCCACTACTGGAAATGAGGCAATTATGATATGTAGCATAGAAAATTATAAAAAACACCACAAATAATTTATGATAGGGGAAAGAAGCTGAAAACACAAACATAGGAAAGAAAAATGTCACAAAACAAAAAGGATAATTTTGATATTAATATTCTACATGTCATTGTTCTTTTGTAAATTCTATTACAATGAATATGATATAACAGTATGAATATTATGTATTAGGACTTTCCACTTTCAGAGACATAGTTTCCTGTTATTTTGGGCACAGGGGAACCTGTGTACTCATACAGACCACAGATTTAGTCCAAATGCTCCTAGTGACCTAAGAGCAGCACACCCATTGCATAAGTCACCTCTTATCTGACCTTGCACATGATTACTTTCAAATCAGTCATTAAGTTCCCTGACTTTTTTAATCTCCTGGAATTTTATCAAATGCAAGAACTGTGAATGCAAACAAATGATGCATTTTTAAACTGATATTTTTAACACTGCCCTATGGCAAATACTTTTCCAAAATTGTTAAAATCCCCAAATATTAAAATCCCTAACCCTTAACAGTTGAAATTATGGCTTTGAAGAATATCATTGACACAAATTTTTTGCATCAAAGTTATGACTGAATGTCATTATTCTCTGCTGCAACCAAGGGCATTTCATTGGTAGAGTGGGCTATAAAATCACTTATGATCCATTTCTCTCTCTAGGCAAAATTTGCATTTCAGAACTTTGGAATTTGGGGTAGAGAAAATCAAAACTGTCTCTTTGGTGATACCCCTTATAGCAGCCAAGTAATTAATACAGTCGGGTTAGGAACCTGAAATTATATCAGATTCTTTCTCCTGGTGTGAAAACAAGGAAAACATGACTAAGGCTCTTTTAGTTTCAGTGCAGTGCAACTAATGTAGAGCCTTCATTTGGTGGGAAAAGGGAGCTTCTGTCTTTCACCTTCCTTACCTGAGAATTAACCTTAGGAACATGCAGCTGTAGATATGATGAAAATATGCTGACACCCCGATCCTCTTGCTATGACATTTGTTCTTCACTGCAGCTGACTTAAAAGGAATATCTATCTTGTTCAGCTCAAAGGGATGAAAGATAGAGTGGTCTTGAGTCTAAAACTAGACTCTTTTTTTCTTTCTGAATTCTCATAAATAATAATAATTATTATTATTATTATTATTTTATTTTTTATTTTTTTTGGTACTGGGGATTGAACTCGGTTCCTTGCGCTTATGCAGTAGGCAGCGAAACCACTGAGCTAAATCCCCGGCCCTCTCATAAATATTTTTAATAGAGCAATTCTTTTGCTGCTCACCAAAAAACAATTTTTGGAGACCTCACCTATTTTTTTTTAAGTGGTTTTTACAGTTTCATTAGAGAGAACCTCAGTGTAATCTCTCATGCTGTAATGCTAAATATTTGTCATCTCATGTGTTTTTAATTTTCATATATTTGAAGATTTTCTAAGTTTCTTATTTTACTTAAAATGCACTAATTTCATCATCAGAGCACACACTATCAAATTATTTCAATTTTTAAAATTTAATATTTGCATTATGATAAAAAATGCACTCTAGTAGATATTTTTATGTGTGCACTTGAAAATTTTTCTATTTATCAACGAATGAAATGTCTATAAATTTAAGGACATATTCAGTTATTAGTATTGTTCAATTTCTCTATTCTCTTGTTGATTTTCTTGTATAAATTACAGAAAAATAATATCTCCTGATAGAAATATAGATTTTACTTCTTCTTTTACTTTTTAAATATGTTGTGTTATTACACAAATATACTGATAGTACCACTATGTTCTCTAGAAGAATTTATACCAAAGTCATTATGAAATAAATGTCTTTATCCTTGGTAGGATTACTAAAATATACTTTTAATGAAAATTAGTATATCCATTTTATCTTTCTTTTTAAAATATTGATATGATTTATCTTTATTCCTTAAACATTTAAACAATCATTATACTTATATCAAAGAGAACTTCTTGCAGACAGCATATATTGGTTCTCAAAAAACAAATCCAATCTGATAATTTCTTCTTTTAACTGTTATGGTTGCAACCATTCTCATATAATTTTTTATGGTTGTATTTAATTAACTATCATTTTTAGTCATTTTTTTTCTGTCTGTGTCACATATTTGAGAAATCTTACAACAACCCAGAGTCACAAAATGGCACACAATAATATATTTTTCTCTTACATAAAAGTATAAAAGAGCAATATTACTGAAAACTATGTTTATATGTAAAAATTGAAGTTATGAGATGGCTAACTATAAAATACACTGGTGACAAATAAATATTCTTGGGCATAATACCAATGGCAAAACCTATCAAAATTATTATGATTAGTAATCAGTGTGTCTCAATGAAAAAATAAATCATATAAACTGTAAAACAAATGCTATATCAATAATTTAAATAAATGAAAAAATCAATGATCTTTACTTTCTGAGATTTTTAATAATCTTAAACAGAAGCCTCCAAAAGAAAAGAGACATAAAACATAATGATGAATCATCCATTGTAAAGGGCAGATAATGCCTTATGTGATCTCTTTCTTTTATATGACTGCCAAACTGACTCTCACAAATTGAATCTGGAAAGGGTAATTGTCACTTTATTGATCATATTTTAGATTACTGGAAAGAAATGACTCTGTTAACCATGAAAAAGTAAGCTGCTATGTCCTGAGAGGGCCTGAGAAAAAAGAACAAGGCAAGGAGCCTCTTGTTGTTGAGAGAACCTGGAGCTGTCAACCAGCAAGAAAATAGAGACCTCACCCTAATAATTTCATGGAACTAAATTCTACTGAGCCACTTGAGCTTGAAAAAGAATTTAAGGTTCAGAGAAGAGAACTGTTCTGCTGATACATTGATGTAAAACCTGGTCATGTTATCAAAAGAAAATCCAACTAAGCTATACCTGGATTCTTCACCAACTGAAACTGTGATATAAGAAATATATTTCTTTTAAATGGAAAATTTTGTGGGGATTTCTTTTACAACAATAACATCTAAAGTAAACTTAGCAGAAAAATGTTAACAAAATATTTGAATACATTTAAAAAATACAACATAAAATAATAAAATAGCATAAATGAACAAATATACATCTAATGAACAAAAACATATCATTATTCATTTAAAAAAATAAAATCATAACATGCATAAAGCATTTATAATATATATTTTACATGAACATTTATATACTTATTTGTCATGTTTATTTACATTTAATTATTATTATTAAAACTAATTCTATTAGAATCTTTCCCATTGATGAGACACAGTAGCTAAAATCCACAGCTCAAAGGAAGAGAGATTTAATTAGGCTCATGGTCAGGAATTCAGTTAGTGGTTGGCTGTCTACCCGGCAGAAGGGCATGGCAAGAAAAAGCTGCTTAATTCACTGTGTCTGGGAAGCCAAGAACAGAAATAGTGTCACAGAGGAAATGAACAGGGATCAGAAATAAACCCCAAGACTATGCCTCAGACACACCCAGACACTCAGACACACCCAGATGTGGGATCATCACTATGTACCTGGGTGGATTTCAAAGCCAATCAAATCAACACTCCAAACTAACAGCTATGTCTCAACCTTTGCCAACTTCATACCTAAACACATCCCCTTAAATAATGCTTAAGTTCCAAATAAAGACAATAACATTTTCTTAATCCAACCTAACATAACAGTTATCATGTGTACAACCAGAAATGCAACTATCCCTTCCCCAAAAACTAACATTTCCAACATTTTTAAAAATCCTAAATCAAAGTCTGTTTTGAAACTCAAGGCAGCACAGGGTTAACATTTTTTTTCAAAATGGAGGGATAGAGTGAGAAAAAAGAATAGAACCAAAGCAAAGTAAGACAAACATTAAATCCTATAGCTCCATCTCCAGCATCCATTGTACATGGTGGTGAGATGCAGGTTCCAGAGGGCTAGGGAAGTTCCACCTTTGTGGTCTTACTAGTTGTGGCTCACACAGCATCTCTCTTGGGCTGACTTTACTGGTGGCCTGCAGCATTATTCTACAGATGTTCCATATTCCTGGCATCTCCGACTTCCTGGGGACTCCACTGTATCTTTGGCTTCATTCCTACAACTTCATGCACTGTTCTCTCAGGGGCTTGTCCAGCTTCCCAGGTCTTCCTTTGAAATCTAAGTGGAAGCATACTTGACTCTTCATTTTTTTTTACATTTTGCATGATGGTAGTAATAGTGTCATGTGACCAAGGCCAAGATGGATGGTCAACAGAAGCAATAGCCAGACCCACCTGGGTCATGGCACCTGAGTGCCTGGGTAGCTGAGCATAGTGAAGTGAATCCCAGGGAACCAGTTAACCTAGGAGGTCCTTCTCAAGTAGTAAACCTCTTCTGAATGAAAGTTCTACATTTTTGTACTTTTGAACCTGGGATAGGTGGGGTCTTGTTGATTTCTGAGACATCCTCATAGCATCTTTTTGTCCCTATAGAAACTACTAGGTTTCTTTTTCATGATGCTAATCTCTTCAAAAACCTTACTTATTTTGTTCCCAATTTACACATGGTTCCATCTGGGCAAATGTTTCTGCTCTGCCTTTTGCCTCTGAATATCACTATTAAAAGCAGTCAGCAGTATCCATGCCATAGCCTGAATATTGGGCTATCTTGAAAATTCCTTTATTAAATTATTTCATCCATCGCCTTTAAACTCACTCTCCTGCAAAGTCTCAGGATCAAGGCAAAATACAGACAAATTTCTGGCCATAGTATAACACATATGACCTATAGTAAAACTGTTATTTAGTACATGTACCCAACTGGGATTCTGTAACCCTGGCCTTTACTGTTCACATTCTTATTAAATTCTGGTCTTTTGAGCTCTGGACCAAAATCCCCTTCAGACTCTTGTTTATAGAATTCTATCACTTCTATAGCTTGCATCTCCAACCTGTCTAAAGTCTTCCACAAAAAAGTTCCAGAGACTTCTAAAGCATTTGATCATGTACAGTAACAACAAGGCCTCACTTCCCTGATAGAAATCATCTGCATCAGTCACACATAATAGCTGGGTTCTAGATCTTCAAGGAGATGAGGTTTACTTTGACTCAAAGGTTTGGGGGATTCAGTAAATGGTTTACTGACTTCAAGGCAGAAATCTCAGAGCAGAAAGATATGGTGGAAGAGAACTGCTTATCCAGTGGTAATCAGGAAGCAGAGAGAAAATTAAGTAGATAGGCCAAAAATACATTCTTTGATGTCACCCATCTTGGTGACTCAGTTCTAAACAGTCTCCCCCTCCTAACAGCACATTTAGGCATGACTTCATCAGTGTATTAATTCACTGATGATTATACTTCCCCTGTGATCCAAAAATCTCACACTTAATACAAGAGACTTTTAGGGGATATTTAACAACTAAATCATAACAGTAATTTTGAATTTTTTACATTTACAATTAATATTTTGATTGCATAATTACTTTAATACAACAACTGTATTTTATTTGTGGTCATTAACATATAAATTTAATCTCTCCTCATTTATAAACTTCTTTATATGATGAGAGGCAATAACTTGTCAGATGATGAGTCAATATGTGTGGAAAGAATGAATAAATAGAACTTATACTGAGCAATATTGTGACTCTTTGCATTCCAGAACACTTTTTTCAAATAATAGGTTTTTTTTAAAAAATGCATTATTCTGAAACTCTAGTTTTCATTTCCTCTCTATGGTTTGTTAAGTAGTAACTTTACAAAACACCAGGGATCAATTTAGCAACTTTTTTTGCCATGCAAAGTACTGTTACAACTCAAAAGCACTAATTAAACTAAAGTGACCTCATGGGAGACATTATGCAGGCAGAGTTGCAGCCTGCTGTGAGCCTAATAATCTTGGTGCAAGGAGGGTTATTAAGAAGGAAAAAGGAAGGTCATAGATCTAAAGGTAGAATCAGTTGGAATCACTCCAAATACTGTTTGTCCCTTTCCAAGTACATTTTTGCAGTTTCCATTTAGTTTTTAAAAATTCTTTGGAGCATAACGTTTTTCTAATCATAAAACTTTGAATTATCTGAAAATATGTTAAGACTATTGCCTTATTTCCTATTATTTATTAACAAAATGAGAAATAGTTCCTTGATGATTGCTATTGACCACAATTTTAACAGAAATGGAGAAAAGATAACATATCTAGAAAGCAACTACTACTAATAATTAATATGTATTGGCTGCTGACTGCTGCAAACACTGTATGTATTAACTCATTGAATATTTTCCTAGATGGAAAAAAAATCTGTGTTACAATTGCAAATGCCACAATATCTCTAATGCACCTTTTTTCTTTCTCAAAGCCTCCCATTTAATTTTTAATGAGCCTCAGAATGAGATGTACAATATCAGGCTTGGAAGAGGAATAATTTTTAAATCTATATATGGCATAAAATAAAGGTGTTTCATTAGTTTAATATTATTCCACTTAATATCCATGTGAAAAGAGACTTGATTAGTAATTTATGTGATTTTTAAAAAGGTTTTGATATTGTTATGGTGATTTCAGTTGGTATTTCTCTTAATAATTGTGATATCAAAAGGCTAAATGCCTTTTCCTGGAATATGCACATACTAAAACTAAAAAAAAAAAATTATTTTTATTCTCAAATTTCTCAGCTGAGTTTAGAATGGCTCTATAAGGCCAAAAATTTATAGATCTAAAATTTGAAAATCTATTATATAGTATGAAGGTTTTAGAAGAATTATGTGTTCAGGTGCATACTTTAAAAACAAACACTCAAAAAACAATCATTGTGTTTCTTTTGTAAATAATAGTTTGGCAAAAGAGAAAATCAGGACCCCAAATGACATGGAATACAGTAGCATAGATAATAGTAATAGGGATGGGAAGAAAGGGGTGAACTGAGATATATACAGCAATAAAAGGACTAGTAATTAATTGGATATGGAAAATAAGAATGAGGGAATATATAAAAACTGAATGTATCTTTCATATCTACAGTAAAATGCTTTCTATTATTTTTGGTTTTCCTATTAGTTATGTGATCCATCTCACTGTCAAACACAAAAATCAACATTTTGTTCATACAGTTGAAAATGTATTTAGTTCATGCTTTTTAAGAGAAGATTCTACTTTGTTATGATATAAAAATAATGTTTACTAGAATTTATTAGCTATGTCCATTGAGAAGCAGTTTACAATGGATATGTTTCTGTAATCCATGTATATATTATTAGACTCATTGTTAAAAAAAAAAATGGCCCTCAAGGTAAGAAAGAGCTGAAAATAACACTATAAAAGAAACTAGTAACAGAGAGGAGGTTTCCTGATTTGCAATATTTGTCATGAAGATTCTCTTTTAATGCAAAGGGAACCAAGAAATAGTGGGAGATGAGAAGGAGGGGAGGGAAATGAGATTAAGAAAAAAAAAGAGGGAGAATTGTGAAGCTGTCTCTATATAATACAAAAGATGCTGGAGGGGGAGAGAGAAGTTTTTTTTTTTTTCAGAATTAAGAAATGTCATGTACATGCATCAATTCCTCATGATGAATGCAATCATTATGTACTACAAATATTATCAGTACAAAATTTTTAACAAAGGTAAGATCTCAAGGTACAAAAACCCACATGGTTTTAAAAGTATAAAACATATTGTGGCTTGGACAAAGGAGTTATACATGGGGAACTGGAAGTTTTAAAAAGCAACTCTTTTGGGATGTATATTTGAGAATTAATTGATATAACTAAGCAAACTTTAGACATTTTCAACATACTGTGGATATTCAAAATATTGCAGATTGTGAACAGAAAGAATTTAATGGAGATTATGAAGCAAATATATTAAGGCACTATAGAATGTGCCTTATGGAGAATATAAGTAGAAATAAATTTTATACATTAAAATAGGGATTAAAGTTTGAAAAAAGTAACAATAACCAGCAAACAGGATCAATATTTTATATAATATTTTGTGTTAGTATTAAGATTATGATAGTATTATGACATTTAAAGGTATTTTTAAAGTTTAAAGATGTTTTCTCTAAAAATCATAATAGTTACATTTAATGGAATAACTAAATAATATAAGCATTACCACATTTTTCTTCTATACAATGTGCTATTTAGTTTTAACATCACAATAGGTTTCTCATAGATATGCATTCTGTGTATCTATATGTAATATATAGATATATAATTCAAAGATTTAGTATAGGACTTATTTTCTATAGTTTAGACAGCTCTAAATGAAAAAAAGCACATTTTGGGCTTTCTGTCCTGATTTTAGACTGTATCTATGGTATAGAGCAAGAAAAATGAACAGAAAGAGAAGATAAGAGTTTTTCATTTTGGTGCTATCTGAAGGTAACATCAAAACACTGAAGGTCAAAAAATTGAAATTTAGAAGTAGATTGTGAGCCAAAGTTAATCCGTAATAATACATGTTATGATGCTCTCTATGAAATAATTTCAAGCCTATCTTTAATCATTTAATGCTACTCAAGACTTCCTGATCTTCACAAAATGTTTGAATTGGTTTTTATTTTTTTCATTGTTTTGGTAGGAATTTTTATTTATTGTCTTACTTTTTTAAATTAGAGAAATTCAAAATTCTAATATGTAAAGAATTGGTCCTTTTAGATATTATCAAATTATTTCTTAAGGGTTTAGCTAGTAAATATTTTAAGCATGTGGCCTATAGAGGCTGTAATGAACTTTGCTGTTCTGTCTCTGAAGCACTCATAGAAAATATATAAATTAATGAGAAAGGCTGGACTCCAAGAAGAATTCATTCATGAAAACAGGTGGCCAGTTCTTTAGCCACAGTTTCCTGATCTCCAATTATACCTGTTGACTATAAATATACAAGCAGTTCTACTTGAATAAAAAATACATATGATAATTTTATTTAAAATAAGATATACTCTCAAAAAGCATATGACAAGCATTTATAAAACATATTATTTAGACCAAACAGCATGTAATCAGAGTATAATTTTTATTAAGAAGAAACAAAATGTTTCTTGCTGTTATAATTATTAAAAGAAATTACACAAATTTTGCAATAATGCAAAGGATGACAGAGCCTGTACTTTGGCTATAATACAGCTAAATATCCATCTAAGCATTATTTAAGTATTGATTAATTGCTTAGAGGAGTGTATTTTTGTTTTACTTTCCTATTTGGTATGAGCTCAAGATTCAGGTATCAGGTGGGAAAATAATTTTGTAGATAATCAATATATATGTTTTTAGTATATTAATCAGGTTTTTCTACACCTCACAATGCCTTTCCTTGTGAAATATATAACCTCTGTTCCATCTAATTCTGCTTTGATCTAAGTTTTCTATATGGTGTAGATTGATAGTGAATGGCTCTAAAACTTGGTCATTAGTCTGTGTCACTATTAGGAAGTTTTGGAAACTTTAGGAGGCTGGCATACTAGAAGGACATTAAGTCACTGGGGATGCGAGCTGAAGAGAATATTGTCTCTTCTTGTCTCTTCATGTCTCTTTCTTGACTTCCTGGCTACTGTGAGATAAGCAGCTTTGCTTCATTAGGTGCTTTGCACCATAATGTTGTTCCTCGCCACAGGTTCAAAGCAATAGGGTACAGAACCATGAAATAAAACCTCTGAAACTATGAGAAAAAATAAACCTTTTTAAACTGTAAGTCAATTTTTGTTAGATAATATGTGTTAGCAATGGCAAGCTTGCTATAGAATTATCTACTGGCTCTTTCACTAATAAATTAATAAACTATTTATCAAGGTTAATTTTATATTTATATGAAATACTATTTTGAGAAATTTTATTTTAAATTACAGTAAAATTTTTAATTTTTCTATTTTTTATTAAAGAATGTGATTTTTGATTCTTGTAAATCCTCTTACCAGTGATTATTAATCTATCTTCATCAGAAATATTTGAATGAATATGTGTTGGATAAAAACTCTGTCTCCAGAAAGTATGTCTGGGGACAATGACACTGCATATTCATTCACAGCCTACTGCCTAAATCTCACTTTAAAAGTCCTGAGTTTATAAGTATTGAATGATAATTAGTCCATACAGAAATATGTGCTTGGCAAATTTCCTAAAATTTACCCTTTTATCTTTATTTGCCTTGTATTCAAAGTAATCTTTGATAGAAATACATAATGAATTCCATCACTTTTACGTGGTTCCTACTCTCCTCTGACAAAATTCATTTTTTATTTAATTTATTCAGTTAAAATAGAATTGCTATAGTATTTGTTCTTCTTGAAATATATATAATATAATATTAAACAAAGCCTGATGTCAAAGTATGAAGAGTTATTTGTGGAATTTTAGGCATTATTTAGGCATTGCCAAATATAAATGAGGGCAAATAACATTTCAAAGATAACTAATCCTTTTGTTTGTATGGCAATGTATAGGCAATCAATGGAGAGTAGTATTTGTTAAGGTGCTTCTGATACTTATAATAAAAAAGCTGAATTTTTTCCAAGTTTATGCAACATTTTATTACCCAATATTAATTATTTGCATATTTATTACCTCTATGGAATTTGAAGCTTTCTATTTGCTTTTATATACTTTAAATTCATTTGGGGTTAACTTACTTTTTAATTTTAAATTATTTTTCTCCCATTTCATATTTGATTATCCCTTCTGTCCAATTAAGTAAAAAGTTATATAGTTTAATGTAATTATATTTAGTCTTTTCTTTCTTGTTGTCTTGTGAAATCCATCTTGTTCTATAATTTATACTTGGAAATGTTAACGAAAGATTAAAAATAATTGCAGAAGACTGTAATTTAGTTTGATGTAAGAAAAATAATATTGTAGGGAAACTTGTAGTTCTCTCTTATTGAAAACTATAATTTCTCCCAAAATAAATTTGTTTGAGACTCTTAATTCTAGCAAAACAAATTTGTAAATGTTTAATTAGTTTCTTGGGTATTTTTCTAACATCTTGTATATTAGGAAATTCAGTAAAACTTATAAGCTTTCTTTTGAACTAAATTTTCCATTGTTAATATTGTTCAGCAGATGGCACTATCTGAATAATTCATTTAACATGATTTCTTTGTTGCTTATGCTATGGTGAAGTTATTTTAAATATGTTCCTTGGAAGCATGATGGTCTTGCTAAACAAAAATGATACTCATTTTATATATAATGCTGAATATAATTTTTATGTGACATAGATTGACAAGCAACTTTCTTTGAATTTCATTATAGAAATTGAACTTTCCCTTACTGTTACCAATGAGATAATTAAATTTTATTTTACTTTCAATAAGATATTTCTTGAATTAATTTCTTTCTAAAAACTAAAATTTTCCTTAAATGAAATTCTATCTTGTTTCTAAAAGTTTTTTTGAGTGTTCTGTTCCAGAATCCACAATTGTAATAGTTGAGTTTCCATTTCCGTTGTTCATACATTCTTATGACAACCATCATGTTTTGATCCGTTAAGTTGCTTTCAAAGGTCATGAGAAATACCTGGAAACTAGTCTAAGATAATGTTTACCTGAAGAGTCTCCAGTGCTTCCTATCATGCTTCCATGATCTCATTCAGTTAGCATGTTGACATGTCTACCTATTTGTAAAATATACTGGCAGTGCTTCTAATACCTGTCTTGATCTTCTCTTGTCGTCTCTTAAACATACTTTTACTTCAATTTTATTTCTGGTGTTTACTCTCAATTTATTTCTGCTTTGTAAGAAGTTCCTTAAATCACTCATGAGTCTGAGGAAGAAAATCTTATGTAGCTGTTTCTCATTGTCCACAAGGAATGTATTTCAACTGATGCATGAAACCATCCATATTATTGAACACTTAGTATACTATGTCTTTCCATACATATATCTTATGATAAGGTTTAATTTATAAACAAGGCACAGAAAGTGTCCCACATGTGACTCATTACAGAGAAGTACCAGGGCAAGAACAACAACACAAAACCTATTTCAAAGTGAGTGATTAAAGATAATTCTGAAAATCATCGAAGAAGTAGCCAAAACCCTAAACACTATAGAGAGCTGAAAAGACAAACTAGAATATATAATAAACTAAGTTGCACTTTCACCAGCAGATCCCTCGTTGGGGGACATATTCCATACTTTCCCAAAAAAGCTAAACCAGAAATTAAGAGCAATCTGTATCAGAACAGAGTATCATTAGAATTCTGAGGTCCTCAAAGCTACCAAATCTTGTTTGAGCAGCTTCTGGTTTAAGATTGCTCACATCCAAAGAAAGAGCTCACCTCCAATCCCAGAACACCTGCTGCTACAATAGCTACTGTTACAGCAGATGCCATCCTGACTAAGGGTCATCATTTGACCGTCTTATGTTGCCAAAACACTAGAGATTGAGAAAGTCTCAGAATAAAGGACAGGGCTCTCAGTGTCCTGAGGCTTCAAGACCAATAGCTGTCATAGCCACAAGTTCTATCTCTATCTGAACTTCTTCTATGAGAACTACAGAAGGTCTCCTTCCTGTCATATAGCCTCCATACTTCAGTTATTGATGAGCATTTTCTGGTAATAATGGAACCTATACCTTGGGAATTGTGGAAGGTCTTGACTATGTCCTACTACTCTCAGAATGCAGCTACAAGTGCCACAAAAACTAGTGCCACCTGCACTTACTCTGTAAGAAATAAGGAAGTTTTTCTCTTCAGCCCAAAGCCTTGGGACTGTGGCAGCTGATGCCAAAATCCATGGCATCATCCATGCTTGTCATTTGGAAGCTAGTTGCTCCTAGACTGTGGTTGTTGATGAATTTTTAATACATACCCTACAACTCCAATACCATAGAATGAAGAATGATGAATGTCTACAAGAAATATGGGGTTCTTCTTTAGCAAAAAAAGGAAAATTTTTGGATCACAAAAATGAAAAAGGACAATGCAGACATCATGCATGGTGGAATCCAGATTAAATGATATCATCAGATCTCTGTCCTCTACATTTTCTTCTGTTCAATTTTTCTTCCCAAAAGGGTTCAGCATTAGGTGGCATAAAACTACTGGTAAGTTTTAAACTATACAGAATCCTCAAAACTTCCAATTTGAAAAAATTGAAAGAAACTTCTCTCTTAGTAGACATAACAATAACCATAAAGGGATCTATTGGTCCCCAGATGGCCATTTGACAATCTCTTTTCCTTCCATTCTAGGGATTGAAATAAAGTTTTCCTACTGAGCTATATCTTCAGTCTCCTCTTTTTTTTTTTTTTGTTATTTTGAAATATAGTCTTCCTAAATTGGTAGTTGCCCAGCCTGGGATAAAACTTGCGATTCTCCTGTCAGCCTCCCAGAGTACTGAGATTATAGGCATCCACTACTGTGCCTAGCTGCCAATGTTTTACTAACCAGTGGTTTTTTTGTTGGTTTGGTTTGGTTTGGTTTTTTTCTGTACCAGGGATGGAACTTGGGTCCTTGCACTTGCGCAGCAGGCAGTGAAACCACTGAGCTAAATCCCCAGCCACTAACCAGTAGTTTGAGGTAAAATAATTGATTTCCTGTGACCAATCCACTACTGGTTCAATTTCATCATTGAGAGTGGTTAAGGTAGATATAGAATAGATTAAAAAAGTAACAGATATCTACTACTCAGGTCATTTCAAATAATGGATGATCATAGATTACATTCATAGAATTACTAACCAAACAGAATTCACTGATACTCATAAGGACTGAATGGCGACTAAATGCTTTCTTTCCTATAATCAGAATGCTTCTCTATTATGAATTCTCTGATGTTGTCTAAGAGCTGATGCAAAGCTAAAATTATTCCCACACTCCTTACATTTATAGGCTTTCTCTCCCACATGTAGCCTAAGGGACAAGATCTGATGGAAAGATTTCCCACATTCATTATATTTATAAGGCTTCTCTCCTGTATGAATTTTCTGATGCTGGTTAAGGTATGAGCCACAGCTGAAGGCTTTCCCACATTTGTTAACATTCATAGGGTTAAACTTGAACTAAAGCATCGCTGAAGGCTTTCCCACATTTACTGCATTCAAACTGTCATTCTCCAGTATGAATTCTATGATGTCATTAAGTTGTGAGTCAATTCTAAAAAATTTTTCACATTTCATGTATTCAAAGAGCTTTTCTCTAGTATGTATCCTCTGATGTTGATTAAGGTGAAAGTGATACCCAAAGGTCTTCTCACATTCACTACGCTTGAAGGGTTTTTCTCCCATGTGAATTCTCTTGATAAAGAGTTAAGTGCTATTCATTTGCTGACAGCCTTTCCACATTGATTACACTCATAGGGTTTCTCTATGGTGTGAATCCTCTGGTGTTGATTAAGCCACGTGCTCTGTCTAAAGGCTTTGTTACATTCCTTACATTCATATAATTTCTCTTCATTATTTTTTCTTTGATGGTCACTGAGAAAGAGGTCATGGCTAAAGGTTTTTCTACAGTCATTGCAATCATATGATTTTTCTCCACTGTGAATTCTCTGAGGTTGAGTAAAGAATGAGTAAGAGCTAAAGGCATTCCCAAATTCATCAGAGTCATGGGGCAATTTTCCCAAATTACTGGTTGAATTTTGAGTAAGTAATGAGAGGAAACTCAAGAGATCTGAAAAATCTGGACTTTCATAAGGTTTCTCACCAGAAGGAATTCTTATATCTTTGCTAAACTGTGTTCTCCTAATTCTTCACGTTCAGTACCTATCAAAGATTCTGTTTCAGAATGGAGTCTTTCATATTCAATTATGGCTGAATTCTGAGAGAAGATTTTATCATAAATATCAAATTTATTTACTTGCTTTACTATGGGAGCTTCCTGTTGTGTTAAAAGGACTTATGCCAGGGAGATCCTTCTCCTAGAATTATTATATTAATTGTGTCTTTTCCCAGTAGAGATATCCTTAAGAGATGTCACTTGCCTGAAAAGTCTTTCTGGATTTCCTTGATGCCATGCAAATTCTCATATTTCCAGGATTCTCTGAAATTGGAGCATTGAAGTTCATGACGTTTGATCCTTCCCATTACCATCCCCTGGGATTTTTCATCAGTGAACCATTCTGATGACAATTCCTTCATGTCAGACCAAGATTCCCAGTCTGCACAGAGACCATGTGACATCTCCCTTTGCACCATCCAAGGTTACTTACCCTGCTCCCAAAACGAGATCACATTAGTTTAGAAATAGAGAGTCCAAGACATACCAAGTTCCTGTAGTTCTACAACATGACTTCTCTGTATGAATCCTTCTGAGATGGATCAAGCCATTCCCAATCCTCTTGGGAAATGTTTAGAGCCACATCTCTGAAAATCAACAACCCCTGGGATATAACTTTACAAGTCAACAGCTATTCCTCCTTTCTTTTTCAGTTTCTCTCCCAGTGTCACAGGCTCTCTCTGCAAGAAATCTGAAATACCATTAAGCAAAAACAATTTTTCATTTTGGGAAATCCAGAAGATGAAAAAGGGAAAGGTATTGGAAACAGGTATCAGGAAATAATATCTGAAAATATTTCAAGTCTTCAAATAGATATGGCACTAAATTTTATAAAACAAACAATAACAGGTCTAAGGTGAGAAATAGTCTCCAATAAAATCATAGTTGGAAAATTCAACACCCTACTCTCCTTAGTTGACAGATCTTCCAGACAGAAAATCAACAGAAAGTAAATTACAGTAAATAAACATAACATACAATGGCAGAGTATTGCATCTGACAACAGCAAAACACATTGCTTTCCTATCAGTGCATGAAATGCTCTTCAGGACAAATCATACATTAGTCCACAAATCAAGTATCAACAAATTTTTAAAAAATGAAATCATATTATATAACTTCTCAGACAATAATATAATAAAACTGGAATTTAAAAACTAAAATAAAATATGCAAATATATAGAAATTAGAAAACCTGGTTCTAAGGGATCAATGACTAATTGAATAAATTAAAAGGGAAATTTAAAAAAATTGAGATACAAATTAAAATGACAAAATGTCAAAATCTGTAGAATATAGCAAAACTAGTGTTGAAAGAAATTTATAGCAATAAATGCATATGTCAAAAAATAGAAAGATTTTTTAAAAAGAGAGGTATGCACCACCAAGACTTAGAAAAGCAGTAATGCATCAAACTCTGAAACAGTTAAAAGAAAAATATAATAAAGATCAGAGGCAGGAGTGATTTCTTTTTAGTTTTTCTTAGACAAAAGCCCTCACCATGCAGTCTAGGCCTTCAACTCACTTTTGTATCTCAGGCTAGCCTCAAACTAGTGGCAATCCTCTTGCCTTAGCTTTCTCAGGGCTGGCATTACAGGCCTTGTCCAACATGCTCCACTAGCATGCTTGCTTGCTTGTTTTGTTTTCTTTGTTTTGGGCTAGCTTCCATGTTGAGAACAGCGTCCTTGGCATGGGAGGGTGGGGGCGGCCCTGTGGACACCCCCAATAACTGCTCAGGCAGGTCCCTCAGAATCCACCTTACCCCAGGGCATGTCTCTCACGGACCTGGCTGGCCTTCAGTAAGAATCCTGTTCTGTTCCAGGAGCCACAGTCCCCTTGTCCTGTGTGCTTAATAACTCTGACCTGTATCCTTAAAATTTTAAGTTCTATGTAAGTTATTTTGCCCTGGTGGGCCCAGCTGTATGCTAAGCAGATGCTCCTTCACTCAGCTATAGCCCGGCCCTATGTGATCTGAATTTTAATAATTACGATAGAATAATGAAACTAAGTTGTTTTTTATGAAATAAGTGATTTTTAAAAATCTTTACTAAGAACAAGCAAAAAGGAGAAAATTGAAATACATAAAATCAGAGATAAAAAAGGACACATTAAAATTGAAATAAAAAAAACAATCACAAGAAAATATTCATAATAATTATAGACTTAAAGAATTAGAAAACCTAGAAGAAATAGATATATTCCTAAACATATATAACCCAACAAAATTGAATCGAGAAGAAATGTAAATCTCAATAGATTAAAAATGAGTAGTGAGATTGAAGCAATGATTAAAATTCTCTCATCTAAAATGTTCTGAGTACTGATGGGTTTACTGCTGAATTCCACAAACATCTGAAGAAGAAATAATTCCAATTCTTCCTATTTCAAATAAATTGAAGTGAAATAAATTTTGTCAAATTCTTTAGAATGCCAACATCATTCTGAAATTAGAAACGAAACTATAGAAGAGATTTGTATATCTAAGGAAATACATGCAAACATTGGCAGTAAAGTAATAGCAAACTGGACCAAAAATCACATCAAAACAATTATATACCAGGTGGAGGAGGCTTCCAGGTAGGTGGG